>NW_028258461.1:2002500-2670000 GCF_053883595.1 Heterocephalus glaber
TGGAAAATAATGTCCTCAGAAATCGAGAGCTTCAGTTTATCACCAAGATGTGGGTGTGAAGCAAGAAGTTGTGACAATATTAACAATATTCTGATTAGTCATATGTTTCCAAAGAGTAATGGAGTCTAGAAGTAATAAACTTTGTAAATATCTTATATTCCATCATCTTTATAAAGCAAATGAGTTCTTTCATCTGCTGAATTTAAACAGTAAATAACATGGTTCATCATTAACACAGTTATGTGCTGGAATTTTTTGTGGTTATTTGGGACCATGTTACAGATATCAAATAAGTACCAGGACTTATTCAGATAGGATGTATTTCTTTTGATTTTGCTGTCTAGGTTGAGATTTCCTTGACCATGAAAAGTGACAGTTGCCTTTTTACACTTAAAATTGTAAAAGTGAGACTGGCCTTTTTACACTTAAAGTTGTAAGAGTGACAGTGGCCTTTTCACACATGAAACTATCAATGTGATGGTAGCTGTTTTGCACATAAGCTACCATCTACTGTTCAAAGTAATCCAAAACTGCATTAGGATCTCATTAAATCATGTTCAAAATTGCCATAGTAATAGCTCCTTCCTGTTAGCTATTGATATCTTGAGCACTTCCAACTAAGATTAGTTCAAACTGTCAGCCCAGACATACTGCTTTCAAAAACTGAATTACTGGTGCTTGTAGTCAATGCAAAACATAACATCTTAGGAAAAGTCTTCCCTACTGCTCCAGCAACTGCCATTTTACTCTTCTAATATGTAAGGTAACCCTAAAGTACTGGAATTGATCAAAATATCTATCTGTAGGCAGTTGATAAAATCAATGATCTAGTCCTTAAAAATGAAGCAGATCTGGGCATGGCGGTGTGCACACTTGTAATTCCAGATACTTGGAAGACTGAGCCAGGAAGTTCACAAATTGGAGGTCAGGTAGGTAAATTTAGAAAGAATTTGTCTCAAATTAAAGTAAAAATAGAGTTGGATATATAGCTTTGTGAGAGTGTTTGTTTAGTATGTGTGAGGCCCTGATTTCTTCTCCATGTTCATGAAATACTAGAATATAATTTAAAAAACACACATACAAGTGATAGAATGTGTATAATGCGATCTCTTTCCTATTTTCAATGAGTTCACGCTTTATAGGGGGTGTACATAGCAAAATTGAGCAGGTGTAGGTATTTCCCACATAGTTTCAGCTCGCACACTTAGCTTCCCACATTATCAACATCCTCATCACAGTGGAATATTGTTACAATTGATGGGGCTGCATGGATACATCATTATCCCTGCAAGTCTGTAGTTTACTTCAGGGTTCATTCTTGGTGTTGGGCATTTTATGAATGTGGATAAATGTAAAATGACACGTATCCACTATTAAAGTATCTAACAGAGATTCTGTATTTCATTGGCCTAAAAATTCTCCATGTTTTTGGCTGGGGATTTAGCTCAGTAGTACTGCCTCTGCCTCTCCAGCGCAAGGTCCTGAGTTCAATGTCCAGTACCAAAAAAAAACAAACCTCCATGTTTTTCTTATTCATTCTTTACTCTCTTCTAACTCCCATAAATCACTCATCTTTTTTGAAGAATGTCATATAGTCTGGAAGCAAATCTGTATAATTTTCAGATTGGCTGCACTTACTTGGTAATACATATTCATATTTCCTCCACATCTTCTAATGCCTAGATAGCTCATTTATTTTAAGCACAGAATAATATTCCATGGTCTGGATTTACACACTTTGTTTTTAAAGATCCATTCATCCATGGAAGGATATTGTAGTGCCTTGCAACTTTTGGCAATTATGGAAAAAAGCTGCTAGAAGCATCTGTGTCAGGATTCTGTGTGGACATGAGCTTCTGATTCTTTTGGGGTAAATAGTAATCAGAATGACTACTGGATCAGATTGGATAGTAAGAGTATGCTTTGTTTTGTGGGAAAACACTACACTGTCTTTTGAAGTAGCTGTTCCATTTTTGCATTTGTTCCAGCAATGGATGAGTGCTCTTGTTGCTCCATATTCTCAGCAACATTTGTACTGTCGATGTTCTAGATTTTAGTAGTACCTTATTATTTCAATTTGCTTTTCCTTGATGATATGTGAAGTGGAGCATCTTTTCATATGTCTATCTGCTTTCTGTGCATCTTCTCTGGTGAGATGTCCCTTCAGACCTTTCAATCATTTTAATTGGCATTTTTCTTGTTGTTGTTGAGTTTTAAGAGCTATTTGCACATTTAGAATAAGTTACTGTATGTATGGGATATATTGTTCACAGATATTTTCTCCCAGTCTGTGACTTGTCTTTTCGTATTCCTGATAGTGGCTTTGGCAGAACAGAAAGTTTTAACTGTAATGAAGTCCAATTTATTAGGTCTTGCTTTCATGGATTCTGCCTTTGATGCTGTATCTAAAACGTCATTGCCAAACTCGAGGGCACCTAGATTTTCTCCTGTCTTTGATGGGAAACGGTTCCATGTGCAGTCTTTCAAGCCCTGCTTGGCCACATAAGAATGAGCTTTGGGCCTGGAAAGCTTTCTTACCAAGAGATAAGGACTCCTCACAGCCTATGCAGGGCTCATTGCCTAATGCGGGGATATCTTTCACTGTTTGGGGCCCAGTGAGTGTTTTTGAGTGCGCCTGAAGCATGTATGGCCCTCAGGCAGGTTGCCAGATTTCCACATCTCAGACTGCACGAGGGAGAGATCAGGGTCTTTTTACTGTGGCACAAGAAGGGTGCACTTGGGCCCAGGGTTTAGCTCAGCAGCACCATGGCTGCCTCGCAAGCGCAAGGTTCTGAGTTAGATCCCTGGTGCAAGAAGGAGAAGGAGAAGGAGGAGGAGCAGGGAGAGGGGGAGGGGGAGGGGAGGAGGAGGTGGGGGAGCGGGAGGGGAGGGGGAGGAGGGTGCACATGATACAGTTGCCTTGCCCTGTGTCAGCTGTCCGGTGTCCTGATTTCCACGAGTGGTGCAGTCAGCACTATTATGAGAGCTAATTTTGCTTTGTTTCTTCTCTATGTACATAAAGCATTTTCCACCAGTTCCTGACTGCTCAGGGGTTTCCTTGGTGACTCCTATACCCACATGCCATGGGCACAAGGGTCCTCCCCTGGGATGGGTAACTGATACTTTGTGTTCTGTCTCCTAGGAATAGGAGCTGCAGTTCTTCTTGGCAGTTATCTTCTAGAAATTCTACTCTTTTGAAATTTACATTTAGGTCTGTGATTCATTTTAAGTCTGTATTTTCTGAAATGAAAAATCTATATGTTTATGGGGCCAGGGATTTAGCTTAGTGGTGCCGCCGCCTGGCTCGCAAGCACAAGTTCCCGAATTTGATCCCCAGTACCAAAAAAAAATAAAATTATATGCTTATATCTGCAGTATGATACACACTTTAGAGTGATACACAAACAGGTGGGAGTGGGAGCAGGGATAGGAAAAATGACTTTTTCATATATATATATATTCTTTACCTGCTTGAAAGTTTTATTATAACAATAAATGTCATAATTTTTAATAAACCAAAATTTAAAAAGTAAACCACTATTTCCAAAGTCACTATAGCACATGAGTTCAGTCTTCAGAATCCACATGCCCTGTTATTTCCACTATTCTACAAAGTGCTCTTAATACAGATTGACCTTACCCATTGATATTTTATTCAGAAAATTTTGGCATGTACAATTTCGGTTTTCAAATGGATGTACACTGAATTTTCAATTCTCCAAGCTAGGCCTAAATAATCATGCAACAGTAGGGCCAGGGATTTAGCTCAGTGGTTTCACCGCCTGCTGCGCAAGCACAAGTACCTGAGTTCGATCCCTGGTACCCCCCCCAAACAATCATCATCATCATCATCATCATCATCATCATCATCATCATCATCAGGCAACAGTAACAGTTAAATAATAAAACAGCGGCTAATACAACTGGCTTGTATTTGTAGAGAATGTTGGTGCTTTTGAAAATTAAGAAAGACTCACAAAATGAAATATATATGCTTAAATTCCAAGGCCCCTGCTGTTTTGCACAAGCATTTTACTTGAATCTTTGAGTGCCTATGAAAGCTTCTTCATCTCCAGTTTAGCTTCATCTTTAAGTAAGAGTATTCAACATCCATAACAATGTGATTCTTGCAGTGATTCCGAATCAGATAAAAACCTCCTTTAAACACATTTCTTCAACCAAATAATGCTCACCCGTTGGCGAAAGATGCCTACTGAGTTTAATGGCTGGTGAGAGGTAATTCTGCATTTAATTTTTAATGAAAAAAGAATGATAAAAGTCAGCAAATGCGAAGTGCTTGATTATCCACTGGCTTCCTGCCCTGCGCATCACATAAAAAGTTATTTTGCTCAAACTGATGGATGACGCCAGGATTATTCCTTTCCATACTGAATCTCATTAGACAGCAGCTGACATTTTGATGTTTCTAAGGAGAGAGAGAGAGAGAGAGAGAGAGAGAGAGAGAGAGAGAGAGAGAGAGAGAACCTATATTGGAGAAATTGCTTTCAGGCTTTGTTTTCTTCTTTTTCAAATCTTGATTTGCTTTCTGTCCCAAGGATAGTGGTACTGATTCTTAAATAGCACTTACCCAGGATATGTTAGCCAGTAGGATTCACAACAATGGGTTAGTTTCTTATTGGTGAGATTTATGATTAACTCTATGGGTAAATGAAGAAGTTATGTTTCGATGTTTTAATCTATTTTTGAGGGGATAGGGAATAAGTAGTTTGGTTTTATGTAATAGATTGCTCTTGTTTACAAAATAAAAGTTTCAATATTTATTAGCAAATTACTATCAAATTAGCACTTCTATGTGGTGTGTAGGCTTTCATTTTTGGCGAATCTCATTTATTGTTATTAAGATGTAGGAAAACAATTAGGTTTCCTGAGAAAATGTTGCTGCGCAATAATTTCAAACTTTGGTTTTTCCTTAGTTATGAGAGTTTGTTGTAATTTCTTCTGGATAAAGAATGCAGCAGTTTACTTAAAATCACTATATATTAGTATCGTTTCATACATCTCACAATTGACTCCATTAATATATTTAAGGGCACAAACAGAGAGAAATTATCCCTGCGTTAGGATGAGGCCATCCTGCCACATTGGCTGAAACATCTAAATATGTTCCATTTGGTCACAGCACCTTTATTTCAGATTCCATG
Organism: Heterocephalus glaber; assembly: GCF_053883595.1. Classification (NCBI taxonomy): domain Eukaryota; kingdom Metazoa; phylum Chordata; class Mammalia; order Rodentia; family Bathyergidae; genus Heterocephalus; species Heterocephalus glaber. The sequence goes on from NW_028258461.1 coordinate 2,007,663, forward strand.
GGACCACCTTGCACAGTTTATAAAGTATTCTTTGTTTAACACTCAGGATGTAAAGGTCCCTAAGAAAACTTGCAGAGTATATCTCAGACGGTTAGTTTCATCTTTTGTAGTTGCCTCCACTGATTACAGGAAATGTTGTGGTGCCATATGCTTAACCTAAGTCAGTAAATCTAATAATTCCAGTCCCATTATTTGTTGATAGCTCTGTTAGGGCATATATCTAGATTCCCCCCCACCCAAAGGCTCATGTGCTCATATGTGGAGCTCTTGGTTGACGACAGGATCAGGGGTGTGTGATCTTGGTTCACAGGCATGTGGCATTGAACTAGTCCACAGGTGAGTTTATATTTTATCTGGGTGTGGCGTTGGGAGGTGAAGCCTGGTGGGGGAGGTGAATCAGTGTGGGCATGGTCTTTGGTCTGCATTCTGCAAAGCCTCATCAGAAACACCACTGATACTTTTACTCCTGCATGTCTCAATTTTAAACTCAATTCCAATTTTTATCAGTAATCCACCTGATACAACATAAAACAACATTTGTCCAATGCAAATATATATTTTAAGATTGAAATAGTCTGTCATTTTTCTCTAAAAGCCACCTGCAAAGATCCTGCCTATTACCGTGAGAAATCAGCCTCTTGTTTATGTGTCACGGCTCAAAGGAATTTTAAACAGACAGCTGATAAATGTAATAAACAAGACAAAATATGAGCAAAGTATAGTTTTACCTGCAAGTTTCAAGTTGAGCTTTTATTTACAGAGTGCATTTTAGATAATGTAAAAGTGTATATAAATCGATACAACAATTTTCTCAGAAATGTTCCCACTGCATTCTCATGGTCTGCATATTTGCATGTCCACCAAATTTCACAGAGTGGAAACCTAATCCCCAAAGTAATGCGATTAAGAGGTGCATCTTTGTCTTTCTGAAGTGATATAGAACACATGGCTTACCTTGACTCCTTATAGTAAAATATAAGGAGAAATGATTTAAGAGTAGTGTTTATAATCACATGGGAAACAGAATGATCAGAAAATTGTTGTTCTGTAAAAATGAGAAAACAGGTAAGATCAACAAGGGTGATCCCTTTTAGCATGGAGATGCCTATTCTATGCCTAACTACTGTATTTCAGAAACGTATAATTTGTCTGATTTCACAGGACTACACTTTCTACAGCTGGCAATGCCCGACATCCCCAAACCTTTGAAAAAACTAGTTTGCATCACATAAAGAGAGTTTGCAAATGTGATTAACTTAAGGCTATTGAAATGGAATGATTATCAAAGGTGATGAGGAAAAGCCCAATATAATCATAAAATCCTTATAACTGGATCCCACTGTTGTTGCAGAGGGTCATATATTGTGTCATTCCATGGTTAAAAAATATTCGGAATAAGCAAGTTCATAAAGATTGAAAGGTGACTACTGAATACCAGGAACAAATAAAAGAGGGGAATGAAGAATGACCTACTTTTGGGGTACAGGTTTCCTACCAGAATGATGGAAGTATTCTGGAACCAATCAGTAGCAATAGTTTTAGAATTTTTTAATATACTAAATTCCACTACATAGTCCACTTTAAAATGGTTAAAGCTGTAATTGCTATATATATTTTACCATAATAAAATATCCTGAGTGTGGTGACACATTCTTATAATCCCACCACTCGAGAGGCTGAGGCAGGAGAATCATAAGTTTGAGGACAGCCTGGCTACATGATGAGACTCTGTTGAGGGAAGGGGGGGGAGGGGAGGCGAGTGGAGGTGAGGAGAGGAGAGGGGAGAAGAAATAAAGGAATGAAGACTGGCTGTTTTTCTAAAAAAAATAATGACAGTCACCAAACTACATCACACCCAAAAAGCTGAGAAAACACTAAGAAAGTTTTTGTCAGATAACATGCATAATTCCTTTGGCTTTCCCTTTTATCCTCCTTAGGGTGTCTTAGGGAGAACAAAATTTTTAGTTGGGTAAGGTCCCTAAATTGTGAAAAGTTTTGATAAACCACAATGTCAAAAGATATCTTCTTAGGCAAGGTTAATATTTTTATACAAGTCTTATGGTCTTACAATTTACATTTATATCTTTGGTTTGAACTTATATTGGTGCATGATATGACATATGGATCAAGATTCATATTTTTGCATATGGTTTTCAATTGTTTCAACATAATTTGTTTAAGACTATCATTTCTTGATGATTTGTATTTGAACCTTTCTCACAATCATCTGACCACAAATGAATGGGTCAATTGATCTATGTTTCTATACCTCCATCACAAGCACACTAACTTAAATACTGAGGCTGTATATTAAGTCTTAAAAGTGTGTAGTGTGATTAATTTCATTCATCTTTTTAAAAGCCATTGATGCTATCCTAGTTGCTTCATTTTTCCACATATATATTAAAATCTGCCTGCATTCATTTTGAACTATTTGAATATTTTAAAATATTTTCTTCAAAGGGTCTATTGGTTTTGCCTGTATTTCTGTATGTAGCTTTTAAAAAGTAGATGTTTTTCTGATTAATATCTTCATACATAAACTTTTCATAGATTACTTAATCTACATTTTCTTCAAATAAAATGTAGAAAATTTGCCACTGTACACCTAATTTTTTATTCTCTTTTTAGGTGCTAATCATCTTGAATATTACACCTACATATACTTGTGATATTAAATATCAATTATTATTATATTTATTCTCCATTCTCGGTGTTTTAAATTTCCTTCTGGTATCAGCTGTCTTTAGTCCGAAGATTCCTCTTTAGGAATTATATCAATTGTGGCAGTAATGATTTCTGTGTTTTCTTAATCTACATTTTATCACTTCAAATAGAATGTAGAAAATTTGCCACTGTATACCTAACTTTGTTATTCCCTCTGTTTGCTTCATATATGTGTGTCCTGAATGCCCCTTCATTCTGGAAGTATTCCAGATTTATATTTTTTTCAACACTTTGAAATCACATGCTACTGCCATCTCCCTCCATATCTTTTATAAAATGAGAAATCTACTTTATTTGAATTATCATTTCCCTGGTAATAGTTTATTTTAATTGATATTTTCAGGCTTTTTTTCTTTTGTATTTATTGCTAGCAGTTTGATTTTGATGGGCTAGATGTGGGGTTGTTTGGATTCACCTTACTTAGGGCTCAAAAAGTTTTTAGAATGTGAAGGTTTACCTCTTTGTCAAATTTGAGTAGTTTTCAGCAATTAATTCTTCCAATGTTTTTGGACACTATTTGCTCATCTCTCATTTTGAGTCTCTGATAACACACATGATTGATGTTTTATTATTGTCTCAATATCTTTGAAGCTCTGTTAATTTATTTGCAATATTTTTCTTTTGTTTTTAGTTTGGAAACTTTCTATTAATTCATTTTTATTGTTAATTGACTTTTTATCACTTCTATTCAGCCATTCATTGCATCTAGTGATTTGTTAATTTCAGTTATTGTATTTTGCATTTCTATTAAATAATATAAGTAAAAATTCATTTGTTTATTCTTTATAAACTATATTTCTTGGCTTAGATTTCTGGACTATTCTCTCCCTTTCAAAATTGTTCATCTTTATTCATTTGAGAATGTTTAATAGATGCTTTAAAAGCTTCTGTCCAATAATTTTAACTTTTTAGTTATCTCTACATTAGGATCTGTTAATTAACCCTGGCCACATATAGACCTAGTTATTTTATATCCAGAGTTATTTTGGATCATACATGATACATTTTGAGAATTGTTTAATGAAATTATTGTTCTTATTTCAATTCCATCAGTTTGGTTCAGGTCTCGAGTTTTGGACAGACATTCTGGGATGTAATCTCAACTCTATTTGGTTATTTCCCATGTATGTGCCATGTAGCAACAGTCTGGAAAATGGACAGTGATCTATTCATCCCATCCTCAAAGTATCTGATATGCTGTTAGAATCAGATCAACAAATAGGAGCTTTGGAAAATTTCTAAGAATCCACAAAGAACTTTATGAAGTTGAATTATTAACTTCCACATTCTCTGCAATCTCCTCAGTATCTTTGAATTCTCTATTAAATCTACAAGTGAGAAAACTACTATTTTTATCACTGTGATCTGCCACACTTTTCTCACAGTTGTACCAATATCTGAGTCCAAGCATTGGGATAAGAGAGAAAAATAGTAATGGGGGTTTGTCCCACCCTTTGGGGGCCACAACTTCTCTGATCAAAGAGGAAGATTCCCTTCAGCTGGACTCCCTGGTAAACTGTCCATGATTGGCTACAATAGTTACCTTTGCCTAAGTTCCATTTGTCCTCCTTGAGCTGGAACTAGAGAGATTTTCTTGCAGCTTCTTTATATCTGCCAATGATAACTTCTTAGTTTCATGGTTATTTAGTTAAAGGCAGGAAAAGCAAGAGGAAAAATGATAAGCTCATATCCCAATGTACTGTACTTTCACATTCCACTGTCTAATATTACTTTCCCAGCTCTGGAGTTGCTGCTGCATGTATTTAAATTGGATTTTATTGTTTCATTTAGTGATAGAGACAAGAAAAGCTTTGCCCATTCTATTCTACTCAGAACTTTTAAGTTCATTAGTGAGTGTGTTCTTTAAATTAATTAATTAATTAATTAATTTTTATTTGTTCTGTTTTTGAAACGGAGTCTCACTCGTAGTTCAGGATGGCCTTGAACTCACTATGTAGTGCAAGCTGGCCCCAAACTTGCAATTTGATCCTCCTTCCTCAGCCTCCCCAGTGCTGGGATTATAGGTGTTTGCCAGCATGCCTGGCTTTATTAGTACATGTTTTTGATACACACTGTCTACACTTTTTGTGGGAAGTTGGTACAGGTACCTACCACATCTTTATTCATTTTTTATCCTATTTCCCTTCCCTCCCTTTCTCCTCCACCCATCCCTTGTTCTCCTTCCTGGTTTTGGTACATATTTGCAGTACATAATGTTTACATTCCTTGTGTGAAGTTGGTACATGTACATAACACATCTTCATTCCTTTTTTCACTCCTTTTCCCTCTTCTCCCTTCAGTCCTTCCATATCTTGATCTCTTTCCCACTTGAGAATTATGTATCTCCCTACTTCCTGTTATCTAATTTTTATTTTGCTCTTTATTTTTACTCTGGATTTCTCATATAAGAGAAACAATGTGAATTTTATGCTTGCATGTCTAATATATTTCACTTAACATTATGTTCTCAAGGTCCTTCCATTTTCCTACAAATGACTCAAATTTATCTTTCTTTGTGGCAGAGGAATACACCATGGTGTTTAAATTCTACTTGTTCTTTATTCATTCGTGTGTTGATGGACATATGGGCTGCTTTCAAGATTTAGTTGTTATGAATTGTGCTTCTATAAACATGGGTATGTGTGTACCTCTGTAATATGATGCCTTTAACACTTTTTGAGGAATCTCCATACTGATTTCCATAGTGGTTACACTAGTTTATATTTCCACTAAAAATGTAGAAGGCATTCTTTTCCCCTGAAGACCCTCCAGCATTTGTTATTATTTGATTTCTTGATGATAGTTATTGTTTCTGGGATAAGATGGAATCTCAATATTGTTTAACTTTTCGTTTCTCTAATAGTCAGTGATGTGCATTTCTTCATGCACTTTTTTTTCCATTTGCCCTTCTGTGAAGTGTCTTTATTTCACTTGGCCAGTTTTTAAATTAGGTCTTATATTTTGAGAGGGGGTCTAACTTTTGTGAGTTCTTTATTCTTCTTTTCCTTAATTTTTTTTTATTGGTACATTTTAGGTATACAATACACTTACATCTATAATTGGGTACTTGTACCTTTAAATGATGTATCTTGGTTCTTATTTTTTCCCCATTTCCTGCCCTCACTTCACCCCCTTCACCCTTCTCTATTTACAAAGACATTTCCATTTTTTCCTTTTCTCATAATTTTTCCTTTCCCTTCTTTCCTTTGACCTACTCATCTCACTTCCCATACCCCTTTGGACCTTTTCTTCCTATTTCACATTATCAAGTATTCATTTTAATCATTTTAATCCTTATTAACACTTTCAGTTTCTCACACCAGAGAAACTATTTGGTATGTACACATGTGTGTCCTATTTATTTCACTTAAGAGTGTGGCCTCAATATCCATCCATTTAGCTATAAATGTCTCTAGTTTGTCATTCTTTATGGCTAAGTAGTACTCCATTTTATTAAAAATAACACTGTCTGAGGAATCACTGCCAAGATTTTTTTCCCATTATGTATTATCTTTTCACCCTGTTGCTTTGTGTGTGTGTGTGTGTGTGTGTATGTGTGCATGCAGAAACTTTTTAATTTAACATGATCCCATTTGTTGATTTTCAAAACTGTTTCCTGTACAACTGAGGGTTCTATTCAGAAGTTCTTCCCTAGGCATATGATTTCAAGAGTTTTGCCTATTTGTCTTCTAGCAGGTGAAGTGTTTTGGGTTCAACATTTAGTTCTTTGATCCATTTTGATTTTTAGTTCATTTGTCCACAATAGCTTCAAATAAAATAAAATGTTTATCTTTCTTCATTCTATCCAAGAACATGAAAGATCTCTACAGTGAAACTTGCAGAACATTGCAGAGATAAATTGAAGAAAATACTAAAAGATCGAAAGATCTCCCATGTTCATGGACTAGCAGAATTAATCTGTTAAAATGGCCATACTACCACAAATGATTTACATATTCAGTGCAATCCCTATCAAAATACCAAGGAAATTCTTCACAGAAATATGGAAACCAATCCTAAAATTCATATGGAAGTACAAACAACTCAAAATAGCTGAAGCAACCCTAAGCAAAAAAAGTACAGGCATCACCTACATAGCCCTTCTCCATACCTTGAATATGGAAACCAATCTCTATTCAACCACTATAATAACTAAAATGACAATGACTTATGATACCAAGAATTGGTAAGGATGTGAAACAACTGAAACTCTCATACTACATTTTTTGGGGGGGGTACTAGGATAGAACTCGGGTCCTTGCGCTTGTGCAGCAGGCAGTGAAACGACTGAGCTAAATCCCCGGCCCTCATACTACATTTTTGACGTGTAAAAATAGTACAAATATTTTGGAAAACAGTAGAAAATAATCTGCCATGTTTCTGTTGTGTTTAAATAAATTAGACAGGTATTCAGTGTCAGTCTTAATTGCAATTCTAAATACTTCATTATAATTAGATAAATACATATGCATAAAAAGCCTTGCATGCATTTTATTCTTAAAAGTTAAGAACTAAAAGATATATTAATTTCGGGCCTGGGATTTAGCTCAGTGGTTCCACTGCCTGCCTCGAGAGTGCAAGGACCTGAGTTTGATCTCCGGTACCAAAAAAAAGGATATATTAATTTCTATCTATGTGAACTGATAATCTAATTGTGATATATTTAAACACCCAAAAACTATTTAGCAATAAATAAATGAGGTAATAATATATGCAACTATATGAATAAATTTCAGCATTATCTGTAGTAAAAGAATTCATACACGAAAACTGTTTATGATTACACTTATATAAAAATCTAGAAAAGACAATTTAATCTATGATCATAATGACATAACCAAGGACAATGCTTGCCTGAAGCCAGGAATTGCAAGTTTCGACAATAACGAGACAAAATGGATTATTTTGAGTTTATAAAAATATCTTTTCTTTTGATGGTGATGGTAGTTATACAATTATACAAATGTGTCATAACTCATCAAAATCTAGAGTTAAAACAGGTGCACTTTAATTAATTATGCTGAGTTGAAATTTTACAATGAGAGAGGAAAAAATTCTGAAATAAAAAAGGCCACTGAAAGACAAAGACAGTTAACCTCAGTTTTGCACTAAGACCCTGAATGCCAGAGACTTACAAAAACCCCTTTTGATCCTGGGTACACAAAACTAGGCATTGTTGCTCATTCTATCTGATGGTACAAACTTAGGATGTTGCAGATCCAAAAGTTTTTATTCAGCACATATGGGTATAGGTGAACAGCAATAACAATGGATAAAAATAATTATATTTCTAGCAGAAGAGGTAGTTTTCCTTACAAAATCAAGTTAGCAACCTCAAACTAAAACTGTATTTTTCTGTATTTACAAAATGAAAAGTGAATGTAGCATTATAATGCAATTAATCATGACTTTTCATATTGTATCTGCAATTATAAATTTAAACCCAATGAAAGAAATTTCATCAAATATATTAGATTATGTATGAAGAAAATAGACTCCATAATTCAACTGCAGCATTGTTATTAATATTCATAAATTTAAAAAATCATTTTACGCTATTTTCTTATTATATTTAATTTATGCAGAAACTAGAAGTTCTTAACTTTGGCCACTAGATAGAGCTTCAATATTAATCAGATTCGCTAAATCCACTGTAACTTGATAGTTGCTTTGCCTGTAGGTATTGTTTTTTTAACCTATTTAAGTAGGTCTTGAAAAGTTATTTAATTTTTGTTCTGTCAGATAAAGAATGAGTTCAAAAATCTCCCTACCTCAAGGCATGCCGCTTAATGCTTTACTCATAGTTCATTGGCCAAATAGCTTGGGATCAATCAATTCTCCAAGATTCTTGACATTGAAACAAATGAATCATTTTAAAGAATAAGTTGTAATTCCCAATTATTTTGCATCATTAGTGGCTTGATTTATTAGATTGGTTAAAATCAACCCATTTACATTAAATTATACCCTTTGAAAATTTTCAGTTGGAACATTATCAAAGTTAACTTTAACCATCTTTAGCAATTCCTTGGAATAGCAGCACATGGTATTTGCCAAAAGCTTCTACTATTTTATGTGTTCATTGATCCCTCCTAGGAAATAAAGAAGAGATCTAATATCTCATCTCATAAAAGAATTGACAAGCCCCTTATGTAAAGGCCTGTAGGTCCTGGAATCTCTTTATCACTGAGGCTGAAGAAGTCAAATAAACAATCGGCTTTGGTATAATCATTAAAAAATAATATTTCGCTTTGTGGCATTGTAATAAAACATGTAGGGTCTATTTGCTGTTTGGCCAAAACATTGATTTTCATCTGGAGACTAGAAGATGAATTCCATTTTTTTTTTTTTTTTTTTTTTTTTTTTTTTTGGTACTGGGGATCAAACTTAGAACTTTGCGCCTGCAAGGCAGGCGGCAGCACCACTGAGCTAAATCCCCGATCCTAGAGGATGAATTCTTTGCCATTCTACTAACACTTCAGTGGTTGGACATAGAGTAAATGTTGGCATGGATCATGGAAAAAACATTCATATAATCTTATGGATAAACACATACTCATATGCACACACACACACACACACACACACACACACACACAGAAGGCAAATGGCACATGGATTCCAATAATCAAGGCTAGCATTATTTCTGAGTTAGGATGAGCAGAGCATAAATGCACAACTCTCTAGTCAAATTATATTGATTGATGAAATATAGAAATGGGATAGAAATTAGATTCGTCTGCAGTGAAACAAAAATGAAGATATTCCACACCAAAAAATGTTGTTAGACAGCATTAGACACATTGAAAGACTCAAGATAAAGATTTCCTCCTGAGAGAAAGTGATTTGCAGGAGACACAGAGCTGACAATAATATTCCATAACTTACAATTATGGCTGACATTGTATGCAACTAGATATAAAGGCAGACTTAGGAACTGTGAGGAGTCACAACTGAGTTTCTTTTCGGTTTCAGTTTCCTTTTCTATTAGTTTGTGTTCGCAATGCATAATTGCATTTATCTTGGGGAACTGGTTCATGTACATACCACATCTTAATCGCTTTTATTTTCCTGTACCCACCCCTTCTACCTGCCTTCTCTCGCCCAATCCCCAGGTCTTCTTCTATCTCCACAATGTCTACCTTTGTTTTGTCCCATACATCTTTTATTTTGCTGTTTAGATGATTTTTTTGAAACAATGGATTTCTTTTCATCTCTAGACACTGATCACCTTGAGATTCAATACTAATAAATGGCAGTTCTGAGGTGTTTTTCTAACCCAAAACAACACAGCAAGTTGCGAGTGATGCATAGCTGTGAAGGTTTAGAGGTGGGTCTTTTCTATATACATATCCTGTCCCAACTGGTGGCTCAGAGCAGAAGTTTTGAGGCAACAATGTTTCAGGCACTATTTTTTTTAAATTCTGAATTACTACCAAGTGACATTTTTGTTTTATTTCTTTTTTGTAATTTTATTTTTATTAATACATGTTTTCATTACATAGAAATTCCATTCATTGTGGGGAGTTGGTACAAGTGCATAGCACACCTTAATTCTGTTTACATTTCCTTCTTCTCTGCCCCATCTCTTGGCCCTCTTCCTATTGTCAAAATATCTACCCCAGTGTACCTATTATCTATATTTTATTTTGTCCTTTATTTATGCTTTTGGGTTCTCATATAAGAGCAACCATGTGATATTTAAGCTTGTACGGCTGATTTATTTCACTTAAAATTATGGTCTCAAGGTGCATCTGTTCATTTTCCTACAAATGACTAATTTATCCTTCTTTATAGGAGACAAGTACTCCATTGCGTATAAACACATTTTCTTTATCCATCCATCTGTTGATGGACATTTAGGGCAGCTTCAAGATTTAGTTATTATGAATTGTGCTGCTGTAAACATTTCAGGAAGATATCTAAAAGGGGAATAGCTAAGTCCAATGGAATTTCTATTTTTAGTTTTATTTAGTTTTTATTTTTAGTTCTATTTTTAGTCAATTGATTTGCATAGTTGTTGTACTATTACTTTTTAAAAATCAGAACCAGGAGCTCATCACAAATGTTAAGAGCAGAGTCCCATATTAAATTTTCTTGTTGATTATAAGTGTAAGGAGAAGCTATTGATGGAAAGATTTATGTATTTTTTGTTGTTGGTGTTGTTGCTGTTGTTGTTGTTGTCGTTTGTACTGGGGATTGAACTCCAGACCTTGCACTTGCGAGGCAGGTGGCAGCACCACTGAGCTAAATTCCTGGCCCAGATTTATGTTTTTTATTTGGATTTTTTTAGGTTCATTGAAAAAGCTCCAATAGGGAGGAGGCAAGTAACTTTGAAAGTCCCTGTATATCCTTCAGTTAGTTTCCCTCATTATTAATATCCTGTACAAGGTACATTTTCCAAGACTAAGAAATTAGTATTGATAAAATATTATGAACGAAACTACTGTCTTTACCTGTGTTTCACCAGTTTTTGTGCCAGTGTCTTTTTATGTGGCTTCAGAATTCTATCCAGGGTCCACATTGGGTTCAGTCAGCATATTTTCTTAGTTTATACTGGTGTCCAATAGTTTCTTGGTCTTTCTCTGATTTTGAGAATGGCTGCTCAAGAACTTTGTAGGTTATGCCACAATTTGGGTTGTACGATGTTTTCTCATGTTTATGCGGTGTGGTTATAGGGGTTTGGAAAGAATTCAGTACTCCAAAAGTGAACTATCTTTCTCATTCCATCCTACCTGGAGTAAATGGAAGCAACACGACTTATCAACAGATGAGTTAGCCTTGATCACTTGGCTAAGATGGCACCTAGTAGGGTTCTCTGCTGAAAAAATATCTATTTTCTTTGTCCTTGTCCTAGATATTTGAAGTAATTCATTAAGTTTAGCTTATGTTTGAGGGGAGAAAATTCAAGCTTCACTTCTGAGGTGTGAGCATCTGCATCTATTATTAGGGAAATCTGGCCCTGCAGTTCATTTATATATTTATTTAACATTTAACTGTGTATAATTGTGTGGCTCTGTGCCTGTGTGTTTGTGTGTGTGTTCAAGTGCTCTGTGTTTGCCTATGTGTATTAGACTAATGGGTTATGGATATTTACTTTATCATTTATGTTATAAACACATACTATTAGATTTTTTGATGTTCAAATCATTATATCTCTGTCCATTGGAAACTTAGTTTGAATCGTGTGTCTTTTTGACAAAATTACCTTTTGTTTAACATTTTCTTAATTTCTATCACTCCAGGAATCTCCAGTCTCAGCCTGTATTTTCTCTGCCCCAGCAGAATGCATGTAAAGAGTCTGAAATCACTAACTCATATTAAGCTGAAATTTATCATGTAGAAACAGTGCTTATGTACACTTTCTTTTGTTTTTTTTCCCTTACAATGTCTAGGCAAAACATTATTTTATGAAGGTACATAGATCAGATACGTTTTTTTCAGTAAAGTTAAAATATATGTGTAATACATTTAGATTCGTTTGTTACAGCCAGCATTCTGTCTCAAGAATCTACCATATCATCTTTGGTATGTTTATTTTATTTATATACAGTGAACTTCAAACTTTCTGATGCATAGTTCTTTGGAATTTGACAAATGCAGGATTCACCATGCATCATGTATTACTATGTAATATAATGTATTCATGATGCAATCACATCCAAATTTTCATGCATAGCCACTTAGTTTGCACCTCAGACATCAGAAAACAGAAACAATTAACTTGTTTCTCATCCTTATAGCTTTGCAGTTTTGAGAAAGTCATGTGAATTGGAAACACACTGCAAAGCTTTGGGATCCAGCTTCATCCACTTCAGAAATGCCCTTGCAACTTATGTTGTTTGAATCAATACAGGTTGAGCATCTCTGATCCAAAAACTTGAAATCCAAAATGTTTTAAATCTGGGAACAACCTTAGCCTGAAATATTTTGAATACCTGATGCTAAATGTAGTTTACCCTTTATTTCTAAATAGTACTCCATTGTATAAATGGTGTGGTTTGTTCATCCATTCCCTTCTTCCATTTCTTGGTTGTTTTCAGTTTTTACTGATTATTAAAAAATCGTCAAAAAGCATAATGTACAGGTTTTTATGTGATCATAACTGTCTTAGTCCATTTGGGATTTTGTTACAAAAGTACCACAGATTTGGTAGCTTAAACAATAAATATTTACTTCTTAGAATATTTCTAAAAGCTGAATTCTGGACCTTCCAAATGCGGCTGAGTAGGTCTTGGATGGCAAATCTGTTCTAACATTCTAGTAAATTCAACATGATCCAACTTTTTATACACCCTCCACCATTATATTACATTTTTTGTAACCATTCTCATGCATGTTCCCCAAATTTCTGCTCAGGTAAATAAGAAATTAAATGGCTGTTTTGGTGTATAGTATACGTGGGCCACACTTTGTACCCTTTTAGAGCTCTGCTAGGACTTGAATCTAGTTATAGGTATAGAAGAGAAAAGGAAGGCTGATGGTGGAACCTTAGGAAAATCAGCATTTTGGGGGAAGACAACTGTCTCAGGGAAGGCCATTTCAGTTTATTCAGGCATTCTAGGGTTAAACCCCTCCAAGGGAAGTGATACTAAAGGAGGTTGAAGAGGACGATTCCATTAAGGGTGGAGGGGCCAATTCTTTGGAGGGTGAGATGACTTTTTCCACCAATAAAGAAGACATCAAAATTTAGAGGTACAATGTATTCCACTTCATCAAGGTGTACTCCACATATTCCTGTCACATATATAAGATCCCATTTGTTTCTAATCGAAATTTTCACTTTAACTCTGAGGCTGGAAGTTGCCCTTTACTGTCATTCAGCTAGGCCCAGGATGAGGTCTGTGGTTATAGAAGATGAGGGACTCTTCCTGGGAACACGTGAAGCTCTGAAGGCATTTATGTGGCACTTCCGCTGGGATTTTAATACCTGAATTTACTCTCTTCCTTTAACAATTTGTCATGGAATACTAGACACCATCATCATTAATTATTTAATTGACATATTTTTAAAAACTATGTTGTGAAAGCAATGAGGATGAAAAGCGAGTTGCTTGTATCAACTCTAGAAAAACAAACAAATAAATACCAGGAACAGATGAAAGCAAATTAATCAGCTTTCCTGTTGCTGAGAAACAATATCTGACACAACTTAAAGGAAGATAGGCTTAACTTGGCTCACATTTTCGAGGGATTCAGTCCATGGGATTCAGTTGGTTCCAAGGGCAGAGCAAAAATGTTCAGTTCATGGTGGCCAGGAAACAGAGAAGAACAGGGCCAGAGAGGAAAGAGCCAGGGACCATACATGGTACTCAAGATTACACCTCCATGACCCACACAGGCACAGCCAAAAGTGCCCTTTACTCACCTGCAAAGATTTTCATACCCCAATCAAATCGACATATCCTGAGTAACAGTCACAGAAGGGTTGTTACTCATGGTGACCTGATGATAACTACCTGATGATAGATCACAAGACTCTACCAGAATCACAGACTTGCACAATGGGCACTCAATCTGATTCAAAAGGTTTTACAAGAACATCTGTCTGCCAACTGATTGTTCAACCCTGGACTGATGTCAGCCTTGTTACTAATCATTGTAGTCAAAGATTATTGTTTAAATGTATCTTGTGCAATCCCCATTCTTGATCTTCAGCATTTCCCCATGCATTTGAAATCTATATTAACATTTCCATACTTTACTGTGTATTCTCATTGCAATGCTTTGTTATTCTCAAATAAATCTCAGTACTCTTGGAGGAATCTCACTATGATTGTTATTTAGGTTGAGAGGTTGAATGTGTCACATACAATCACCTACCTCCTTACTTCTTATAAACAGTTGATTAGGAGTATCCAGTGCAGATATCTGTGTATCTCTATAAACAGTTCAGTCTATGGACTATGAGTGCTCTTCCTGCTACTGGAAATAGGACAATTAACATCTTTAATCAGATTAAAGAGCCAACTCTAGAAATCCCACAACCAGTTCTCAAAGCCTATCTTAAAAATCCTGTTTCTCCAAAACAACAGTAGGTAACAAAATTTGTTTTAGTCAGGATTCTTCAGAGAAACAGAACAAATAGCATCTATAGATGTAAAAAAGATATTATTAAGACTGAGGAGTCCGAACATCTGTCATCAATAAACTAGAGACCAAGAAAGTCAGTGGCATGGTTCTATCCAAACTGAAGAGCTGGGAACCAGAAGTGCTGATGCTGTCAGTCCTGATACACATCTGAAGAACTGAGACCTCAAAATGTAAATCCCAGTGCAAGTCTGAAGGTCTGAGAACCAGGAGTGCTCACATGCAAGGACAGAAGGGTATGAATGCTCAAACTCAAGCACAGTGAACACTCACTTCCTCTATCTTTGTCCTCCTTTCTGGTCTTCAAATGCCTGGATGATTCTCACACACACAGGGGAAGGAAATCTGCTTTGATTAGTCTACCAATTCAAATGCTGATTTCCTTCGGCAACTCCCTAACAGACACACTCAGAAATGATGTTTTCTTATCTATGTGGGCATCCCTTAATGCAGCCAATTTGACAAATAAAACCAGCCACCAAGATAACTGTTTGATTCATGTGGACAAATACTGAGGCATGGGAGTATTTCATCATTTGGTAAGCATATTTGTATTATTACAAGAAAATAAAAAAACTTTTTCAAAATGTTGTAACATTTTCCATTCTCACAAGAATTGGATGTGTTCCATGCTCCACTTTGTCTCCAACACTGCATTTTTCTTCTTAATGTTCCTAATATTTGCAAACGTATAACTCTATGTAGCTTTAATTTGTACTTTATCAATGACAAATGATGTTTAGTGTCTTGCATATACTTATTTGCCATTTGTGTATCTTGTTTGATGGAATGCTTATTCGGATATTCATACACTTGTCACTGATAGTTTTTTGTTCTCTTACCGTGGTTTTGTAAATCTTTATGTATTCTAACTTCTAGTTTGAGTCATAAATATAACATGGAAATATTTTGCCCAAGTGTGTGGATTGTTTTAATTTTTTATCAGCTATCACAAATCATTGTGTTATAATTTTATATAATATAGTTTATCGTATTTCCTTTATGGACTATTGTTTTGGCGTGTTATACAAAGGCTCATTGGAAAGTCAAAACTCACAAAGAGTTTTCCCTATATTTGCTTCTATCGATTTTATATTTGATGTGAGAGAATTAATGTACATCTTATGAAGTGTGTGTACTGTTTTATTTTATGTATGGTCCTCTCCTTTTAAGTGTGAACAATTTTCTGGCATCTCTATCATGTGTTATTGGTCTATGTGTGTCATGTTCTCTTGTATATCACAACTCAAAACTTGTATGTATTAAATTTGTTTACTTGTCCAATAATTTTTTGATTCAATTTTTCAATATCTACAAAAATATCCTGCTGGGCATTTAAGGAGAATTGCCTAGAATCTATAAATCAAATTGGAGAAAAATGACATCCTAACAATATTGAAACTTTCAAACCAGAACCTTCCTCTATTTTTCCCTTTATTTAAGATGTTATTGCTATCTCTGGTGGGTGATTTGTACTTTATAGCAGAGAGATATTTGGTTGAAAAGAATCTTAGAGTAATATCAAAATCACTGCCTCCATAAAAGCATTGAGAATACTGGAAGAAAAATTTTAAATTATTTCTTTAAAGAACTCTGGAGCTTAGCCCAAAACTTATGACAATCTAAGGAACATTATTTGAAAATAGTTGAGTCTCAGTAAGAACAGTGAAACTTTTAGTATTTTAACTTGTCATTTTCCTTTTTTTCTCTCTCCAGCTCCTTGGCAGGCTTGAAAACGAATAGCCAGCAATCATCATGAAAACCTGCAGGTTACTCTACACTTCAGAGGGAAGAATAGGTCTGAGAGTCTCCAAAAGCACCATTCCCAGAGAATTGTCATTACTTTTACTTGACTGGCAATTCCCTGGAAACTCTTATTTTGTCCTTGTATGACCTGACTCAGGGCTCCCTTGTCGCAAAGCACATTTCCCGGGTATATTTTTAACTTCACAGTTGCCTTGGACTATGATAATAAATGAGGTAAATAGTAAACACACTTGATAACTTAATCAATCCATGATTTAGAAATTATGATTATTGTTTTATAAAAAATAAAATAATAGGTCTGCAAACATAAAGATAATGGAAATTTTATGATCTGAGTTGTCCCTCCCTCCAAAATTCATAAATTAAAATTCTAATGCCCAGGACCTCAGAATGTTTACTTACTTGGAGATAGGGAATTTAAGAAGCAATCAAGATCAAATTAGTTCACTAGAGTGGGTCCTAACCCAATATGATTTGTGTCATTAGAGGAAGAGATTAGGGCACAGGAATACTCAGAAGGAACATTATGTGAACACAAAAGTAAATGATTATGTATAGGCCTGAGAGAAGTTCAGAAGATAAATACTTATTTATCTCGCACTTTGACCCTCCAGAACTGTGAGAAAATAAATTTCTTACAAAACAAACAAAATGAAGAGATGGATAGAGGGGGATGGGAAGTAAGGAAAAGGGGACAAAAAAAAAAGGGAACTCAGATGTACAGATACCAATTCCCACAAGGAATGCAAACATTATGTACTACATACATGTACTTATAAAAAAAGAAAACAAATTTCTATGGGTTAAGGGGGGAAAAAAGGAAAATCTGGGAAGAGATGAGATATCCAGAGGAGATGATGAAGTCTTGTCCAATCACTTAGCTGATCCCTAAGCTAATCAGAGACCTCAGCAGCACACGTGATAAAAGTTGAGGTTGTTACAAAATTAGATCAGAAAATTCATTAGTTCAAAACAGCAACCAAAAACAGGAACAAAAACAAATCATGGGAAAGAGGTGTTTGATTTCTAGAATTACCATGATCTCCTATTTTAAATACCCAGGTTTCATAAAAAAATATGAGACATGCAAAGAAGAAAGAATGTTTCATACCAAAGGAGTCAATATAAACTATCCTTGAGGAAGCCCAGAAGTTGGACTTTACAGAGATTTTAAATAAGTATTTTAAATATCCTCCAAGGAAACTATGTCTAAACATCTAAATAAATTTCTGATGATGTTGTCTCACTAAGCAGAACATTAAATAACAGATAGTATAAAATGTAGATTTACAGCATTGTGAATATACTTAATATCACTCACATGCTTTACAAGGGTAAATTTTATTGTGTATGAATTTTACCTAAATAAGAAAAAAGAATCATGAAAACTTGAGAGTTAAAAGTTTTGTAATCAATGAAATCTTTATAATCATGGCATTCTTGAGCTGAAGAAAGAAGCACTGAGCTTGAATATTAGTCATTTCAAAAAATTCAGTCTGAATAAAAATAATGATAAAACATGAACAGAGCCACAGAAACTTGAGGAGCACACACAAAAATCACCAAAAGGAAAATAGAGCAAAAGATAATAGGTATATTTAAATAGAAATGCTGGAAAATTTACCAAGTTGAATGAAAAGCATTTGATAAAACATATCTATGAACCTCAACAATTACAATCAACACTGTATACCAACTAAAACTAAAAGATATTCTTACCAAATGCACATGGAATACCGTTCAGGATGAATCATCTGTAGGCTACATGAATCAAAGTTTAATACATTTTAATGGCTTCAAATTATAAAAAGTATATGCTATGATTACAATGGAACGGTTGAGAATTCAAGAAAAGAAGGAAATTTGGAGGATTCACAAATATATGCAAAATAATCCGCTCTGCCAGTTAATAATCACATCAACTTGATTGGATTAAGAGATCCCTGGACCATGGGCATGCTACAGTCATCAGCAGATTCATCTGCTGATTTCACAGCTGAATGTGCTGTTGGGAGCCCAGGCCGAGTTTGGGCAGGTGGGTCACTAGGAAAGTGTTGTGGAAGGTAATGCCTCTCACTGGTGCTCTTTCCAGGAGCTCTGCTTTCCAGCTGCCATAAACTAAGTATCTTTGCTCTGCCATGCCCTGCTGCCATGATGCTCCTGCCTTGGAGCTGGCCAACCACGGACTGATTCCTCTGAAAACGTGAGGCAAATTAAACCTCTTCTTGTTTAAGTTGGAGTGTTGGGTATTTTCTTCCAGCTGACTAATACAGCACACTTCTAAGTTACTAGTAGGTCAAAGAAGAAACCACAAGAGAAGACTGAAAATAATGAAAGAAAATAAGGCACCCTAGTCCTCCTTATCTGTGGTTTCACTATCCACAGTTTTACTTACCCATAAATACAGTCTTAAAATATTAAGTGGAATATTCAGCAAATATACAGGTCATAAGTTTGAAATTGAACACCACTGAGTAGTGTGAAGAAATCTCACACAATTCTGCCTGGACTGATGGGGATGAAGAATGTAGGATGTTCTGTGGAGGCTGAGAGTCCCCGGTGTGCACACCTGGCCAGATGTGGCCTTCTTGTAGTGCAGGTCTGCCTGCTCCTTGGGGGTTGCCACTGTGCTAGGTTGGAAGATGCAGCATCTCTGCTGTGGACTGTATCTAGATGGTCCCTAAGAGCTGTTTGTGCTAATAGGCTGGGCTTCTGAAAGATGATTGGCTTATGAGTGCATTATAGTTGACTGGCTGTTAGCGGATGGGGTCTGGTTGGAAGAGGCACAGCCCAAGAGGGTTTATCTCTCTTCCCTGTTCCTCATTTTGTGCTCTCTGCTTCCCAGAGGCCATGCCATGGGCAGCATTCACTTCCCATGTCCTTGTGCCCTGCCATCTTGGCTTGGAATCAATGGACCATGGACTGAAACCTCTGCAAACTGTGAGCCAAAAGAATCTTCTCTTCCTTTAATTGATGAGTGCTATGTATTTTGTTCCAGCAATGAGAACTCATTCCCAGGGTGTAGGGAGCTGTATTTGTGCAGCTAAAGAATGATGAGCTACTGTGGGAAAATGCAGTGTAGTGGCTAAAGAACCTCAGAGATGGTGGGGTGCAGCACCTTGTGGTCCCCTGGAGCAGGACACACTCTAGCGGTGGCTCAGATCTGGGAACAGTGCTGTGGTACAGCAGTTTACTTCACAGGAAGGCAGTAGGTGGGTGAGGATGAGCGTAAGGACTCTGTGTGTAGAGAATGCTCAATGTAAATGCTAGGTACCTCAGAGTCTGGGCTCAGTGCTTCTGAGGACTGCAGGTTTCTTGAGCAACTGTAGGGCTGATGGGGCCTCTCTACACTCTCTCCCTTAGGGAAAGTCCTAGGTGCATCTTTTCTCAACCGGGGAGTGTGGGGGTCAAAGTCCAGGTGTTCCTCACCCTTTTCCAAGTGGTCATCCTACGTCTTTCGAGCCACAGTCTCTGTCACTGCCCCATTCTTCTTTAGCACACTCCTTCAGATGCTTTTAGTGAAAATGTGGTGGGTAATTCACTGTTTATGTCGTGTGTGTGTGTGTGTGTGTGTGTGTGTGTGTGTGTAGGAGCTATAAGGTCCCAAGCTGAAAAATCAGTCATGTTGAGGTAGAAAGAGCTGCCAAACATAACTTGGAATGGATAATTACTGTAAAATATTTGTTCATGAACTCTGTGTCAGCTTAATGCAGCAATAATGCACTGTTTATGTACTTTCTGTGGACCACCCCTAAAACCCCATCTCTGCCAACTTGCCCCTGTTTGGAAACTCTAGGTGAGCCTTCTCCCCCTTGTGGGGCAGCCTGTTCCTGGAAAGATTAGAAACCAGCCTTGAAATTTGTTTATGTAAGACCCCAACCTTGAAACTATGGAAAACTGCCTAATGCTGCTTTACCACGTCCTTGCTGCATTCTGTATAACCGCAACTTAAGCTACCCTGTAGGCTAGGAGCAAGGCATAAAAAGGAGAAACTGTCTTAGCTCGAGGTCAGTACACAAGGACTTGTTTCCTGAGGCTGGCCATTGCCTGGCAATAAACTTCTTTTTGATTTTACCCAACTCTCCTGTCTCTGGAAGATCATTTCTACTCCCGATTTGCCGCAACAATGCTATCCCAGGATTTCTGACTTACAAAATCTGATCTAATCAGTAGGTGTTCTTTTTTAAACTTCAAAAAAGTTACAAAATGGATGATCTCTTTGTTACACAATAGAAACCCGATACATACAGAAAACATGTATTAAATTATTTTATTCTAGAGACTTGTATGATATAAAAAGATAGTGTACAACAGCAGATGACAGTGTGAGGAATTCAGACAACTTGCATCATTAAACAGTGTGTCAAAATCTCACTGAAACTCAAAAAGTAAAACTTAGAAGTTTGTAATAATCAGTCTGTTCAAAAGCACTCCTAGTTGTGCGGGTTATAAGGCCTTTCCTTAGGCTAATGGTACTTTACTTTTTTCCCCCAGTACCGAGGATCGAACTCAGGACCTTGCACTTGCCAGGCAGGCTCAGCACTACTGAGCTACAGCCCCGGCCCAGCTAATAGCATTTTAATTAGAAAAACACTAAGCAAATAATAAGATTAGCACATGTTCTGGAAACTGCAGGTTCTGTAAGTGAAGTTTTGAGTGGTTAACAGCAAAAATGAGGAGAGATGATTAAGTGATGACTTGGGACTCCAGGAACAAATAATTTGTATTTCCTGCTTACCAAGTCATAACAAATATAAGGTAAACAATTGTGGATCAAAACAAATGAAAAATCATGTATCTCATTTTTCCAGATGCTATTGCACATGGTATTTTTTAACTTAAAATACAAATTACTAATTGCTGGCTAATTGTAATATGATTGATTTGATTATTCATTACTTTATTAAACTCACATTAATTCTAGGAGATATTTTCTAAATTCTTTGACATCTTCTACAGAGACATCATTTATGAAAAACCCACAAAATCTAAATACATTACATACTCATTAGCCCAAATGTTCTCTTATGACTTTTCTTAATAAGCCATTTTTCCTACCACAAGCCTCTGTCAGAGTTATGCATATAATCCCAAACTATGCCAAAAATTATTTTTTCCTTATGAAAATTGAATAATTTTCCCAAAGGGACAGGCATGGTGATGCACGCCTGTAATCCCAGCACTTGGGAGGCTGAGTTAGGAGGATCACTGCGAGTTTGAGGCCAGCCAGGGCTACATAGCAAAACCCTGTCCCAAAAACAAAACAAAACAAAGAAATTCCCAAGGGAATATACAGCAGAATGAAAAATCAAACCTCTACCAATAGGAAAAAATTATATACCTGATAAAGTACTCACAAACATAATATATCAAAATATTTAAGAACTCAACACAATGAAAACAAATGATTCAATAAAAATCAGCACACGTCTGAGCTGACACTTTATCAAAGAAGAAAGTGTATACATGTGTGTATGCATGTTCACTACCATCTGACGTAAAAAATGGAAGATAAAACTGCAAGGAGATAGCATTTTGTGTCTATTAGAGCTGCTGACATGAAAAATAATTATATTACCAAATGCTTTCCTGTGTGTAGATCAATAGGGCTTCTCATGTTTTGGAGTTTTGGGGAAAATGACAATACTTTACACTCATACCATATAATTTACCAGTTCTACTACTAGTTATTTATCCATCAGAATTGAATTGAAAGTGAAAACCTACATTCACAGAAAAAAATAATGAATGTTTTTTTATCACCTGTACTCACAATCATTTAAAATTGAAAATAAGAAAGTCTTTTAGCAAGGTAAAGGGAAAGCAAACAGTGATACATCTATAAACAGAATACTATTCAATAATGCAAAGGAATGAGAGAATGAATCCTGCAACAAATAGTTAACTTTTGGTGATTTCACCAGCTGAAAGGAACAAGATCCTAAGGGCTACATAATTCTAGTTATGTAGACTATGGAAAAGACAAATCTATAGGGATAGGAAAGACATCCCTGGCTTGCTTCTAAGAGTTGAGAGTGGGGAGGGGCAGATAACAAAAAGGAGCAATTTGGGGAAAACTATAGCTAAAAAACGCTATTCTGTGAAGTACTATGGTGGGAGATAATGACCCTGTAAATTATTACACCCTGGAGAAGTATGCAGTAAGGGCGAACTTTATTATATACATGCACACAACGCAAACATACACTCCACCAATCACCGGAAGGTCACAGATTTCCAGAATGCAATCTACACTATGACAAATGAATCTAACTGCACTATAAATGTACTGTATATCTTAACCTAAAGAAGAAAATGGAGGACAATGAAGCTGGTTTAAGAAACTTACTTATTTTAAAAAAACCTTTATTGGTATATGTTTTTGATACATAGTGATTGCATTAATTTTAGGGGATTAATAGATAAACATATTACATCTTATTCCTTTTTACTTCCTCTTCCACTCCTCTTCCTTCTATCTTTCCCCTTACCAGATTCCCTTTCCATTTCCCAAAAGTCTATCTCCTTCTTCTGTATCATATATCTTTTGTTTTGCTCTTTAAATTATTTGTACTTTGGATGTCTCATACAAGAGAAATGATGTAATATTTAACCTTCTGTGTCTGATTTATTTCACTTAATATTATCATCACAAGGTGCATTCATTTTTCTATAAATGACTGAAATTCATCCTTCTTTGTGGCTCCATTATGTACAGATCACATGTTCTTTATCTATTCATTTCTTGATGAGCATATAGGCCACGTCTAGGATTTAACTACTGTTGAGTTACTGTGCTATAAACATGAGTATGTCTGATATCACTGTAATATGATGACTTTAACACTTTCAGGAAGGTTCGCAGCAGAGAAATAGCTGGATCAAATGGAATTTATAGGTTTAGTTTTATGAATAATCTACATTCTGTTTTCCATAGTGGTTGTACTAGTTTACATCCCCACTAACAATTTAGAAGGGTTCTTTTTCCTCACAAACTTTCCAGCATTTGATGTATTTTCTAAGAAAATTTTAGAAAGCTATGTTTTGACTACTACGAGGCTGAAGACAATAATAACTGAACATAAATACTGCAGTATAGTTGGTGAATTCGTTTCTCACAATGCAGAAAGCACTTAAAATATTCACTAGGTTTGAAATGATACACAAATAAGTAAAGATAAGTTAATCTCTCTCTCTCTCTCTCTCTCTCTCTCTCTCTCTCTCCCACACACACACACACACACTACTTCCCTCATTCCCTCTCCTTTCAATGAATTTAAAAATAAACAAGTAGGATAACAAGGGTAGAGTGAATCCTGGGGTCCTACATTAAAATCAGAGATAACTTTGTGATTTTGGTGTTTTTGTCCAAGAGATATTTACCTAAACTACTTTCTTGATTTTTTGTTCATGATATAATTTTTTAGAGTTGTATTTTTTTATGATATAATTTTTTAGATGCAAATATTTTTAATTTTTTTCTTTTATGGATTGTCAATAATTTGTATCACTATAAATATACTTGAGCTTTTTTCTGAGCTGGGATTAAATTGCCTGGAAACTTTTTGATTTGGAGAGTATTACTTTCAAGAGTTGCTAGGACAAACAGTGCTTGTTATTGTCCACTACTGAGGCAAGACCCCAAATCTGGTTGGTGGGCACAGGAGTTATTCTTGTAACTATGTGAGCACTAGACACTGTTACCTCCCATTTGAGGTAGTTCCTCTGCAGGTTCCAATTTCCTTCTTTAAATGAATGTGTTGTTGAACACTGGGCTGCATACCCAAAGGGGAACTCTGGCGATCTCTAGATTTCTCTTTATGTGTAACATTACCACTTCTGCTACTCTGTCCTGCTAAGTGCAGCTCTCTTGGCCTCAAAAATTCCTAGCTTCTTTCAACTCCAGGCATGGTCTGGTCTCTGCCTGGTCCCTGTCTGTGATACAGCTTGGATATTATCAATACAGTAGCCTCACCTAGTTTCTTTTCGAAAAGGGATCGCTAATTTGAACTTCCTGGTATCTAGTGTCCTACAGAGTTTTTCATGTTTCATGTTTTTCATGTTTCATGTTTTTTCATGTTTCTGTTTTGATATTTGATTTTTTATTTCAAGTGGTGAATGAGCGTATCTAGTCCCTGTCATTCCATCTTGGCCAGCTTTAGAAATCTCATTAATGGAATCAACATTTTGATAGGTTAATTCTGAAATGATTTTGTTTCAGAGTATTTTATTGCCCCTCTGTTAGTTTCTTCTTTATCATGTTTCCTTTTCTGAAATGCCTTGGATATAGTTATACCTCAAGTCATTGTTTCAGTGGAATACATAAGCATTTATTCTAAAGAATCTATTACCATATTTAAATTTGCCTAAGTTTCTGTAGGAGACAAGAAAGTGAAAAACGTTTTTGTACTACTCTTTTGCACAGTCACTCAAAGTTTCTGATACCAGGTGTGTGGGAGATTTTTCTCCGTGTATCAGTGAATTCTTCAGTGGACACCAGTTAGTTGTCATCTAATTACATTCAGTTCTGTCACTAGCTATTTGGAGCTTGCTTCAATTCCCACAGGTTTCAAGCTCAGCCCCACAAGAATGTTCTGCCCTTTCAATGCCAAATGCAAGTTCTATCTTTTCACCTGTACTTCCTACCTATGTGTAGCAGAGTGAAAAAAATAGAAAAGATATATAGTGAATAGAAAAATAAGAAAGAGGAGTTTAGTAGAGAATAGATTTTGACAAAGCTATAAAAGATGAAAAGAATTTCATGGATTTCTGTTGAAGATGGAAAAACTGTAAAGAATATCAATCCCACACTTGACAACAACAAAAATTGGTGTAATCTGGAAATTCACAATTTTTTTGTAGCCAAAAGATATCTTAGGTCTCAGGGGAAGTAACTAACATAAAATATGTTTTTGAAGTCATATACATCCACAGAAAGAGGAGGAACATACAATTGTTTCCCTGGAGTAGATACCACCAAATGCCATGCCAGTCTGTATGAAACTTCAGTTCAATTTTTAATGAATTGTTAAAACCCAAGTGTAGATTGGCACGAAATACTAAAGCACTGTGAGCCACAGATGTCAGAACACTTGAACCACTTTTCACCATACCTTCACAAGAAAAATATGAAATAGCTAGAAATATTGAGAAATTTTTATAGTGTTGCCTTGAGAGAGAACTGCAAGCATGGGTGGAAAAGGATAAAAACCCTATAGATTTTTCTCCCATGTCTCCACTGCAGAAGAAAAGACTTCATCTATTAGGGAAAGAATAACTAACATTGATAATAAACTAGCAACACCCAACAGAGTGAGAAGAACTTTAAAGAAAACAAATTCTCTGCCTATTGATGAGTTACAGGAATATTTTTTGGCCTCAGATCACAAAGGGGTTTATAATAAAGAGATTCACAGAATCTCTGAGATGGCATCACTCTGAGACTTAGAGACACATAAGTTAAATAAAGTCTAAAATCCAGGCCACAAGAAAACAGTAACCAATGCCCTAGGACATCTCTAACAACATCCCCAGGCTGACAAGTTTCTTATACCAAATGCTGGCAATGCATCATTGGATCATTGGGAAAGACACAAGAACAGAGATACAATTTCTCAGAAGCAAAAGCAAAAGTCTTGTACCAAACCTAAAAAGGAAAAGTGTACTATGAATTATGTGTGTGGCAAACTATTTCTAACTCTAAACACTAAGCAAAACAAGTGGAATTTGAATCCTGTACTGCACTAAGAGTAACCACAGCAACAAGAAAACCAGTGCAACTCCTGAGTGTATTAGCTTAGCATTGTATATTAAAGATCTAGCGAAGAGGCTCCCCCGCCGCCATTCCATGGTCCTAGGGCAGAGAAGGTAAGCCAGTCCCAGCGCCCAGGAAGAGGCTGCCCCACCACTATTCCATAATCCAGAAGCACCCCCTCCCGTGGAAATGAGAAGACTCATAAACAAGCCTCAAAAGCAGACTTCCAGATCACCTACAGCAACCCCAAAGGGAAACAAGATGGAACAATCTGATACTCAACCACCTGGACTCTCTCAACTGGCAACAAAAGAGGATCTGGAAAAAATGAAATCAGAAATAGTTACTCACATAACAGCAAAGATTGTGCCCATAGTACAAGACAGGATTAATAAATCTAGAGAGGACACAGATGAAAAAATAGAGGATCTGAGGAAGAGGATGGAATCCCAACATAGGAAACAAATGGAATCCATAAAACAGATACAAACAGATTTCCAAGAGATTAAAAACTCCATCGAAAGTCTGCACAGAAGAATGAACCAATGTGAGGATAGAATTTCACATACAGAAGATAAGATTGCAATTAGTGAGGAGGAAAAGAAAAATTGCTTTAAAATTGTAAGGGAACATGAGAAATCAATCCAGCAGCTGCTAGACGATGCAAAGAAGAATGACATAAGACTGATTGGAGTCAATGAAGAAAGAGGAGAGTGTAGATGACATAAAAAAAACTCTTCACAGAAGTGATGGCAGAAAACTTCCCAAGGAGGGGAAAAGAACTTGACATACAGATAAGTGAGGCATATAGGACTCCAGCTAGCCTTAATCAAAAAAAATCTATACATAGGCATACAATAGTTAGAATTTCAGAAATCCAACAGAAGAACAAAATTCTACAAGCAGTGAGAGAGAAGAAAAAAATCACATACAAAGGAAAGCCCATCAGAATCACAGCAGACTTCTCAGTGCAAACCCTCAAGGCAAGAAGATCTTGGAGTGATGTATTTCAAGCCCTAAAGGAAAACAGCCTCCAACCCAGATTGATGTACCCTGCAAAACTATCTTTCAAAATTGGTGGAGAAATAAGATACTTTCAGGATAAAGAGCAACTTAGGAACTTCATGAATACCAAACCGGCACTCCAAAAACTTTTAGACAATACCCTAGGAAAAGACAATGAGGATCACAACCCCAGGAAGCCCAGCAGAATGAATCCATTGGGTGTGACAAATTGAATGCAAAGGGGGAAATTCCAACAAAAAGAAAAAGTCATGTCAAGGCTTTTAAAACTTTTAACTTCATCTTCCTAACGAGTATACAATTCAATCTTGTTATTGTTCATGATTAGTATTTTTCTGATTCTAGTGTTGCATACCTCTCCTGGTGCTGTACTGGCTATTTATCATCTTCTTGTCTCTACTTTTTAATTGGGTTGTCTATTAACGAGCTGTAAGAGTTCTTTATATATTCTGGTCATAGGTTATATGCATTGTAAATATGGTCTGTTTAAGGACTACTTTTCATTTTAAAGATGTCATTTAAAGTTCTAAATTTTGATGGAATCTCATTTATTAATTTTTTTCTTTTATACATCATGTTTTTTGTATCCTAGGAAGTTCTTGCCTACCCTAAATTGCCAAATATTTTCCCTTATAATTTTTTCTTAAAGTTTTATACTTTTAGACTTTGATATTTAGGTTCATTGATTGTTTCAAGTTATTTTTAAGTATGGAAATAAAGGGTTGGGGTTAATTTTTTATATATGCATACCAGGCATTCTAGTGCCACTTGGTGAAAACACTTTTTTCCTCGGCTTTTGAATTGAGTTTATATTCTATAAAATATTAATGTTAAATAATCCTTCAAAACTCAGTGGACCATATACATGTGGTTCTATGTGTAGATTCTCTCTTTTATTCCAATGATCTATATATCTTTCCTTACACCAACACTGCCTTGATTACCATAGCTTTAGAGGAAGTCTTAAAATTAGGTACTAAACGTCTTCCAACAGTTTTTTATTTGTTTGTTTGTTTGTTTGTTTTACTTTTCTAGGTCCTTTCTACTCTTAATAACTTTTAAATTTCAATATCCAATTCTTCATTTATAGCAAGTATACACAGACCTGAATTTTTATATATACCTTGTGTTTTCCAATCCTGCTAAATTCAAATGCAAGTTCTAGGGGCTCCCAGAGATTTCTTAGTATTTTCTCTGTAGATGATCATTTCAACTACATATAAAGATTTTGCTTCTACCTTGCCAATCCTATCCTAATTGTGTCATTTTAGAAAACAAACGTGCTAACCAGCAGACATAACAAATAGAAAACTACTGGTAAGATGGTGGTGTTTAATCCATCTCTAAATCCAATTGAATTACTTATAAAATCATAAAAATACAAAAAATGGAGTTTGGATTTAAGATTGGAAGGGACAAATGTAGGTTACATAAAAGATTGTTTTGAGATTAAAAGTCAAAGATATCTGTGACAATTAATTGCGGTTGTTGACTGGATTAAGAAATGATGAGCTGGTTGGCAAGAAACAATGATCATGTCTGAGGTGCTTCCAGAGATGACTGACGTGCAGGTTAGCAAACTGAATGGGGACGCCCCACCCTGATTGTGAGTGACACCATCCAATAGGCCTGCGGCATAGACTGAATGAAAGGAGAAGAAAGAATCAGCCTGCATTTGGAAGCTCCATCCTGCTTCTGCTGCTGGAGCATCTTTTGCTACTGCTATTGCCTGTGGACATCAGACTCCAGCCTCCCCAGCCTTTCAATGTGAACTCATGCCAGCAGCTCTCCAAGGACCTTCCAGGCTGCCTTTGACCTAGGACTGGTTCTGTGTCCTTGGTTCTTCTTGTTGTATGGCTTTCCTGCTTTTTGATCTGAGAAACTATTGGATCATCTGTGTCTCTAGCATGTAGATGGCCATTGTGAACTAGCCCACCTCAGATACTGTGATATTAGCTAATAAATTCCTTTGGATGTATATATAACATATGTGTGTGTGTGTGTGTATATATATATATATATATATATATATACTAAAAAAAGTACAACAACTTAAATACTTCAGGAAAAGAAAAATAGATGATATTTTTTCAAACATGATGATTTTTCAACAGATGTTACTCTCATACGAAGAACCCTAGAGGATGCTGTATATCACAGAAAACCCAGTACACTGTTGGCCCTTAGAGAAGGAATTAAAAATGCATGTGTAGCAATCTCAGTGACCAAGGTTACCCAAGCTGCAGTTCACTGTACTAATAAATGTCTGCAAGCTCATGGCCACCATTCTGAGCACCTCTTGTAATTGTAGAGACCAAAGGTAACTTATACTAATCTCAGGATGTCTCAATACATTTACTATTAAAATATTGTTTTTCTTTTCCCGAAGTGTGTCTACACTTTTTTGGCATGATGAATATATATATATATATATATATATATATATATATTTCTATCTTTCTAGAGAAGGCTAACCAATATAATATCTTAAAAGTAAAATGTTGGAAAATATATACAAAAATACCAAGATCTAAAGAAGGGTGGAATAACTGTAATATCAGACTATGTAAATTTATTTTTGGTATCAGGGATTGAACTCGGGTCCTTGCACTTGCGAGGCAGGCAGCAGAAACAAAGAGCTAAATCCCCAGCCCCAGACCATGTAATTTTTAATACAAGGAAAATTATCACAGAAAAATTGGTGCATTACATAATTTTAAAGGGATCACACTACATAACAATCTTAAATGTAACATGCCTAATTACAAAGTTTCAAGTAATAGACTTAAAGAAGAAATAGACAAACCCACAATTATATTGGGAAATTTCAAGGCTTCTCTCCAATTAAAAGATGCAATTATTTGAAAGAAAATCAGTGAGGATACAGAAAGCCTGAAGAATGCTTTAAACCAACTTTATCTAATTAACTTTTATAGAACTTCACCTCTCAATTAAGTGTTCCAATATTTGTTGAAGTATACTCAATAGTTTCTCAAGTCAATTCTTTAAATAATTATAAAATAAGCTAATTATTTCAATAAATTATATGTTTGTACCATGTATTGCAACATTGTTTGACTTCTTGTATTTAGAAAAAGGGACTAAAATATAATTAACATAACAAGGTTTCCAAGAATATTTTTCCCCAGAGTATTTTCTCATGGAATTGCATGAAAGGACTGTTAAGATTACGCATGCTTCAAATTTTTTCCTTTTCTCATATTCCTTTCCCTTCTTTCCTTTTCCCTACCCCTCCCACTTTCCCTTCCCCTTCCCTTTTGGACCGTTTCTTCTTATTTTACATTACCTATTATACATTTTGATCCTCATTTGCACTTTCAGTTTCTCACAATAGAGAAACTATTTGGTATTTAAACGTGTGTGTCCGATTTATTTCACTTACAAGTGTGACCTCAATGTGCATTCATTTAGCTATAAATGCCTCTAGTTTCTCATTCTTTGCTGCTAAGTAGTACTCCATTTTACTTTAAAAAAATACGTCTTCTTTATCCATTCACCAGTTAATGGGCAATTGTGCTGTTTCCAAGTTTTAGCTATTACAAAATGTGCTGCTATGAACATGGGTGAACATATATCGCTTTGGTATGATTCTTTTAATTCCTTTGGGAAGATACCCAGCAGGGTAATAGCTGGGTCAGATGGGACCTCTAATCCTAGTTTTTGTAAATAGGGAGGGGTGGAAGGATTAATGGGAGGACAAGGGAATGGGGAAAAAAATAAGAACCAAGATATATCATGTAAAGGTACAAATTTCCAACGATGAATGTCATGATACTGTATATCAAATGTACCAATAAACTTAATGAATTAAAAAAAGAATGAATGTAGAATTTAATTGAACTTTATCATTTGTTTTTAAAGGCAAATATACAATTTTTATTAGATACCTTTTTCCTAGTTTTGCTTTAAATAGCAACCCCCCGATTACTTTGTACAATCTAATAGGTTGATTCTATGGAACATGCTAGCTAATGGCTATATTTTAAGATTTTGTTCTTTTCCCAGTAACTTTAATTGATTATTATTGTCATATCTCTAATATATTTAGTTTTTTTGCTGAATGATGTATAACTTTGAATAAAACATGTGGTTTGTAATTTTTTACTTTTTTTTTAATACAAAGAATTTTGTTAGAGGAGTTAATACAGAAAAGACCATTCAAAATTTTATTTCTATAAAGACTGAGATCAGCTACAAGAGAATAGAAGAGTTACCAAAGGAGATGGGAAAATCTTCAACAGAGATTTAAAGTTTGTGCCTGAAGTTAGACCGAAGACTGCTAGCTGTCATCAGAGTGTGGCTATGATGTCAGAAAACTTCTGTAGTATTTCATAACATTTATTGTTTTAATTTATTTACTTAAATATAAATTTTTTCTATTTTGTAATTCTTATATAATTATTATATATTTTATAAGTAATGAATAAATATTAGTATGTCATTGTTAGCCAGAAAGATTATACATGCTAAAAAATACAGTTTATTGATCCAAATCAAAATATTATGAGAATTTTCAGACCCAACAAAACAATGAATTCTGTAAAGGCAATGATGAAATCAGATCAAGTGCTGCTGGACTTTCAGGTATACATTTGATTTTCTGAGAGATATCTAAAGCCCTTACTCTTATAACACTAATAAATTAAAAAGTCCTGTTACATCACTTTAATGTTTTAATTTGCAGAACTGTCAGGAAAGGGGAAAATGGAAATTATACCAATGAAATCCAATGTATATTATTAAGCAAAAGAGAAGAAAATATCAATATTTTTGACCTTAGTCCATTGTGAACTATAATTAGTTGATTCATCCCAAGCCATGTATAATATTTTACACAAGCTAAACCGTTCACAGATCATTCTTACAGCAAGTACCCCTGTTCTCATTAAAATGTTTGATAAATCACTTCATATATAGTATAATAGTTTTCACGATTGTTTCATATTATTTTTTAAAGGTTTGCAAGCCATAATATCTAATATTTGCTATCGTAAACTTGATTTTATTAACAAATGAATACAATTTATTAAGTGAGCTAACGAAAACTTCCAAAATTCCATCTTGAAAATACCAAAAGAAATAATCCCATACCATCATGATAGGCATTTCCATTTGTCATCTTAGGCTGTCCTAGAAACAGGCTGATTTAAAAATTGTTTTTTCCGTCAACCAAGGCATAACCCCAAAGTACAGGGTTATGCCATTTATTACTGTTTGGAATTGTTCCCAAAGGATCAATTAGGAAAATGAATGACATTAGTTCTCCTTGATCCATTCATTGTTCCAGACACAATTTATCATGAGGTTCTCTGGACTTATCAGGGCAGATTGCAGAACATCCTGGGACTTTGAATCTTGTATAAATTTTGTATATAAAAGCATATCCAGTAAGTACTGACATTAGCCTTATATCAATACTTATAATACTTGTGACCTCAGAGAAGTTATTTAACTTCTCTTAACCATCAATTTACTCATCTGAATATATTTGGGTTTAAAAGTACAGATTCTGAAACCAGATTGTTTGGGTTAACATTCAAACTCTTCACCAAAAAGATACACAAATTTTGGTTCCCTTTCTTTAAAACTAGGATAATAAAATAAATTAGTATTTGTAAAGAATTTAGAATATTGCTTAGAAACATCTTGAGCTATATAAATAGTATATGTGATTAGTACTGTTATTTGTTAAGAACAACATAAAACAGTGCCTAAAACATAGGAATTATTGGCTGCTGCTCTTTTATTGTTGTTATCACTATTATTATTTTATGCTTGAGAATATTATTTTATTGCTTCTGGATGTAAATGATCACTAAAAGATAATACATTGGAAGCAGTCTAGAAAAAGTATCACATTTGATTCTAGCTCTGACTTGGTTAGTAGGAAAATTTGTGACATTCAGCAAATGACTGCTTGTTAGGATCTTCAGTTTTCTCAAATAAAATGAATGGGTCGGTCACATTCACAGGTTTCAAATTGTGTTCTAAGGATCTCTAATTTTTCTAGGGTAGTTTCATGGGCTCCCATGAATCACAGTATGAATGCCAGGTAGTTTTGGGTCCACATTTGAGTTTTGTCAAGGCTGCTATACTTTTATCTATTTCACCTATGCAGGTCTCATTTAAGATTTAGTTTAAAAATAGCCCTGCTCCTGAAACAAATTTTAAGGCCAGTAGATTATATCCTTTTCTGTAATACATCCCTAATGATGCTTAGACATGTGATTAATTTTTGTACATTTATCTTTTGCGTGTGTGTGTGTGTGTGTGTGTGTTTTGAGATAGGGTCTCAGTGTATGTTTTAGGCTGGTCTTGAACTCGCTATGTAGTCAGTCTGACCTCGAACTCACAGCAATCCTTCTGCCTCAGCCTCCGGAGTGTGGAACTACAGGTGTGCACCCCCAAGCCTGGCTTGTACATTGATCTCGTTTCCTGAAAAATTACTTAACTCACAGATCATCAGCTCTGAAAATTTCTATAATGTTTTCTCTAATATAAAATCATATCCTCTACCATTATCAATTGTTATGTGCCTTCTTTTCTAATCAATATTTCCTTTTTGGTCTTATTTTGATGGTTATGATTTCAACAAGGTAAGAGTGGATGCATCTCCTCTTCTCATCTCCTTTCACATTTGGAGAATTTTCTTTAAAAGATCTGCTGAAAACAAAGTTTTAGTTTGCCTGCAAGAGAGAGTGCTCATTTTAGATTTATTCCTGAAGACAATCTTAACTAGAGAATTTAGGATTGGTACTTCTTCCCTTTCGGCACTTGAAAATATTGTGCCGCTTCTTTCTGGTCGCTGTGATTTCTAATCTGGAACTTATATGAAAATTCATAAAATCTTGAGTAGCCAAACAATTTTGTAAAGGACACATAGATTTGTAAGGCTCACGTTACCAGATTTCAAGGTTTATTAATGTTGGCAATCAAAACAAGGTGATATTGGCATAGACATGAAACATAGACCAATGGAAGCAAATACAATCTAAAAATAATTGACTCACACTTAATGATCAATTGATTTTCAATGAAGGAACCGAATGAATTATGTGAATTAACTGGGTTGCCTGTGCCAAAAACAAAAAATGAACAAATTTTACCCTTATGTTATGCAATATGCAAACACTAACCTGACATACACTACAAACCTAAATATGCAACCCAAACTATAAAACTTCTAGAAGAAAATAAGAGAATATATTTTAGTGACATTGGGTTTGACAGATACTTCGGACACTGAGCAAAAACAGCATGAACATAAAAATTTCAAAAATCAGTAAATTGAATTACATCAAACAAAAGTCATTAAAATAAAAAATATAAAAATCAATGTTTTGTTTTAGAAAACTGGAAATTAAGCAGAGGCTTGGAACACCTGAGGATTTTTATTTCAATCAAAACTGAAAAACAAGACCATCAGTATTTCTTGTGTGTTAACCAGCTCTTTGGGAGCCATGAAAACCAACAATCTTGTAACCACAGTGTTATGAAAACTAGTAGCCTTCCAACCAAGAGGACAGAGAAAAGCATGAGTGTTCCTATAAACCTCATTTTGAGAGCATTATCACAATTTGACCTGTATCTCAGTTCCTTGGAAAAGGTCCATGTGCAAAGCTTTGCTAAAAATCCTAACTCTGAGCTCACTGCTCAGGAAAACTTCTACTTATGAGGTGTTTTTCAGAACTAGTAAATGACAACCCTTGATCATCATAGCTACCTGGGTCTATAATACCAGTTGGGACAAATAAAATACTGGCAAAAATGTAAAAGAGAGACTTGAAAAACATCTTCACAGGTATTTGAAAACTTCTGACAAATTCCTGGAGCTATGGTTTGAATATGGTTTGTCTTACTTTCTCGAGAGTTTTATTTTGACTCCATTTGTGGAGGTTTCAGTGCATAGTCCGCTGGCTCCAAAGCAAGACAGCATGGCAGAGGGGCCTGGCAGAGGAGAAACAGCTCATGGCATGGTGGCAGGAAGCAGGGAGATCAAGTGTGGGGGGGATGCATCCCTCCAGGCCACACCCCCAGTGGTCCACCTCCTCCGGGCTTCACCTCCCAACATCACATTTAGCTATAAACTCATCTCTGAGTTTACTAATCCAATGATTAATATCACACCTTCATGATCCAACCGCCCCCCAAAAGCCCCACCTATGAGCACATGAGGCTTTAGGGGGACATCCAGATATATCATAACATAACAGGTTTTCATCCACCAAAATTCATGTTGAGGCTTAATTTCTCAATGTGGCTGTGTTTGGAGGTAGGGCCAAGTTAGAGTTGCTTGGATCTTAGGGGAGGAACCTTCATGAATAAATTAATGCCATCTTGCTGGAGTGAGTTTTCACTCCTCTGAGACTGGGTTAAGTACCATGGAATCAGGTTATTTTAATGTGAAGCTGCCCCTCTTGTTTTGCTTTTACACCAGCTTACTTGTCCCTTTGTTTTTCCACCATGCTATGAAGCAGCATGACACTCTTACCATATGTGCCCACCTGATCTTGAAATTCCCCACCTTTAGAATTATGAGCTAAACAAATCTCTTTGATTTATAAATTACTTAGTTCTGGATATTGTTACAACAACACAAAGTGGAGTAAGACACCCTGGAATGTAGAAGGCTATATGCAAGCACTGTACAATGTTGTGAGCATGCCAAGGAAAGTACTGAGATGACCTCAGTCCTATAGCTGACCGTGAGACCGTGCACAAATAGGAAGTGCAATGCACTGGATTTTAACCTAAGTCTTGTTAGCGTGATAGCACCATTTTGGAGCTTGGAAGCACTATGTCATCTTATCAGTAAGTCTGGGTCTTTTAATGGTCCTCTTTCCTGTATTTGATAATTGCAAATGTTTTTCTTACTGTGTAAGGTTAGTTGACTACTGGACTACTAGAGCAGCAGCAGTGGAATGAATATCCCTCACTTAGGTAAGATAAGGCTCCAGTGAAGGGGTTTTTTTTCCCTACAGAGCAGACCTTTGTTATGATGAAAACGCTAGGTCTATTTCCCTCATTACTCTTCACTTTCCCCTGCCTCATCCAGAAGAGCCTTTTGTGGATCTTTATCATGAGAAACTGATAGGATTTCTGGCAATACATTGCATGAAGTTGTGTCTCACATCAAGGGTATGTACTCCAGGAATTTCTTGGTCTCACACTTGCTTACACTTAGCCTGAAAAATTTCATAAAAAATTACCATTTAAGAGTTCCTACCAGTAAACTATCACATTTTTTAGAAATGCCTGAGTATGGTAGTGATAGAAAAAAATACTGGCATTTATTCAGTGTTATTTTTGCTTTAAATTATCTATAATATTCCCGTTTTACTCACTTAGTGGTTAAACACTCCCACTGCCCTGTCCTTGGTAGGTAAGTGCTCTATTCCAATCTTTTAGCAAGAAAATGATCTAATCAGTGCTGGGATTGTAACATCTATGTTCATTTCCTATAGCTGCTCAAACAAAAATTCTACAAAATTTAAAACTAAACAAATTGGGATTGCAGGGCTGAAGTAAAGATTTTAGCAGTGTTACCTTTCTTCTGTAGGTTCTAGGGAATATTGTGTTTCCTTGCTTTTATTTTTTTCAATTTCTAAAAGCAACCTAAAATCCTAGGCTCACAGCCACTTCCTCAAAGCCAGAAGTATAGCAGCTTGAAGTGCCTTCTGACTCTGGCCTTGTGCTTCCTTCTTCTCGATTAAAAGAGCCCTTATAATTTACGTTAGGGATATTTTGATAATCCAGAGAATGACTCATCTCAAAGTCAACTAACTAGTAATTTTAATGCTTTCCAAACCTTAATTTCTTTTGCCCTATAAGGTAACATATTCACAGATTTCAGATATTAAGTAGTCGACATCATTGGAGGGATGACTGACCTCCCTATTACGGTGTGCAGACATCAGAGTTTTGGCCATCAATTTAACAGGGTGAGTTTATTTGGCCCTTCACATCATATGGTGGGGTTGTTCACATCATAGCGTGAAATTCAACAATCACTCTCAGGAGATACGTGATTAGGAGGTAATTCCTCTGTCTGTTTATTAAGAGTGTTTAGTTATCCCATACACTACAGTTTCATGATTCTGACCATCTATACAATAATGTTGACACACACACACACACACACACACACACACACACGCTTTCCCACCTCTCTGTGAGACAGAGGACTTAGGAGGGATGTTCATCTCCAGTGCTGCCTGTTACCCAGTCCTTATTCCTGCAATGCCTAGATAACTTAGGATCTGGCTCCCAATCCTGCAGGACGCATTTTTGTCCTTTCTTACACATTTGCCTTTTCCTTAATTTTCCCCTTTCCCACCATCAGGAAACACACAAGGTACACATATAAACCATGTGATTTCGTTTACTGAGCATTAATGACAGCATTATAGAGATGAAGGTTACTGGTTGCTAGGAGTTAGGGTTTCTGAGGGCCAAATGGAAGTGTGTGTGGCTATAAAAGGGCAACATGAAAGACAGCTGTGGTAACAGCAGGATTCTCTATTTTGACTGTGGTAGAATCACACAAATTCCCACAAATGATAAAAGTGAATAAAAATAAAATACACACACAAATGTGTCCATGTAAAATTGACAAAATCTGAATTAGACGGATGAATTATATTGATGGTCATTTCATTAATATCAAATAATTTTAGGGCCGGAGATTTAGCTCAGTGGTTCCGCCGCCTACCTTGCAAGAGCAAGGACCCAAGTTCAATCTCCGGGACCAAAAAAACAAACAAACAAGCAAATATAAAATCATTTTAAAGATGTTGCTTTTGGGGAAAACCTAAAAAGGGTTATATACACTAGTATTTCTCTGTATTACTCCTCACAGCTATAGGCAAATCTACAATTATGTGAAATAAGTTTACATTAAGAAATGAGAATAAGGGAGTGGGGGGAAAGGAAGGAAGGGAAATGGGATTTAAAAAGAGAATGAAAGGAAAAAAATTGAAGCAAAGACTTGGTAAATGAGGTGGAGAGAAGAGTTGAAGGTAGAGGGGGGAATGGGAAAAAAGAAAAATTAAGATATATTATGTACAGGTACAATTCCCTATGAACAAAATAATCATTATTATGTATGGCAAACAAGTATCAATAGAAAAAATTATACTTCAATTACACTTGTTTATCTAAAATGAGTTTACATTTAAAAAGTCAATTATATTAGTATATATTAATAATGTACTTTTGGAAACCAAAATTACACACACATTACAATTTCTAATTAGTTCAAAAAAAGAAATATTTAGGTATAAATTAAACCAAGCACATAGCAGGGCATAAATGTAAATACTAAATATCCAAATATCAGTGTACAATTTCCACACCAAAAGGAATGTATCCAACTCACTCATTTAATAAGGGAAAACAGTAAAAATACTCATAAGCACATGGATAGATCTAGGAACAGCACTGAATGAAGCAGGAAGAAATAATAATATGAACAAAAGATACCTAAGTCAAAAACTAGTGTCCCTAAGTGAATACAAATTTTATTAACACTCTTGCAGCAGAAAAATATGTATCAAATACTTCAAATGATTGTTTGGAAATGGAATGGAGCTGGAAAATGGGCCCAGAGAAATAAATGAGTAAATGAACAGCAGAAACATTAACTCAACCTTCTACACTTGATGTGAAACCCCTCCCCCCAACCCCCAAAAGATGTATGGGAGACGCTAAAGAGTATTTAACGACTGACATTATTTATAAATGCTATAGCATGAAGGTGATAACAATAACAGGACCAGCACTGGCTAAATTCTATTCTCATAATAAAATACCCTTTCAAAGCAGAGTAGAGACCAGCAGACTGGAAAGTTGGCCTAGGAAGGCAGAGGGAAGCTGCCTAGCAGACATGTTAGGTATTTTTCTTTTACAGCTGAGGAACTAAAAGTGTAAGAAGCTAAGTGATCTTTGAAAGGTGACACAGCCAAGACCAGTGGCAGAGCAGACACTCAAATACAGATCTTCCAATTTCAAGCTGAAAGTTGATCTATGCATAGTGCCCACCTAAGAAGAATAAAGGAATTTTTGAGACAATTCATATAGAATTGCTGGCGGTGTACTTCTCTCTTGAGTTCCAAACATCTTTTTGAAGCTGAGATGATGTAAAGAGACAGGATGTATTTCATGTTTCCCCCAATGTTTGACTGATGAATTTCCAGTTTGTACAATAATTATGAGTTAGTGTTGTTTTTAACTGCTTGAAGTGAAAAGCTAAAGTATGTTCAATATTTACATTTCATTGTAAATCTTTGTCATTTTATTGTTATTTAATTTCACTTTGTAGTTTTATAATTTCTCACTTGCATGAATATTAATCAAAATGGGAAATCTAACCAGTGATTTAAATCCATAGATTTTTAAAAATACTGTATTAAGGTAAAAAAAAAATCTACTTAGGGTGGTATGTTTTGAAAATCAACAGTCTTTCTACACAAGTGGAAACTTGCTATGTCGTTGTGCTCTCTGGAACTACACAGGAAACAAAGGTGGATAATTAAAGAACATGATAAGCACACTCCCGAAATTCCTACAGGTAAGTAAAAAATGTCATGCTTTTATTTCACTGTGGATATTTTCAATGAACAAAACATTTCTTTTTCCTCCTAGGGATTGTGACTGTTCTTTCTTTCTGATTGGTCGTTGGGACTGAAGTTTGTGTGCAGAGCACCGTAAAGTGAGCATGGAGAATCACCTCTCCTATCCATTGCCCTGTGTGTTCTCTAGGTTTCGGCCTGGAGCGCTGGGCAGGATGGAGCTCAGGCCCACAGACTTGACTGCAGTTCTCCTGGTCATGCTCCTAATTCAGATTCTGTCACTCTGGGGCCTGGATCTCTTTCCCTTCAGTGGATGTTGCAAAAAGAAAGCATGATTAGGAGGACAGTATCTGCTGGGATTTGGGTTGTACAGTGTTTTTAGAAATCTTTGAGATGACACTTCCTGCAATTCACACTGATATCGCCAGCTTACAAGAATTACAGAATGCAGAGGCCAGTGGGGCCCCTTGAATTCATTTCGTCCACATTGTCTTTGCCAAACAGAGGCTCTGAGAGAGGAAGGCCATTAAGGACAGCTGGTGTGAGCCGGTGGCCTGCGCTTGTCCTACACCTAGTGCCCAGCCCTGCTGGCTCTCCTTAGCTCTGTGGGCCTCCTGCCTCTCCTTGGGCCACTGGGCAGATGGACCCCGCAGGCTCAGCTGGGCACCTCTTCGATCAGCCTGGTATGTGGGGAGCTATCTGATCTAGAGGGGCTCCAGGTTGCTCCCCGCCCCAGGTGGCCCCAGGTCCTTGTGGATTCCTTTACCACCCTCCCTGGGGCGATTTTCAGTTCAATCCAGTTTCAGCCTCCCCTTCCGGGCTTCATACTTCACTGGAGCCTTCTTTTTGCTTCCTGAGCCCCTCTTTCACCTCTGCGATGCCTGACAGGAGAATTTCCTTGTCTCTGTGCTCCCTGTCCTGAGTCAGGCCGGACCCACTCGCGAGTGAGTGACAGCCCCTCCTGCTCCCTTGCTGTGGAGCTGAGTGCAGATGAAGGAAGAATGGATGATTCTTACCAGGGAGAAGGATATTTCATTTAATCTATTAGGTTCGCTGAAAATGATTCCATATGTCTAATATTAAACATTAAAGACCCCTAAGGGGATCATTTATGCCCATTAACCTATCCTTTGGCAACATCTGCAAGGGACATATATAACTTTGAATAATAAAACTGACTTTGTAATTCGGGAAAGAAAACTCATCTGGGAGGGAATGAGTATGCGTGGGGGCCTGCATCAGCCACATTCCCCTTCCAGCTGAAGCAGAAGCAGCAGATAGCAGCTCAGCTCCTCACATGCCTCAGTCATGACCCCGGGCCAGGAGGCATTTGCCAAGTTCAGCAGCCTTGTCAGGGCGGCTCTGAGAGGTGTCCCGTTGCCCACCAAGAGCTCCGCGTCTGTGATGAACTCTCGCATCTGCAAGTTTTAAGCCATGGCCCGAGGTCAGTCGTCGAATGCAGACATGGACACGATGCAGGCGCAAACTGCCTTTGCAGAGTGGAAGACCCTTCACTGAACAAACTACGAACACTGCATTTGGAAGCAAGGAGAGAAGAAGAAATGAACATCTTCAATTCGGCAGTCATATGTACATCTCAGCGCATATTGGTTGGTTATAATTTGCTCCTCAAATTAAGGAGCTCAAGAATCACTTATAAAACTCCCCATTCAGACTCCCTGGGCCCGAGAGGCCGCCTTAGCAAAGAAGCCTGTGCGCTCTGTACCTCAGAGCTCTGGATGAGGCGCCCTTGTCAGTTTGATGCAGCGCCGAGCTGAGCTGCAGCACTGTGGCCAGGGGTCTTTATGTCCTCACCCCCGGGCAGCTGGAGCACTACACCTGGCCAGGTGCCTCACACAGCCCGGGTGCTGCTTGTGAAGAGCCTGTCACTTCTGTGGGCCAGGACAGAGGAAAGCTTTGTAGTCACAGCTCTGAAGAACAATGAAGCTTGGCCATGTGTCTCATCATTGCAAAATCATTTATTCGTAATAACAGTCAAACCACGACAGTAGTGCTCAGTGCTGGGGATTGTGTCGCATACAAACATAACAGGGGCTCACTCACACAGCCCTGTGGCAGTCCCCAAGATGCCTGCTCTTATTAGCTCGTGGGTGACTTCCTCCATCCCCGTGACTTGCGCTTTAGTACTGAGGATTGCAAACTTCAGTTTGCAGCTCTGACGCCTTCCCTGAGCTCCAGGGTGCTAGCTAGCGGCCAACGTGACTTCCCCACTTGGAGGTGGGCAAAGTCTAGAGCGTGTCCTACATACAAAGCCTGCTCCTTTCCCAAGTCTCCTCTGTCCAAGTAGTCCAGTCAGAAAGCTAGGAGCCTTCTGCTCTTCATTCCTTTGCTCTGTACCCATAATCCTGTAGGAAATACCGTCAGCCCAACTCTCAAGCTGTAATCTCAGTCAGGCCCAGGATCTCTGGCTCCTCAGCCCCCGGCAGCTCCTGAGAGGGTGAGAGGCACGGCCTCCTGTTTTTGAGCAGCTTTGGTTGGCTGGAGGAGGCTGTGTGTTTGTAAGTGACAGCTGAGGAGGTCGCCCCAGAGCCAGGTAATAAAGCAAAAGCCCTGATGACACCGCAGTGGTCCGGACAACTCGCTAAGTGCCTTGCTCATAAGTAGGGTGCATGTCTGACACTCACAACAGCCCTCTGAGCCTGGTGCTCTCATTATCCCCACTTTCCAGATGAGAGAACTGATGGGGAGAGAAATCATGTAACGTGCCCAGGTTCCTCCAACAGTGCACGGTGGAACCAGGACTCAAACCAAGGCAACCTGACTCTACAGAATGTGGTTAAGCTCAGCTATTATGTGTCCTCCAGTGGGAGCTTTGCTTTGCTTTCTCTCCTCTCTCCTCTCCTCTCCTTTCTTTCTTCCTTTTTTTTTGGTACTAGGGATTGAACTTAGAGCCTTTGCACTGAGCTATATCCTCAACCATTTTTAATTTCTTTTTAACTTTGAGACAGGGTCTCTCTAATCTGCTAAGTTGCTGAGGCTGGACTGGAACTTGCACTTTTCCTGCTTCAGCTTCCAGAATGCTGGGATCAGAGACTCCATCACAAGGTCAGGCTTCCTTGTGGCTCTAATTTGCATTTCCCTTGAGGTTTAACATCACCGCGGTGACCAGCCTGATGAAAGCTTTTGGATGTCACACTAAAGAGCATGCATTGTGCCCAGGCAAAGAAACATTTAAATGAACAAATCCAGGAAGTCAATCATGTGGTTCTTTGGTCCTCTGACCCACTGACAAATAAACAAAGGCAAGTAAAGATTATCTCATTACTGAACTGAACATTTGAGTAAACTGACTGAAAATAGTTAAATTGCTCAAGCAAAGAGGCAGCTTACTTTGAAAGCATGGGTGTCCCTAATTTTGCTGGTCCATTCCGACATCCCAAGGAGGTGGCCTGAAGCAACCTTAATTGCTTTAGATGAAGAAGAACACTAGTCTGGAGCCTCCGTATATTTAGACCAATAGATATTTTTAGGCTTTTCCTCAAGGTATAATTCTAGTTTGAATAAAAAGTTTGAGAGTATGAATACCAGTCTTTCCCAGGAGAGTAACACTACCTCGCCTCCTCTAAAAAGCATCTCCCGGGAGACTCGGATTATCCTTAACTTCCATCTTAGGAAATAAACCTGGAGTGTCATTCAGTACATCTCGGGCAGCAGTGCAGTGTGCTAATAAAAACGATCTATTCACACCCATCCCTTCCCTAGAAGGGTTAGCTAGGGAAGCCATGTACTCTATTCCCATGGCGCCTTCTGCTGAGACTCTTAGCCCGCCCATACTCTGTCACCATGGTCTGTTCATGCGGCCATTTCCTCTGCTAGGCTGCAAGTGCCCCATGGCTAAGCAACATACTTCGGCCAGCTTTCTTTGTCACACCTAGAACAGTTCCTAGAAAAGAGCGAGCCACTAGAGGATGATTACTGGACAAGGATACGTGAAGCGGCTATTGACATAGTGGATCCTTCCTTCTTATTTCTTTACTGAGCAGCTGAGACACTGGTCTTTCCTGGCTTCTTTCCTGCACTTTCCACATCCTTTCAGAATCCCCAGGTTCTACACATAACCACTGTGTTGAATTTAGCCAGTCTACGACTTTAAATGCCATCTACATGTTGAGCATTTTGAAGCCTGTATCTTTGGCCCACACCTGTTACTGGCAGTCTAAACTCATTTAGCCCACTGCTTATTCTACATCTCCATTTGGATAAATAAACCCTGAGCTAATACACCAGTGTCTATCCCTGGAGCTTTATCTCCCAGCCTTCGACTCTTATAGTCTCCCCCAATCTTGTGACAATTTCAGTTTTCAATAGCAAAGTCCGACCTGTCTACAATGGTCTCTTTCTTCAGACCTTATTCACTCCTTTCCACCAGATCCACTACTGCCATCCCACTTCAAGCCAACATCAGTCTCCTGCCTCCTACTGTGAAACCCTCCTACTGATCGCCCTGGCTTGACCCTTGTCCCCTGCAAGGATCCTCCACACAGCAGCCAGGCTGAGCCTTTCAAAACCTTCAGTAGATTATGCAACTTCTCTGTGCAAAGCTTTCCGTTCTCTCCATGCACGCTTAGAACCGAATCC
Source organism: Heterocephalus glaber (assembly GCF_053883595.1). Taxonomy (NCBI): domain Eukaryota; kingdom Metazoa; phylum Chordata; class Mammalia; order Rodentia; family Bathyergidae; genus Heterocephalus; species Heterocephalus glaber. The sequence goes on from NW_028258461.1 coordinate 2,052,213, forward strand.
AGCTCCCGTCCAATCTCTTGCACGCCCTGTGGAACCTGTGCTGTCTCCGCACATGGGTCCAGCCTCAGCTCCCCACGCTCCCTGACTTCTGCTTCCGACAGCACAGCTGTCTTGCTGTTTGTAGACCATAGCAGCAGCTATTTTGTGGACCTGAATGCTCTTATGGCCTCCTATCTCCTCATCCTGGCTTGTGTCTCCATAGTTTTGTGCAGTTCGCTCCTCAAAAGACTTTCAAAAGAGCCTTCACCTTCGTGTGGAGATCACACAGGCCACACTTCACTCCCACCAAGCCTCATCCCCTCCCTCATCTGTCAGCTGCTGGGGGTCGAACCCAGGGCCGCGCACACACTAGGTAAGCCTCTCCCGCTCAGCTACACCCCAGCCATTGATCATTTTCCTTTTACGTCTCTGTTGAGACAGAGTCTCCCTATGCTGTCCAGGCTGGCCCCAGACTTGTGAGCATCCAGCCTCAGACTGCTGAGTACCTGGAATTACAGGTGTGCACTCCACACCCAGCTCTCTCCCTTTCACTCTGAATGTGCTCCTTTCCGGAGCACTCATCACCCCCTGAGATGCTGGGTATCCCTTTCTTGCTCTGAGCCCCACAGCCAGGCTGCAAGCTCCGGACAGCAGTGGCTTCATGCATTTCTAGTGTCAGGAGCCACGTGTGGAGCAGGGCAGGCACTCAGTGTTACTTGAAGAATTGGATGAATGAAGAGGCAGACCCTGGAAAGAAAATGATACCTGTAACAGGTGAAATAAGGGACAAATCCCCGGAATCTCTCAGTTGGAAATGCCTCCTCCACCTAACTCTGTACCCAGCTAGACTGTCAACTGCCTTGTGCATTTTATGTCCTCAGTGCTCTGTACGGAGGTAGGGTGTACTCTGGATTCGATGAATGCCAGTGAGGGGATGCATTGTATTACTAGAAAGAGGGCCTCGCTATTCCACGCATGCCCCTGGGTGGATGTGAGGCAGGCTTGTTAAAGGTCATAGTAAAGCATTTTACAGTCGTTGGGCACGAGGGCCATGCTTGGTAGCAGTTGGATTTTCATTTGAAAGAGTAGCCATTAGCACTGTGGTTAATTCAGTGATCTGATTTGTCCACAAGGGCTCCTTTGTGTCACTTTAGCTGCCCTTCGCTTATGAGCGAATCCAAGCATGCCTATGGATGTTAGGAAAATGGGGCGTGCAGGTGATTTCACAGGCCTGTATGAGGGTTAAGTCGAACAAACCTTCATATTAGGCCAAACTAGAGTCGTTCGGGAATGGCCTAGACTTGTAAAACCCACTCTAAAATGCAAATGAAATTCTGGCTCAGTGTCTGGAAAATTAGTTAATATATAAAAGTGCTTATTTTTATATCATGTATCAATATAAAAAAGCAAATTCTTTGCATGTAATACTTATTTATTAGATACTTTAGTCTATTTTTTATTCCTTAAATGTTATTTTCTCAAATTTCAACATTTTCTAGGGTGACATAGAATTTCTAAAAATATCAACATTGTGTACAATGACCATAAAATACATTTGTCCAAACTGGGACCCTTTGAAGTTGAGTGTGTGCTGTAATAATCATTGTGGCTGACCACAGGAGTAAACCCACTGCATTAGGCCATCTGAGATGGGATTCCTCTGCCCAATTGTAAATTGGTCAGGTATTTGCAGATTAATTTAGTTTTAAAACATCCAGATTTGTATTTCTCTAACTTTTGTTCAAGTTATAAAAAATAAATAGCCAATACATTTAATCCAGTGAATGGTATCATATATCTACTAGTCTCTTTTTCCCATGTCATTTAATTAATGATACACGAATTCTTTATCATTTTTAAGAAAGGAAGCAACTGAGATTATGGAAGCAGTCAAACTCCCCATAGATACGTCAAAGAAATTGTATTCAAACCCATGTCTGGACTCACAAGTGAGATAATAAATGACAAAGTTGATCTTAAAAGACAAGTAGATCTCACCTTACAATCCAAGTTTTTTTGCCTACCCCAAAACTTGGCTATTCTTTTATAGGTATGTGGGAAATAAATAAAATAGTATTGGCCATTAATTGATAAATGCTGAGGTTGAGTGCTGGGTAAATGGAAATTCATTATACTACTTTTGGTCTGTTGATCATTTTCCATAATAAGCATGCGTGCTTTGAATTGTTTTTCTTCCTTCTACTCCACTAAATCCAACTCTCCTGGAATAGTAAGTTTCCTGAAATACTTGAGTGTATGCATTTCTACTTTTTCTTTAGGTTTTTGTGTGATAAAAATAATACATATTTATTTAAAAGTAATCCAGCACTTGAGGCTGAGGCAGGAGGATTGTAAGTTTGAGTTTCACTTGTGTAACTTTGCACCTTAACAAGTTGGACACACAGATTAATAGAACGTGAGATTCAAAAAAAATCCATGTATCTTTAGCCAACTGATTTTTATAGATATTACATTTACATTAGCGAAAGGACAGCCTCTTTGAGAAGTAGTGCTGGAAAAACTAGATAATCTTGAAGATTGAAACTAAATACCTTTAGCTCAGGGTGAACAATAATCAACTCAAAATGTATTAAAGATTTTAAGCCCTGAAATTCTGGTACTACTAGAGGAAAATATAGAAGAACAAGTCTAGATATTGGCACTGGCAAATGAATTCCTGAATAGAAATACAAAGGCGCAGTAAGAAAACGCGAGTTGATGAGGGGGATTACATCAAACTTCAACACTTCTGTACAGCAAAGAAACAATGAAAAGAGTAAAGACACAACCAACAAAAGAAGAGAAAATCATTGTTAGCTATTCATTTGACAGAAGTTTAATATCCTAAATATATTTTTTAAAAACTCAGAAAGCTGAACATCAAAAATCAAAAAGCCCAATTTAAAAAATGAGCAAACGATCTGAATATATTTTTCTCAGAAAAATGGATTCAAATGGCCAATAAATATATGAAAAAATTCTCCATATTTCTATCCATCAGGGAAATACAAATAAAAACTATGATGAGATTCTGTCTCATTCTAGCTAGAATGAGATCACAAAAAAGAAGCTGGAATGGATATGGAGAAAATGAATACTTTTATACTGTTGGTAGGATTATAAATTGGTGTAGCCACTATGAAAAACATTACAAGGTTCCTTTAAAAACTAAAAATTGAACTACCATATGATCTAGCTATCTCATGTCTAGGCATATATCTGAAGAAAATAAAGGCAGCATACAAGAGAGATTCTTGCATGCCTATGTTTATTGCAACACTGTTCACTGTGTTAAATGAAATAAAGCAGGCTTAAAAAGAACATATTGTGTATTATTCTCTCATATATAAAGACTAAAAAATATTGATAACCTGAAAATAGAAGAACTACAAAGGATTGAGGAGGGGAAGGGAGAAGTATAGAAGGGAAGAAAGGGAGATGTAGGGGGGATGAACATAATAAATTAATAATATATAAATATATGAAAATATTACAGTAAAACTCATTAATTTGTACAATTTATATTTATAATGGTGAACAGGTGTATGTATGGCAAATTGCAAAACCACTTTGTAGAGTAACTTTACAATTTTATTTCTTTTAAATTTCTTTTAATTTTTTCTTTCATTCTTTGAAGTTTTAATAATGAATTGTGTTTCTTTACTCGTGAAAATGTAACCTGCAGAATTATTTCATCTTGGTTGTTTATCTGAAATTTCTGCTTTTTGAGAATTTGATGTGTTTCTTCTAAATTGTTGCATTTGTGAATTCCTAGTTGTTCATTCTATTCTTTAAGTATTGTATAGGATCGGTAGTAATAACCTTATAGCATCCTTGAAGTAGGAGACTTGTTTTTATCTTTAAATTTTTGTCAGCCTTGCTAGAAGGTTGTCAATTTTTATGTCTTTTCAAAAAATCATATTTGAATTGTTGACTTCCCTTAGTTTTGAATTTCATTGGTTGTTTTCTTAATTTTATTATTTTTTCCTTGTTATACCTGCTTTGGGGACAGAAGTTTGGAAGCCCCTTTAGCCACTCTTATACTTTCTCAAAGACCATGAGGCAATGCTGTTCTTTTGACCTAGTATGTTCCCCAAAAGTGTTGTATCCCAAGGTGATGTCCAGTAAAAGGTGGCATTTCACTGGAGGGTGTATTCTCATACCCTACTCCTCCATCCCTTCAGCCCCCACCCCTTCCTTGATTTCTGACCATTATCCAGTGAGCAACTTTCCTCTGTCATGTTATCTGCCATCTTGTTTCTACTTTGGAGGCAGCCAATAATGAATTGAATTGACTGAAACTCAATTCAAAATAATCCTCTTCTCCTTTAAGTTGAAAATTTTTGGTATTGTGTTTCAGCAACAGAAAAGCTGACTAAAATTGGTGCTGAGTGTGGGCCCAAAGCTGTGATTGTGCCTCAGCATGTTATTCAGAAACCTTAGGAATTGATTTATGAGAATAGCTTTGAAAGCTTTGGAGAAGAGGGCTACTGAACCCCTAGAATGTTGTGAGTAGTGGTTGATGTGTGATATTAGTTGGAGATCAGAGTAACAGAATGCTGATAGAAATGTGGACAATAAAGGCCAGTTTCAGAAGGTTTTATTTGGGAAAAAGACTCCATTGACAGTTGGATAAGGGGCCATATGTGTTGCCCTTTGGAAGAAAATTTTTCTGCACTTCGCATAAGTCTTCATACTTTCAGGAGAGTGAGATTAAGGGCAGTGGAGTAATTAACCTGGCACAGAAAATTTCAAGGGAGCCTAAAGTTCAGGCTGTAGCATAGGTATTTCTAACTGCTTTTAGCCAGATCTATAGTAAGAATCATAAGCAAACAAGCAGAGCTAAATGGTTTGAAAAATTTGCAGTTTTGCCAAAAAAGAAGGCTTTCCAAAGTTGAGGTAAAGAACACCATGGTTGTTAGAAATAGTAGCATCCAAAAGAAGCCAAGTACCATTTACAGGTACAAGAAGAAAGATACTTTGAAGTCCACCTCAAAAATAAACAAGGCCCTATCTTAACAGGCTTAAGGTGCAAAACTATAAATCTTTCATTTGATAAGAGAATCCCTGGGATGCCTATTGATGAAGGGCCACCTAGGGAAGTGTATCCCAGAATTGAGCCATATAGGCACTCAAAGATCACTGGACAATTGTTTCAAGGAGGTTGGCTGCTGCTTATGTAAGCAGCCCACCATGGCATCATCCACATGTTGGTTTTTCTGACATGAAGAATGCAGGAGATATGTATCTGAACATGGACCCTTCAACACAGATTTCAGGTGGTCATTGATGCTAGACAAAAATTTGTGACAGGGTCACATTCTGTAGCAGGAACTCCCAAGAGGGCAGTGTGTGAAGCTTAGGCATGAAGTTGAAGTTGTAGTATAGTCCACAGGAAACGACAGATGCCAGGAATGTGGGAAATTTGCTGAGGAAAGCCACTGGCAGTGAGTAGAGCCAGCCCAAAAGAGAGATCAGGTGGACTGCAACCAGCAAGATCATATGGGTGTGGCTGTCCAATCCATTTGAAATACACATCTCTCTCCAACCTGCCCTGGGAGCTGGACATCACATTATAGGATTTCATATTTGCCCGCTGGGTTGTTGACTGACTTGATCTGATTTCTGTCTATTCTCCTATTCTTACCCTTCAAAATTGAAATTTTTACTCTGTGCCATTGTATGTTGAAAGTTTCTAACACTCTTTTTAATATTTTAGAGTGATCCACAGCTAAGAGTTTGCCTTGAGTCTCAGAGGAGACCTTGAAGTTGAACTTTTCAGCAATGGAGGATCTGGTAAGAATTTGATATCCCTTAGATATGGACTAAATGCATTTTGCATAATTAGATAGACATGGGACTTTAGAGGAGAAGAGGTGGAATGTTGTGATTTGGATCTATAATATTCCCCTAAAAGTGTCCCATTAGGAGATGGGGCCTTATCAGAAGTGGCAGGTTACTGGGAGGATGATTTGGAAGGGTATATTCTCATTCTCAGCTATTCCCCTCATTTGCTGCTTCCTGGCTGACATCCAGTGAACAGCTTTCTGCTACCATGCTGTTCTGATGTGACTTTTCTGCTTTGGAGGCAGGCAATAGTGAACTGAACCCACTGAAACTGTGAATCCCAATAAATCTCTCCTTTAACTTTCAATTGTTAGGTATTTTGTCCCACTTACAGGATAGTTGACTAAGACAGGCATCATTTTCCACAACCTCATTGTCTTTTAGTGAGAGTATAAGTTTAGCTACTTGAAAAAGGAAGATTCACAGAACTTAGTAACTGCGGGGTGAGAACTGAAGCTCAGCTTTTTGCTGAGCCCTGCTGACACAAGAAGAGAGTAAGAAGGTGAAGTAACATACCCGTTAGTCTTACTATCCCCCACATCATTGACCCTCACTGAATCTGATTGTGGAGTTTCAGCCTCCCACTGTGTGCAGGTGACTTTAGAGGTGACGTGTTGGCTAGCACTGAGTTGCATCATGTTGCTCAGTCCTGCTGAAGGCAGGCTTCTCAACATTGGGCCTGACTGGCACCAGTGGAAAGAAAGCAGAGTGGTAAGTAGTTGCCTTGTAATTCTTGTAGCTGCTGGGTACCACTGGAGGCCTAGCTCCTTGCTAAACCAAATTAGGACAATCCTAGTTCAAGATGCAAAGCCCCACCCTCCTCCCCTGGGTGATGGATAGTTTAGCTCTTTGCTGGGTTCTGTGGATACTCCTCTTCAGAGGAATCAGAGCAACACCATGAGCACTATTGGGTGAGGAATGAGGGAAGGTCAGCATCCCGCTTGTTCCCACAAAGGCCACATAGTAGATGAAAGAAAATGCACCACCTGCCTCAGTGAAGTAGGAGGTTGAACACAACATCAACTCCCCACTCAGCCCCATGGGAATCCTGAGGTGGGACAGGTTTTCCATTGTCCTTTGTGTGGAGTAAGGGGAGTGTTGTTTAAAAATGTTCTATTATGTTCAGCCACTCCTTTTCAAGTCTTTTGGCTAGGGAAAACAGGATTTTATGGAACTGTTTTTGGTCAAGCCTATTTCCAGTTGGGGACTGGAGGTCTCTGTCGGACTCTGGACATGATATGTGGCTGATGAAACACCATGCTGTTTCCTGAGTACTGACACCCCTGTGCAGTCTTCCATCCTGTTTTCAACTTCCAGAAGCCACCTGGACTTATTTGTTGTGTTATAGCTACACACTTTTAGGTATGAGAGAAAACTGGGAAGAATAGGGCTAGTCTCTTTTGGTGTAACTAGAAGCAATCATTCAGTCCAATTTTATGCACATAAATGCATATTGTGAATAAATGAGCTCAATCTAGAGTAATATGTTTTCTTTTAAAAAAGACTTCTAAAAGATATAAAAAAATAGAAGTATATTTGCAGTAATACAATCTAAAGTCAAAGTAAGTGTCCTTGTTTTTTGTTTTTTCTAATTTGCAAAGTGAGAAAGTCGAACTGGGTGACCTCTAATATCTTTCCAGCTCTGGCAAGCAAGGGTTCTAAGTGCGCTCTGGAAACAGAATAAGAGATGATTCCAAGCCACTTAGGATACACTTTCAGTCTTCATCGTTGCATTCAATCTTCAGACAGGGCTTAACATTGTAACTTCACCATCTAAGACTGTGTACTTGACATACAATACTTTTTTTTGTACTGGGGATCGAACTTGGGACCTTGTGCTTGCGAGGCAGGCGGCAGAACCACTGAGCTAAATCCCCGGCCCGACATAAAATACTTTTTGTCTACGAAAAGGTGAATTTGGGGTCCACATGCAAATTCTAGGCTCATTAGAAAACAAAGTGTTTGGATAACAATATAACTGTTACTGTTACTAGAGAATTCTTGATAAAATAGCACATATATTCAGGTGAACGCTGCAGCTCTGTGTGGTGTTCCCGAGAGGAGATTCATCTCAGGTAAAGGAGCGGGAGCTCCGGAGTGGGGAGACTTCCACTCATTTTTTACACATGTCAACTGCAAAATTCACCTAAATGACATTTCTCACCACACTTTTCAAGTTACTATGAGGATTAACAAGTATATACAAGCAAAGCTCCAAGTAAAGAGTCCAGAAAAGATAAACATTCAACAACAGCAGCTAGTAAAGACTTTCATCATAAAAATGCATATGATTATCACCATCATCAGCATCATGTCTATGCTTAGTTATGTGACAGAAAACTGTTGGTAAGAATGAAAATTCCTGACTTCTTCTGTCTGCATTCAGTCACCTGTCCTTTACCAGTCCGTGACCTTAAGCAGATGACTTAGTCTCTCTGTTCTTCACTTTCTTATCTTCTTTAAAATTGAAATAAGAGCACTGAACTTACAGGGCTGTTGTGAAAATGAAATAAATTAAATGGTCCAAAATGCTTAAACTCAAGCTTGGCATAATTAGATACTGAAACATTCAAAATTACTACTTCTATCCTATAAGCATACTGTAGTTTCTGACCACTTGATACTGGACTATCCAGTCAGTTCAGTCACCATTGAAAAGAGCATAATTTCTAAGCAATCTGGCTATTTTCACATTATCTAGTTATGCTTTGACTTTGTCAGCTATGTAAATATTTCAAAAGGTCTAAATTAGTCTGTGAATACATTTTCATTAAAATGAAAAGCACCTCAAACATCACCAGGTCTGCTTTTCCTAAGAATCCTTGTCATTTTAAGTGCCTGTTTACACATGTCAACTGTGAGGTGGCTCTGATCTGGAGTCTTGGATTTTAATTTATCAATTCTTACGTATTTGCAGAATTCAAAGCCTTAACCATAAGTCTTTCCATTACCTTTAACCCTGATGCCTTGAGAAACATGGAAAATTTACATTTAGTTCCACAAAGCAATAACAGAGTCTCAAGCTTTTTGAGAACATCTAAAACAAATCTCAAATAGTTCTTGACAGTGTCTTCTTATGAAACCAATGCACAACCAATCACATTAAAAACATACAGATCATTTTCCAAAGTGACGATCAATGCATATTCAGAGTGTAGTGATGGAAATGTAAAGTTGTGGTATAACTTTAAGGAAATAATCTGTACTTTGTGTAAGCATAATGTAAAGGGTTTATTAAATGATGGTTTACTAACCACCCTAATTTTTCTTACATTCTGCACAGGATAAAAACTAAAACCAAAATATATTTATTGTTGACTTATTCAAAATAAAAACATGATCGTTTTTGTTCAATAATATTTTAAATTAATGAGAATTATATCTCTAGAGACTTCCAAAGCATGGAAAAATGGTGATGGCAAAATATTATGCTATGAAGTATCTAGGTAATGCTTTAACTATGTTGAGTACATACACATATCATCAACACCTGGTTATAGACACACAAAGTGTGTAAACAACTGATCTGGATCATGGGAATAAAGATTCATTTATTACCATTGATTGTCATTAACAGTTGCTATGACAAGGAATTGGAATCAAAATACTGCACAGGATATCCATTTATCAGTTTTTTCTACTAACCACATTTCTGTTCTGTGTCTCCAGGCTATAGGGCTACCATTAGGCTGTAGAGAGGCTGAGTGTTAGCTAGAAAAACTGGGCTCTTTGTGACTCTCCTTGTATTCATCTTTGTCGACTTCCTTATGTAGTGGCTGTACTGCCAGTTCTCTTCCCCAGCCCACTGGGTTATGATTATATAGCTTAACTAACTGGCATAAGAAAACTGTGGTTATACTAGAGCATAGAAGAACATTCATTCCTGGGCTGTCAATCTCTCAGCATACTCTTCTGCCTTACTATCAGCCTTTGAGAAATGCATTTTCTACATTGAAGTACCCCATTTCCCTCACCCTCTTTTCTCTCCTTCAAGGCTGTTCATAAAATTCCCTACCACTTCTCTGCTATCCATTCACATTTGCTTTGTCCTTCCAAATTCACACACCTCTACATCCTGAGATTTGCTTCTAGAATCCCTGTAAGCCTACATGCATTTAGGATGAAATCTAGTTAAAATGCTCTTCAGTGATGTAATAAAGCTTACATAGCTGCCCACAACTATAGCACTGCCAATTAGGCCATGTGCTTTGGGTATGTTAAACAACACAAACTCCTATGTCAACTGCCCTGGAATTTTGATAAGATACTCGATTACAAATATTAATGTAATTATTACTTTCAGAGAGAAAATATTACTCTATTATTTACTTCAATACTGAAATAATATTCAATTTAAACAAAAGCATTATATATTTTTCTAACTAATTAAAACTAGTCCAGAAGAGAAACATCCTGCCCCACAGGAGAGGATAGCTATGAAGATTCATGCTTCTTATAATCATGATAGGTACTAAGATGACATAATGCTGCCATTGTCCCTCATGAAATATACACAATAAACTCTTTGGCCATTATATACATTCAAAACCAAGCTATAGTTCTTATTCCATGTACAGTACAGTACTAAAGGAGAAAAATTTCTTAATGCAATGTAAGTTGAAACAGATTCACCAGGGCCGGTCAGTTCCTTTTTCTTACCTTTCTACCTGAAGAATGCAAAGACTAATAAAGCATATCTCTTTGGGTCATTGGGAAGAGTAAATGAGAAAACATGAAGCATTTTTCATAGTGTCGAGGATAGTAAATTTCGTTAAATGCTAGTAATATTAACATTGTTCCATACCTTTACTGACATACATCAAGCAAACTATGTAATTATCAAGAATGATATTACCACATAATTATAAATGAATTCAATGTAGCCATCAAGATTCAGATTACTGAATACAAGACAATTAAAAGATTAAAATGGAAAAAAACAGAGAAAATAATACAACCTTATAAGATGAGAAGGAACTGCTCACACCAGGCCCTGAAAATAAGATAGAACAAATAAATATTTATGTTAGTCCTAGTTTTATTGGGATGGAAGGTATAAATGCTGTTGTCTTGGATTTTATAATCTACAAAGATTAATTAACATATACTCTCCTCCTGTCACAAGCTAAGTTTTACAGAATTAAACTCAATGAAAAAAGTATGATAGTGAATAATAATAAATGTCTTCAGAGTGGCATTGGCAAAACAGATGTATATTCTGTCGGCCTTAGTTACTTTTCTTGTTGCTGAGATAAAATACCCAACATCCAAAGTTAAAGGAGGAAAGTTTAATTTGGGCTCACAGTTTGAAGAGGTTTCATTCCATAACTATCTGGCTCCACAGCAGTGTGGCAAGACAGAGGGGCATCACAGAGGAAAAACAGTTCACGGTGAGCAGAAGACAGAAGGCAGAAGGCACCAAGAAAGTGAGCTGCAAGTGACAAGTGACCACACTAGCCCCCTTTCTGTCCCTTATATTTTATCCAGGCTACCCACACTTAGGGCAGGTAGCACTCACACCCAGCATGGGTCACCCTTCATCCTTCCCCAAACTATGCCAAACAAACCAGTGGAATAATTTATTACTCACACATCCTTAATCCCAGCATCATACACTATAGATCCGGCCACCTCTGAAAAAGCCACCTATAACCACATGAGTCTTTGTGGGGACATCTAGACATAAGCCATGACACTGTTCAAATATGCAAGTAGTATATCCAAGCCACCTGAAGCTAATACCCTATCATGCTGAAAGACATTGTAGACACTCTTTTTTTTGTAATGATCAACCTGCCTAACTACTGAAAAAGCATCAAGAAGACTATTCCAAGTTTTTGTGGTCACATTTAGGGTCAGTGATTTTGAAATTCACAATATAGATAAAAGATGATGTTTCTCAGCAGCTTATTGGATATTCATTTCTAGGGCAGCTATGAAAATGAAGGATGTATGATTAAATAGTCACAAGAAAAAGTGCAGTGTGTTATCTCCCAATCACTCTCAAAACTCCAATTTCAAATCACACTTAGCTGGAGATGAATATTTAACTAAATATCTTCTTCTTTTTACTATTATCTTGGAAATTGGAAGAATTAATTTATAATTCAAAGGAAGAGTAATAGATAGTATTTTCCAAAGATGGTCATACCAATTTAATCTTTGTTTTCCTCCAATAAACTTGTTACAGCCTGAAAAAGACTACCTCTTCTTGCACCTGAGTAGAGATTGTGACTGCCCCAATAAATGGTCCATGAGAGAAGTGATGCTGTCTGTGTCTAGTGGAACAAGTAATGTATATGGAACTTCTACTAGGGTCTTTCTGAGGGTACACACTCTTGGAAACAACTGCAATACCTTGAGGCATCCTGGGCCACAGGGAGCAACTCCAGACAGCTCTCATGGCAATAGCGCCTGCCAAGTTGAAGCCCTCATGCAGCCAGAGCTTTCAGGCCTGTGAGGAAAACAAGCTTCAGCTGTTTGGACTGCCAACCGAGGGTTCCGATATCACTCACAGAGACAACCTGGACCCACTGTGCCTAGTCTGAACACCTAAATTACACATTTGTGGAACATAATATATCAGAGATTTTTCCATACTTAGTTTTGAAATCTTGTGTAATACAACTATTGTAACTGAAACAAGAATTTTAAAAAGTTAGTTGCTGTGAAAAATTGTCCAATTCCTTGGATGTCCTTTTTACATACATTCTACTTTTGGTAAGTGCTTTTTAAGAAGACATACACAAGTTTGTTGGAGGTTGGCTAATAACACTGACAATTGGCCTTCTTGGCTTTTTGGAAGATAGTTTCTTTTGTGCTAAATTTGTGAAATTAATAGGCTAACAGAGTCCCACACACACAAAAAATGAAAGTCCCACAGATGTAAAATTAGGTTTACTCAGATTTTCCTATTAGTACTGGTCTCAAGGTCTGTTACTACAATAATTTCCAAAGTAATATTATACTGTTTATTGGTACTGAGTATAAAATAATTGAGAACAGATTTGGGGAGTGTTACTACCTCATGATATAGTAAGGCTCATCTTCCCAACATATTTTCTCTAAGGGGCCTCATCCAATTCCTGGGCCTCTGCTGTGCTTCCCTGCCTCCATCATAAAGTTAAATTCATTAATAGTAATGTATAAATTTGGCTGACACTTAAATTGGTATGCTTAAATTATGTTATTCAACCCAGATTCCTCTTTCAGAATCAAGTCATTTATTTCCTGGATGACCAAAGTGGTGCTGGTGACAGTTCAGAACTAAGTCTCTCCAGGTGAATTACTATTTCATGTCCAAGATCAAACCACTTCACAAGGGACAAGCCCACAGACCATGACTGATTCATGTAGGAAAACAATGTCATAGCTGGGAAGTGAAGGCACCCCAGCTCCAGAGCTCTCTATGGTCTTAGTTACAGTCTGCATTGCTACTATGTCATAGCTCCATTTCTTTCCCTCTGCACAATCCTGCTTCTCCATTTCCCTTAAATAAGTGATTCCTCAAGAAATTTCTGTCACATACAATTTTATCTTATGATCTGTTTCCTGGGAACCCAATCTCCAACATATCGTCTGGTGGAATATTTAGCAAATTAAAGACTGTAGCAAGGAGATCAAAAGTAGTGGAGTATAGACCAGCAGAACAATACACCTACTCTGTGACTTATAATTGAGAGACCTGGAAAACAAAGAGTTTGTGAAAAAAAAGTGTATCTGTCCAAGAATTGGGAGGGAGCTGACAGAAAAGCTATAAACTACAGAGAAGCTGGAGAATCAGAATACAATGCAAAGAAAAGTAAGAAATAGTCATGAAAGCTCATCTCTTTTCACTAAATTAATGGGGCAGGGATCATAAGACAGAGCCAAGGACTATAGTTAGCCACATCCAGAGCTCATCACTAGAAAGTGGACACTAACTTTCTAGATCTTCATATTAACAACAGTCTTTCAACTGTAACCAACCTGTAACCTTCAGAGCTCACACACACACACACACACACACACACACACACGCACAGGAACACAAGAAAGCAAGGCAACAAAATATCTCTAAAAATGCCCAACTCTCCCAAAGCTAAGCCATGGGTACCAAAAGAAAAATAGCGGAATTATATGAAATGATACAAGTGGAGGAAAAAAGATCAATGAGCTTCTCAGATAGTTCAAAAATTATATATATATATATATATATATATATATATATATATATATACACACACATGTAATATACATTAACAAATAATGGACATCAGTTAACCACAGCTCAAGAAAAATTCATACAGTAGGTTGAATAATTCAAAATTAAGCTTTATTTTAAAGGAACGTGAAATCTACCCAACTCATCTTTCTCCTCAAGAAAAATTTTTTTCATCTCTGAAAATCTCTCGTGTATATTAACTTTGGTAGGACCTCCTCTATGGTGAGAATCAAAATCCAATATTTTTTATTCTTTCCACTGATAAGGTTGGTGGAAGTTGAGTTCAGCTTACTCGTAAAACCTTAACTCACTGGTGAACCTTCATTGTCGCAAAATGTAGGGATCTTTATAGAAGTGAAAGGCAATAAGCTAGTAGGATAATTTCTTTTATTTTCTTCTTAACCAGCAAATATACAGGCCCTAAATAAAGAAACAATGCATTATTCATGTAATGTCACTGCTGGAAGAAAACCTTTTCACGATACCATAAATCTTTATGTACTGTTTATCAGTTTACATGGTTTGAGTTCCTTGTGTATCCTGGATATCAAACCATTCTCAGATGAAGAGTTTCAAAATATTTTCTCCTGTTCTGCAAGTTGCCTTTTTATTTTTATTTTTGCTCTGTTGTCTGTGCTTTTGAAGGGGTCGTATTCAAATGAAATGCCTAAACTAATGTCTTGTACTTTTTTCCCCATGCTTTCTTCTAGTGATTTTATAACATCCGGTCTTATATTTAAATCTCTAGTCCATTTTGACTTGATTTTTGTAAGTGGTGAGAAATAAAGATCTGGTTTAATGCTGAAAAGTGGATATTCAGTTTTTCCACCACCATTTGTTGAGAAGACTGCTTTTCTTCCAATATATATTTTTGCTACCTTCGTAAAAAATTGCTTGTCAGTAAATCTGTAGTTGTATTTCTGGATTCTCTTTTCTGTTTCTTTGAACATTCTGTTTCAGTTACTCCAGCTATATAATATGCTTTGAGGTCGGCTAGTATAGTGCTTGCAGTTATGCACTCTTTGCTCAAGATTGCTTTGGCTCAATAGCATACTAAATGGTCAAAAACTGAAATCCTTCACACTAAAATCAGGAACAAGACAAGGATGTCCACTATCACCACTCTTGTTCAATATAGTTTTGGAAACATTAGTCATGGCAATTAGACAAGAGAAAGAAGTAAAAAGAATAAAGATAGGAAATGAAGAAGTCAAATTGTAATTATTTGCAGATGACATGATACTCTATAGAGAAGACCCCAAGAACTCCACCAAAAGTCTTCGAGACTTACTCAATAAATTCAGTAGAGTAGCTGGATACAAGGTCAACACACAAAAATCAATAGTTTTCCTCAACACCAATGGCAGACTCACTGAGAGAGAAATAGGGCAAATAATTCCTTTCACAATAGCATCCAAAAAACTGAAATGCCTAGGAATCAACCTAATGAAAGAAATCAAAGACCTTTTCCCTGAAAACTACAGCACTCTGAAGAGACTGAAGATGATATCAGAAAATGGAAAGACATCCCCCGCTCCTGGGTAGGAAGGATCAACACAATGAAAATGGCCATACTTCCAAAACTGCTATATAGATTCAGTGCAATCCCAATTGAAATTCCAGCAACATACTTCATAGACCTTGAGCAAACAATCCAAAAATTCATTTGGAACAAGAAGAGACCCAGAATAGCAAAAGCAATTCTAGGCAACAGAGACATGGCAGGGGGTATTACAACCCCCAACTTGAAATTATATGACAAAGCTACTGTGATAAAAACAACATTGTACTTTCAAAGAAACAGACCTGAGGACCAGTGGAACAGATTAGAAGATGCAGAAACAACTCCAGACACACTCAGCCAACTCATCTTTGATAAAGGAGCCAAACACCCTCGCTGGAGGAAAGAGAGCCTCTTAAATAAATGGTGCTGGAAAAATTGGGTTTCAACTTGTCAAAGATTAAAACTAGATCTATATCTTTCACCATCACTAAACTAAAATCGAAATGGACTAAAGATCTAACTACTAAAATAGAAAAGCTAAATCTGCTGGAACATACGTTAGGTAGAACTCTGGAAGACATTGGTGTAGGAAAAGATTTTATGAACAAAACCTCAGTTGCCCATGAACTAGCACAAACAATAAACAAGTGGGATCTTTTCTTATTAAAAAGCTTCTGCACAGCAAGAGAAACCACCAGCAATGTGAAGAGACAACCTACAATGTGGAAAAAAATCTTCACCTGCTGATACTCAGGCAAAGGCCTATTATCTCAAATCTATAAAGAATTTAAAAAGATCAGACCTCCCAAATTTAAAGACCCAATCCGAAAAGGGGCATCTGAAATGAAGAGACATTTCTCAAAGAAGTAGACATAGCAAATAAATACATGAAAAAATGTTCAACATCACTGGTCATTCAAGAGATGCAAATGAAAATGCTCAGATTTACCTCAATCCAGAAAGAATGGGTGCTATCATGAAATCAACCAATAGCAAATGCTGGTGGGGCTGTAGAGAAAGAGAAACCCTGCTCCACTGCTGGCGGGAGTGTAGACTGGTGCAAGCACTGTGGAAATCAGTATGGAGATACTTCAAAGAACTAGGATTGGAATTCCCATTTGACCCTCTATTCCCCTGCTGGATGTCTTTCCCAAAGAATTAAAAGAATCATACCACAGTGATACATGTGCACCCATGTTCATAGCAGCACAGGTTGTAATAGCTAAAACTTGGAAGCAGCTCAAATGCCCATAAACTGAAGACTGGATTAAGAAAATGTGGGGTTTTTTTAATAAAATGGAGTACTACTCATC
This sequence comes from Heterocephalus glaber, assembly GCF_053883595.1. NCBI lineage: Eukaryota > Metazoa > Chordata > Mammalia > Rodentia > Bathyergidae > Heterocephalus > Heterocephalus glaber. The sequence continues at coordinate 2,069,059 of NW_028258461.1, forward strand.
CATAAAAAATGAGAAATTAGAGACATTTATAGCTAAATTGATGCACATTGAGGCGATACTCTGAAGTGAAATAAATAAGACACAGGTATAAATATCGAATAGTTTCTCTGGTGTGAGAAACTGAAAGTGTAAATAAGGGCTAAAAGATATAATAGATAATGTGAAATAGGAAGAAAAGGGGCAAAGGGGAAGGGGAAATGGGAGGGGTAGGGGAAAGGAAAGAAGGAAATGGAATTAATTTGAGAAAATGGAAAAATGGAAACAATGTCTTTGTAAATAGGGAGGGATGGAGGGGTTGAAAGGAGGGCAGGGAAAGGGGGAAAAATAAGAACAAAAAGAGATTATGTAAAGGTGTAAATTTCCAATGATGAATGTCATTATATTGTATACCTAAAATGTGCCAATGATTAAAATGAATAATTGATAATGGAAAATAGGAAGAAAAGGTCCAAAAGGGTAGAGGAAGTGGGAGGGGTAAGGAAAAGGAAAGAAGGGAAAGGAAAAATTATGAGAAATGGAAAAAAAGGAAACAAAGTCTATATAAATAGGGAAGGGTGGAGGGGGTGAAGGGAGGGCAGGAAACGGGGAAAAAATAAGAACCGAGATGCATCATGTAAAGGTACAAGTTCCCAATGAGAAATGTAAATGTATTGTGTACCTAAAATGTACCAATAAAAGAATTTAAGGGAAAAAAAGATTACCTTGGCTTATTCTGGGTTCTATATAAATTTTAGGATGGTTTCTAAGTATTTCTTTGAAGAACGTCATTGATGTTTTGATAAGAATGCACTGAATCTGTAAATTATGTTGGGCAATTACTACTGGTGATTAAATCACTTTGGTCTCTTCAACACTTTTCACTGCAGTTCCCACTAATGTAGAAATTGAGTTGAAATTTAGTTTTACATACTGTGAAAGTTGTTTGGATACTATTTCAAGGAAGGCAAATGAAGCATGGGAGTTTTGTTTTTATTTTTTCCAAAAAAACAAAATACATATGACTCTAATGTAATATGATTGGCTATTGTTTTATACCCCATGAACTAATTTTGATAACTTTTTCCTCAGAAAGATTCTGGAAACCCTGAATGAGAGAATGGGTAGGGCACTAATTTCTTTGCCTATATTTTGATGCTTAATAATAATAGTACACTATGTGAGCTATTCATGATTGTGTTATTCATCTGAGCTATTCACTATGTGTTATTCATGATTGGATTAATTTACTTTAAATGATAGCAATATGAAATAAGTTATTATTACTATCTCAATTTGATATATCAACAATCTGAAACTTGGAAGTTACATCAATTTCCAGGGTTCCCATGGTTACTAAATGATAGAGTAGATATGCCAACTGACCTAGGCCATGTCTTTTTTTTATGTACTGAACTTTAACACAGTAGATCATTAAATATTTAATGTGAAAATATTCCATATATGACATTTTCAAAAGAAAACGATTTCTATTTATATCTAAATTGCAATTATGTTCTAAGAACAGTATTTCTACAATTTTACTACTAATTTTAGTTAACATGTAACTTCCTTCTATGCATATCAAAGTGCATGAACAAGAGGAAGAGCTGCTATTGGGTGGTAGCAGCTGATTTTTGGATGACTCTTTAAAGATAATCTTATACTAAGATGTTTTGGGTCTCTTTGCTTCTAGATAACTAACCATTAAGAAAACAATATCATTTTTTTAAAAGAAGACAGGGTTTTGTTGAATAATTCGACAGATTTAGTAATTTATCTCTGGGATACAGTTTTGAAAATAACGATATCAGAATCAGTTGAAACCTGGAGAAAGATCACTCTAATAGTACTGACTGATTTGAACAGCTATCAGCATATGATTATAAGGTCTTTTTTACAATTAGTCAGTAGAGCACCAGCAATCCTTGTGGAAACCAGTAAGGCAAATGTCTTATCTTTGCTTAATTAATGCACACTTGCCCTCTCTCAAATCTCAGTTTAAATATCACATCTGTGGGGAAACTTTTTCTGACCTTTCCAAAATAAATTTTGTTCTTCATTGTGCTTTCATGGGTCTTCTGATTTATTTGTTTATATTTGTATTATCAATAATAGAAGTAGTAACTGGTAGTTATTTAATGATTACTATATGTCTATAGTGTTTTAAACTTCAGAATTATTTAGTATATATTTAAAATTTGCCTTCTGCACTAGACTATTTGTGTATAACAGTAGCTGTTGTGCCTTTTTATTCTACCTTGCATTCCCAATGCCTATCATACAACCTAGCACAAATAAAATGTTTAATATAACTTTATCAACTGATTTAAATGTCAAAGTTATTTCTACATTTATTATTTACTCTTGGCTAATGAAGATATGTTTCTTGCTAGTCCATTGAATTTCTATGTTGACATTGCTAAATTACTACTTGACTCAATACCAAAGATCATTATTTTGTTAGCTTCTAGAATGTCCACATGTCACTTTACTTGATTTTGGAAATCAAGTAGAGACAAATGACCTCTGAGTAGCTTAATGTACTGTGTTAGACCACATGATCATGTGTAAAGTGGTTGCAACTTTTAAATGATTAGCATTCCGGATAAGTGATTGTCCTTGGAATTTTGAACTTAATTTAACCATGAGTTTCTTATGGAAACTGATCTAAATGCATAGTGTTGTCAAAGTTATTTTCCTGCATTCTGCTTATGTATGTTTGTAGTTTTTACTTGGTTGAAATAATCTTGGTATAATAATAAAAATGCTTTGAATTCACTTAATAAACATGCATAAGAAATAACTGTATTTTCCTTATCTGTCAGCAAAATATTTCAGTCTTGTTTTTTTTTTCCAGTGACCTAGATACACCCAAAGCCTGTAAGAGTTACCCTGAATTTATTTTGCAAAATTCATAATCAGTTTTCACTTGCCTATTTCTATAGGAAATTTTTTCTCTTTCCCTTTCATCTATCCACAGTAGAAACTTAGATCAGAGAGAAATAATATGATAACTTTTCAAGATTCATCTCCTAGAAAGGAAAGGGATTTTTTACATTGGCTCATTAAATTGAGATGTTCTATGCTGAGCAAAACCTCAAACTGTAGGGAAAGCAGGTGCTAGCTGATCCTCAAAGTAGGTAAAATAATCATAGAGTACAATGTTTGTACATAAGATCTTTTTAGTAATCATTGAATCAAAATGTGAATTCAGTAAAATGCCTTAATGTCACTACTTCCAAAAGATGTACATGATACCTCCTTACATTTCTTTAGTAGTTTGCAAGTTTGAAAGATTTTGAAATCTGACAACACAAGAGATCCTTGTAACAATCCTAAGAGATACATGGGCTGAATGTATCTCACTTTGCATTGGCTTATATCATTTTCATAACATCTCTTCTCATTCCTCTACTCCGGAGGCTAGGAAGATGAGTTACTGTGTCTACAGGCTTCCCTGTAGCCAAGGGTGATGTTGGGATCTAGTTGAAGACGAAAAGATGAAAGAAGGAAAAAGTTGAAAAATATTTTTTATTACTGATAAAAGAAAAGTATAGTTGGTGCAGCTCTTTTGCTTCCTCCCTTTGTGTATGATATATAATATGATGTCTGGAAGCACAGGAACGATCTCACATCGGCATGGTAACGATGATGAAACAGCGAATTAGATGAAGTCTGGCTTCCTTATTTCCTTGTTGAGGATCATATTTCATTGTTGAAAAGGAACATAGCCCTATTGGGTTGATCTGGCATTATTCAGGTGTTCTGCTGTTTGCTAATACAGTTCTAGATAATGCTGTTAAATTCATCATCACTTACTAGATGAGAAAAATGAAACTTAAATGATTTGAGCCACATGCCTAAAATGACAAGTAATACTTCCTTGGCTTTGGTATATTTTAATATGCTAATACATTGAAATATATTAAGTGAAATCTTATGCAAGAATATGAAAATTGTTTTAATCTTTGAAACAAAACAAATCTGGGAGAAGATCTCAGTACAACTAGAGAAGAGTAAATTATCATTCTCTGGAATCTAATCTAAGTTTTAACAATATCTTTCAATATCTTGAGTGATAAAGTAATCCTGAGTATGGCAATTATTTAGGAAAATATAGGTATATTCCCCAATATTTAAAATTCTTATACTAATGATTTTAAAATATCACGTATTATTTTAGGTTCCTGAATATTGTATTTTCAGCTTTGGCTTTTTGGATTACTATTACTATGGGAATTTTCTTGAATGTCTCCTGGTGCATTTGGACATAGATTTTTCAAAGGCATTTATTTCACAGTGGAATGCCTGGGCTAAAGAATGTGTATGTCTTCTCTTTTTTTAGTGCATGGCAAGAGATATAGGTCTAGTTTTAATCTTTACCAAGTTGAAACCCAATTTTTCCAGCACCATTTTTTAAAGAGGCTACCTTTACTCCAAGAAAGGTGTTTCACTCCTTTGAAGAAGATGAGGTGACTGAATGTGTCTGGAGTTGTTTCTACATCTTCCAAACTGTTTCACTGGTCCTCAGGTCTGCTTCTTTCCCAGTACCATGCTGGTTTTATCACAGTGACTTTGTAGTATAATTTCAAGTTGGGGATTGAGATACCCCCTACCTTGCCTTTATTGGCTAGTAGTCCTTTTGTTATTTTAGGTCTCTTCTTGTTCCAAATGGATTTTTGGATTGTTTTCTCCAAGTCTGTGAAGTATGCTGCTGGGATCTCAATTGGGATTGCATTGAATCTATATAGCAGTTTTGGAAGTATGGCCATTTTCACTATATTAATCCTTCCTACCCAGGAGCAGGGGATGTCTGTCCATTTTCTGATATCATCTTCAATCTCTCTTTTCAGAGTGCCGTAGTTTTCAGAGAAGAGGTCTTTGATTTCTTTCATTAGGTTGATTCCTAGGTATTTTAGTTTTTTGGATGCTATTGTGAAAGGAATTATTTGCCCTATTTCTCTCTCAGTGAGTCTGTCATTTGTGTAGAGGAAAGCTATTGATTTTTGTGTGTTGACCTTGTAACCAGCTACTTGACTGAATTTGGTTATTAAGTCTAGAAGACTTTTGGTGGAGTTCTTGGGGTCTTCTGTATAGAGTATCATGTCATCTGCAAAGAATGACAATTTGACTTCTTCATTTCCTATCTTTATTCCTTTTATTTCTTTCTTTTGTCTAATTGCTGTGGCTAATGTTTCCAGAACTATATTGAACAAGAGTGGTGATAGTGGACATCCTTGTCTTGTTCCTGATTTGAGTGTGAAGGATTTCAGTTTTTGACCATTTAGTATGATATTAGCTGTTGGTTTTTCATAGATGGCTTCTATCAGTTTGAGGTAGAGACCATCTATTCCAATTTTTTGTAGGGTTTTTATCATAAATGCATGTTGGATTTTGTCAAATGCTTTTTCTGCATCTATGGAGATAATCATATGGTTTTTGTCCTTGACTCTATTGATATAGTGTATTACATGGATTGATTTGCATATATTGAACCATCCCTGCATCCCTGGGATGAATCCCACTTGATCAGGGTGTATGATCTTCTTGATGATCTTCTGCATTCTGTTTGCCAGTATCTTATTAAGGATTTTTGCATCTATGTTCATTAGTGAGATTGGCCTATAGTTCTCCTTTTCAGTTGGGTCTTTCTCTTCTTTGGGGATCAAGGTGATGCTTCCCTCCAGGAATGAATTTGGGAATATTGCTTCCCTTTCAATTTCATTGAAGCGTTTAAACAGTAGTGGCAGCAGTTCCTCTCTAAATGTCTTGTAGAATTCAGCAGTGAAGTCATCAGGGCCCGGGCTTTTCTTAGTTGATAAGTTTTTAATTACATTTTCAATTTCATTGGTTGAAATTGGGTTGTTCAGAATTTTTAGGTCTTCTTCGTTCAACTTTGGTAATTCATATGTACCTAGGAATCTGTCCATTTCTTCTGTGTTGTCCATCTTATTGGCGTATAGGTTCTTGAAGTAGGTAGTGATGATCCTCTGGATTTCTGCTGAGTCTGTTGTAATTTCACCCTTTTCATTCCTAATTGCATGGATTTGGCCCTTTTCTTTCCTTTTTCTGACAAGGTTGGCCAAGGGTTTGTCAATTTTGTTGATTCTTTCAAAGAACCAACTCTTGGCTTCATTGATTTTTTTGTATCCTTCTCTTAGTCTCCATTGCATTGATTTCTCCTCTGATCTTTATAATTTCCTCCCTTGTATGAGCTTTGGGGTTGTCCTGCTCTCCTTTTTCTAGAAGCTTGAGGTTCAGCATCAGGTTGTTTAATTGGCCTCGTTCTGTTTTCCTAATATGCGTATTCACTGCTATGAATTTCACTCGTAAGCTTGCTTTTATTGTGTCCCATAGATACCAATATGTTGCATTGTCATTGTCATTTAATTGAAGGAACTGTGTGATTTCTTCTTTAATTTCCTCTGTGACCCATTGGTTATTCAGAAGTGTGTTCTTCAATTTCCACATGTTTATGAAATTTTTCGAGTTTCTTTTGCTATGGATCTCCAATTTCATCGCACTATGGTCTGATAATATACAGGGGATAACTTCAATTCCTTTGCACTTACTTAAACATGTTCTATGTGTGAGTATGTGGTCTATTTTGGAGAATGACCCATGTGCAGCTGAGAAGAATGTGTATTCTGACTTTGTGGGGTGGAAGACTCTGTAAACATCTGTTAAGTTCATTTGTTCAAGAGTTCGATTGAGTTCTAGTATTTCATTACTTATTTTTAGTCTAGTTGATCTATCTATTTGTGACAGTGGGGTGTTGAGGTCCCCCACTACAATTGTATTAGTGCACAGATGACTTTTCATGTCCATTAGTATTTGTTTTATCTAGTTGGGTGCACTAGTGTTTGGTGCATAGATATTTATGATTGTCATCTCTTCCTCTTGGATTGTTCCCTTTACAAGGATGTAGTGTCCTTCTTTATCTCTCTTTATCAGTGTTGGTTTGAAATCTACTTGATCTGCAAAGAGGATAGCTACTCCTGCTTTTTTTCGGGTTCCTTTCACATGGAGCATTGTTTTCCACCCTTTAACTTTCAACCTATGAGTTTCCTTTTGAATTAAGTGTGTTTCTTGTATGCAGCATATTGTTGGATTTTGCTTCTTGACCCATTCTGTCAGTCTGTTTCTTTTGATTGGTGAATTGAGACAATTAACATTGATGGTTATAAGTGAAACGTATTGATTTGTCATTGCCATGACTTTTTCCTTTTGTTGGGTTCTCCCCCTTTACATTTAATTTCTTGTCATGCCAGATGGGTTCATTCTGCTTTGCTTCCTGGGGTTGTGATCCTCAATGTCTGTTCCTAGGATATTGTGTAAAATTCTTTGGAGTGCTGGATTGGTATTCACGAAGTTCCTATGGTGCTCTTTGTCATGAAAGTATCTTGTTTCTCCATCAATTTTGAAAGATAGTTTTGCAGGGTACATCAATCTGGGTTGGAGGCTGTTTTGTTTTAGGGCTTGGAATATGTCACTCCAAGCTCTTCTTGCCTTGATGGTTTGTGTTGAGACGTCTGCTGTGATTCTGATGGGCTTTCCTTTGTATGTGATTTGTTTCTTTTCTCTAACTGCTTGGAGAACTTTGTTCTTCTGTTGAGTTTCTGGAATCTTAACAATTATATGCCTATGTGTAGATTTTTTTTTGATCAAGGCTATTTGGAGTCCTATATGCCTCATTTATCTGTATGTCAAGCTCTTTTCCCCTGCTTGGGAAGTTTTCTGCCATTATTTCTGTGAAGAGATTTTTTATTTCATCTCCACTCTCTCCTGTTTCTTCATTGACTCCAATCAGTCTTATGTTATTCTTCTTTGCGTCATCTAGCAGCTGCTTGATTGATTTCTCATGTTCCCTTGTAATTTTGAAGCAATTTTTCTTTTCCTGGTCACTAATTGCAATCTTATCGTCTATATCTGAAATTCTGTCCTCACATTGGCTCATTCTGCTGTGTAGACTTTCAGTGGAGATTTTCATGTCCTGGAAATCTATTTGCATCTGTTTTATGGATTCCATTTGTTTCTTATGTTGGGATTCCATCATGTTCCCGAGCTCCTCTCTAGATTTATTAATCATGTCTTGCACTAGGAGCACAATTTCTCCTGTTATATGAGAAATTCTTTCTGATTTCATTTTTTCCAGATCCCCTTTTGTTGCCAGTTCAGTGGGTCGAGGTGGTTGAGTATCAGAGTGTTCCATCTCCTTTCCCTTTGGGGTTGCTGTAGGTGATCTGGAGGTCTGGTTTTGAGACTTATTTACATGTTTTCTCATTTCGACTGGGTGGGCGATGTTAGCACCTGCACTGATTACCTCCTCTGAGCTGGGAGAGGTGAGACAGGGGCCAGGAGCAGTGGTAGGGATGGTGGCCCAAAAGCCTTTTCTCGTGGGCTGGGAGCAGTGGGAGGGATGGTTGCTGGGAAGCCCCTTCCTCTGTACTGGGAGCAGTGGGAGGGGTGGTTACCAGGAAGCCCCTTCCGCTGGACCGGGAGCAGTGGGATGGCAGCTCAGAAGCCCCTACCTCTGGACCAGGAGCAGCAGGACTCAGAGCCATGTTTTTGTGATCCGGTGCCCTCTGCGTCTTTGTAGTGCAGAACCAGGTGGCTGTACAGAGGAGTGGGGGGTGGGATCCAGTGGATTGTTGCCGGTGCACGGGCTGATTTGGCATGTTCAGCACAACTGGGGACCTCGGTAGGGTGTGGGCAGACCTGCCTGTCTGCAGCAGGGTGATTCTGCATCTTCTGCGTGACTCAGGATCTCAGTAGGGCGTGCACAGACCTCTCATACTGTAATTTTGATTAATTTTGGTCATTGGTTCTTTGTTTATGGGCTATATACTTGATCTTACATTTAAATCTTCACCAAGTTCTAAGTCTCAAACACTGGTTGTTATGTTTTCTTTTAAAGGTTTTATAGTTTTATATTTCATTCACAACTCCATGTACATATTTTTAGTATCCTTTATATAAGAAATAAGATTGGAAATTTCTTGCCGGTAAATGCCCAATTTTTCTAAAAAATGTTTTTTATAAAGATTATCCTTTCTCCACTGATTTACCCTTGCTTTTTATTTGAAAGGTCATTGTCCTGGCTTGTGGGTATCCATTTCTAGACTCTGTGTGATGGTTAGCTTGGCCAGTTATACCAATCTGAAGGTGTGTCTTCCTCACAGATGAGAAGTAGATGCCCCTAGACCACAAGAACCCAGCTTAATAGAAAAGGCTGGTTGCCGCTGGATGGAGAATCGCTAACCTGACATGGGGATAGGGGGTTTTGAAGGAGACATTCTGTGGAGACGGCCAGCATCCAGCCAAGAGGAATTAAATTCTTAACTCTAGCCTCCAACTCCAGGCACACAACTTGCTTGTACCTGTTGTTGGACAAATATATGTTTGTGATAGATTCCTAAATTTCTGTATGCTGACAAAACCTTTAAAGCAAGGAGACACTTGTCCCCCTTTGCCTGGAATGACTTTTCCCACTACCTGCCCCTCCCAGTGCTCACACTGGCTTTTCACTAAGTGAAGGCCCTGTTCCCTCGATCTTAGCGGCCTCTCCCTATCCCTGTGAGTTTACATGGGGCTCCTTCTGGTAGGGGCAGCTCTGCAGTACCTAAGGCAGTGCCTGGACTTAAGGAGATACCATGTGTGCCTTCTACATGAATTTGTTCCTGATTATTGTGGGAGAAAACAGACACTATGACAACATGGACAAAGAATGTATAAAACTTTCGCTACATGGAAGTGAAACTGACAGTCCGAGGACCTGAGTTCTATTCCCTCCTATCTAGAAGTGTGACAGTGAGTCCTTATGGCTCTATCTGCATCTTTATGTTCTTACATGGAAAAGAAGGAAATCTGATGAACCGAGGGGTGGACAAGGACAAGGTCTATAGAGGCCAGACAGGCAGCACAAATGAATGCTGTGTGATGAGTGGGAGGAAGAGCAAGCACAGAACCAGCGATAACCTATAAGGGGCTGCCTCCCTGATGCCTGAAAGAAAGTGATGCAGTCAGGGTGCCGGAGACTCAGCCCACCTAGGGCAGTCAGCATCCCTCAGCTCCAGCTAAGAATTGGCCTGGAGGATCAAGGTGGTCTGTAATCTGACATTTCAGAAGTCAGCAATCCCAATACCCATGTGAAATATTGTGTTTAAAAAAATGTTTTCCTCCAGTTTTAACAAATGATCACTCAGGATTAAGAAAACCCCAAGCAAGGCCACCTGTGTCCAGGTCTCAGGTTGTGGCATGAGGAGGAGACAGAATCCACGGCCTCTCTGCTAAGAGGTTCTGGGGTCCCTTGATCTGCTCTGCTTAGGAATCAGGAAGATGTAATAAATAACCTCTTATTTGACAGGACATGCAACCATGTATCCATACGCATTTTATGTTAGCCTCTTTGAAAACTAAATCTATTATTATAATTATATTAGCCTCTTTGGGTGCCATTAATATGACACGTAATATTTACATTTAGGAGGCTCCATGAAAGACATTTATTCTGATATTTGTAGCAATGATTAAATGATAAAGAATTTTTACAAAAAGTACTTTGTCCATTTATTATACTTTTTTTCAGTGCAGAACCAATCTACAGCCCCTGTCGCTCATAGCTAAATATAAGCACACTGTATCATACTCCCCCATGTTTCAATGAGGACATGGGTAGGTGGATTGAACATGCCTGTTATACCTTCAACTTACCCCCAGATTCAACCTCCCTAAGAAGGGAGGTTACCTTCTTCTACCTGATGCTTTGGACAACATTTACCTGGATATTTTTACAAGGACCCCTCCCTTGCTGGGTCACAGGGCTGAGTTTGAGCCTAGACTGGCTTCCTGGGCCCCTTCCTTCCTGTCTGCATGTGCAGGGCTCCTCTCCCTCCTTCCCCTGGATAGGGCTCTCTTCCTGCCATGACTGGCCTCTGAGTTGAATGGTTTCTCCCTGCTCTCCTTGGAAGCCCTGAACGCTGACACACAGACACATCTAATTCATGGTCATGGACACATCTAATTAATCCGGCCACCCCTCTCAGCTCCTTGCCCCACAAAGGGAAAGAGCTTAGTAGAGGTCTGTAAATTTCCACTGAGAAAGGCTCCTGCAGTGAGCTCTGCTGTGGCCATCACCATCCTCCGGAGCAGGAATGAGAAGCAGGACTTCCAGGAGGTGGGTGACACAGGTGTCGGTGGCACTCAAACTGGAGGGCTTGCTAGTGAGCACATAGGGTCCCGTGGCCACTTGTTATCCCACTTATTGTTCAGTAATGCACCCACAAGTTTTCTAACTCATCAGATTCGTCTGGGCAAACTAGAGACATCTTCTCACTTAAGGGCAAAAAAGTGTAGCAGACATTTGTCGAAAATATGATTTTAGTGAAAATCATATTTTCCTCGGTCATCGTCAGTGATGGTCAATCCTGCCATCAGTAAGCTGAGCCAGGTGAAACTTGGCAAATTCTAAGCCCAGCGTGTGGAAATCTGGGGATGTCTGCCCTTCCTTTCCACCTTCTCCTGGAGTCTGCTCAGCACACCGCAGGACATCCATGCTCAGCTGTGTGGAATCATAGCAGGGTTTGCAAATGGCAGCTCTTGATTCACACTTAACCGAAGGGGCATCGAAAGGAAGGGGCGGGAGGAGCCCAGTGCAGAGGACCATGGCACAATGCTCTGGAATGGAAATGTGAAAGGAACCAACCCACCGCTTCGTACCACACTTTTGCATTGTGCATGGGACAAACGTTCTTTCAGGTGTGAAGCAATGTACAAAAGGAGATAATTTATGTTGGTGTAGGTAAACAGCAGGAAAAGGTTGCTTATAAAGAAATGATTGAAAAGGCAATCCTAAAACACAAGTTTGAGTGCATTTTCCCTGCTGATGATACTGAGGTAATGACCTCGGTAGGCTTTAACCAAGGTGCCTGCGCCTTATGGCAACCCTGATATCTGTGAGGTGCATGCACTCAAATACCATTAGTTGGGAAAAGAAAGCAAACTATGATACGTCTGAGGAGCTTTTTTCTGACTTAAATGTGAAGTGCGCACAAGAGGACTGCATTGTGTGTGACGTGGTTGGAGATAATCTTCTATTCTAATATAGCTGTTTTTAGTTTTATGACACTCTTAATTGATACTATAATTTCCTAAAATTTAACATTAATACTGTACCTATTGAAAATGATGTTTTAAATGGCAAGCAGTACAGTGTTTGTAATGAAAAGGGAAACTGCTTAGTGGATGCACTTTGAGACTTCCCCCTCGGAATTCCTAGTATCTAGAAGGCATCTCAGGCTCTGACTTTGAAATGACCTTCATATGAAGTCTTGTCTGTTCTGTTTAGATGGTGGAGTTTGAAAACACAAGTGAATCTAAAGCATCAAAGAAACAGGAATGTCTTCTCCAGATAAGAGGTGGGTAGTAATAAAAAATTTAGGAGCATATTACAATTCTAACTGACCTATGTTCTAACATTGCTCCAGATAACATGAACCAATAAAAATAGGATAAGTGCATTATATTAAATATCAATAGACAAATTTTTTTAATAGTACAATTTTCATATCTCCCTCAACATACCAGCACATGTTTCAAAGGTGCCATCAGTGGCTCCAATTTCCTCACTCCACAGCCCAGGGCGGTGACCCTAGGGAAGGCTCCAGGTCCCAGGGGTGACTCAAGCCAGGAGATTCAGGGCCTCAGGGCTGGGTTTGAACCCTGCCTCTCCCACTCTGGTGCAGTGCTGAGGCCCTGGGGCCTGAGTGTCCTGCCCTGTGCCTGGGACCAGCAAAGGCGGCCCCTCCCCGGGGGTTCCCAGCCTGCCTGTGTGCTGGGGAGCTCCCCTGAGCCCTTCCAGACCCCGTGTCCACGCTCTGCACCCAGCTCTGTCCTGGAAGGCCATGTGCACGCTTCTATCCTGGCGCTCCTGGGCCCTCTGGCTGGATTGGGCTGGGCCAGGGCGTGCAGGTGGGAGGGAGGGAGGGCTCTGGAGTGTGAGGGATGGAGACTTGGTGCCTGGCTCCCTGTCTGGGAGTCACTTCGGTCACCTGGGCTGAGCCCCTGCTCTTCTCAGCACAGGCTTCTCCTCATTGGTTTCCATCCTCCCAGGTCCCCATCGAAGCTCCTTGCTGTCATCGGCTTGTGCCTGAGGAACAGCAGCTGGCTGCTCCTGGGGACCATCCACCCTCCATCAGCTCTGTGCTTGTTCTGCTCTGGATGGGCCCAGGGTCCCAGAGGGAAGAGAATGGCTGCCTCTAACATCTCCCCTTTCTCCTTTTTGGTCACAGAGCATAGCACACACCACGGAGATTCTGCCCCTTATGTGGTGCTCTGTGTCGTGCTTAAGTCTGCCTTCGACAGTGAAAAGTGAGCATCAAGAAGGTGGTTGAAAATGGAGCTAAGGAATATTCGGATCAAGCCAGTGGCAGCTCTCAATACAGCAAGGACAGAGGGCCAGAAGGCAAGAACTGCAGGAGCCACGCAGGGGTCCCTGGTCCTGGTGACTGAGGTGAGACAGGCAGGGCCCCTCTCAGTGTACTGCTGAGCCTGGGATCGTGGAGCATGTACTGGAAAATGAAACCAGTGGGACAGGGAAACTGCAATACACTGATCTCGCTGTACATTGGTGACCTTGAATTTTTATTCTTCATTTTGGTGGAAAGAGTATGGCTGGGACAGGAGTTGCCCTGTAGCTCTATCGCAACACTTTAAACAAATACGCACCAAGTGCATCCCTAATGCTCTGATGGTTTTCAGTGGATATACTCATAAAGACAGTACGCACATTGAGAAAACAATTCTAAAAGGTAGCGGAAACCTCTCATTTAAAAAACGTTTATTCAGATTTGACCCGCTGTATTTGAGGTAGTTGGCATGTGTGGGTTTTCTGCTGTTTGTTCATTTCAGGGTGTTGTTCGGACAACAGATTGCAGGAAGGAACCCTGTACTTCTCCCCCAACCACTTACAAGTTGGTTTGTGAGTATTTAAATAAAGGGAAGAAGTAGTCCCCGGGCACCCTTGGGGTTCGTAAGACACAGATGCACTGTGCTCTGGCTGGGATCCGTGTCCCGCAAGGCACTGATGTTGAACACTTGCTTCCCGGGATGGTGGTAATGGAGGTGGCAGAACCTTTAGGAGACAGTGCGCAGTGGGCAGTCCTTAGGCCTTTGAGGGTATTCCCTTGAAGGCAGTGATGGGTCCCCAGTCTATTTCTGTCTCTCTCCTTGCTTCTTGGTTCAATGGGTGAGCAGTTTATTCTCCCACGTGCTCCCACCATGAGAGTAGGAGGCCCTCACTGGAGGTCAGAAGACATGGAGCCATTTGACCCTGGATTGGCCCTTCCAGAATTATGGGCCTAAATAAACCCATTGTTTCTGTGAGCAGCAGTAGCTTCTGCTATGTGATTACAGTAATGGAAGCTGCCCGATTCTCCTTGATAGCATCGTTCTCCTAGACCATGTTGGACAGTCGTCCTGGGAATGAATGGTACTGGTTTGCTGTGTCTGGATCTCAGGAGAGCATGTGGGGTGGCCTGTCTGTGTGTGAGGTGAGCAGGGGAACCGGAAGCAAAGCTCTAGTGGTGCTGGTCATGTTTCCTTTGTTGGTGTTATTATTTGTTTTTCTATATGGAGTTCTATGATTTCCCAAAGGCAGTGAGGCGTGTCACCCTATTGGAGGAGGGTATGCCTAGGGGTCAGGAAGCTGAGGAATTCTAAGTGGCCATGGGAGCAAAGCAGGTAGCATAAAAAGGTAACCTGGCTTTAGCCAAGGAGTAGGCGGCTTCCAAGGTGCATATGACTGAATTGTAGGGGAAAACATGATGGTTTCCTGGACCACAAGGGCCTGGAGGGATTTCCTATGGCACATAATGAGGAGGGCTAAGGAACCGAGTAACAGACGTGGCTCAGGGCTCTCATGTGTGCAGTGAGACTTGAACCCCGGAAGCTGAGAAAGGGCTGCAGGTGAGTTTGGAGCACGTGGTAGTGGCTGCCCACCCCCACCCCGGTTGTCAGTGTAGGGGTTTGTGAAGTCAGAGCCTCCTCAGGGCTCCCATTGGCTGGCGCAGAGCCTGGGTGAGGTAACAAAGTAGGGCGTGGCTCCTAGAGCTGCAGGAGGGTTCAGAAGAGGAAACGGAAACGGGGCTGGCCCAGAGGTCCGAAGCTGAGCCATGGAGGAGGAAGACTGTGGAATGCATGGCAAGTGGGCTGTCACTTGGATCACCATCGGGAAGCCCAAGGTGCAGGTGGAAGAGGAGCAGAGGCGCTCCAAGAGGAAGAGGGCGGAGGACAGCGCGGACCAGGCCGAGGCCCAGCAAGCAGAGGCACAGAGGGTGAGAGGACCCGGGCTGTGTCCTGCTCTTGTCCCTGTCCCTGTCCCTGGCCTGGCCCTGTCCTCCTGGTCCCAGTCCTTCCTCCTCCTCCCCCCAGGGCCGGGCAGGGCGGCCCCCAGCCCAGCACAGCCCCCCTGACCAGGCCTCTCCTGTCTTCTCCTCTCCTGTCCTGTCCTGCAGAAGCAGAAGATCATCGACTGGGTGATCTCCGTGCTGGAAAACAGCCCCAACCAACACCACAAGCGCATGGTGATAGGGCTGTGCCAAAGGGGGATGAGGCAGAGGGACAGCGGCGACCCCAAGCCCAAAGCCCAGCCTGAACTGCAGCCCAACCCTGAGCCCCAGCCTGATCCTGTGGAGAAGCCTGAGTCTGGGGCTGACAGCGCGGTCTCAGGGGCTCCCCGCTGCTGCCTCGGCCTCCGCTTTGCTTCCAGGGCAGCCTCCGCCTCCACCATGGCCTCCACAACCACCTCCACCTCCAACGTGGCCTCCACGTCCACCTCCACCTTCACCTCCACCTAGGGAGTGGACCGAGGGGGCGGAGAAGCACAGGCCCCAGAAACTGGGAGGAGGGGACAGGGGAAGGGATGTTGGCCTCATGGAGACCAAGTGTGGACAATAAAGCACCGTCAAGACACGAAAGGGGGCCTCTGTGTGCATTTCTGCCCATTCCCTGAGGGCTGTGAAGGAAGGAAGGGCAGGAGGGTTAGGGAACAAGGCGGGAGGGGGACGGGGGAGGAAAGAGGAGGAAGGGAGGGGAATGAGAGGAATGAGGGGGGGAAGAAGGAGGGGAGGGAGGAGAGGGGAAGGGAGGGGAGGAAGAGGAAAGAGCTGGAAGGGAGGGTGGGGAATGAGGGGAGGGGGGGAGGGAGGGGAGGGGAAGGGGGAGAGGAAGGGAGGGGAGGGAGGAAAGAGCTGGAAGGCAGGGGCTGGAGGAAGGACGGACTGGATCCTCGGCCTCGGCCTTGCGGGTAACCCCGGGCGCCAGCTGTCCAGGGTAAGGACTTCTCCCTCGAGCCCCAGCTCCGGGCTCCAGCCTCCTACCTGATGCAGTGTGTGTGTGGCTGAGCGCTCCTCCCCCCAGATGAAGCCCCGGTTCCGGTTCCACAAGGTGGTGCAGCGGAGTGGTCCTGAGGTCCGGGTGGAGGTTCTGCTCCAGCTCAGGGCTCAGGACCCACTCCTCCGCCTGTGCTGACTCACTCTCCCTCACTTCCGCTCCTCAGTTGCCTCCCCTTCTCTTCTCCGTGCCATTCTCAGCGTTAGAGGTGCGGCCTTCTCTTCCAGGGAGGGTGAATGAAATGTGTGGTTCTGCGTGTGGGCTCCTTTATACTTTCTCTTTCTATCGTTCATATTAATATTTCACTCAGCCCCATAGTTAAGGTCCATCTAGGCTCCTTAGCCATATCTAATCTGTTTTCCCTGTAAATGGATATGTCAGATACATTCATTTCACCTTGTCAATTTTAGAATGAAGTTTAGATTTTTAGTCTTTGTTCTCATTCTCTTATCCATATTGTTTGATTTATACTTTTGTGTTCAATATTCCTTTAGGGACTGTCAATCCTGTCCTATGTGTGATTTTGATTTGCAAATGTCCCTTTTGGCCATTATGAGGTGCAACTGAATTTTAGCTTTATATGTGGAATGGGAATGGGGATGCTCCCATAGACCACTGCAGTAGGTCTACAGTCTCCAATGAGGCGCTACAAAACAAGCTGTTAAGAGTAAAGAAAGAAATAAGACAGAACTGGGTCTTGGGACTGATCTATGCTGCTCTGGGCAGTAAAGACAAAGGGTGTCAAGGGCACCCAGTATTTATTGATTACAAACATGAGAGGGGGAGCAGGGTATGCTTTGAAGACATCTAGTGACACAGTGTGAAGTGTTCAGAAGCATTTGGCCATGGCTGATATAGCTGATATGAAAACAGGGATGTAAAGTGGGAAGGCACTGCTTTGCCTTGCTTGGGGAGATCAAAGAGTGCTGAACCTGGGGTGCAGTTAACCAGCGTCTGCTAATACTTGACAGAGATGTCTGCTACAGCTTTAAACTTGCATTTTAAGATAATTTCATATTAATATACCAAAGTAACAATTGAAATAAATTTAATATAAAACACAAGGAAGATCATGTTGAGAAAACGCCCTTCCAGATTCCGGATCTCGCATCCATACATAGGAAAAGATGTTTGAAAAATTAGAGAAAATTCCCTTCTTCTTTAAGGTTCTTTTATCCAGCAATGTCTCCTATTAAATAAAAACACCCTAGCATAGTAAGGTATAGCACAGAATTTACCAACCAAAGCTTTGAAGCCTGGCCCTGCTGGGATCATAATTTGGGGAAAATAGTTTAGCTTCTTGGAGTATTAATGTTTTGTCTGTAAAATTGGAATAGTAAATTCTCATTCCTTTTCAACCTGAGGACTAAATGAGGAAATGTCTGACTATCACCTAGATTAATGATTGATCACTGTTTTGCTAAAGATGGCTGGAAGGTAATTTCGTACATATCACCAGAATGCTGCCTTCACAAAGAAGCTGATGAAGGATCAAGGTGAGGTATAACTTGAGTAGCTTAAACTGATCAGTGTATGATAATAAATGTCCCATAACTTCACAGTGTATCCATAAAGATGTACAGTTATTATCTGTCAGCAAAGAAAAGGAAATGAATAGAAAAATAGAACTAATATGGGAGAGGTTAAGTCAACAATGCCAATACTCACTTTAAATGTTAATTTTAATGTTAATTTAATAGTGGTATTAGTTTCAGACAAAAAGGAGTTTGAGTAAAGGAAACTCTCAGGGATAAAATGGGGCATTGCATGATGACAATAGGGTCAACTCTTCAAGAAGACACAGGAGCCAGTTTGAAACTGAAAGCCAGAAATTCAGGAGAAGAGAAGGGAGAGTGATTGTTTAATAGTTATGGGGTTTCTATTTGGAGTGAAAAAATGTCTTGGAACAAGAAAGAAATAAGTAATGAATACTGAGTATGCACTCAATTCTATGGACTACTTTGCTTTCAAAATGCCAGTAGTTCATCTTTTTCTAATGTGAATTTACTCCAGTTTAAAAAAATAGATAAAAGAATTATGCATTTTGAAAATATCACTTCCTGAATAATTACAACTGAAGTGGGAGAAGACTGACATGTTTGCTATTTCATCCCGTATATTGACCAAGACAGACATTACTTAAATGATTGTAGAATATTTCCTCTCCTAAGCACTGCTTAGCTTTAGAATCCTTCTCATTATAAAATATTTAATTTATTTATACTTTAGATTTCTCATATAAGAGAAACAGTGTGATATTTAATCTTCTGTGACTGACTTATTTCATTTAACTGTATGGTTTCAAAGTGCATCCAATTTCCTATGAATGACTCAAATTTATCCCTTTTCATAGCAGAATAGTACTCCATTGTGTATGAATGCCATATTTTTTTCTAATTATCTGATGGTGCACATGGAGCAACTCCCAAGATTTAGTTACTATGACTTATGATGCTATAAATAGGGATAAGTATGTATCACTGTAATATGATGTCTTTAACTCTTTTGGGAAGATACCAAGAAGAGGAACACCTGGGTCAAATGGAATTTCTATCATTATTATTTTCAACAATTTCCAGTGCCACAACAACATCAGTGCAGGCTCACAGGCCCCAGCCAATGGCCACCCAAACAACAGCTGTGCAGGCATGCAGGTCTCACACAGAGGCCCACCCAGATAGCATCGGTAAGTGTGCAAGTGCACACAGACTTCAGCCAGAAGATGGGCTGGACATCAGTGGTTATGGTAAACAGGCCCCAGCTTGAAGCCCACCCAGAAAACAGAGGATCATCAATACCTACTTTGAGAACCTATATGTCAATAAGATGTCTACTGTGTCTGTTGTAATTTTTTTTTTTTTTTTTGGTACCGGGAATTGAACTCGGGTCCTTGTGCTTGCTCAGCAGACGGCGAAACCGCTGAGCTAAATCCCCGGCCCAGGTCTGTTGTAATTTCAACCTTTTTATTTCTAACTGCATGGATTTGGGCCTTTTCTTTCCTTTTTCTGATAAGATTGGCTAAAGCTTTGTCAATTTTGTTTATTCTTTCGAAGAACCAACTCCTTGCTTCATTATCTTTTGTATTTTTCTCTTAGTCTCCGTTACATTGATTTCTGCTCTGATCTTTATAATTTCCTCCATTGTTTTGGGTTTGTCCTGCTCTTCTTTTTCTAGAAGCTTGAGGTTCAGCATCAGGTTGTTTAATTTAGATAGCTCTGTTTACCTAATATGTGTATTCACTGCAATGAATTTCTCTCATAAGACTGCTTTCATTGTGTCCCATAGATTCTGATATGTTGTATTGTCATTGTCATTTAATTGAAGGAACTGTCTGATTTCTCCTTTAATTTCCTCTGTGACCCATTGGTTATTCAGAAGTGTGTTGCTCAATTTCCATCTGCTTATGAAATTCTTCCAGTTTGCTTTGCTATTGATCTCCAATTTCATCGCACTATTACCTGATAAGATGCAAGGGATAACTTCAATTCCTTTGCACTTACTTAAACATGTTCTATGAGTGAGTATGTGGTCTATTTTGGAGAACAACATATTTGCAGCTGAAAAGAATGTGTATTCTGATTTTGTGGGGTGGAACACTCTATAAACTTCTGTTACGTCTGTTCAAGAGTTTATTTGAGTTCTAGTATTTTGTTGTTTATTTTTTGTCTGGTTAACCTATCTATTTGTAACAGTGGGGTACTGAGGTCCCCACTCCTATTGTATTATTTGATTTTTCATATCCATTAGCATTTATTTTATATGGCTGGATGTACTAGTATTTGGTGCATATATCTATTTATGATTGTCAACTCTTCCTCTTGGATTTTTCACTTTACAAAGGTGTAGTGACCTTCTTTGTCTCTCTTACTTAGCCTTGGTTTGAAATCCATTTTATCTGCAAATAGGATAGCTACTTCTGCTTTTTTTCAGGTTCCTGTTGCATGGAGTATTTTCTATTCTTTGACTTTCAGTCTATGAGTTTCTTTTTGAATTAAGTGTGTTTCTTGTATGCAACATATTGTTGTCTTGCTTCTTGACCCATTCTGCCAGTCTATTTCATTGATTGGTGAATTGAGATCATTAACACTGAGAGTTACAACTGATATGTATTCACTTATCCTTGTTATGACATTTTCTTGTTGTTAGATTCTCCCCCTTTGCATATAATTTCTTGTTTTGACTCATGGATTCATTGTGTTGGGGTTCATAGGGTTGTGAATCTCATTGTCTTTTCCTAGAATATTGCTTAAATTTTTTTGGAGTACTTGTTTTGTATTCATTAAATTGTGTAGGTGTTTTTGTCATGAAAGTATCTTATTTCCCCATCAATTTTGAAGGATAGATTTGCAGTGTACATCAATCTGGGTTGGAGGTTGTTTTCTTTTAGGCCTTTTAATTCTTCATTCCAGGCTTTTCTTGCCTTGAGGGTTTGTGTTGAGAAGTCTACTGTGATTCTGATGGGCTTTCCTTTGTATGTGATTTGTTTCTTTTCTCTCACTGCTTGTAGGATTTTGTTCTTCTCTTGGGTTTCTGGAATCTTGATTATGGTATGCCTGTGTGTAGATTTTTTATCACAACTAGTTAGAGTTCTATATGACTCATTTGTCTGTATGTCAAATGGATTTCCCCTGCCTGGAAAGTTTTCTGCCATTACTTCTGCCAACACTTTTTTTTTATGTCATTTGCACTATCTGCTGTTTTTTGCATTGACTTTGTCATTGTTAGCAGATGACATGATACTCTATATAGAAGACCCCAAGAACTTCACCAAAATCTTCTAGACTTAATAACGAAATTCAGTAGAGTAGCTGGATACAAGTCAATACACTATAATCTACAGCTTTCCTGTAGAAGAACAACAGATTCACTGAGAGAAGAACTGGAGAAACAACTCCTTTCACAACAGCAACCATAAAATGAAATACCTAGGAATAAATCTAGCAAAAGATATCAAAGACCTCTACTCTAAAAACTACAGCATTTGAAAAAAGTGACCCTTGAAAAGAATAATAAAAAATGAAAAGACATTTCTTGCTCCTAAGTAGGAAGAACCAATATAGTGAAAATGGCAGTGCTTACAAATCTGCTATTTAGAGTCAATGTGATCCTAATTAAAATTCCAACAGAATACTTCACAGAGGTGGAGAAAACTATCCAAAAATGTATTTGGTACAAGAAAAAGACCTAGAATAGCAAAAGCAATTCTAGACAACAATGACAGCATAGACAAGGTAGGGGTATCACAATTTCCACTTGAAACTATACTACAAAGCTACTGTGATAAAGACAGCATGATACCGCAAAGAAACAGACTAGAGGATCAATGAAACAGATTAGAAGATGCAGAAACAACTCCAAACATACTCAGCCACCTCATGTTTGACAACGGTGCCAAAAACTGTTGCTGGAGGAAAGATAGCCTCTTTAATAAATGGTGTGGGAAAACTGTGTTTCTATTTGCCAAAGATTAAAACTAGACCTATATCTCTCACCAAGCACTAAACTAAAATCCAAATGGATCAAAGATCTAAATATTAAAATAGAAACCTTAAACTGGCTGGAAGAGAGGTTAGGAAGAACTGTTGAAGACATTGGCAGAGGCAAAGATTTCAGGAATAAAACTTCAGTCACACATGAACTAGCACAGAGAATCAACAAATTGGATCTCATCTTATTAAAAACCTTCTGCACAGTAAGAGAAACCACAAACAGTGTGAAGAGACAACACACCATGTGGGAAAAAAATTTTTACCAGCAGTTTCTCAGACAAAGGTCTACTATCTAGAATATATAAAGAACTCCAAAAAATCAGACCTCCCAAATTTAAAGACCCAATCCAAAAATGGGCATCTGAAATGAACAGACACTTCTCAGACAAAGAAGTAGTAATGGCAAACAAACATATGAAAAAATGTTCAACATCACTGGTCATTTGAGGGATGTGAATGAAAACAACACTGAGATTCCACCTCACCCCAGAAAGAATGGTTGCTCTCATGAAATCAACCAATAACAAATGCTGGTGGGGCTGTGGCAAAAAAGGAACCCTGATCCACTGCTGGTGGGAGTGTAGACTCCTGCAAAACTATGGAAATCAGTATGGTCAGAGAAGCTGAGCTGGTCCCAGCACCCAGAAGTAATCTCCTGCACCACCATCTAATGCTCCTAGGGCAGAGAAGGTGAGCCTGTACCAGCACACGGAAGGAAGCTCCCCCACCGCCATCCCATGCTCCTAGGGCAGAGAAGGTGAGCCATGAGGGCGTCAGAAGCACACCGCCCGCCGCCCCCCCCCACCCGTGGAAATGAGAAGAAATGTAAACAAGCCTCAAAAACAGACTTCTGAATCACCTACAGCAACCCCAAAGGGAAACAAGATGGAACAATCTGATACACAACCACCTGGACTCTCTCAACTGGCAACAAAAGAGGATCTGGGAAAAATGAAATCAGAAATAATTACTCAGATAACAGCAAAGATTGTGCTCATAGTGTAAGACATGATTAATAAATCTAGACATGACACAGATAAAAAATAGAGTATCTGAGGAACATGATGGAATCCCAACATAGGAAAAAAATGGAATCCATAAAACAGATGCAAATAGATTTCCTGGAGATTAAAAACTCCATCAAAAGTGTGTGCAACAGAATGAACCAATGTGAGGATAGAATTTCAGATATAGAAGATAAGATTGCAATTAGTGACCAGGAAAAGAAAAATTGCTTTAAAATTGTAAGGGAACACGAGAAATCAATCCAGCAGCTGCTAGACAATGCAAAGAAGTATAACACATATAAAAAAAACTGTTCACAGAAGTGATGGGAATAAACTTCCGAAGCAGGGGAAGAGAATTTGACATACAGATAAGTGAGGCATATAGGACTCCAAAGAGCCTTGATCAAAAATACTCTACACATAGGCATATAATAGTTAGGATTCCAGAAACCCAACAGAAGAAGAAAGTTCTACAAGCAGTGAGAGAAAATAAACAAATCACATACAAAGCAAAGCCCATCAGAATCACAGCAGACTTCTCAATGAAAACCCTCAAGGCAAGAAGAGCTTGGAGGGATGTATTTCAAGCCCTAAAGGAAAACAGCCTCCAACCCAGACTGATGTGCCCTGCAAAACTCTCTTTCAAAATCGATGGAGAAATAAAACACTTTCACGATAAAGAACACCTCAGGAACTTCATGAATACCAAAGTGGTACTCCAAAAAATTTTGAAAGTTAGTTTTAATGAATCTATCAGTTTGGGTTGGAAGTTGTTTTCTTTTGGGGCTTGAAAGATTTCGCTACAAGTTCTCCTTCCTTCTAAATTCTGTTTAAACGTCTTCTGTAATTCTAATGAGTTTCTAGCTATAAGTGATTTGTTGCTTTTCTCAAACAGCTTTTAAGAATTTGTTCTCATGTTGGAGTTCTGGGATTTTTGACTATCATGTCGTGGAGAAGTTCTTTCCTAACCGCAGTTATTTGATATTCTTACTTAGCTGTATGTTAACTTCTTTCTCCATATTTGGAAAGTTTTATACTATTGTTTCCATAAACAGGGTTTTTAATGCTATTTGTGCTGTCACTAATTCAAATCAATATTATTTTAGTTTTCTTTGCATCATGTAGTGGGCTTTGGATCCATTCTCTGTCTTTTTGTTTTTAAGGTATCTTTGAGTATATGGTCAGCTTCATCAGCCTTGTCTTCTAGTTCTGACTCTCTGTCCTCACACTGGTCACTCTTCCTGCATATATTTTCAATAGAATTCTCAATATCCTTGATTTCAGTATCATAACGTTTCATGGACATCTTTATTTCTCACCACTTACAAAAATCAAGTCAAAATGGACTAGAGATTTAAATATAAGACCGGATGTTATAAAATCACTAGAAGAAAGCATGGGGAAAAAAGTACAAGACATTAGTTTAGGCATTTCATTTGAATACGACCCCTTCAAAAGCACAGACAACAGAGCAAAAATAAAAATAAAAAGGCAACTTGCAGAACAGGAGAAAATATTTTGAAACTCTTCATCTGAGAATGGTTTGATATCCAGGATACACAAGGAACTCAAACCATGTAAACTGATAAACAGTACATAAAGATTTATGGTATCGTGAAAAGGTTTTCTTCCAGCAGTGACATTACATGAATAATGCATTGTTTCTTTATTTAGGGCCTGTATATTTGCTGGTTAAGAAGAAAATAAAAGAAATTATCCTACTAGCTTATTGCCTTTCACTTCTATAAAGATCCCTACATTTTGCGACAATGAAGGTTCACCAGTGAGTTAAGGTTTTACGAGTAAGCTGAACTCAACTTCCACCAACCTTATCAGTGGAAAGAATAAAAAATATTGGATTTTGATTCTCACCATAGAGGAGGTCCTACCAAAGTTAATATACACGAGAGATTTTCAGAGATGAAAAAAATTTTTCTTGAGGAGAAAGATGAGTTGGGTAGATTTCACGTTCCTTTAAAATAAAGCTTAATTTTGAATTATTCAACCTACTGTATGAATTTTTCTTGAGCTGTGGTTAACTGATGGTAACAGCAAAAGTAAGCACTGCTAAATGAAATTTGTATCATCACAGAATATTTCAGATTTTTGTAAAATCATTTATAAAAATATATACACACACACTTCTTTATGCATGTACACAAAGTGAATATGATTTATAGAAACACTATTACCATATGCAATGGTAATTTTTTCTTCTCTTAATCTTTTATTCCTTTGAACACTCAGACAGCAACTTATTCCATTGATTTCACAACTTGTATGTAGCTCAAAACCTATCTTTTTAAAAACTTGTATTTAGAAAATACCTATATTTTGTATATATAATATGGATAATGCTGCCTTAGTGGAGGCTGGAAGGAGGCTAAAGAGAATCTCACTCCATGTCTTTTGCAGCTTCCTGTCCATCTATAATTACCTCAGAATAAAAAGTTGAAAATTATTTCAAAATCAGTAAAAATGAAAAATTATACATTTTCACTCATATTGGTATATTTGATTTTTAACACAAATATTTGAATTACAAATTCAATGTATTAAATACCAGAAAAAAGATCGATTATCCACTTATCACAAAAACTAGCCTCATTTCACAGTGCAAACTGATTATATATTAACATGCTAATGAAAATCTATGGCATATAGATCAAAAATGAAAATAAAACTCTAGTATCCGCAATATGAAACTTTTCCTATGACTTAAATAAGATGATTTATGCTCTTGTTTATCTTAGTTCTATTTCTTTTGGTACAATAGACCCTAGACTACGTAATTAATAAGGAAAAGAGGTTTACTTAGTTCACGGTTTCTGAATTGGAAGTTGGAGATCAGGTCACTTCATTTGTTCAGCCTTGCATCTGCTTCAAATCGTGGTAGAATGGAAAAGGCAAGGAGATATGGTGAATGAGGAAGTAAGGGAAAATCTGAGAGGCTACTGCATTATTACAACCTGTTCTTTTGAGGATGAATCTATTCCCGTGAAAACGAATCCAGTCTCATAGTAAAGATATTTATCTCTCTAAAAGGCTCAACCTCCCAACACCAGGACATTGTGAACCGAATTCAACATAAGTTGTGGCAGGAACAAAGCACATAGAAGTCATAGCGTTATATTACTAAAATTTTCAAACACAACTAACTTTCAATTCTTATTTTTTTGTCATATATAGCTCTTTGAAATTTCATACGTATTATCTTACAGGACTTTCAAATTATTGACATTGAAATAGCTTTATTCTCTCATGTAGATTTTTGTAAACATGTAATGAGTCAATTTCAGAAAATATTTTTGCAAACTACAAAGAATCATGAAAGGGGAAGCAATTGCATTATTTCAAGATTTTATATCCTATCAAAAAT
This sequence comes from Heterocephalus glaber, assembly GCF_053883595.1. NCBI lineage: Eukaryota > Metazoa > Chordata > Mammalia > Rodentia > Bathyergidae > Heterocephalus > Heterocephalus glaber. The sequence goes on from NW_028258461.1 coordinate 2,095,302, forward strand.
AGTTTTTAAAGGACACATTTCTTATTTAGAACTGAATTATCTACCTGTAGGATACATTCTAATAATTAATTAATTTTAGTAATTTTATTGATGAGATTTCAATAAAACTCACTTTTACATTTTTTTCAGAAAATATTTTGAGTTATTTGCTTTCAAGTCAATTTTGAGGGCAATACTTTGCAATTTGGCAAACAAAGCACTCCAAGCTTTATCCCAAAACACAGGTAAATATCAAAGTTCTAAAACGTGCATCACAGAAAGATGTAGAATATTTAAGTCACTACAAGAGTCCTACAGTGAAATAAAATTGTATTAAGAGTAGTGTCTCCATTACTAAACAAATAGGTCACAGTCAGAAAAGGCAATAGAAACAAAACAAAATCACAAGAGAATAAAGAAACACAAATTCCTAGGAATAGACTTATTGTTATAGAAGCAGAGTATGAGAATAAAATCTGACTGAATTATAGAAAAGGTAAGTTTGTTAAAATAACCAATCAAACATAATAGAAAAAGAGAAAGACTTTAAAATTTATTTAATATTTTTATTCCAGAATAAATAAGCCAATGTCCTATTTTCATAAGTATGAGACGATATTTATATTAATATCTAAAAGTAAGTGGACGAATTTTTTAGAATTATTGAATAACATGGCAGAGCAAGCATCTGAAAGAGAAAATTACATGTGCTATCATATTGTAGTCAATAACACTGACTTATTGGCTCAATTATTATAAAGGAAATAATTAAAACTCAATTGAGAGTTTTTACAAAAATTACATATTTGACAGAGCCAACCCTCTGTAGATATATTGCCAATTCATAACATATCTGATGGCAGTGAACACCAGTTGAAATTTGGATGTTATTTAAAAAAAAATTTCATTAGTGCATATCAGTTATACAGATCAACAAGTTTAATGTTGACAGATTTGTACATGCATATAATACACCAGGATTATTTTCAACTGTTCACCTTTCCTCCCCTCCACTCCCCTTGTTCCCTTCCTTTATTCTAGTGGTGCTCTTTTTAATTTCATGTCACCTGTTTCTTATTTTTAAGACTCCACACATGAAATAATTGTATAATAGAAACAAATAATTAGTTTCATTGAGTTAGAGCTTCATGGAAATTATTTAATGAAGAAAATGAATATGTAACATTAATCTCATTTGATAAAAATGCTACATTCAACAGACCAGTATGTATGTATATGTTAATACGAATAAAATTTGAACTTGTTTGGCTACAGATAGGTATACAAGTGGACATGCACTAGGTTGCTAAAATCTGTTTTCTAATGAGTCAATGAAATGATCCCATGTGAAGAGAAATTATTGGCATATTTTCCCTTTTTCTGGCACTAGATCTCAATTAAAAGGTTCCGGTACTTCTCTTTTAAATGGATACACTCACAATTTATTAAAAATAATTTTTAAAAGAGAATGATGTCTAAGTTAAAATATACTTAAATTTTATTTACTTATAAGGTGATACAGTATTACATGTAGATTATCGCATTAATCTAACAACAAATATATGATAAGGAACTACAATTCTGTTGCATAAGTTGTTAAGATACTTGTATGGGAAAATATAAAATAATTCTATAAAATTCGGAGTAAATATGATAATATTCAATTTCCTGAATATATTTTTGACATCGTCATTAGAAACCATTTATAAAGAAATTATATTGACTATGAAGAATATGGGGTATTCTGATAAAAGTGAGCTGCTATTAAAAATGTTCAAGTGGGTCAGGGATTTAGCTCAGTGGTGCTGCTGCCTGCCTGGCAAGCACAAGGTCCCAAGTTCAATCCCCAGTACAAAAAAAAAAAAAAAATGTTCAAGTGAAATTCTTGTGGGAAGGAAATTAGTGTACTGAAGAGTTCTAATTTTGTAGCAAATTAATTAATTTAAAAAAAAAATATGCCAGCTACAGTTCCATTGTACAGGAATTAATTAAACAATCAGGCATCGCCAGTTAGTCACAACTTATGTGTGTGAGAACCAATTAAACAACAATGGATAACCTTGGTTCATTTGTAGGAAAATGGATGCAACCTGATAACATATTGTGAAGGGAAATCAGACACACAAATTTGAATATCACAGAATTTATATGGTAAACCCAAAATATACATAAATTAAAGATCAAAATGAAAGGTAGATACTAGGAAACAGGGATATAGATGTTTTACAAAAAGGGGAGCTAGAGATGGAGGGAAGGGAAAGGGAGACAAGAAGAAAAGGATGAAAAAAAACTAAGACCTGTTATGTACATGCACTAACTCCACACAATGAATGTAATCATTATGTACTGTAAACACGTACTCATAACAATAAAAATTATGAAATAAAGAATGCCTGAGAAAAATGGACAGGTGCCATAGGACAGTCATTACCTCTCCACACCAACATTTCTCTATGTTAGAAGATAATAATAATTTTCCTTAAAATCATGACTGTGAGAATTAATGAGAGTGATATTACCATTTACTTGATGCTTGCTTCTATAATTGACAGAATACATACTGCCTGTCAGTGAGTTATGTCACTAGACCTTCATAACTCTACGGTAAATAACATATTAATGTTACATTACAAGTATTCTAGGGCAATCTAAAGAGGAGTGTATTTTTCATTGTTACATGGACTCTGTTAAAAGACACAAAAGACATATATGGACATATTATCACATTTTAACTCATGAGACAAAATACAAATTTAAATATGACATTATTTTTAAGCATTATTTACTTGTCTATCAAGATATACATATTTAAATTTTTTTCTTCTAAAAGCTAATATTTATTCTCATGATCATTACATGATATTTTTTCAAGATATCCAGTGACTTACAGGATCAGGACATTGCCATAGCCAAATGCCATAAACTACTTGGAGAAATCACTCTGAATCAATTCTTGAAGGCTCAGTGCTGAAAAACCCAGCTAAAAAAAGGTGTTGTAGTCAGTGAGAAAAGTACTTCAGAATAAATATTACATGATCCACATTTTCACAGGATCACAGGTCCAAACTGTATCACCTAGATTTGAAGAGATAAAGAAGTATAATTATTATTATCACTATATTTGATTCCCTATAAACATATACCTTCATATGTGGGTGTTTTGATCATTATATATGTTGAATAAAATGAGCTAGGAATTAACATTGGTTAAACAAGAAGTATAAAATGAAGGGTGAGTGGACAAGTTATTATTTTTCATTTAATATTATATTTTGTTCTCTATTATCACTAGTAGTGGTGAAAAATAACTGACACTATTAAGAAAATTAATATGAGAATAAAAAGATGTCATAGGCCAGTTTCTTGCTATGCTATTTCAAACAAGAAAAATAATGATGATGATGATGAGCATTAATATTTGATATTTATATGTAGATTATATCACTTGAACTTCACAACAGTATTATGCTATAAAAATGCTATGGTGGGCTGGGGATTTAGCTCAGTGGTTCTGCTTCCTGCCTCGCAAGTGCAAGGTTCTGAGTTCAATCCTCAGTACCAAAAAAATAAAAAAATAAAAGTGCTATGGATTTCACATCACAAAATTGTAATGAGAACATAATGAGGCAACATGTAAACACCCTGTTTAAATTTCAGTAGTAATAACAGAAACATACCAGCTTTATCACATAATTAAATTTCATTTAAAACATACCCATTTTAATTTCATATATGATTTCTTGTTTAGAAATCACGTTTCTATCACATACAAATTGGACTAGATTGTTAAAATCTCTAAAACAAAATTTCTGCTTAACTCCTTTCATCTTATTATTCACAAAATAGTCCAATCATATTGTACTATCTACTTTGTTCTTAATATTCCAATGCTCCAAACAAATATCCTTTTTATTCATTACTTAAAATTTTTCTAGAAAATTCCTGAAAAAATTGCTAATGTGTATTCATAAGAGAAACAGTGTTTAGGGAACAATTTTAAATAATCACTTGTTTATTTTTCAACAATAAAATTTTTTAAATCAATTCATAAAATAAAAATAAACAAAAATGAAAAATGTCAATAGGAAGATATAACATGTAGAACTTGCTGACTGTAGATAAATACTTATCTATGTGTGTATGTATGCTGTCCATGGTGTTTATGCATGCAACAGATTTTTGATGGGAAGATAATTTGCTGAAAAAGTTAAATTTCAATTTGAAAGTGCTATTGCTCTTTAGATATTTGACATGGTGTGGTTATAATCATGAAAAATAACTGGAAATACTTATGAAACACGTAATAAATAATACCATTGAAGAATATTTTATATATTTGACTATATTATAAAGCTAAAGCAATTAAAACAACCATTTAAGAAAACTAATAGCTGAAATTAATATGAAAAACTCAACATTTGTAACTAATTTGCTGACTAAATTATACACATTTTTAAAGATTATACCTTTAAATATCCAACACTTGTAATCTTCTCATCAAGAGATACATTCATATGGTTCCAAAACATGGTATTTATCAGGTGAGTTTAAAAACATGACTCCCTTTCAGTGATTATAAAAGATGAAGATTAAAAAAGATAAAATTTCAATGTTTGTATATCATGGGTGATTTTATGTACATATACTCATTATATATACAGAATCTGCCAAAAATACCTATATTGGGAAAAGAAAAACTCATATAAACATTTTAATGCTAAATTTATTGAGACATCATGAGATTAACACAAGTTACCTTCAGCTTTGACAACTACAAGAGGTACTCAAAATGGTAGCCATTAACTTCTGGACGTTTATTAATGTGGTGAACTGCTGAAGTGTGTATACATTTTTTGGCAGACTCTTTATTTAAGGCAGGAAATTATGAGGAGAAATTTTCACAGGCCATTAGCAAATATTGAAGCTAATCTTACACTGTGTAAATCTGATATTCGGTAAAGGTTATAACATTTATTGCACCTCAACCCATTCATTATGTGTCAAATATATAATGCAAAAACAAAAAAAATAATAATTTAGGGCTCTTAATTACAACACTTTCATATTTTATAGTAGAAAATGTATTTTCCATGATTTTCCAATACCAGAATATTTTTAAAGTGGTATGAAGCACAATTTACCCATATGGCATGTGATGTGGATCAAAATTTTCTATTATAAAAAGCTATTAGCAACCAAGTTAATTGGTTGCTTGACCCACAATGTGGGACACTGAAATAGAACAATTACAAGCATTAAGAGAAAAATATTGAGGAAAGTGTTTGTAGAATACAGTGTTCAAAGCAGCAAAACAACCGTAGCCAAATAGCAATATATTTGATGAATGCTATTGTATATTTTTGTAGTGAAAATGAAGTTAAATTGTGAAATAGATTTGTAGAAGACTATTAAATTTATACATATATATTCATTATAATATATGTATATATTCAATTTTCCTAATGAGATTGAGAAAACTTTACTTATATTCAAAATCAATAAAGACAATACATATTTAGAGGAAAATAAATTTAAATCAGCTGATTTTCAAGAACTTACATAATGTTAAAAGAAAATAATGCCATATTTTATATTATCTATCTATATATTTATATTTATTAGGTTTAATTTAATATTTAATACCAGGTGGAGATATTGTTGATTTCATGTAAATTTTTTTGGAACCTCTCACAACCAAACTATGGCACATAAATTGCAATTTTAATTCTATGAGTCTGTCCTAAGCATGAAAATGAAAACTGTTGTATATTGTCAGTGTTCCCATTACTAAGACTAAACATGTTTCAACCATCTCTTAAAGGAGGAGAGCCTTTATTTTGGTTCATGGTTTCAGAGGAGTCAGTCCACTGTTGACAAGCTCCAAAGCAGGATCATAGCAGAAGGGCGTGGTTGATCAAAGCCGCTTAGTTCTTAGTGCAGGAAGCAGAACATATTGGAAGACCAACAGTAAGAGACAGAGAGATACATCCTCCAAACAGATGGACCTAGTGACCCATCTCCTCCAAGTTGGCCCCATTCCCCAACACCCATTAGCTCCCCATGATTTAATCATCTCTCCAAGAGTCCTTTAATCCAGTAAAATTGACAATTAAGATAAACTGGCACAAGTTTCAAGGTACAAAACATGGTAAATTACACAATTGAATTATCTGATCATTCAATTCACTAACAAAATGGATTTAAGAAATGTCAATTTTGTACATTAAACATACCAACATATAAGTAACTTAATCTATTAACTAATACTAACACCCTCATTAAACCTTTGCACAGTATATCAATTGCTCATTATATCAAAGATGCTTCAATGTTGTTTGGTATTGAAGTAGTTGAAAAGGTAACCCTAGATGAGCTGGCATCAAATTCACTCAAAATTTATTTTATGAAGAGTTGTCACCCAAAATACAAGAAGACAGCTAAGGTCTATGAGGCATACATTAATCATAATGCCAAAACAAATCCCATCTGAATTTTGTGAGAAAAGAACCTAATAGAAAAACTTTTATGATGATGTATATTGAGAATTTGTTTAAACTATGATTCCCAAAAAGAGAGGTATTATTATCCATGTAGGGAAATCCAGAAATTCATGTTTTAAAAAATTGAGCAACAGTAGGATTTTCAGGAAGGACAGTTAATAGTTTTTCCACTTACCAAAATCAATGTCAGTAGTTAAAAGGGAAAAACAAAAACAAAATGAGAAATTTAATCTAAAATTATAAAAACAATGCTGGCATTTTTCAAGTACATATATGAAGAAAAACAACTTCCACAGGTATAAAATGGAAGTTTAGAAAATAGTACTAAGCACATACAAATATAAAACGATCAATATTGTAAATTTGTTAGTATCTCATAAGTTAACCTATGGTGATATTATAATTTAAAATCATAATTTAGTATAGTTTTGGTAACTTTGAGAAAGTGTGTGACAGAAATTTCCAAAAATAAATTGGCCATATGTATATGTATATATATATAGATATATGGCCAATTTATATATATATATATATATATATATATATATATATATATATATGTAATAAAAGCAGTGGAAAAGCAAAAGGGGAAAATATATTTGAATTACAGAATCCTAATTATGATAATGCAGTAACAAGTTAGACAACTGCTGTTGACTTATTCATTAAGAAAAGAAAATTACAACTTATTTAACTGTCATACAGTAAGATGATTTTTGACAGAAAACCATAAACCCATCTTCAACTTAAGACATATAGACATATTCAGCCTCTATGTGTTTAAATATATTAATTTTCATGTATTTCAAACATTATTTCATAAATCTATCTGATATATGTCTGTGATATACTTAGTTTTTATATTGCAATGAAAGAAATGCCATATATATTCATACAATAGTCCCCATGGTGAAAAATGTTCATATGTATTAACATTTTTGAGCAGAAAGTAAAATATAGAGATGCATCAACCATTAATATTTTCTGTAAAGGACAAGAGAAATATATAGGAATGATGTAAAATCATTACTTTTTTATGTATAGCTAATGTTATGGCTGTGTCTAGGTGTTCCCCCAAAGCCTCATGCAGTCACACGGGGGGCTTTTTCAAAGGTGGCTGGATCTAGAGTGTGTGATTGATTCATGGTGCAATGCTAGGCCCAAAGGCACTAGGATTAAGGGTGTGAGTGCTACCTGCCCTAAGTAGTCTGGATAAGCTATAAGAGATAGAAAGATGCTATTGAATTCCCTTGTTGTTTGCTACCTTTCCTCTCCCATGAATTGATGCCCTTCTGCCATGTGGCATCCTGCCTTGGAGCTAGCCGATTATGGACTGAAACCTCTACAAACTGTGAGCCAAATAAACCTTTCCTCCTTTAACTTTGGGTGTTAAGTATCTTGTCTCAGCAATGAGAGAAATGTAACTAAGACAGCTAAGTTATTTAATATTCAAAGAAGCAAGCGTTCACCTTTAAATAAGTAACAATTTGAAAAGAAAATATAGTGCTATTTAGGCCAATCCCTAAAATTAATAGGTAAAAATAAAAACATTTTCAATGCTGGGTTTTGGTATATTATTTAGAATATATGTATGAATTTCTATTATAGTTAACCACACTATTAAACTCCTTTGTAGATTAGGATATATGACATCTTCTTTGATTTGTTCACAAACAGGACAATAAGAGGATTTTTTATTTGTCAATATGTGAATACATGTGTTTTACACTTTAGGAAATAGAACAATTAATATATATACCACAAGTTTGTTAATAATTCTTACTAAAAGACATATGAGGCATGGAATTTTGGCATTGGGGAGAGCAATTGCTAAATTTTTTTCTTTGACTTTCAATTAATTTTTTTTACTTTTGTTAGCACATGTTTGCAGTATACAATGATTACATTCACTGTAAGGCATTGGCACATGTACACAACACATTTAAATTCTTTCTTTCCCACTCCTTCCACCCCTCCTTTATTTTTCCAGCATCAGATTCATTCATTTATCTTATAAGATGTTATAAACTTAATTATCATATATATAAATTGAAAACCAGACTAATAATCCAAGGAATATTTTAAAAACACATAAAATTATATTTACTCTATAAAACATGATATTTTGAAGTACATATACATTGTTTTATGACTAAATTTAGCTACTTAATGTACGTCTTACCTCACACAGTTACTAGTTTTGTGGTGGAAACACTATACACCAACTTGTAGGGTTTTTATTGCTGTATAACTGACATATATAATAGTTACATTCATCTTGGGGAATTGGCACATACACATATAACTTCTTGATCACTTTTATTGCTATATATTGTTCACTATAGTCACCATGTTGTATAGTAATTCTTCTGAACTTATTCTTCCCATTAATTCAGAATTTCACTCATACACGGAATTTTAAATGTTGATCTCTTAAAAGTGCAAAATAGAATGATAATTACAAGGAACTAGGGTGGCTAAGGGAGGATTGGGCAGATTTTGGTTGAAAAATAGGGAATTGATTTTATTTTCTTCAGTGCCAGGATCAGACTGAGGGCCTTGTTCACACTAGGCAGGGCTCTACCACTGAGCTAAAATTACAGCCCTCCAATTTTTTTTTTGTACCGGGGATCGAACTCAGGTCCTTGAGCTTGTGCAGCAGGCAGCGAAACCACTGATCTAAATCCCCGGCCCCAGCCCTCCAATTTTTACTGTAATCTTTATCATACAAAACAGAGAGTTTTTGCTAAGTATATTGTATTCCTCAATATTTTATTTTCTTTGCTGATTTGAATAGCATTAACTTTTAATTTCAGTTTGAGAAGATTATTTGCTATTATACAAAGACCACTGTTCATATATTGCTCTAGGGTCTGAGATTTGCTGAGCTAACTTATTTGTTATTGTAATTTTTGTGTGGGTGCATTAATTCTTAAGGGTTTTCTATATACAGGATGCAAATAAAAGCAATTTTATACTTCCTTTCTGATCTGGACCTCTCCTTGATTTCTTCCTGGTGAGTAGAAGGAAGGTATTTATTCTTTCACCTTTATATTTGCTGTTTTTAGCTTTCCCTTATTGTTCTTAATGCCAATCCTTGCACACATGTTTTTCCCAAACCCTCTGAGTACAACGCTTGGCTTGTTAAGCATTGTTTGGTGGCCGCCATTGGAAAGTTTTCTCTTTTTCTGAAACACCCAAAATCTTACGGCCCAATAATCCTGGATCCTGTGGGTTGACTTTTCCAGCAGTTCTGACACTCCCTCAGTGTTCAGAAATTTCTAATACTCTCTGCTCAGATCATTTTCTTGTCCATTCCCTAGAGGAAGAGAAAATTTGATGTAAAACATTTGTTTCATAGTGTAAACTGGGTCCAAGGCTTTCTGACTCAACAATGGCTGCTTGCCATTAACTCTTCCCTCAGTCTTTCCCATGCTCTTCATGGTAAGCTTTTTGCACGTGATGCAGACTGTATTCCAGCATTGCTACACCCTCAACTAGCATATATTCACTCTTCAGATTTTCTTCAAAAATTTGGTATTTCTCATTTGCTCATTAACATAGGACTAGGAATTCCATCTAGCATAAAAAAGCAAGAAGACAGTAAACAACTTGTCTTAGTTACTTTTCTCTCATTGCTGAGACAAAAGACCTGACCCCCAAAGTTACAGGGGGACATGTTTATTTGGCTCACAGTTCATAGAAGTTTCGATCCATAATCAGCTGGCTACAAGGCAGGGTGGCAGAGGGGCAATGGCGGTGGCAGACAGAAAAAACAACAAGAGACCTTAACAGCATCTTTCTGCCTCTTTTATCCCATTCAGACTACTGGGATTAGGGTGGTGCCAAACCAATCACTCACATGTAGTGGTTTAGTATTCACATGCTCTTAATTTCAACATCACACATTCCAGAAAAAGACTGTATGGGGCTTTGGGGGGACATATAGACACAAGCCACAGCACATCTGTTGTACAAATTAGAAAGGAAAGACCAAGCTCCTGTTATTTGCAGATGGAATGGTTTTCATGGAGAAAATCCAAATGCCAAACAACCTCCTGCAGTCAATAATTGAATTCAGAGGGTTTGCAGGATATCACATCGTGGGCCCTCAATTTATTATGATTTGTCCAACCTGGTGTATGAGCATTTGCCACCAGCAGTAACTGTTTCATGGGGTCTGCATTTTCTAGTCAGCATCCCCAAGTACATATACAAATAGGCTTCTTTTTCCTTTTCAATCTACTTTTTGTCGATTTGTTTTTCATGACCAACTGGAAACCCTAAGAGTGTCAATGTAAAGTTTTACATTTGTATTTTTTATATTAATTATATGGAACAATGGGGTTTATTTTGGCAAGTTTGCACATGCCTGTAGCATACCTTGATCATTTCCACATCTGCTTTATCCACCTTGCCCTTCCTGCCTCTCCTCCTTATTCTCTTCCTCTTTTCTAGTAGTTTATCTTCTACTGTCATGTCCTCTCTTTCTCTCTCTTTCATCTATGACAAAAACATGTAATATTTGCATTTCTGAATCAGCTTATTTTGCTTAACATGATGGTCTCCAGTTCCATTCATTTTGCTGCAATGGACATGATTTCTTTTACCTGTATGGCTGAATAGTTCTCTGTTGTTTATATGTACCATCTATTATAATAGGCATGTAGGGTGGTAGGTAGGGTGTCTCCATTGCTTAGGTATTGTGAATTGTGCCACAATTAACATGGATGTGAAGGTGGGGTAATCAAATTGTACAGTGAATATTTTTGGACAAACAATTGCAGTTAAAAAACACATTGCTAATAATATAACTCAAATTACCTTCCTTACTTTAAACACATTTATCCCATTGCTTTTGCCATTTTCAGAAGCAGTTCTGGAAGCCTTCATTTGTGCCTTTATGAGGTATAATCAAAAGAACAGTGAATGCTGCTGCTGTGAGCCATCTAAATGATAAAGGCTCATAGAAACATTAGTGTTTCCTTATCCAAATTTATTCACTGGATCTGGCACTAGGCAACTTCTGGCTTTTCTCCAAAGTCCCAATGACTATGAAAGGTTAACATTTTGGATATGTTCAGAAAATCAAGACAGTCACAACAGCACTCATGAAAGACACTCCTGAAAGAGGACTTCCAGAACTGCTTCAGGAAGCAGGAAGCATGATGAGATAAGTATGCTCAATGGTAAGCAGAGTATTTTGAGGGAGATTAATCACAAAGTATCTTTTATTGTAATAATTTTTAAAATTTAAACATTCAACGTAGTTTTTGATCACACCTGATATCTCTATAGTGTGCTGACATTAATTCCTTTGGCTACATATTGAGGAATACTATAGCTGAATCTAACAGTAGTTCTATTTTTTTTTTTTTTAAGGAAACATATGGATTTCGATAGTGGTTGTTTGGTGGGAATATAAACAAGCACATGTGTATGTTTTAACTAGCATATCTCAATTATTTAAAATCATTACATTTTTCTTATTGCATATTTTATTTATTTTTATTTTGAAATAAATCATGCAGTGCATATTGCAAATACCTGTAACATTTTATTTTTATCACTATATGATTGTGATACATAATAATTACATCAATTTTTAAAGATGCTATACCTTTTCTCCAACATATGTTTTGAGCTCCTTTTTCAAAAATCAAGTGGCTAAAAGTGCATGGGATTGTTTCTGGGTCTTCTGTTTCATTCCATTGGTCTACATGTCGATTTTTGTATTATTACCAGGCTGTACTTACTAATATGGCTTCATAGTGAAACTTTAATTCTGGATTGTAATGGCTCTTGCTTTGTTCTTTTTAATCAGGTTAGCTTTGGCTATTCTGGGTTTCTTCTGCTACCATATAATTTTTAGGATTGTTTATTCTAGTTCTGTAAAGAAATTTTTTTGTATTATGATAGGAATTGCATTAAGTTCATAGGAAATGATTGGTAATATGATCATTTTGATAGTATAGATTATTCCCATCCAGAAACATGGGATGTATTTCTATTTCTAACATCCTTTCATTCTTTTTCTTCAAAGTACTATAGTTTTTATTTTCATTATAGAACATTTTCCCCATTTCATTAGGTAGATTAATAGGGATTTAGCTTTTTTGAAATTATTGTAAATTGGATAGTTTTCCTTATTTCTTTCTCAATCACATCTTTATTTGTATACACAAATACTACTTTTTTGTGTGTGTGCTGATTTGTATACTGACATATGATTGAATTTATTAACTCTAAGTGTCTTATGGTATAGTGTTTTGTGTCTTTTATGTAAAGAATCATACCATGTTCAAATAAAGATAGTTTAATTTTTTCCCTATTTATATCCTTTTTATTTATTTTTCTTGCCTGATTGATCTAACATTTTGAATACTATGTTGAAGAAGAGGGTAAGCAGACATCCTTGTATCCTTGCTAAATTTAGAGGAAAACTCTTCTGGGTTTACTTCACTTAGTAGGATTTTGGCTGTGGGTTTGTCATAAATGATTTTATCAGTTTGAGGTAAGGTTTTCTATGGCTATATCATAAAGGTTTCTATCATGACTAGAAGTTTGATTTTTTCAAGGGCTTTTTCTGCATCTATTAGATGATCATGTGATTTTTATCTTTAATTCTATTTATATTTCTCATTGTACTTACCTAAAAATATAAAGTTTTTATATATTCTATAATAGTTAATAAACATCACTAGTCCTGAGGCTGTTTGCTCACAAAATATAAGAATTGTGGTATGTTTATTACTTCAAATAATTTTTAGTAAAATTTGGTATTTTTTAATGAATCAGAATTCAAAGTATATTCTGTATAACAATTTCATCTTAATTTAAAAACTGCATTTTTTTCCTCAAGTTGCCATAAGTTGATATCTACAGTCACTACAACAAATATGAGATATTAATCTCTTTAACAAATATTAACATCCCGAATTATTGCACAACATACAATGTAAAATATGATTTTAATGAATCAAATTCTGGAAGAGAAAATTCTTCCAAAGAAATTTAGGATATCATTTAGACTTATAGTAAACCTGGAGCAATTTATTATAACAAAAAGGTTAGGAAATACATAAAATCAAAATTACTAGAAATACCTCAAATGATAGAGGGCTATTTCCCATAATGTTCTTCAAAAATGTACATGTGTATATATATATATATATATATATATATATATATATATGAATTAATAGAAAGAAAATCTCAAATATTTTTCCATTTACAAATTACTATTCATTTTAGAGACCCCTGCATCAGATTCTGATCTCTAGCTCAGTAGTATGATGCGTGGAAAGAAGAAAAACTTACAGACAGAAGTAAAGAGACAGAGACAGGAACCGAGGTTACCAGTGCTTGAACAAGCAAAGGCCCTGAAAGGCCACAACCACTGATATTTATTGGTTACACAATCACTGTTAAGTTGGGGTAAAGGGGCTATGTGAGGGGGCTGCGTGTAGTTGCTAGGGATAAGTTGCTGATGCAGGCAAGGCTTATAAAAGAAGAGACAAAGCATTCTTATGTTAGGCTGGGAACAGAATTTGGGTAAGAGTTACTCTGACCTCATCTATGTGTTTTCTCATATGCTTTGGCCAGACTCATTTAAAATAAGCCAATGTGTGGTTAACTCTTTACAACTTGCATTGCTTACAGCCTGCCTTGGGCATAATCAGTGGGGCAATCCTCCACAATGTTAGTGAGTAAAAATTAAATGTTAAAAATTGCTCTATATTTCCTATATCATTGCCATATTACTGAATGCAATGTATATAAAATTAGATAATGGGAGAATATCTCAATATGAACATGGTCGTGCAATATCAAGCAACTCGACCTCTTTCAGCATCAGAATCCACTACTTAAAAATAGAAGTGAATTGTGCATATATATATATATATACATGTATATGATTAAGCAATTTAATGAATGCAGAAATTGGAGTTGAAAATTACAAGTGGTTGCAATTATGTTTGTTCATTTACTTTGAAGTTATTTTATATCTTCAAGAAGTAGTAGCAACATTTTACAGATATTACATGAATTCTTAATCTTAAAACAATATTTTAATTTTATTAATAAAGCCATGATTAAATTTCATACTACTAATGGTTACATTTATATTTAAAACTTGCATTGAATAAATAGACATTCCACATGTTTCTTTAAGCAAAGTATGCATACTTTTGAAAATTTATATCAAAATGGTTAGAACAATTACCATTAAATAGCATAAGTCAATATTTCATAGGACTTGATATTTATATACCAAAAGAGTACCTGTTATTGTTCACAATTTCAAAAGTATCTAGATACGGTACCTTTATTTTTTCTGAATAATTTAGAATAAGGGAAACAAATTTATATTTTGAGACATCAGCTACACAACATAATACGGTAAAGCTCACACTTCTAAATCTCCCTTCCTTACAGATAGAACTATTTCCCACTTTTGTGTCATCACTGAGGTCTCATTAAGTTAACAGTTAGAAATATTAACTCTTTGATATTTTTAACGAAGAAAATAGAAACATACAAAGTGTTTAGTCAACTTAGGAAGAAAAAAAGTGTGAATTTTGCAGAGATGACATGAGGCAAACAAAAAAAATTTGATTCTTCTGGAAAGAACAGTTTAATCAGTAAAGTGTTTTGGGGATACAGTGAGATAAGAGAACAAACAATAATATCACTAGTGTAAACAGAGACAGTAGTCTTACGTGGTGCAGAAAATAATTTATCTTAGAGAAGAAATAGAGAAACAGAGAAGAAATGTATTGCTCAGAGGTAAGACTACGTATTCGCTTTCATCATTGTGGGGCTTCAAAAGAAATAGTATAACAGGATTTCTAGTATGAGCACATTAACTTAAGGTCGCTAATCTTATTCTTCCCTTTGAAATTCACAAGGAGCACAAAATAATAGCAATGCATCCTTCTTACATGAAGCTATGAGCAACTGAAAACCCAAATAATGAAGAAAGGTGTAAAGTCTGCCAAATGCAGTGGAGGTAGGAGAGCAGTATTATCTGGACTAATAGGGGAAGCTAGGACACAGATTCCAAAGGTAGCTGACTATGTACTATACTTGAATGTGAAGACAAGAGCCTGAATTGAAACAAATATTTCCCTTTGCACAATGATTGGAAGAGTGTGCAAAGGCTGAAAGTATGACTTTGTTTTGAGAGGCATGTAGAAATCGTCTAGAGAATAAATACTTCATTATGGATACATACAAGAAAACATCACATTGAACATCTTAAATGCATACAATGTTTATAAAATGTTTAAATAACACATGCAAAATAAATATTTCTTTGGTTTTGTGAGTATTTTATTTTCTTTGCAAGAAATGCAAGCTAAAACCAGCTAGTCTACATGAATTGATCTGAAGAGTGAGTGCCCCTGAAAGACAGAAAAATGAAAATGTAGAGAAGGAAACATTTGATAAAGTTCTCAGACTTCAACAAAATCAATGAAATGCAAGATTTGGGGCATACTGAAAAGGAGAACTAAGACACATTAGAGTGAATTCTTCAAATATCAAAGAAAAAATACTAGAGGTTTACAGGGCAAAAGCAAGAAACACAACCAGTAGAACATTTTTTACTGACAACATATGATGCAAGACATTGCAGAAAAAAATGTGAAATTTAGCATATATATTTATCCATGCTGTCATTCAAGTAGAAAAGCAAGATGAAATGATTCTCAGGAATACAAGCTGCAGAATTTTTACTCCTGTGATATTTACAGTCAAAACAGTTATAAATGGGAGGTCTACCCGGAAAGGACCTGCACAGGCGTGCAGGCTTCCTCCAGAGGCCCTCCATTCCATTGGAGAGTGTGTGCAGATCCCGGGTAGCAGCTGTGTGGTCCAGACCAGTGTGGCTGCAGGCAGATCCCAGTCGAGGTCTGCCCCCACCACAGAGGCTCCGACCCACCCACACAGGCTGGGGGTCTGCCCAGAGGGGAGCTTCATGGGCACACAGTCTTCAACCAGAGGCCCACCATATCATTGGCCAAAGCCAGGGAACCGCCTGGAGAAGAACTGTACAGGCACACAAGTAATACACAGAGGCTTGCTCTGATACCATTGACAAGTGTGAGGAGACCCTAGCCAAAGCCTGTTCAGACAACAGGAACTGGGGTGCATAGACCGAACCAGAGGACCTCACTGACAACAGGTACATAGGGGCCCCAGTGAGAGGCAAGCCTAGATACCATCCCAAGTGCACACAGGCCCCAGCCAGAAGCCACCCAGACAACAAGTCAGCTCAGGGATCCAGAAGGCCACCACTCTGAACCCAGGAATTGGTACACTGGTGAGCAGCAGAGTAAAGGCTGCTCAGTGGCTTGCTGAAAATTCAAGCCCACTGGGTGAGCAAAAAGTCACCTCAACAAAGACACAACGGGCTGCACCTTTTGAAATGAGAAGACACATAAACGAGTCTGAAAATCAGACTTCCAGATCACCTAAGGGAACCCCAAAGGGCAATGAGATGAAACAAGCTGACACTCAAGCACTTGGACTCCCTCAAATGGCAACAAAAGAGGATCTGGAAAAACTGAAATCAGAAATGTTTTCTCAGAAAACAGCAGAGATTGTGCCAATAGTGCCTGACATGATTAATAAATCTACAGCGGACATGGATAAAGAGAGGAGGTGAGGAACATGATGTAATCCCAACATAGGAAATAAATGGAGTCCATAAAACTGATGCAAACAGATTTCCAGGAGATTAAAAACTCCATTAAAAGTCTGTGCAGCAGAATGAGCCAATGTGAGGACAGAATTTCAGATATAGAAGATAGGATTGCAATTAGTGACCAGGAAAAGAAAAATTTATTAAAAATAGTAAGGGACCAGGAGAAATCAATACAGCAGCTGCTAGATGATGCAAACAAAAATAAAATCAGACTGATCGGAGTCAGTGAAGAAACAGGAGAGAGTGCAGACAACATAAAAAAAAAACTGTTCACAGAAGTGATGGCAGAAAACTTCCTAAATAGGGGAAAGAACTTGACATAGAGATAAGTGAGGCATATAGGACTCCAAAGAGCCATGATTAAAAAAAAAAAAACTACACATAGGCATACAATAGATAAGATTCCAGAAACTCAACAGAAGAACAAATGTCTACAAGCAGTTAGAGAAAAGAAACAAATCACATACAAAGGAAAGCCCATCAGAATCGCAACAGACTTCTCAACACAAACCATCAAGGCAAGAAGAGCTTGAAATGATGTGTTTCAAGCCCTGAAGGAAAATAGCCTCCAACCCAGATTGATGTAGCTTGCAAAACTATCTTTCAAAGTAGATGGAGAAATAAGATACTTTCATGACAAAGAGTACCTTAGGAACTTCATGAATACCAAAGCAGCACTCCAAAAAATTTTGGAAAATATCCTAGAGAAGACAATGAGGATCACAATGCCAGGAAGCCCTGAAGAATGAATCCATCCAGCATGACAAGAAATTAAATGAAAAGGGTGGAAATCCAACAAAAACAAAAAATCATGACAAGTCTAAATCAATATGTAACAGTTATAACGATCAATGTTAAAGGTCTCAATTCACCAATCAAAAGAAATAGACTGGCAGAATAGGAATAGAAACAACATACAACAATATGCTGCATAGAAGAAATACACTTACTTCAAAAATAAACTGATAGACTAAAAGATAAAGGGTGGAAAACAATACTCCATGTGACAGGAACACAAAAAAACACAAGAGTAGCTATCCCCTGCAGATCAATTGGATTTCAAACCAACACTGATTAAGAGAGACAAAGAAGAACACTATATCCTTGTAAAAGGAACAATCCAAGAGGAAGTGATGACAATCATTAATATATATGCACCAAACTCTAGTGCACTCAACTATATAAAACAAATACTAATGGACATGAAAAATCAAATAAGAACTAATACAATAGTAGTGGGTGACCTCAATACCCCACTGTGACAAACAGATAGATCAACTAGACAAAAAATAAACAACAAAATATTAGAACTCAATCAAAATCCTGAACAAATGAATTTAACAGATGTTTACAGACTGTTCCACCCCACATTCTTTTCAGCTGCACATGTGTCGTTCTCCTAAATAGACCACATACTTGCTCACAGAACATGTTTAAGTAAGTGCAAAGGAATTGAAGTTATCCCCTGTATATTATCAGACCATAGTGCAATGAAATTGGAGATCTATAGCAAAAGAAAGAACAATAATTTCATAAACACATGGAAACTGCACAACAGACTTCTGAATAACCAATGAGTCACATAGGAAATTAAAGAAGAAATCATCCAGTTCCTACAATTAAATGACAACGTCAAAACAGCATATCAGAATCTATGGGACACAATGAAAGCATTCCTACAAGGGAAATTCATAGCAGTGAATACTCATATTAGGAAAACAGAGTGAGCTCAGTTACACAACCTGATGCTGAACCTCAAGCTTCCAGAAAAAGAAGAGCAGGACAAACCCAAAGCTCATACAAGGGAGGAAATTATAAAGATCAGAGCAGAAATCAGTGCAATGGAGACTAAGAGAACAATACAAAAAAATCAATGAAGCCAAGAGTTGGTTCTTTGAAACAATAAACAAAATTGACAAAACCAAGCCAACCTTATCAAAAAGGAAAGAAAAAGCCCAAATGCATGCAATTAGAAATGAAAAGTGTGAAATTACAACAGACCCAGCAGAAATCCAGAGGATCATCCATACCTCCTTCAAGAACCTACATGCCAATAAGATAGAAAATACAAAAGAAATGGACAGATTCCTAGATACGTGTTAATTACCATTGTTGAACAAAGATGACCTAAAAATTCTAAATGATCCAATACAAACCAATGATTGAAAATGTAATTAAAAACATAGCAACTCAGAAAAGCCAGGGTCCTGATGGCTTCACTGCTGAATTCTACAAGACATTTAGAGAGGAACTGCTGCCACTACTGTTTAAACTCTTCAATGAAATTGAAAGGTAAGCTATACCCCCAAATTCATTCCTGGAAAAAAGCATCACCTTGATCTCCAAAGCAGAGAAAGACCCAATGGAAAGAGAGAAACATAGGCCAATCTCACTAATGAACACAGATGCAAAAATCCTTAATAAGATACTGGCAAACAGAATGCAGAAGATCATCAAGAAGATCATACACCCTGACCAACTGGGATTCATCCCAGGGATGCAAGGATGGTTCAACATATGCAAATCAAAAAATGTAATACACTATACAAATAGAGCCAAGGACAAAAATGATATGATCATGTCAATAGATGCAGAAAAAGCATTTCATAAAATCCAACATGCATTTATTATAAAAACCCTACAAAAATTGCAATAGACAATCTCAACCTCAATCTGATACAAGCCATCTATGAAAAACCAACAGCCAATATCATACTAAATGGTCAAAAACTGAAATCCTTCACACTAAAATCAGAAACAAGACAAGGATGTCCAATGTCAAAACTCTTCTTCAATATAGTTCTGGAAACATTAGCCACAGCAATTAGACAGGAGAAAGAAATAAAAGGAATAAAGATAGGAAATGAAGATGTCAAATTGTCATTATTTGAAGATGACATGATACTCTATATAGAAGACCCTAAGAACTCCACCAAAAGTCTTCTAGACTTAACAGCCAAATTCAGTAAAGTAGCTGGATACAAGGTCGACAAACAAAAATCAGTGGCTTTTCTGTACACAAAAAAAGACTTACTGAGAGAGAAACAGTGCAATCCATTCCTTTCTCAATCTCTGAAAAATATAGCACTCTGAAAAAAGTGATTAAAGAGGATATCAGAAAATGGAAAGACATCCCTTGCTCCTGGGTAGGAAGAATTAACATAGTGAAAATGGCCATACTTCCAAAACTGCTATATAAATTCAAGGCAATCCCAATTGAAACCCCAACAGCATACTTCACAGACCTGTAGAAAACAATCCAAAAATCCATTTGGAACAAGAAGAGACCTAGAATAGCAATAGAAATACTAGGCAATAAAGACAAGGTAGGGGTATCTCAATCCCCAACTTGAAACTATACTACAATGCTACTGTGATGAAACCAGCATGGTACTGGCAAAGAAACAGACCCGAGGACCAATGGAACAGAATAGAAGATGCAGAAACAACTCCAGACACACTCAGGCACCTCATCTTTGATAAAGGAGCCAAACACCCTAACTGGAGGAAAGATGGCCTGTTCAATAAATGGTGCTGGTCAAACTGGGTTTCAACTTGCCAAAGATTAAAACTAGACCTATATCTCTCACCATGCACTAAACTAAAATCAAAATCGATTAAGATCTAAATATTAAAACAAAAACACAACCAGCTGGAAGAGAGGTTAGGTAGAACTCTCTAAGATACTGGCATAGGAAAAGATTTTTTGAACAAAACCTCAGTTGCCCATGAATTAGTACAAACAAGCAGCAAATGGGACCTTTTCCCACTAAAAAACTTCTGTACAGCAAGAGAAACCACCAGCAGTATGAAGAGACAACCTACAATGTGAAAAACAGTTTTCACCAGCTATCCTTCAGACAAAGGTCTACTATGTAAAATATATAAAAAACTTTAAAAAATCACACCTCCCAAATTTAAAGACCCAATCCAAAAATGGGCTTCTGAAATGAACAGACATTTCTCAGACAAAGAAGTAGAAATAGCGAATAAATACATGAAAAAATGTTCAACATCACTGGTCATTCGAGAGATGCAAATGAAAACAATGCTGATATTCCACCTCACCCCAGAAAGAATGGCTGCTATCATGAAATCAACCAATAAAGAACGCTGGCAGAGCCGTGGGGAAAGAGGAACCCTGCTCCACTGCTGGTGGGAGTGTAGACGGGTGCAACCACTGTGGAAATCAGTATGGAGATACCTCAAAGAACTAGGACTGGAAGTCCCATTTGACCCCACTATTCCACTGCTGGAGATCTTCCCCAAAGAATTAAAAGAATCATACCACAGTGATATATGTGCACCCATGTTCATAGCAGCACAGTTTGTAATAGCTGAAACTTGGAAACAACCCAATTACCCATCAACTGGAGACTGGGTAAAGAAAATTTGTTTTTAATGGAGTACTACTCAGCCATAAAGAGTGAGAAACTAGAGACATTTATAGTTAAATGGATGCACATTGAGGTGATACTCTTCAGTGAAATAAATAAGACACACATGTATAAATATCAAATAGTTTCTCTTAGTGTGAGAGACTGAAAGTGTAAATAAGGACTAAAAGGTATAATAGATAATGTGAAATAGGAAGAAATGGTGCAAAGGGGAAGGGGAAGTGGGAGGGGGAGGGGAAAGGAAAGAAGTGAATGGAATTAATGTGAGAAAAGAAAAAATGGAAACAAAGTCTTTGTAGATGGGGAGGGGTGGAGGGGTTGAAGGGAGGGCAGGGGAATAGGAGAAAAATAAGAATCAAAATGGATTGTGTAATGGTGCAAATTTCCAATGATGAATGTCACTGTATTGTATACCTAAAATATACCAATAAATTTATAAAAAATCAGTTATAAATAAAACACTTAATACGTAAGAAGAGAAAATATTCCAGCAATTGCCTTAGAACATACAGAAGAAAGGATGATGTATTACAATGATAAATTTTGTTCTGGTAAAATGGATGAATAAAAGAAAGAGACAGAATGTATAGGTATAATTCTAAAAATAAAAGTCCATCAAAGCAAAATGAAAGAAAATTGCAAAAAGATTCAGGCTGACTTTGTAAATAGGGAAGGATGGAGGGGGTGAAGAGAGGGCTAGGAATGGGGAAAAAATAAGAACCAAGATGCATTATATAAAGGTACCATTCCCAATGAGAAATGTAATTGTGTTGTATACCTACAATGTACCAATAAAAGAATTTAAGAAAAAAAAAGATTCAGGATGAGTTATTTGATGGTATAATATGTTGAATTAATAAGAAAATCCCAAAGTTAATCTTTCTGCTGCTTACTAAGGCAAACCTTAAACATAAGAGCACATGATAGTTGCAAGTTAAAAGCTTGGAAAAAGTAGCAACTGCCAAAATCAATTAACTGCCTCAAAAACAAAATGAAACAAAACAAAACTACTGTAGCTATATTAATAGGAGAAGAAATAGTGACTAATTCACAAACAGAATAGGGACAGAGATGGTTACTACATAATATTTGCTATAATTTAACAAAAGAAATACATCAGATTTATATACACATGAAACAAAATGCTTTCACTATACTTCAGTGAAATAATGAGCACACTATAGGGAAATTTCTCACAGCTATACATTTATTTTCAATATTAAGTTTCATTACATTGTAAACCTCAGCAAAGATGAAAATGTCTGAATATTGCATAATGCATGAGCACTAAATCATTAATTTGATTTCTGGGTCAAAAATGAATTTCTGCCTCCAAAAATTAGAAAGCATGTATTTTAAAAACTAACAAGGGAAATTATAAAAATTGTTTATAGCCTGGACCATAAAAACATCAACAATTTTAAAAATATATGTTATGGTAGACCTACTTTCAGATGAAAATAGAATAAAGCTGTACAATAACAAAAATATTCTCAGGTTTGAAAATTTAAGCTATCTCTAATAACTCAAGAGTTAAAAAGAATTTCACATGTGACCACTATCAGCCTGCAGGCCTCCTGAGGCACTGATGCCAGCGACATTTGCATACCTTGGCCTGACTTCTTTGGAGGCTGCCAAACAGGTGCATTTGATGCATTTCAGCATTTTTGAAGCCTCAAAACAAGCAAACAAAGAAATAAAACATCAGAAATTTAAAAATAATTAGAATTAAAATAAAATGAATATACTAAATAATGCAACACTTGCCACCATGACAAAACACTCAAATAATTGAAATAATTGAAATATTTATGATTTAAATATTTCTTTTGGAAGAAAAAGGTTAATAATACTATGCATTCATTTTGAAGGAATAAACAGTAGAAATGCTCAAATAAAATGTAACATAAAATGACAGCACATATCCACACAATACAAAATAAAAATATAGGATGTCAAAATTCAAATTATGGATTCTTTGAACAAACTAAACAAAACCGACAAATATCTGGCAGGAGGTATTGATGTAGAGAAACCACAAATAAACAATGCTATGAATATTAAGAAGGCATACATACAGTTAAAGTAGGAATTAGTATTAGTGAAAATGACAGGCCAACAATTTTGAAAACAGCACTTACAGAAGATGAAATTGAAAATAATTTAACGCTTTTGCCTTTTAAAGAACATAAAATAACTATTAAAGTTATCCCTCAAGGAATATATTGGGCCATTTTTTTGTAAGTTGGTTTGAGTTATCTAGATTTTGTAGATGTCTCTGTAAAATATAGAAAATTTAGGATTATTTCCCAGATTCTTTCACGCAAGGGGATGTTAAATTTCACAAAATCTTTAAATGAAAGGAAAGATAACATACTTCGTCTGTAGATACAAATTCAAAATACAACTAAAATAATATCAAATTGTATGTGATATTATTCAAAGTAGCACCAATAACAGCTTTGTTTGTGTAACTCCTATGAATATAAAATAATATTAGAATATCCATAAATGATTAAAAGTAAATGTTATGAATTATATAATTGTTTCAATAGCGAAGGCAATTCCTTTCATATAATTTAATTTGTGATTATGACATAAACTTTTTCTATCACTGTATTAAACATCATATACTGGTTTGGATCTTGGAGGTACAAAAGCAGTAGAGAAAAAGCTAGTAACATATAAATAAAGCTAAGTTTTAGTTAAGAATAGTGTACTGGGCTGAGCATGGTGGTGCACAACTGTAATTCTGGCACTGGGGAGGCTGAGGCAGGAGAATGAATGAGATTTGAGTTCAGATTGGGCTACATAATAGGTACAAGGCCAGCCTGAATTACATAGCAAAACCTGGTCTCAAAAAAAGAAACAGTGTACTGATGTTAATTTCTTAGTTTTGACAAATGTGCCATGGCAATGAAAGATGCTGTCACTGATGAAATTGCAACTTTCTGTAAGTATAATATTTTTAGAAAGTAAAATATACATGAAAATGAAGATAATTTAAATTGGATCATATATATAAATACAAATTATGAAAGTGTAAAATTTAGGAAAAATAAAATAGAAAAAAAAAACAACTTCAGGACCTAGGGCTTGGTAACAGCAAAAGGATAGCATATTTTTTACAAAAATGAAAAAATTATATTTGGTTAAAATTGAAAACTTTCATGGGAAAGATCTTACTAAGATAATAAAATGATGAAATACAGATAAAAATGAAATGTATTAGAAAAGTACATATGTGACAAAGAACTTAGTCTAGAAAATATAAAGAACACTTAAATTTCAATAGTAAGGAGAAAAGTAATCAAACTGAAAATTGGGAATAAAGCATGCTACATTTCAGTGAAGAGGACATATAGATGGCATATGCACTCATGAAAATATTTTCAGTATCACTAGCCATTAGGACGACGGACATTAAGTCTGCAATTGGATATCACTACATATTTAATAAAAAATAAAAAAAAATCAGTGGCAACACTTCTGGCAAGAAGGCAAAAAAAAAAAAAAAAAACTACCTCCATTCTGGACTACATTTTGGCTCTTTCTTAAGAACTAAATGTTCCCTTTTTGTCTTTGCTGCTGTGTGCATGCCATGTTGTTTCTCCTCTTTGATGCCTGTTTTTTATCCCTGCCTTGGAGCTAGCCAATTATGGACTGAAACCTCTACAAACTGTAAGCCAAATAAACCCCTTCCCCGTTAGAAAAAAAAAATATATATATATATATATGTGTGTGTGTGTGTGTGTGTGTGTGTGTGTGTTTACTACACCTAGTAACTATGTTTGTAGAATGTATTCCAGAGAAATAAGAACATGTGTTTACACAAAGTCCTATACATGATTGCTTACAGCAGCTCCAATTATAATAGGATGGAAATAAGCCAGGAAATTTCTATTATATTGAAGACTAAGAAATGTCACTAACCATGTGTATGCAATATCATGGAAGTTTCAGTGGTTGTAAAACTGTAGTCTAGATTTAAAACAACCTAGGGGGCTGAATCATAAATTTCTTTCTGTAAAAACCAGTGTTGCAAGACTATAGGTATAAAGAAGCAGTTGGCTGAAGTAAGGAAAGGGAACCGGTCTGTTAAAAAGTGATACAAATAAAATCACAAGTACCCTGGTGTACTTTGAGGAATTAGACCTCTGGAGTGCAGTGTTTTAAAATAAACTGCATGTTGCTATGTGGGTGACAATGCCCATTATAAAGGCAGTTACTACAGGTATATCTACCCTGTACGAACACTGTCATGCGTGGAAATGTTGCCTGAGAAGATGGACTTAAGTCCTAATGCCCCTGTAAATATGACCTTATTTGAAAATAGGGACTTCGAAGGTGTAATCAAGTTAAGATGAGGCCATGATAGATCACGGTGGCTCAAGTAGATTAAGACTGGTGTCCTCAAAAGAGGAGGGGCATCTGGACACAGACACAGGGAAAAGAATATAATGTGAAGGTGGGGGTAGAATTGGAATGGTTCCTTTCTGTGTCAGGAGCTGACAAGGATTGCCAGAAATGCCCAGAAAGAAGCAGGGAGGAAGGTTTTCTCCAGACCCTCCAAAGGTCATGACTCTGCACTTTGAGCTGGGGCTTACAGTCCCCAGCAGCATGAGTGATTGAACTTATTTTAAACCATTCACTTTATAGAATATTGTTAAAGTAGCCAGGTTAGTGGCTGGTGGGGAAGCATCTATACCACACAAACTAAAAAGAAACAAGGAGGGCAGTTCTCATACAGACATACATCAGTGGTAGAGCATACTTAGCATGCACAAGGCCCTTGGTTCAATTCCCAGTGAAGCAATGGAGGGAGGAAAGATGGAAAAGGAAGGAAGGAAGGAGGAAAGAAGGAAGGAAGGAAGGAAGGAAGGAAGGAAGGAAGGAAGGAAGGAAGGAAGGGAGAGAAGATGGGGCCAAGGGAAGTATGGAAGGAAGGAAGAGAAGAAGGAAGGGAGGAAGGAAGGGAGGGAGGGACACGGCTCCCTGCTGGGACAAAATCTGAGTCCCATGTGTATCCAATTCTCCAATTCAAGGGGACACCAAAAAGCTAGTTTTCTTTCTACCCTAACAGGAACAATCTCATGAAAGAGCTGTAGTCTCCTTGAATAGGAGGCAATACTTGTCATGATAAATCTCCTTATAAATCCAAGAGCTGGCAGAGAAAACTACAACATAAAAAGATGTTTTATTTCAAAAGACTAAGGAAGAATTCCTTCTCAAATAAATGTTTCTGTAAGGAAAGATGCTCTTTCAAATGAGTATATCAGAATTAGAAGCAACATTATATTCATGAAGTAATAGGAAAACGATCTGGAGATCCAGAAACATGACACAGGAAAGAGTGACATTCTCAGAGGGCGAAACAGATTAATTTTAAAGGAACTGATTATGTGTAATGGAATAAACATCAGAAAAGCTATACATTTTCCTCCTCAAGCATACTATTTAGCAGAGGATAAAATAGTTTTCTTGTATATTTTAGTAAGTGTAATGGTGACAAAGAAGAAAAAAAATTAAAATGTTATAAAAATGTAGAAAAACTTACAAATAAAACTATAAACAGTTATTAATGGAAATAAAATGACACATGATTATATAGAGATGCATATCCTGTGCTAAGATGAAAATATTATAAACATAGTAATTATAAATACAATATTCTAGATACTAAATTATAAATACATTATAAATACAACAATTACCCAAAAATTATAATATAAGTGCCTAGCTAACCAAAACAAATTTCTAATAGAATATATATTATATAACCTGGCATATTTATTTTTGATTTCCCATTGAAACAAGACAATTTGTAAATAAGACAAATTAAAAGACATTAAAGGGAAGCTGGCCAGAAAATATCTAAAGCAGTTCTACAGCCATAGTAACTCTTTGTTTTTTTTTTTTTTTTTTTTTGGTACCGGGGATCGAACTCAGGTCCTTGTGCTTGCAGGGCAGGTGGCGGATCCACTGAGCTAAATCCTCGGCCCCAGTAGTAACTCTTATAGTATGAAAATGGTACAGGAAGATGACATCACATCAGTGGGCAAGAGATACTTCAAAAGAGTGAATAAATAATTACACTTTTTCAACCTTTTTTGAGATTCAAAAGCAAAGAACATTCCACTTTTTTAGACAAAACCCTCAAACAACCACACAACTGAAAAACAAAACATGGTCATCACATCAACTTTTCAGGTAAGATTTTTAAAAAATCACTAAATTAAGTTAGTGGATTATTAGAATCAATTTTCTTTCACATAAAAGCAAAACTTATAAAACAATGCTCAAGTACTCAAAAACATCTTCAAAAAGTATTATGTGCCTAAATAAAACAAAACAACAAAATATGATAAGTGTGTGTATCTATCTCTTTCCTTTGCTATAAAAATATGTCATGGTCAGTTAAAAGTAAGCCAGAATTCTGGTCAGGGGAGGCAGGAGAATTGAAAGTTCCATGGTGGCCTAGGTAATTTAGTGATTTAAATAAGGCCTTATCTCAAAATTATGAAAGAAAAATTTAAAAGGGTTAAGGAAATTGATACCAAGGCTCTGGGCTCAATCCCCAGTACCGCCACCAAAAAACAAAATCCCAAAACCCCATTTCTCATAATTGTGGAGGATAGAAGGTTGAGATGCAGGCACCAGGGGATTTAGTGTCCAGTAAGCGCTAACCCTTAGCTTCCAAGATGGCATCTCCAGCTGTGGCTTTACATGGTGGCAGTGGAGAAAATAAAAAGGACTGACAGGCATGGTGGCACATGCCTGTAATCCCAGCACCCGGGAGGCTGAGGCAGGAGGACAGCCACAAGTTCAAGGTGTGTTCAAGGCCACCTTGAACTACATAGGAGACCCTGCCTCAAAATAACAAAGACAAACAAACAAAAAGGTGGGGAGAGGGCTAGAGTGCTCTTTCAGTCCTCTTTTATAAGAGTAGTAACCCATTCATTAAAGTAGAGGCTCAGTCTAACATGGCTTTCCTCGTCATACCCAGCCCTGTGTTCTCCAGGGTGAGGTGTACTTTTATATTACCTTTTCCTCTTTTATGTGGCCCAAGCTCCCTCTGCAGAGCCAGTGTCTCCCTCACTCTTCACTTTTACTTTTTTGAATAAAATTTGTCACCATAAAAAAAAAATAGAGCCTCAGAACTTCAGCATTTCCCAATAGGGCCAGGTCTTGGTATCATTACCTTGGGCTTTAAATTCAACATAGAAAATTTGGAAGGAAAAATACATTCAAACTGCAGCACCATAAATTTCATTGTCTTAAACTATCAAAGATACATGCTCACAGATATACCACTCAGAAAATCTCAGAGAATAAAAGTGACAGAATATATCAAAACTGTATGTGCTACTATCAGTAAAGTAAAAGGATATATGAAAAAGCCCAAAGTCAGACAAGAAAATTAATCCCTTGATTAATTATCAAAACATTAGTTAAATTATTAAGCAAATTTTATTAATCTGCAAAAATGAAAACATATGAAAAGGAGAAAAATATAAGCACATGAACTAAAACATCAAAATTAATAGCACATTAAATGAACCAGCATAAAAACACAGGAACTAATAGACACAGAGGCAGACCACACAAAAGTCAAAGCACTCTATGTTACACAAAGAAACACAAATCATACAATCTCTCATAATTGAAAAATGTGTACAGTAAAATATATAAACATGCAAAATCACATAAATACTCAGAAGAGAAAGAACATCATGAATGACACTAAAAAGTGCGAAATTGAAAATGCAAATTAAATTTCCACATAAAA
The DNA here is from genome assembly GCF_053883595.1 of Heterocephalus glaber. NCBI lineage: Eukaryota > Metazoa > Chordata > Mammalia > Rodentia > Bathyergidae > Heterocephalus > Heterocephalus glaber. The sequence goes on from NW_028258461.1 coordinate 2,124,678, forward strand.
AACTATTCACTGTGTCCAGCTTAAGGAAGACATTCAGAAAATGATTAGAATAGGGCCACAAGCAGCATGCGGATATCTCAGATCAAGAGGGGGCATCTGTTTCCCTACAGCTGCACCCTCAGCTCCAATGTCCTCACCAACCATTGTTTGTCTGGAATACTTGTTCCATTCTAAAAGGTGAGTCGCTATTGTTATCACTGCAACCTGTGATTTCCAGAGGAAGACATGGCACACAGTGAGACTGAAGCTCTCCATGCTGCTGCTTACCTTTCCACCCGGGGCAGCTTCCATCACACAGCCTGTGAGAGCAGGGTGCCCAATACTCACCTTTGTCCTGAATACCTCACTCATCACCAGCCCATTTTCCAGAGGTCTGCACTGTAATTCTTTCCTGCCCATCTGTCATTCATCTATAACTGCACAATGATATAGAAAAATGGGAAACTCAAAGAAAAATAAGGATTAATTGTTGTAGGATAGATAGAAAGATGCTCAATAGCTTATCCATGGTTAATTGTTGATAATTTTATGAAGTCACAGAGGGTGAAAAGTAAGTTCAGAAGCAGAAGAATCTGTCTCTGCAGAAGGGATAAACAGAAGACAGGGAAGGTACAAAGTGATGTGAAGTCTCGAAAAACTTAAGATGGAGGCTTTCCTTGTGGATTAATATACGTGATTAAGTACAAAGAAAGGTCTTAGGCAGACCCCTTAGAGTTGCCCCAGCACTGTATGATGGTTCTGGGACTCAAATACTATCTGCTGCTGAAGCCTCTGTCACATGGCAGAAATCACCACTGATGTTGGATGCTGGCCATTCCATTGTCCCAGCTAGAGCAATACATATTTTAATTGACACGAACAACAGTATGAAGGGCTCCCTGCACCCACAGGGGCTGAATTTGTAACCTCACCAGAACCACACTAGAGATCATGGCACCTCAATCACGTTTCCTATGATATTGAGCAACCATCAGAATATAATCAATTACTAGATTTTCCTTTGTGCACTTAGTTGTCAAGGCTCACAGGTATCAACTATTGCAATTCCCTGTTCTCTGACTCAGTAATGGCTTAGGAAAATAACATACATGCCCGGTACCTGAAGAAAAAGCATGCAGTGAGAGTTCTTTCTAAGTTTCATTTGTAAAGGGGAGTCATCATCCACACTGCCTGGGTATTCTCTGCTCCAAAGGGTATCTGTCATTTGTTTCAGCATCACAGCTTTCCAAAGGGAAAAATTAAAGCTAACAATTGACCAGACAGATATGGTAAGAAGAAGAGTGGAGGAATGAGATTTTCACAAGTGGTTTTAATGTTTTCAACAGTTTCCTCAAAATCTGTGAGATCACATACCTGCATGCCTGGAAACTATCAACACTCTCCTAATTTTTCACTTAGCCTACTTTGTTTCTGCACAAACAAGATGAACAAGTGAAGGCTGAGACAGATTTGTCTTCTGCCTATTTGACCACTTGACTGCTAAATGTGTGCTTCAACACACACACACACACACACACACACACACAGTGAAGACTGGGAAATTTACAAGTTCTAATCATTTCAGGAATTCTGTTCATTCCTTGGATGATCACTAAGGTTTCTAGGTAGAAATTCCAGTAGTCATATTGAAAGGAATGGTGAGATAGCCATTACACCATCGCCATCTAGCAGCCAATATCTAATGAAAAAAATACAAATATGGCCTGTTGATATCTGCAACTTAGCTACCTGATGCGAAGTAAGTCCTTCTAGTATGCTTTCTTTTATCCACAGTTAATTGCATTAGTAAATTATTGTGTTTTGATCCAGGAATGTCTACAGTGTTGGAGCTTCAGTTGAATGATGGCACAACTCAAGAGTAGCTAGCAACTTTCCTAACAGTTCTGATAATGCAGGGTACAATTTTATTGAATCTATTAATTATTTAAATGGACAGAAATTATTATTTATAATAATCTTCAAAATGAGAACTGATTCATAGCTAAGAAGATGAGTGAGAAAAACATGTAAAAGTTAATAGCTTCTCTGTTTTCCATAGGTAGCAATACAGCAAAAATAATAAAAACAAGAAAATATTCTATAAAAAGAATAAAAATGCAATTGTTAGAAAAAAATCTATCTTACATTTCAGACTACAATACTTAGCTTTATCATTAGCCAAAGAATAGGTTGGTTTGAATGAGAAAGCTTTCTTTTCCTAATTCCAAGTGACAATGACCTGTTTACAAAAAAGTTGGGGTGTAGCTCAATAGCAACATGTATGGATAGCATGAATAATGGCTTGCATTCATTTATCAGCATGAAAGAAACAAGTAAGAATGAAATAACAAAAGAAAGAAAGAGAGACAGAGAGATACAAGAGAGGGAGAAAGGAAGGAAATTGTGTGGGAGAAATGGTCTCTTCATATACCTGTCTGGGTTCCCCAGCTTTAGTGAGATAGTGGCACTCACATTATGAAACATTGATATGACACAGTCATTTTATCAAAAGTAGAAAGCAATTAATGTGATATTTGTCAGTAATATCTTGCAAATGACTTTCGACTGTTGCCAACATTCTCATTTTCCAAATGGAATATTATAATTGCTCAATTTCATTAATGAAAACATTAGCAATAAAGATTGTTTTAAATATTTACTCATCTGTCAGCCATGATGCTCAGTATACATTTGGAGTTTATGTCTCTTAGTCATTATATAATTTCTCCATTGAGATTATTCAGTTATTAAAGATGGTAACGGCCTGGGAATTTAGCTCAGTGGTGCCGCGCCTGCTTTGCAAGTGCAAGCTTCTGAGTTTGATCCCCCATACCAAAATCGATAAATAAATAAAAATAAAAATGGTAACAAATGTAATTGGCATTCATAAAAAACATCAAAAATGCAAAATTACTATAAATACACATACCACATTATGCTACTCATGTATAAGAAAATATTTTTGAGAAGTAAAAAACAATTGAATAAGTCATCATGTGCTTTGACTGGAAGATGAAGAAGCCTCGATTATGTAATTGTTGACCTTTATCCTATCTATACATTGTGATCCCCACAAAGTCTTTCATATGACATTTTAGAAAATGACAGCTGATGCTCATACTCAAAACATATAAAGTATGACCTAAATATATGGAGGATGTTTAAATTTTAAAAATGTATTACATTAGAAGAAATATTACCATTAATCCCCCTCAAAATACTTTCCCTCACCTCAAACATGCATATCCTGTCATCCCCACTACTTTCTGATGATGCTCCCATTTATCTACTTTTTTCTTTGTTTGCTTGTTCTTTAGATATTGTAGTAAGAGAACTTTGCTTCACACAATGTCACGCAGTTTCACAAGCAGCACCTGGACATAGAGTATACAACTGCCCATTCGGCATCTCCATTTGTGTACATCATAGTAATATCAAATTGCACTGAACTCCTTGAACTGGAGACTTCTTATTTCAACAATGGACTTTCTCTTCCTCAATAAATCCTGTAGTCACTCTTTCCAAAGATAGACACAAAACAATAACTGACATGCCAGATAATGGCACTACTCCGATGTGTCAAAGCTGCAGCAGCTTTCCCATTGAACTTGGATTAAATGCCACTCACTGCAAAAGGTACCCGGAGCCCTATTTTAAGTGGAATACCTTTACCTTTGTGATCTTCTCTCTAAAACTTCCCTACAATCCAGCTATGTTGGCCCTACCAATGACTCTAGAACTGACCAGGTAACCTTCTGCCTTATGATATCAGCATAGATCTTTCTTAGACTCACTACTTGGCATCAATTCATGTTATCCCTCTCATATCCATGTCAGCTGTTTTTGCTCAAAAATCACCTCATGGAGATCTTCTTCAATAAAATTAATTTCACAAGCAACCCCACACAGGAATTCCAGCTTCCCTTTAACCTGGATGTGTATTATTTTGTTTGACTTTTATCATCAATTACCTCGTGATATATGATTTATTTATGACTTTACCCTCTCATTGGCTTACAAGAGGACAAGGGTTCTTGGCTCTTTTACTTAATGATGGTACAGAATGAATGGTAATAGACATTTGTTGAATGAATACCAAATGGCATTACATATGTATTATAAATAAAATGCTCAAATAGCTACCTCAAAAAGTGCCTGAAAAATCAATGTAACAAAATGGAGAGCTCAAATGTTTCAAGGCCAAATTTCATATTAGAACAAAATTGAAGTTAAAGTCTCAACTTTATTCAAGTAAATTTCTCGTGGAATAAAGAAATGATGCGTAAAATGTAAACCATAAAAATCCCATTGAAACAAACAGGAACATAGACTGAGTATCTTTTGTTACTCACAGAAAGAGAACTGCAGAAAAAATACTTTGTAGAATGAACTCATTCTTGCAAGAACAACAACGAAGAAGGAGAAGAAGAAATAAAGAGAAAAAAGCAGGTGTGTGTGTACTAGTGAGTTGAAGGTTGTGTGAGAAAGCATCAAAATAGGATAAGCATTTTTTGTAGCAGCTAACTGACTAATAATTTGCTTCTCTACAGAGTTGTGCACTGCACCAAATAGAAAGCAAGTAATGCCATTTAATGAAAAATTCACACAGCTTTTTACTAACAAAAACTTGAATACTTATGTCCTGTGATATTGTACAGAGTCTTCAAGTGTCAGACTTTTCAGCCTGTAAAAAGGGATGATTCTTGCCCTTGTGACTAGTAATGATAAACACAATAATGATAATTACTAACATTTCCTCATTTCTTGCTGACATTTCCAGCACTGCACTATGAGCTTTCACTTGATTCTGCTTATTTAATCTGCATAATGAACTCATGACGGATAATATTACTTGTGCCTGGAAGATCTATCAACAGGATTAAATGAGCCAACCCACATGAAAGTGCTGTTGTAAACTGAACAAAACCCAGAAACACAAGTAATTACGTTATTTAACACAGCCATACATCAAAGCAAACAAATTTCCAGAGAAAAGTTTGTTTAGCTATTGAAATCTCATGAACACTCCTCCAAAATATGAGCACTCTGAGCCATACTTGAGCTAAAAGTGTGATCATGTCATCATGCTGTCCCATATGGTAGTCATCAGCTGCAGATGCCCATTAGTTCATGACAGGTAGCAAATCCAAACAGGTGTGATACAGAACACATCATATTCTCAACACTTACTACTAAAAACATAAAATATCTCATTACCATGCCTTGTATATTAATTACATGTCAAAATTAGAATATTTTGAATGCATCTAAGTAAATCAAATATATCATTAATGTTTCTAACAGTTTCTTTTTAATGTTTTAATTAATTCATTAATTATTTTATTGTCCTGGAGTCTGAACAGGGAACTACATCCCCAACCCTTTTTTATTTTTTTATATTTTAGGCAAGGTCTTGCTGTGTTGCTATGTTGCCCAGGCTGAGCTCAAACTTGTAGAGTTTCTGAATAGCAAGATCCTATTTCAGGAGAGGTACGGATTTTTATCTTGAGGTAGGGCAATTGCCTTAAAAATGGCCAACGGTGTGACGCTTTAGGAGCAGCACTGGCCAAGAGAGATTTCTTCACGACAGAAATGCTGCCCATCCGCTCTGCCCAGCACGGCAGCCACTCCTCACACCTGACTGCTGACCCATCAGATGGGACCACACTGAACTGCTTTAAAATAATTCACATTTGAAGAGTTACATGAGGTCAGTTCAACTCGGGGGAATTCACATACAGGACAAAATTAATGAGTCATAGATATTAAAATAAAATTATAGAAAAAGCAAATTAAAACTGAATGGTCTTGTCTCCACGTCGGGCAGAGTTGAAACAAGGAGATCAAAGGCTGTTCAGGTGTTTGTAGAGAAATGAAACTTAAATCAGTTCTTCACAACTTACACTGAATACATTTTATGAGTTAAAACACTGAATTTTGAATTACCAGGCAAACTGGTCCAACTACAAAGTCCCTCCCCCCCCCGCCCCGTCGCCTCTTCCTCTCTCCCTCTCCCTCTCTCTCCCTCTCCCTCCACCCTCCCCCCCCAGCCATCTGAGGAGGTGCGGCTCCTCTAAACCAAACATTTTAGTTCGAAATCTGCAGGGAAATGTTTCTCTTGCACTTGCTGTGGGAAGAAGGGGGCTTCTCCCCTGAGCGCAGCCCCTCGACCGGCCCTGGGGTCTTGCGGAGCTTTGCTCCAGGCGGGCGCTGTGGCGCGACCGCGTGAGGATTCGCTCCCGCAGTCTGCACCTCGGCCCACACCCCAGATCTCCACCCCGACCACCTCCCTCGCCAAGCCAAGTGCTCACAGGGGACACCGGTGCGCCGCCGTGAAAATGCTTCGCCCACCTGCCGAGTAACCGGCACCTGAGCTGCTGGCTACCTGACCAAGACGGGTCCCAACGCTGCGGCCCAAGCCCCAGGGCGTCCTGCTTTGCTGCCCCGGATCCACACCTTCCCCGCGTGAGCGGGCCCGAGCAGCCCTTCTCCGCTAGCGCTAGCAGGGCTTAGGCCTGCCTCCAGCAGTGCTGGCCTCCAGGAGAACCCACACTTCCCCGGGCACGTGGGGTTTCACTTGGGGAGCGAGTGCCCAGTGCCCAGTGCAGGCTGCGAGGGCCTGCTGCGCACTTCATTCACCCTTTGATCAGTAACTGAGCAGTGTTTCCTCTGATTTTAATGATGCCAGGCAGACTCAGGGAGGATATTTTTGTCTAACTACATACACCGTAACAGTAAATTAAAAATACAACTTCTAAGACAGCTGAACCAGGCAGGTAGAAACTAATTAGACAGCTATAGATAGAAGACAGGATTCACGAAAGAAAAAATATTAACTGTACAAGAATAAACAAGAACTGTTCTAAAACTATAAGCAGAAATCACGAAGGTGGCCTAAGGCACATGAAGGGAGACTTGAATGAAGAGATCCATACTCACGGTGACCCCTAAATGCAATGAACATGTTACGGTCATCGCACTGCATTTTAAAATCTTTACTGAGTTGTTCTTCCCCCAAACTTGACAAAGCGCAGGGCACACTGGGTAGCCATTCTGATAAAATCTCAAAAACCAAGAGTGATGGAGAAGAGGGACCACGCCTGCCGCTCGGCTCGTGGGCTTTGAAAGTGAGAGTTCTTTGCCCAGGGAGCCCTGAACCCCCACACTGAGGTCCGGCCCCACGGACCTGTGGATGAAGAAGTGTGGGGATGACCGCCACGCTGCGCAAGGGTACACACCAGGCACCAGGGATGCGGTAGGAGAATTTCAACAACAAACGTAAAACCAATGGAAACTGACAGATGAACAGCAAGCAGTTGTAATCGAAGAAAGGGTGTTTGTCTTTAGCAAGCGAAGTGCAGCAGTGCTCTACCCGGGAATTGCAGCCAAGCCTGTGCGATGCAGAAATGAAGGCAGAGAGGACCCAGCACTAAATAGGTGATGGTGGAGCGGGCACTTGCTGGCTTCATCGACATGCAAGCCCTTGCAGCACGTGCAGCTCCAGTGGTGCCTTGGTACTGCTGCTAATCGGTTCCACGAGGCACGAGGGGTACAGGCAAACTGCCGTGGCCGGAAAACAGTCACTGTCAAGTCACAAGGCAGTCTTCACACGGACACGGTCTAGCTGAGTGTTGCGTACCAAACAACCACAACCACCAGGACAAAACTTTCCCATCAACCCAACTGGATGAGTTTCAGAGCAGTGCAGCACAGACATATGACTGCATCACTACTCCCGACTCCCGATTCAGCGGGCTACAGCACAGATCAGAGGAAAGTGGGAACCTGCACGTGAGCACAGAGTTCCCAGCGGCCCCCGGGTTAACATCGAGTCTCACCCATCGCAGTCGTGGAGTGGACTTCCTCCTTGGAGACTCTGGAAGTAGCAGGGAGACAGCTGTGAGCAAACCTGCTAACCAGCTGGTTTGGCCCCTTGGGTTACACTGCCAAGCATCCTGAGGAGTCTGGCTGCACAGATCCGCCAGGGCAAACCTAGGCCAGCGCGGCAAAGTCCTATCTACCTCTGGACCTGAAGGTCCAGAGGCCAGCACGGAGCGGAACCACAGAGGCTCTGCTGGGGAGCAAAGGCCCCCCCAAGCAGGGCCTGCGCCTTCTTTCTCTATGGTGAGGACCAGCACTTGGCGATGCGCTTTTCATGTGGCAGTGTACCAGGCATTCACAAGGCGATGTCTGCTTTAGGCCCCGAGGACACAATACTGAGCAAGCTAGAAAGTTTTAATGTAATATTTAGCAAAACATATCGTGTCTGCCACACAGTAAATGTTGCAAAGACATTTACTCAGTATAACATATATCAAAGCTATATAAAAATTACCATTTTACTTACAGACCAGAAAACAAATTCATCAGAAAATAGAGTGCTGAAAAAAAGGAAGGTGTTGTGACAGTGATAAAATCTAAAATGCCCAGAAGGAACTCTTCCATGCCCTGTCCTCATAAATGTTATAAAATAATAAAATTTACTATATTGTATGAGAGAAGACTGAGTGATAAGTTGTAATGATATGATATATATCAAAATGTATTATGTCTAACTCAAAGTACACATTGTATAGACATTTCATAAGTGCAACAAAAACAAAATCTACATGAAAATCAGCATTTCATTTACAGACCAGCCAAATCAGTTAGAAAATAAAATGGAGAAAAATATGTTAATTGTGATAGACAGAAGATATAGTCATGAAAATATGTTCAATGGCAGTAGTCATTAACAAATTTAAATTAAAACTATAATTAGTCGTTGATATAGATCTCACAAAATGGTTTAAAAACTGACTCATTGAATGCTGGTGAAGATGCCAAGAAACTGGATGTCTCTATAGAAATAGTAGAAGTGTAAAATTCTATAGCTACTCAGAAAATGCAGTTTGGATACTATTTAAATATTAAGCATGCAATGACCATATGCTTCAGCAATTGCACTCATTAGCATTTATCTCCAATAAATAGAGACTTGGCTTCATGCAAAGCCTGTACATGCATGTTCACAGCAGCTTTGTTCATAATAGCAACAACCTTGAAGCAATGCAGATGTCCTTCATGGGGAGAATGATTAAAAAATAATCGATATATTCATACCATGAAATACTACTGAGTAATACAAATAAACCCATTATTTATAGATGCCGTAAGCAGCATGAATCACTAGATTAAGATGTTGAGTGAACAAAGTGAATTTCAAAAGATTATGTGCTATGTGATTGCATTTGTATAACTTTTTTGAAATAAAGCTTTAGAAACGGACAACAAATTAGTGGTGGCTGAGGTTTAAAGGAAGAATGAGGGGAAAGGAGAAAGGCATGTGGCTCTGAAAGTACAATAAGTGGGATCCCTCAGCCCATGGAGTCATTCTGTCTTGTACTGTATCAATGTCAATATCCTGGTTGTGATATTGTACTACAGCTTTGGAAGTTGCCACCATAAAGGACACAGGATAGGAGTATACCACATCTTTATTATGTTTTAAAACTACATGTGAAAGCTATACTTTACTTTGAAAAAATACTAAAAAACACGACTATGAATACTTAAATTCGTTCCGTGGCATGGGCTACACTGAGGCAACATCATAGATTTGGTGATTTTGCCTTAATATTTCTGGGTTTGTGTCTTCATATTCAGAGTGATTATGATAACGATAGGTGTGATTGTTGTAAAATCAAAAGATCATAACATATTTTCAAGAATGGAGAAAGAAAATGCAATTCAGAAGTCCTGGCATTCCTCTAATCTTAATTTTAATAACACATAAGATTTAAAAGCTTTTTAATTGAAACATTGTGCATGTTAATAGAGACCACAGAGAAGAAAATAGTCTATTACTTCACATATGCAAACATTTAAGAATAAAGAGAAAACTATAATGTACATTTATTATTAAACACACAACGCAGAACAACTTATGTGATTATTTAGAATATCATATTCTATTTCACTTTATAATATTCTGAGTATAAAGATTTCTGCTCATTAAATATAAACTATTACACTATTTAAATTGTTTTAAGTTGATATTGGTAGAAGAATTGATTCTGGATTCCTGCTTTCTTACTCCACAAAAATAAATAAGAAAATTTCATTATCCTCTTTCATCATGGAAGCTATGGGAAGTCTGAAAGAGTTTTGGGGAACACAGAACTGTTTGAGATATAGTATAGCCATTTATAGTGAGAATATCAATCTTTTTGCATGATCTTCCATAGGATAATTTGTATACAAAGTGCTTAACATTATATCTTCCTAATAAGAAATACTCAAAATACCAGCTATGAATATTATTGATGTTATTAAGATACCTAGCAAAAGAAAATTGCAGAGTTTTTTCCATATTCTTAATTAATATAGTAATTAATTTAATTTTTGTCTCCTACTTCTTTTTTTCTCATCTCCAACTTAATTTTCTATATTTTTTTGAACAGGCCTTGCATATTGCCCAGGTTGGCCTCAAACTCCTTGGTGAAGCATTCCTCCTGACTCAGCCTCCTGAGTAGCTGAAACTATAGGAATGTTCCACTGCTCTCAGCCAGAAGTTAATTTAGATTATTCAAAACATTCCCTAGGGACAGAATAATGATAACCTAGTTCATCAGGCTAACTTTGTCTTTCTTTCCTGCCTAGTGAAAAAAAAGTCATTAGGAAAGTGTCTTTTAAAGTAAGTTTTTAAGACAATAATTAAAAACATTTAATTTATTCAAATTTTTCAATCATTCAACAAACATTTGCTGAATTTTGGTTCAATACTTGTGTCATGCATCAAATTAAATATTAATAATTTAGGTGAAAATAAAACAGAAAAAATTCTCTGCTATCATACAGCTTGTATTTTAATGAGATTAAACAGACCATGAAAAATTCTGCGTGTATATATAATGTATATGCAATAGTACCTACAATATGCATATGTGCATGTATACATTAACATTTTACATATGATATATATGCACTCTATGTGTGTATGGACATATGTATGTATGTGTATATGTATGTATATATCATGATAATTATAAGCACTATTGAGAAAAACATAAACCAGGAAAGAAGATCAAAAATTGCTGGCAAAGGTCATTTTGATAATTTAGTAGTGAGATCATGTAAACCTTTACTGAGAAGATGTTTTTTTAAGCAAGATCTAAAGGAAGTGGAAACAGGAAGCGATTGTGAGAAGGAACATTCTAGGCAGAGATCAGCCATCGCAAAAGCCCTGAAGTGGAAATTTTCTCCTGTTTCTAAGGTTAACCAAGAGACTAAGGTAGCAGGAGCAGAGTTAACCAAGTGGAAAGTGAGACAGGAAGGCAGGCAGAAACTGCAGGGCATGGTGCTGTAACTCCCCTGGAAGACTCTTGCCTTTAGATCTGAGGGAAATGAGAAAACTTCATGTTGTTTTGAACAAAAACATTGTGTAAGGTACCTGCAGCTGTGAAAGTACTCCATCACTTCATCAAAAAAATTGAAACCAAAGAAGTTTCAGCTATGAGCATGGGTGTAGCATTTTACAATGTCAGAACAACTTCCTGCTGGAAATGTTCTTTAAAACCCTGGGAACCATGTGGGTAAAAAAAGGCGAATCATTTTTTAGCTCTGCCAGTGTTATGGCTTATATCTGGATGTCCCCCTGAGCCAAGAGTTAGGGCATGGCGAAGTGACTGGACCTTTGGGACTGACCTGTCACTTACAGAGACTGGTCACGCATGGCCAGGACATATGCACAGAATATCTTCCAAGCCCTGCACAGTTTGGCTGTTATCTGGTGTCAGAATAGGGTTAAAAAAGACAGTATTAGGGTTACAAGACAGTGAACATTGGCCTCCTGGCTACTGTCTTCTTTCTCTTGTTCTTTAGATGCTTTTTCTCTCTTCATTTCTTCCTAATTTTCTATGTAAAAACCTTTCCTTTAACCTTTAATAAATGTTACTGCTCTACCTTCTTTGGTTGACCTGTCTGAAGAATGTAGGACAAGACACTGGAAAAGACCCCTGGGCACCCCAGTATCTGTTAACACCCCAAAGTGTCATGAGCTCATAGCCGGAGATTTGGGGAGTGACTGAATCATGGGGGTGTGATACTCAGCAGTGGATTAGTTCACTGATGAGTTTATAGCTAAATGCAATTTGGGAGGTGAGACCTGGTTGGAGGAGCTGGGTTACCAGGTATATGACACGGAAAGGCCTGTCTCCTTCCCTCTTCCCTTAATCTCACTCTACTTCCTGCCCACCCTGCCATAGACTGTTTCTCCACTGCCATGACCCTTGCCATGCTACCATGTTGTGGAGCCAGCCAACTATGGACTGAAACCTCTACAAACTGTGAGTCAGAATAAACCTCCCCCCCTTTAACTTATGGGTGTTGAGTATTGTGTCCCAACAATGAGAAAGTAACTAAGACAGCCAGTTATACACTTCGCTGAGCCTAACATTTTTGTTTATCTAGAGCAAAGCAAAACAAAACTACAAAAATAGAAAAGCAGTCGTGTAGACTTTCCATTACTGACTTTCCTTACCTTAACCAACAGTTGTATGTTGTAGTTCACAAACGGACATAGTGTGGTCTATATTTAAATTTGAATGTACATATATATATATTCAACTAGTAGGAAGAATAGGGATGGGATGCCACTCAGTTTTCACAACTCCACTGTGTACCAGATGCTGCTCTAGAGTCTACAAAATCAGTATGAATCTTAAAAAAATCAAAATCTCTGGTTTTGAAGCTTAAAGTCTAGTAGTAGGACATAGGATAGTTACCAAATAAACAATGCTACAACTCTTGATAAATATTCTGGAAAATAATGTATGTTAAGGGAACTAGCAATTGTTTGGGGCACAGTAATTACTATTTAATGTACAACCATCTTTTTTATAAAAGGCGATTGATACTTGAACAGAGACCTAAGGGGAATGTAGCAACAAATCATGTTCCAGGCAAGGAAATCCCCACAGAGATGTGTTACAGACAGTAACTCTGAATGCTCTGTTGTGATAAAATTGAGCTCTGAGAGAGAAGGACAAAAGCAGGGAGACTGAGTTAAAATTATTGCAATCATCTAATCATTGCATTGTATTTGAACCATTGTGTCCTTAATTGGAGGTGTTGAGAATCAAGTTCTTTCTTAGCTTTTGAAGTAGATGCAACATGATTTGCTAAGGCTTTATATCTTTGTTGTGAAAGAAACAAAGAAACAATGAAGTCAATCTTGACTTCAATGTTTTTACCTGAACATTTGGTAGAACGAAATTACCATTGAGAGACCTATGAGAAACTGTTTAAAATGTAAGTTTAGTAGTGTGGTGGAGGGTGGGTTGATAGAGACATATAATAGACATGGTAAATTTAAGATATCCAAGTGGACTGGATACGTATGCAGTGAAATATTGATGCCTGGAACTCAGGGGAGAGGTGAGATCTGGCTTGGAACCTTCTAGGAGTGATTCATGAGTATAGTGATGGATTTAATGTTATGAAAAAGGATGAATCACTTAGAAAGTGAGTGTATTTAGAGAACATAAATCAATGATAACTTGGGTAAGAGGTTCTTAACTTGGTGCTTAACCCCCAACCCAGGCCTAGCATATTACCGTGTCATGAAAATATCATCATCATCATCAGTCCATTGCTATAGCAACTATCACAGCATTTACCCAGTGGCAGGTAGAGACAGCTGTCCTTGACTGGGATAGAGGACTAACAACATGTAAGCAGGTGGTCCAGATCTTAAGCTTTCTTTCTCCATCCTGCCTCTGCCTCATTCCATAGGATAAGCAATTTGAATAGTGAATTATATGGCCACTCTATCTATGAAACACTTTTAGAATCGAAGTGTACAAAAAATGTGAAATGAAGAGATTGCAAATTATAAATTAGTCATATATAAGTTAAACCAAAGATAGCACAGCAGCTTTATGTCAAATAGAATGAATTTTAAAGTTAAAAATCATAAAAGACAAAGAGGGACACCACTTACTGATAACAGGATTAATTGATCCAGAAAATAAAAGGATCATGGAAACAGAAGTGTAAGCTCCAAGTAACAAAACTGGAGATAAAAACCATTTCCAAAATATTAATTTTTAATATTAACACACTTCTACTGGAAATAGATCAATAAAGATACCAAAGGGAAACTAATGGTTTGAAAGGTTTAGGTAAGGCAAGCCAAAGGAAACAAAAAATAACAGATAAGAACATAGACTGCAGACAGACTACTTTATTTGCTGCTAGTTCTGTGACTTTGAGAAAGTTATCTATCATTTCTTCACCTCAGTTTTTTCCTCCTTTGTAAAAATGGAGATGGCAATACCTACTGAAGAGTTTGATAAGGAATAAATGAGTTATTCTATTAAAGTGCTTAGTTGGTACAGGCCACACATTATCAACATTAGTAAATATGCATAACTTTATGCCCCAAAGAGAATATATATTATTTCTTAACACAAATAAGACTTTGACAGTTTTGAAGCATGCCATAAAATAAGTCTAAATAAATTCCAAAGAATGAGCATCATACAAAATATGCTCCCTTGGACACAATGAAATAAAATCAGATATCAATCAGAAGAGATGACTCAAAAAATCCGTCTCTGGAAAAAATATACCTAGATAACATTTGAATTTAAAAGTATAAGTAAAAGAAATACTGAAATGAATAATGGGAATTATAATAAATATCCTGTATATCAAAACATTTAAAATAGGGCCAAAGTTTTATAGAAGTCCTCATTCATGAACGTTTATTTGCTTTTAACAATATATATCTCAATATTAATATCAATATAGACACACACACATAAACTTGCATGTGTATGAGTCTCCCTAATTGGAAAATTTAAAATCTGAAAACTATTGGGTACTGATACTATGTAAAAAGTGAGAAAATCCACACCCAACCTCATGTGATGGGTGGCAGTCAGAATGCAGTTGTATGAAAAATATTGGGGATGTATGCATGAAATGTATATGAATCACTAATGATTCCACGTTTAAAATGCGGGTCCTGTCTGAATGGCTTCTTAATGTACAGTGGTACCTAGGTTCAGGAACTTAATTTGTTTTATGATTTTTGGGAAAATGGCTGGGTTTGTGCTTATGTAGGAAAGACTGCCATGTTTGTGTTTGTCACCAGATGCAGAGTTTTCAAAGGGAAGCAAAATTTTGCTGGACACTTTTGTTTCTGAACCAAACTGTTAGCAAACAGAAGCATTCGTGAACAGGAGAATTACTGTATATGTGAAAATATTCAAAACTCTGAAAACATAAAATCTGGAATCCAAAACACTTCTGTTTTCAAACATTTTTGTTAAACTCAAATTGTATGATGCAAGTATGTATGTATATATGTGTGTGTGCATTTATGTGTCTGTCTGGTTTGCATAAGTGTATACAAAAACTGGATTTTTGCTTCAAGGGTTAGTATTGTTGTTAGTGCACAGCAGTAAGCAACATGGTTTCTTTTCCTATTGCTGGGATTCCAATTTCTCTTTTCCAATCCAAGTTGAATAGTTTTTTTGTGTGATGTGTTCTATTCTGCAGAAGGAAGGGTAATCTTGGCAACCCAAAGGAATTGCTCTATGAGACTTTGTTAAATACTATCTTTTTGTTATTAGTTTAAGTAATAGTATAAAATGTTCATTATAAAATTGAATTTCACCAATGTTATTGTCACACTGTTAGTTTCTACTACCTTAATTTGTTTTCCAATGCCAACATTGTTGTATTTAATTTTAATCTACGTTTACAGGTCAGTAGTAGAGTGCTTCCATCAGGCAGGAGGCCCTGGGGTCCATCTGTTGCATCCCCCAGGAGTTTAATCTCTGTGGGGGGGTCTATAAAACTAGTTGAGTGAGGATAACTTTGTGAAATATGTGTCAGCAAACATGGCTTATACTAGAAATGTTTTTCACACTTATGTCAAAGATTAAGTTAGACACTGAAGAACTAAGGAGTGAATTTAATCATCAATATACTATTGCAATAGGGAAGAGGTTCCACTGGGAATGAGACTAAAGTTCAATTTTTACCAAGATGACTGGGCATTTAAAAGAGAGAATGGAGAAGAACACAGAGGGTTTGAGCAGAGTTAGGAAAGTGGAAACTTACAAAAAATAAGGAGAAGGGTTGGTCCAGATGAAGCTCCTCTTGGTTTGCTAACTGATGCTTGGTAAGGTTAGTCTCCTACCCTACCTTTCGTGGCTACCAGGAGAGAAGGACCCTCTATCTTCAGATGTTGACTGGAAGAACCAATGAGTTCTTTGAGTAGACTTGAGCTTTCCCAGAGAGAAAATTAGGGAGACTGAATATAACATTAAGCTGTTAGAAGCTAAATTAGTTTTTCTGCAAGTGATTCAATGGGCATGGGAGCAGAAGGGTGACAAAATTATTTGTTCTGAAAATCTTTACTTTTCATAGCCATCAAAAAGAGAATCTTTGTCCTTGGTCTGAAAGAGGAAGCTACTCTCTGTTGCAACAAGGCTATGAAAATCTTCTTCAAGATATTGGTCATCTTAGTAAAATTTCCCAGTTTACTATGAATGTCTGATTCTGCTAGATTTTGACATGCTTGAAAATATTCCATAACTAGTTTTGGAGGCTGGTATTGATTTGTAGTACAGATTTCCATGATACACATACTCTATTATGGTTAATTCCAAGATTCTCACCTCATGCTGCTCAACACACATTTGGGAAGATGCACCCACATTTTCACCCCTCAAACTAATATTAATTAGAAATTTCTACTTCTTTGAACAATGTTGCCAGGTGTTAATAAAAACTTTATGGAGAAATCATTGCCATTTTTTAAAAATGGGAAATACTTGCTGAAGTTAAATAGATGTCGTCTAAGCTGGACTTGAACTTGCCATGTAGCCCAGGCTAGTTTGAATGCCCGAGCTACTTATCTCAGCTTCCCAAGTGCTGGATCACAGGTGTGCACCATGAAGCCTATGTTACAAACCCATTACAGAAGTTTTCCCAGGCGATGTAAATGAGATAAGATTTCCTGATGCATTTATGGGGCTAGGGTAATCATGAAACTGAAATTGGCCAAACGTAGAACAGGAGATGCCAAAACTCTAAAGAAAATATTAGTTCAACCACGTCTAATAAAGTATTAAAAATAATCCATTATCCAGTAAGGTTTATGCCAGGAATGCAAAGAGAGTATAAGAATAAGAACTCTCTAATAAAAGGAATTCACCGTGTTAACTGACTACAGAAGACTGATGCATAATTTCAGTACATCCAAAAATAGTGTTTACTAGCGTAATCTGATATATGACATGGAGTTTATTTATTTATTTATTTATTTATTTTGGGTACCGGGGATTGAACTCAGGAACTTGTGCCTATGAGGCAGGCGCAGCACTACTGACATTGAGTTTATTATGACACAAGAAATGGGGAAAAACAACATATATTTTGCAGTTAAAAGAAATCTCTACACTTGCACGCCAGGCATATAAACATATATATGTATATTATACCAAAAAGTAAATTATAATATGTAATTGCATTATATTTATATTAAAATAAAATTTAATATATTTGTAAACTAATTAAATCTGCTCAGTGTAATCATGGAATCTAACTTTACAACATATATATCCTTTAAGTGAAGGGTATTTTACAATTTTATTAACATCTTGAACAAAATTAACATACAATTAAAATAAATTTTTGCAACAGAAAAATGTGGAGAATGATAGAAAAATTTTAAAGGAGTATATGAAATTATATATTATTATCAGAATCATCATAAGAACAAATAGATAAGTCACTGGCATTCTAAGGGAGAAAACAAAGAGGGATAACAGATGATCTGTCTCTGAACATTTCTCTCCCAATCCTTTTTGCATACTGTCATTTTAATAGTCTTTCTAGATCAATGAGTGCAACACTTCTTTTCATAAAATATTTCCTGTGTGTGTTACCTGTACACTTGGACCATGAGAATGAGGAGAGACATTTCTCATCCTAAAATTCCTAATGCCTGGCACATACGAAGTGTTCAGTATACACAAATTGTATAGGATTTATGTGCAGTAAATACTCAACATTTGTTTATGCAAACATCCAAAAAATGTTGCAAAGAAAGAGTGGGGCAGAGGATCATAAATCCGCTAAAGATCACATTTCTTGGTGGGTCTCTGTCTCTTTTCAAGTTTGTTTCTTAAAGTGTTTCACCTTCCAGTTCCTGAAATCTAATATTTAGAAATTCTCATTCATCATTTTTCAGCATTTTTTGGATCTCCTCCTTCATCTTTGTTCCAGTAAAGTGGTAGAATTAGAATTACAATGGTATCAATAATGATTCACATTTACTGAGTGTGTTAGTAAAGTGCTTTACTTTCATTTTTCTTCTAGTTCTTAGCACTATGAAGAAGATACTATCGTTATCCTCATTTAGTGGGTAAGGAAAATAAAGTACCAAGAAGATAAGTAAAATACTCAGAATCATAGAATAAAGTAGGCTAGATGAGCAGAATTGGGATTTCAATCTTTCCTTTTGTGATTTCAAAGTTCAAGGAGATAACTTCTACACTTGCTTCCTACCAACTTAAAAATCATGATAAAATTAGAGGATGGGATTAGCGGGGACAAATAGGACTTCCAGTCCTAGTTCTTTGAGGTATCTCCATACTGATTTCCACAGTGGTTGCACCAGTCTACACTCCCACCAGCAGTGGAGCAAGGTTCCTATTTCCTCACAGCCCTGCCAGCCTTTGTTATTTGTTGATTCCATGATAGCAGCCATTCTTTCTGGAGTGAAGTGGAATCTCAGCATTGTTTTCATTTGCATCTCTCAAATGACCAGTGGTGTTGAACATTATTTCATGTATTTATATGCTATTTCTACTTCTTTGTGTGAGAAATGTCTGTTCATTTCAGATGCCCATTTTCAGATTGGGTCTTTAAATTTGGGAGGTCTGATCTTTTTAAGTTCTTTATAGATTCGAGATAGTAGACCTTTGTCTGAGGGACAGCAGGTGAAGATTTTTTCCCACATTGTGGGTTGTCTCTTCACACTGCTGGTGGTTTCTCTTGCTGTGCAGAATCTTTTTAATAAGAAGAGACCCCACTTGTTGATTGTTTGTGCTAGTTCACGGGCAACTGAGGTTTTGTTCATCAAATCTTTTCCTACACCAATGTCTTCAAGAGTTCTACCTAACCTGTGTCCCAGCCGGTTCAGAGTTTCTATTTTAATATTTAGATCTTTAATCCATTTCAATTTTAGTTTAGTGCATGGTGAGAGATATAGGTCTAGTTTTAACCTTTGGCAAGTTGAAGCCCAATTTTTCCAGCACCATTTATTAAAGAGGCTATATTTCCTCCAATGAGGGTGTTTGGCTCCTTTATCGAAGATGAGATGACTGAGTGTGTCTGGAGTTGTTTCTGCATCTTCAAATCTTGTTCCACTGGTCCTCAGGTGTGTTTCTTTGCCAGTACCATGCTGTTTTTATCACAGTAGCTTTGTAGTATAGTTGCAGGTTGGGGATTGTGATATCCCCTGCCATGTCTCTGTTACCTAGAATTGCTTTTGCTATTCTGGATCTCCTCTTGTTCCAAATGAATTTCTGGGTGGTTTTCTCAAGGTCCATGAAGTATGCTTCTGGGATCTCAATTGGGATTGCACTGAATCTATATAGCACTTCTGGAAGTATGGCCATTTTTACTGTATTAATCCTTCCTACCCAGGAGCATGGAATGTCTCTCCATTTTCCGATATCATCTTCAATTTCTCTTTTCAGAGCCATAAAAAATGAGAAATTAGAGACATTTATAGCTAAATGGATGTCCATTGAGGTGATACTCTTAAGTGAAATAAATAGGACACACATGTATAAATACCAAATAGTTTCTCTGGTGTGAGTAACTGAAAGTGTAAATAAGTACTAAAATGTATAATAGATAATGTGAAAGAGGAAGAAAAGGGGCAAAGGGGAAGGGGAAGTGGGGGGGTAGGGGAAAGGAAAGAAAATGGAATTAATATGAGAAAATGGAAAAATGGAAACAAAATCTTTGTAAATAGGGAGGGATGGAAGGGTTGAAGGGAGGGCTGGGCAAGGGTGAAATATAAGAACCAAGAGAGATTATGTAAAGGTCCAAATTTCCCATGATGAATGTCATTATATTGTATACCTAAAATGTACCAATGATTAGAATGAATAATCGATAATGTAAAATAGGAAGAAAAGGTCCAAAGGGGTAGGGGTAATGGGAGGGGCAGGGGAAAGGAAAGAAGGGAAAGGAAAAATGATGAGAAATGGAAAAAATGAAAATAAAGTCTTTTTAAATAGGGAAGGGTGGAGGGGGTGAAGGGAGGGCTAGGAATTGCAAAGAAATGAGAACCAAAATGCATCATGTAAAGGTACAACTTCCCAATGAGAAATGTAAATGTGTTGTATACCTGAAATGTACCAATAAAAGAATTTAAGTAATTTAAAAAAATTAGAGGATGTTTGTCATGCATAATATTCATATGGTGTCCTTCCTTTCAAATAAGTCTGGTATATTTTTAAATTTTACCTATGTGTTCTGATTTTCTCATGGTTTAGCACCCAGTTTTAATCTAATCGGCTTTGTTTGATACTAATACCTCCCTTTGACTATTATTACATTCTGAGGCTGTTCTTTTTATAATCTCAGAGTTCTAAAACAAAGTGATAGTATTTGGTTAGGTGGTATCTAGTTTGCAATGTTCTGCCCTGTTTCTGTAAGTTCCTCCTTCCATCTAACCTTTGCTCATCTCAAAGAAGCAACCAGAAAGTTAAAGGAAAATCACCTGATACTGGTGGAACCTGTTTGAGCTTCAACAACATTGTTATTTCCTCTGTTTGTGTTTTTATATCTTTTACATGACAGTGAATAGAGAGATGATATACAGGCTCTCTATGTCTATACAATAGTCCTCCCTGCCTTAGCTGCACTTTCAATTTTCACAACTCAAAAGTACTAAATGGAAAATCTGAGAAATAAACAATTCATTTCTTTTAAATTTCATGCCATTCTGAGTAGCATCCCAGTTCATCCCTACCAAGATGTGAGCGTGGATATGCAGAACAAAAGAAGGAGCCAGAGACAAGAGTATACGCATCCAGGTCCAGCACCCAGTGTCCCATGTCTTCTGGTATGGCCTTAACTCCTAACAGCATATTCATGATTAATCCACTCATGAGTGGATCTTGTGATCCATGCAATCTCCTTCCAAAATCCATCTCTGGACACAAAGGGCTGTTTGGGGGCATTCTAGATCTAAACCATAACACCAAGTAATGTTTCTTTTGTGTAATGACCCCAAAGCCTAGGAGTAGTGATTCTCACAATTCAGACATGCCCAAGAGGAGCCATAGCATGTTTCATTTAAGGGAAAAGATAAAGCTTCTGAAGTTAAGGAAAGAAAAATTTGTATACTGAGATTGCTAAAATCTACACTAAGGAAAATTTCTTCCTGAAAATGGAAAATGAAAAAAGAAAAGGAAAAGAAATTCATGGTAGTTTTTCTGTGGCACCTCCAACTGCAAAAATTACAGCTGCAATGTGTGATAAATGCTTATTTAAGATGGAGAAAGCACTGAATTGAAAGGTTCCTTTTTATGCATGGTTTCAGGCATTCACTGAGGGGCTTGCAATGCATTCCTTATGTCTTATGGGGAATTATTTTATTTGTGCAATGGGTAATCACGAAGAGTGGTTTATCCAGAAATTGCTTGCTTATAATTTGGGAATAAAATGATTTTTGTTGGTGGTTTCTTTTACCTATTATTTTTAAGCTCATGTTTACATCTGTCTCCTTCCTCGGGCAGAGTTCTCGTGGTGCGTGTGATGCTGCAGAGGTGGAGACTGAATGAATGAATGGATTTTCTAATCACCAAACTTCAACCAGAAGGCACCAATGAATTCCATAGTTGGAAGTTTGTAAAGTTTCAAAATGTTCTTTAAAAAATTTTTATTTTGATTGGTACATGTTTGCAGTAATAGTGATTACATTCATCATGGGGAGTTCATACATGGACGTAAAGTATCTTAATTCTTTTTTATTCCCTTTCTCTCCCCTCCCTCCCCCTTTCCTCTATATCTTCATCCTCTTTCCTTTTGCAAAAGATCTATTTCCCCATTTCCTGTCATCTACTTTCGTTTTGCTCTTTAACTTGTTTACACTTTGGGTTTCTTGTACAAGAGAAACCATGCCATTTCTAAGTTTATATGAAATGGCAGTAATGGTAAAACAGCACCTTTAACAGGCCAAACCCAGAGGAGACCAAGTCTTTCTCTAGAATGCAACAAATGAATCATTCTGACCACCAGGCTTTGAGGAAGGTTCCAGTGCTCTTTACTCAGGTTGGTACTTTAAATACATAATAGAAATGAACATTTTCTCAGCTTTTTCTAAATTTATTTGTAATTTAAAGACGGGTGAACAAATGAAAAAAACTTATTAAAAAATCTCGTGTCTTTTAATATAAAATCGTATTAAACATAGGAAGAAATTTTGGAAGGTTATGGGACATATATCATATTTTAACATTCAAGACACTAAGAAAATATCAGCTCCCCTTTAGCATGTATTTGTTGCAAACAACACATTTGACAATATTTGATAACCTGTGTAAATTCATACCAGATTAAAGAAAGTGAAAATAACATTCCCCCAATGTCCTATTAGCTACCTTCCCAAGACATGACTTCTAAAAGTAAATCCCCTTTGTAAACAACTTCTGAGAAGTGCCTTTATCCCCACTGGAAGCTGTTGAAAGAGGTGAGCTCCAGGAGGCCTGCTAGCGAATGATGACTCTTCAGCATTTTAACCACATGCCACTGTAGAAGGGAGCAGAATGCCACTGTATCTCGGGATTTACCATGGTCAAAAAGCTCACATTCCCTGAATATTGACCTTCTGCAAGGTTCTCTATTGAATGTTTTACGTGAATCTATGGTAGGTACTCAAGAATTATTTAGTCAATTGTATAATATTGTATTGAAGCATTTTTACCATGTACAAATTATAAATATGATCATTATAATAACATATTACTACAGATATTAATACTAGCTTTTTAAAGATATGCTCAGTGATCTTCATAGAGATGAAGACACTTCCTCCAGGTCAAGAACATTGTAAGCTTATTGACTACTTTATTTTATATTTTATGTTGTAACAGTTATAGTAAGATATTTGAAGAGTTACACATATTTAATATGTACAATCTGATGAATTTTAACATATGAAACACCTATGATAACATCACCACTATTAAATTAATGGACATATCCAAGCCCCACAAAGTTTTATTGTATCTTGTTTTGTTTTGATTTGATTTTGAGTGTTTTGTGATAAGAAGAGTTGACATGAGGTGTATGATTTCAGTAAATTTTGAAGTACACAGCCCAGTCGTGGTAAGTATAGCTGGTACATTGGATGATAGACCATATCTAGAATTCACTCATCATTGAACAATATAACAGATTAAGGTGTGCATATTTTGTCTTTTGCTTCAGTTTCTAACACAGGGCTTCTAAAAATACTCTTCATTCCCTTAGTAATAAGGGTGCTAGAGTTATCTTTTGTTCTAATGTTTGTTCTTGAGGCCAGTTCTTGATGAAGATTTTGTAATATCTTGGATTTTCTGCATGATAAGAGTGTCTTTTGTAATTTTTGTTCATGTATGTTTGCAGTACATAAGGATTCCATTCCTTATGGGGTCTTAATACGTGTATGTAATACACCTCGATTATTTATTCCCTCCCTTCCCTCCATCTCTTGACCTGTTTTCCATATGAGAAAGATCTATCTCCCTATTTCCCATTATCTATCTTTTAGTTTGCTCCTTATTTATACTTTGGGTTTCTCATATAAGAGAAACCATGTGATATTTAAATTTGTCTGTCTGATTTAAGTCACTTAACATTACGATCTCAAGGCGTTTTTTTTTAATTAACGAGGCTACTGTTAGTGGGCTCCTGGATGAAACCTGGGTCACTGGAAAGACCAAGCATAATTAGAAGCTTGGAATTTTCATCTTTACCTCTCATCCATGAGAGAGGGAAGAGAACCGGTGATTGAGCTGGAGAACACACAGAGGAACTGGCAGGGCGCTATGCCTGGAGAGGACACGAAAGCTGCGTCCCTTTCCATACATTCCTCTATCCACCTCTTCCATTTGGCTGTTGCTGAACTGAATCCTTTATAGTAAATCAGCAAACATAAGTAAGTGCTTTCCTGAGCTTTTGAGACAGTGTAGAAAACTACTGAAACTGAGAAGCGGTTCATGGGAACTCCCAATTTATGGCAAGTCAGTGTGAATTCTGGGAGAAGTAGACTTGAGACTTGCATATGAAGTGGGGCAGTCTTCTGGGACTCATGACTTAACCTCTGGGATTTGCACTAACTCTGGACCGTTAGCTGTTAGAATTGAGTTAAACTGTAAGACATCCCCTCAGTATTCATTGTGAAGAGGAAAAGTTGCATGATGTGTGACAAACCTGCACACATGGTGTTACAAGAATTGCATGGGTAAACAGTGAGTTTTTATTCTTTAAAGAGCAATGCCCTATTTCTCCTTCTCCAAGCCCCTCGAAACCACTATTACATTCTCTACTTCTATGTGTTTGACTATTACAGATACTGTTTAAAAGTGGGCTCATGTAGTATTTCTCCTGTGTCTGGATTATTTCACTTAGCATATCATCCATGTTGTCAAAAAAGGCAAAATTTCCTTCTTTTCTAAGGTGAATTCCACTGTGCCTATATATAAAACACATTTTCTCCATTCACTTGTTGATGGACACTTGAGTTAATTCCAACTACAGTGGCACCACAGTTCATGAGCTTAATTTGTTCTATGATTTTGGAAAAGATGGCCACCTTTGTATTTGTGTGGAAAAGATGGTTGCAGTTGTGTTTGTCAACCAATGCAGAGTTTGCAAACAAAAATGAAATTTTGCTGAACTCTTCTGTGTGTGAACCAAATTGTTTGCAAACAAAGGTGTTCATGAACTCAGGCACCACTGTATTTGTTTAAACTTCACATGTCCATTTTTTAGGATTATCATCTCTTTTATACACGAAGGAATTAAGGGACAGAAAGATTAAGAGACTGGATTAGTCACTCATGTAGTAAAGTACAGTACTAAAATATAATCCAGAAGTATCTGAGTGTGAGGATATTTTTAGTAAGTTGAATACAAGATATAGTAAACTGGGTATACTGGTATGATTTTCTAGAGAAACAGCATCACTAGAAAATAGATGTATAATTATGCAAGAAGATTTATTGTGTAGGCTCATAGATCAGAGGTGGGAGAATCCACAGTGCCTGGCTATGTCATTGTAGATCCAGAGATCCACAAGCTGCTCAACCCAAGATGTTGGAAGTAGAACAAGAGTAATCAAAGATGTAGTATCAGTCTGAGGACAAAGGTATGGAAGCTCCCTGAAGACCTGCTGATGTAGTCTGTCTTGGGAAGATGAAGAAATTGGAGTCTGATGTCCACAACTGTAGTAACATACACACCCACTCAGGCCAATTGGAGATTTCAAAAAATGTGCAACTTCTTTCTTCTCTACCTTTTATTCCATCCAGGCAAAAAGTTAATTGGGTGGTGCTACCCACAATCAGTATGGATCTTTTCCCCTCAGTTTCCTGGCCCATATCACAAACATGTCTGGAAGCATCCCACAGACACACTCAAAAGTGTTCTTTACTAATAATCTCTTAGGTGTTTCCTAATTTAGTCAAGTTGACATAGTGATTAAAAGTGACAGTAGGCCATTGCTTCATGTCTACAAACAGATTTTACCTAAATTCATTTTCAATAGTCTCTACAACACTGCTACAAACAGTCACTACAATAGTGACACTTCAATAGTCACTGCAACAAACCTTGCTACCTTTTCTGAAATTCCTACAATTTATAGCTGGTTATGAAATAAATTAAGACACATTATCAAACATTAATAAATTAAGACATTATTATCAAACAGTCCAGTTTAAATGCTTGAGTATTATGCTGGAGAAAACATCAGCTAAATTATACCATCAACCTAGCCAATTTTTACATCGACCCTGAAAGGATGATACAAGATATGCATTTGGGAATGTAACTTGCACTAGAAAGTATTAAATTTGAAGGAGACAATTTAGAATGCAACTGTAAAAAGAACTGATGATAATCTAAATGGGTGCAGTGGGAAGGTAGAAATTCACAGGAGAAACATTATGAAAAGTATGTGAAAATATATTTATAAAGCATTTATGGATAATCCTCAGTTATTACAATTGCCTGTGTGGTAACTCGAGGTATCCTCATGGCTGAGACAAAAAATATCAAATGTTTTATTTTGTCAAAACTTAATTTGTTTGTGCTAACTTTGAGCCTAAAGAAGTAAAATCAGGTGTGGACTTATTATAAAGTTATTTACATCATTTATCTTAAAGATGTCTCCACTGAGAGAGTAAAAAGGAGATTGAATCCATAATATTTTTATCTTTTTCTGTTGGTGTGCATAAGTCAGCCATCTCTATATCGAGTGTTTGCATATTGATTGTAGCTTGACCTTAACAATTTATCATGTAGTTTCATACCATCATCCTCTGTGATAGATGTTATGGCTAAGGGTCTAGCAGCAATTTCATTATAGACCCCACTTTGCAAGGTTTCATAAATAAGCAGTCAAGTCTACTGCAGGCTATGAGATGTTTCAGTTTGCATATCCATATTTTCATTTTAGTTCCATATTGTGGATTCCATCCATCAACCACAGAATAATTTTTCATTTTTGGAGGCAGCTCTTACTGGAAACCATCTTAATGACCATCAAGTGAGGATAAAAGTTGCAATGAGAAGGGAAAGTTATTAAATCCCATTCCATTCTAACCTAAGTAGATAAATAATTCATATTTAACTCTTTGAAATACACGGATGAGATTTAATACTGCTTATAGAGTTAACCAACAACCACATAAACTATTAATGTTCAATTACAACAAAGTTATGCATAAGGCATAAACGGTAAGAAGAATAAATGTATAGAAGATATAAATTTTAAGATTACACTCATATCCTCAACCAGCTCTTAGTCTAGCAGGGGAAATAACCCACTCATATCCAATATATTCCTTCTTATAATAACTTTGCTATTTACCTACACATAAATGAGGAGTGATATATTAAGGTAGCAATAATAGTGAAAAATAACAATGTGCTGAACTTATTATGGCTAATATCACAATGTTCTATTCATGTGTGGTGGGTTGATTAATGTTCTCCTCAAATTTGTGCCTACCCAGAACATCAGAATATAACTTTATTTGGATACATAATCTTTGCAGATGTAACTAATTAATGATTTGCAGAGAAACTGTTTTGGATTTAAAGTGGGCCATAAACCTAATGACTGCTGCCTTTATAAGTAAAGGGAGATAGAGTTTGGGAAACAGAAAATAGAGAAGACAGTTATGTGAAGATGGATTGAGAGGTGGGAGTGAAATATTTCCCAGTGAAGAAGTGCAAAAGATTGCTGGGAACCATGAAAAGCTGTAAGAGGCAAAGAAGGATTCTTACGGAGAGCTTTCAGAACAAACATGGATCTGAGTATACCTTGGTTGCACATTTCCTGTTTCTAGGCTTGTGAGAAAACTTTCTGTTGTTTTAGGCCATTCGATTGTGATGTTTTAATCCAAGTAACTTAGCACATTAATATAGCACATTTATTTATTTTTTGCAAATATATATTGTTCAAAAAATAGAAAATATCCAGCAATACTAAATTCAATGGATCTCATTGAATTACGTGAGGACCAGCTTGAGTTCTATCTTCAAATTTGGAGACTGAGCAATAAAGTATCACCAACCATCCCCAATCCCTTCCTATGTCTCATGACAGGCAGCTAAACTACATATACTTAATAAAATCATTATATGTCTGCATTGATTCCAATGTTTAGTAGAAATAGGAGCAGCTATGGATCATGGAAATAAAGCTTTGTATCCAGAGTCAGAGACAAAGAAAAAAACACTAACTAAAATTGTGAAGTGAGGGTTAGGGTGTTTCATGGTAGGGCACTTATCTAGCATATGCAAGGACCAGTGTTCTGGCTCTAGAAGCAAAAAACAAACAAAAATGAACAGCAAACCAAATAAAACCAAAAACATCTATGAACTAAGTCAATTATATTTTGGGGCCTTGTTTTTATCATCTATTAAATGTAAATATGTTCTCATTCACAGTATTTTTGTGCACATCAAAGAACAAACACTTACAAAAGCACAGCAGAATTCCTGATATTATACACTGTCATAAGTCTTCTCTTGATTCCCAACATGCC
Organism: Heterocephalus glaber; assembly: GCF_053883595.1. Classification (NCBI taxonomy): domain Eukaryota; kingdom Metazoa; phylum Chordata; class Mammalia; order Rodentia; family Bathyergidae; genus Heterocephalus; species Heterocephalus glaber. The sequence continues at coordinate 2,152,997 of NW_028258461.1, forward strand.
TCATATTTCTCATCTTCTTTCTTCCCATACACGCTCTACATTTGGTTATAGGGATACTGAACATATCACTTTTAAAAGGTGTGGTATTTACTGACTCAGTGACAATTATGGAAATCCAAATTTTGCCCCCCAAACAATAAAACATCAGAGGATTCATTCTTTGTAAAATATCATTTTAAATTTCAACCATATGTCAGTGAGAAATAAAGCACAGGGATTCTTCACCACCAATCATCATATTTCAGTAACTGTTCTCCCAGAATGGATTCTAAATAACATTAACTCGGAGTACCTGACATGTTTTCCAGGTATCAGAAAAATGCTGTGCATGGCTTGAGGCCTGAAAGAGTTGCTTTCTGAATGGGAAAATGGCACATGAGTTGCTATTGAGCAGATAAGTAGAAGTAATTAAGAACTACTATAAGAAATACACATTTCTTCAATGAGGCTAGATTCATGACCAAGCACTTTACAACAAAAGACATATTCACAAAAGAAAAGCATTCAGATTTATTTAATGTAAGTTTTATGTGACATGGAAACCTTCAGAAATGAAGGCCTAAAGAAAGGGAATCCTGTGTATTCTTGTGCTCAAGTTTGATGAAGAGATTGATAGGAGGGAAGTATAACTGATCAGAAATAAACTGGGGGAGGGACTTAGCCATATCAGTTTGGTCTTTTGTGGGCCTTTGTCTTCAGACATAAGGATGCTCCTATTCTCTGGCCAACTGTTACATGAGCATTCTATGACCTGCATCAGGGAAGAAGGCAAGGAGAAGGGAAAGAGTTCTTCCTGCTGCTATAGTTTTCTCAAATGCCAAGGCGCTAGATTTTGAAGTAGCTTGTCCTCAATGCCATTAGTACTATGAAGTATTCAATTAAAAGTAACACTGATGATTTATTAGAAATATTTGCTATATTTTTTTAAATTTGAATTTTTAGATCCATGTCTACCTGAAAACATTTTCTTTTCTAATATTGTGGTTCCTCAAAACCAGCCCAGAAGCAGAAACAGAAAGACTTTTTGAAACAGAAGACTTTTGGGACAGTATAAACTGGTCCTAAGAGTGCTAACAATTAGGTAGAATTATTCTTTTCTGTGTTTATAGACTTATCTATATGTCACAATTAACTTGTGAAAATTTTAGACATCATTTAAAGTTACTTTCCCGAAATCTTAACATCGGTAATCAATCTTCCATTGTTTTGCAGAGGGGAAAGTATAGGCCAATAATAAGCATGAGTTTTCCTTTTTAAGGTTTGTTTTTCCAGATGTGTAGAACAAATTTATCTTATTGAATTTTTCATTCCTGAGGACTAACTTTCAGGATGATCCCATTGACAGTTTCCTATAGACATAATAATCAAGATTTGTTAATGTTGATTATCACCCTGACTAGATTAATACATTCCTGAAGAGACACTAACCTTATCAATATTTTAACTCACCGATGATGATTTGGAGGTGAAGCCTACTTAAAGGAAGTAGGTCATAGGAAGTTGCCCTTAGGAACTGTATCTGTTCCCTGTCTACTTCCTTTCAGCTTTTCCCCCTGTTCTCCACTTTTGGCTGCCAAAAGGTGATGCATCTTTATGCCATCTTCTGATTTTGCCATGATGTTTCTGTCAGCTATGGAACCATGAGCCAAATTAAACTCTCATCCCTTAAACAGTAGGTGTCAAGTATTTGGACCAACTAAAGGGAACAATGATTAATATACACACAATAAGGTACTTGCAGAAAAATAGGCAGTAACTGAGCCTACATCCCTTTAAATTTACGATTGACCTTAAATCAATATAAGGAAAGGAAAGGTAAGTAGAATACCAAAGAGGAGCCTGGTGACCTTGAACTCCTGAGACATTCATTCCTGGATGGAGTTTAGTATCCTTAAATAAGCTCCACATGATTTGGAGCTGCAAGTTAAGACTCTGTAAAACTGAAATAGAAGAACAGCCAAAATGTAATTGCAAAGGCACAAGGAGAAAATGAAAACTTCTCAGTACTGACTGTCCTTTGATTGGGTAATGGGATATTTGCAATACCCAGAAACATGATATCTTGTAACAGTGTGCCTCCTTTCAATGGCTTTTAAGATTAAACTGATATTATCAGCAAAGCCTAGAAACTTACAAGCTGAGAAATTAATATTAAAATAGTTATCAGCTAGTCTGTGCAGAAGCAAATGAAGTTCTTTCTGGAGACACATACTGTTTGTTTGAATATTAGAAGATTCTCAAGTATAAAGTTGAAGATGAATTTGTAATCCAAATTTCCAACTAGAAAGAAACAGTCCAAGAAGAGAGTCCACCGATGTGAGAAATGCCAAGATTATAGTATCAAAGATTCAGATAATGCAATACATAATATAAAGACCATACAATGGTCATATTTCACACACATGATATATAGATGTAGACCTACTGTTCCTAAAAAAGCACTAACTGAAATTCTGAAAAAGCAACAAGTCATTGCAATTAAAGGTCAATGACTCTTTCAGGCAAACACTGTAGAGAAAATCTGTATGTGTATCATGTTTTGTTTTATCTACCTTTCTGTCAAAGTTCCAAGGAATAAGTTTAAATCCCATACAAACCTCATAATTGTTATAGAAAAACCTGTCAACTCATTTAATGAAACTAGAGAAACTTTAAAATAAAAAGTAGACATGGACAATGTAATAATGAACATCATAGAACAATATTCTCATGAATATAGATGCAATGAACATTTTCTAATTGTGAAGATCACTATAATAATTATATGACATAATCAACTCATACATAGAAATGATCTGTTTCTGCTCAAACAATTTTGGAGGATTCAGCCCATAACTTGTTGGCCTCATTGCTTTTACATCTGTGGCAAGGCACAGCATCATGGCAGAAGGAGGTTGGCCAGAAAAATCAGTCACCACCTAACAGCCAGGAAACAACAAAAAGAGGAAGAGGAAGGGCTATAGTCCCATTGTCCCCTAGTATCCCAGTGGAAGAGAGAGGTGGGGAGAGGGAGGGAGACTGAGATCCCACAATCCCATTCAACAGCTCAGCTCCATCACAGTGCAATTCCACAGCAAGCCCATAATGACTTCCCACCAGGCCCGGCCGGCCTCTGCTTCCACTGTCTCTAAATTGTGTCTTGCTGGGAACCAGGCCTTCATCACATGCAACTTTGGGGTCATTCCAGGTCCAAACTATAGCAATTATCAAACTATTAGCAATGCTGTAGTGTTTTAATATGACAAAATCAAGTTTGCTTCAGTAAAATTTAGGATGGTTTTACACTATTAAACCAATTAACACACCCCATTTCTTATTAAAGGGCAAAATAGTATAACCGTCTATACTACAAAATGAAACGTTTAATAAAACACAACCTCTACTCAGTATTTTCAAAAAAAAGAAAAGAAAATTGTAGCAAAGTAGAAATAGAAATATGTTTTACTCTAATAAAAATTCATAGCAAGCATATTTAGTGGTGAAGCAACAAAAGCTTTCCATTTAAAATCTAGAGTGACAAAAGATTTTCCACTATCACTTCTATTAAACATTGTGCTTAATATATGAGTAAAGCAAAAAAAAAGATATTAGGATTAGAAAGATGATGCTTTTTTTGAGTATGAAAATCATTCATGTACAAAACATAAAATATATGCTGATAAAGTCTAGAATTTATTAGGTGATTTTGCAAAGTGTTAGAATGCATAATCAAAACAAAAAATCTATTCACCACGAAGGTACAGTTAGAAGTACAATGAAATGTTACCAGTTTTAAAAGAATAAACATTTAATTATCCAGGAATAAATGTTACCCAAAAAATATATGTGTGTATATATATATATTTAATAAAAATTATATTATTTCTATGAAAGTCATAAGAAAAACCTAAAAAATGAAGGATGAAATCTTATTTTTCTATTAGAAGTCTCTACATTATAAAGATGCAAATTTTCCTCAGGTTGATTTACGAAGGCAATGAAATTCTTGTGAAAATCAGCCCAATTTGTTACGGCACTTGAGAAGCCAATTCTAAAACTTAGATTCATAATCAAAGTTTCTAGAATCACTAACTCCATCCTAAAATAGACACTAAGGTATGAGAAGGCACTGACTTACCAGGACTCGCTATCATGAAAACGAACATTAAAACAATGGAAGATAATTTCATATCCATCATCTTAGAGATGCTGAGCAACTCAATCTTGTTATTGTTGCACACAAGACAAGAAATTGCTTAAAGCACTTTGAAAAATAATTTTACATTATCCCCCAAATTGAAAGTCATTTATAACTCTTCTGAAATTATTATCCCAGTCTCTTTGTATGAGTGAACAAGGAGATGGGTATAGCTTCATTGTCTCTAGCCTCAGAACCCTGGAAACATTCCAACTGCCTGTCAGTGTTAAAATGAATAAATTTATTATGGGATAGTCACAAAAGGAGATGTTAAACAGTAATGAAAATAAAAAAAAAACTTATACCATCAAAGCTACATGACTGAATATCACGAGGATAAATATGAGTTAAAATAGAACATTTTTTTAGTATTTTCCTCATTATAAAACATTAAAGCATGCGATTAAAGCAGGTAATGCTTGTAGAATATAGGCACACAATAAAACTATTTGGAGAAAGGAAGGGGCCAGTAACTGCCAAATTCCTGCTACTCATAATGCTTGAGAGCTGGGAAGGAAAAGAGAAAGGGGAATGAGAAAGTTCTAACGATGTTGCTTCTTAAACCACTTGGTAACTTCATTAGCATTTGCCGGATTAGTACCTCTCCTATTCTATACTTTTGATAAGAATCGCTTCGCATCTTTTCCTCAGCCAAACAAACAAACAAACAAAGAAACAAAAATGATTCAGTGCAGCCAATGAAAGAACAAGAATGGAACGCAAACCCTCAGAGGTGTTCATACTCTTCCTCACAAGGCTATGCAAGAATGAGAAGGTTTTGCTCAGACTCCTCAGAGAGTAAGAAGAATGAGTGACCTGCATATTTGAGAAAATCAAGAGTTGCATGTTGTCTTAGCTGTTCGGGCTGCTCTAACAGAAGGCCATAAACCGGATATCTTATAAGCACACACTTATGTTTCCCAGCTCTGAAGCTGGTAAATCAAGATTGAGGAGCCAGCAGGTTGGTTATCTGGTGAATGCTTCCTTTCTGATTCCTACATGGGTCTTCTCCCTGTGTCCTCATAGGGTGAAAGGAGTGAAGGCACTTTCTGGTCTCCTTTATAAGGACACCAACTGCATAAGCTAGGACTCCCCTTTCAGGTCCAAATTTCCTTCCAAAGGCTCCAGTTCCTAATGCCATTACCATGGGTGCTAGGATTTAAACTTAGGGATTTGGAAGGGAGCACAAACATTGAGACCATTGTAGGTAAGTAGATAAGTGACTAGCAAGGAGAATAGAAGAAGAAGGAACTTGCTAGATGGATGCTAAGAAAAGATTTAATAAAGCAATATTTTAAATGTGAGCTCACCGTTTCTGCTCAGCATAAACTCTGCCATGTAAACAAAAGTCAGTGAACTGAATTTACATGGTAGAAGCAGGTAGGGTACATTGGGCTCAGAGTGGAACAACTGGTGGAAAGGATTAATATTAAAGGGCTAATGCTCTACTGCAAAGTGCTTTTGTGATGGAAAAGGGTGTTATAGGTCCACAGCCAACGTTTTCAGCACCAAGTTATTTTTAGCTGAGAAATGAAAGAACTTTGATTAAATGGGTGTAATGGCTTACTGCTAGCTTTCCTGCTAAGCTTGCTGCACCAAATCCAAAGTATACCTCTGAAGAAGCTAGCTAATAGCCTGCTCACCATTTTATAGCTAAGGTTAGTAAAAGTTTGATCCAGACTATTCCTAAGGTCTAATCACTCCATGCTTTGATGACTTGCTGATTAACAGCATTTCGTAGGAAACTATCACTCATATCCCCTTCTTGACTTAGAGCAGATGTCATTACTGAGATTGATGGGTAAAGAAAGGACCAAAATTGATTTTTGGAGGCCACGTGAGAGTCTGGGTTCTCCAGTGAGAAAAAGACATTGGTGTCAGAAATGGTATGTTACTGACACTGCAATGACAAAGAGGAATCTCTAAGATCTGACTCAGAGAGAGGTCAGAATTCATGCTCTTCTAGATGATTCTTCAGCCAGGAGATGGTGAGATGATTATCACCACATTGACACTCAGGAGATAGGAGTTCTAGTCTTGCTTCTGATTGAAATACTCCATAGCTCTAGATATGTTATTTTCAAAACCTCAGTTTCTCCATTCATAAGAAAAGGGACTTAGGCCAGGTCTCTAAAGCCTCTTCACAGGTCCAAAGTGCTAAGCTTATGATTCTAGGTGATTTCATTTACTTTCATAGTAGCTTTCTGAGGCGTATTAGTGAAAGAGCTCAAATCTTTTAAATAAATAAATAAATAACCACCACCCCCACCCCCAAATATAAGCATGTGATGCTATGGATTCTAGTACCCGGTGGGAAACATGTAATACAGATGTCTAGCTAATACTGCCTTTCTACTGTTACTTATTTTTCCATTTTTATTAATAGAATATTTAATATATGGGATATGAAATAGATGGAAGTATGGATTGCGATATTACGGTTTAATAGTACTGATAGTTAATAATTCTGTGACTGGTAAAAGTAAACTGCTAAGCGAGATTTGTGGCTGAGACATTCTTTCTAATCGTATTGCTCTTCTGCCCCCTTGTGGCATGTTTCATGCACCACAGCGATCTAGTTCATGTACCCTTTATAAAAGGAGTTCACTCAGTACCATCTCCGTGTTCCTTATTAACCTCTTCAGATGGGGACCAAGAGATGAAGGGCGCGGAGAGGGAAGGGAGGAAAAGAGGATATCAAAAGAATTACGACGTGTGATGTATGTGTACCAACTCCCCACCATGAATGTAATCACTATGTACTGCTAACATGCATTAACAAAAATTAAAAGGCAATGTAATGCAAAAAAGAGTTATTTCCATAAGAACCCAAAGCACATTCCATGTGTTTGCAGAACATTTTATATTAAGTCTTTATTTTATTACTCCATTTAAAACAAAAAAAAATTTCATTGAACAACTTTAACTCAACATTTCAGGAATCTAAAGATCATTTTCTAAGAGTGATCAAATCTGAAAGACTGACATCAAGCCCAGCCTGGCCACCTTAGTGACTTCTCAAGACTCTCTCTCAGAAATAAAAGAGGGCTGGAAATGTAGCTCACTGCAGAGGATCTGGGTTTATTCCCCAGTGCTGCAAAAATAAATGAGAGACTACTATAAATTCTATATTGTTTGTAGTGCCCAACTCTGGCTTACTTAAGACTCTATACTTTAAGCATCAGTAATCTGAAAACTATTCACTATCATCCTTTCGAACAACTAATATATTTTGATTTTAAAATAAATGTTAGTTAGAGAAAACTGTAAAAATATAGAAAGACACACAGAAGAAAAACCACGATAGTTCCAATAGTCACCAATAAAAAGTTCAATTATTTTATTCCTTATTGTTCTTCTAAATATATTTTCTATTGGTACATACAATAATAAATTAGTAAACCATTGCTAAATAAAACAATGACTATATGGGAACATTTCTGTCTAAATTAAATGTATTGTGTAATCAGAAATTTACCCTTTTAAGTATTATTTTAAATTAAAGTCCAGTGGATATCATTATATGATAGATGATAAGACTTCATAAAATAATATTCCAAAATCTTTATACCATTTTCTGTTCCTATTACTTGAATAAATACATATATGGATGAATGAAATGGCAGAAATTTAAATTTTCTTAAATTATTATAAGTTTAAATTTAAGATTTTTGCATGCATCCAAATATGTATTTATATGTATGCATACATATATATGCACACATAAAAATACACACCTATGAGTGTATGATAGATGAAGAATGGGTATGTATCTACAAAATGAATAGGCAAGAATGATTTATTTGTCTTTCAGCCTTGCTTCTGACCTGAACAAATTTTAATTTCTTGTGGAAGCAAACATCCATATCTTTGTAGAAGTTTTGTTTACAAGGGGTTTTTTTGTTTGTTTGTTTTGAGGGGAGCTACTTTTGACTGAATCCAGGGCATTCACACTGAGCTACATCCTTAGAATTCTTATTTATTTATTTATTTATTTATTTGTATTTTGAGGCAGGTCTTGCTAAGACACTAAATTGTACAGGCTTGGCTCAAACTTATGATCCTGCTGCATCAAAGTCAGAATTCTGAGATTACATGTGTGTGCCACCACAAGGACTAATTGTAAATTTTCAAAATACTTCGATTAACAAAGTGAAAGTCACTTACATTTTTATAGCTTGACTTTTTTCTTTAGTGCATATTGATTACACAAAATGAGGGGATTCCCTGTGGTATTTTCATCCACACATATAACTTACTTCAGTCATTTCCATCCTCCATAAGCGTCCCTTCCCCTCCCCTCTCTGATCTCCATTCTTTGCTCTAGTAGTCTTCCTTCTACCTTCATTTCCTTCCTCTCTTTCTCCTCCTCCGCCTTCTTCCTCCTCTTGATTGTACATATTAAAAAAAAATATGTGAGGCCACTCCATGTTTCTAGGGAAGAGAAGCTGAGCCGGTCCCAGCACCCGGAAGGAAGCTCTCCTGCTGCTATCCCACTCTCCTAGGGAAGAGAAGGTTAGCTGGTCCCAGCACCTGGAAGGAAGCTCCCCCGCTGCCATCCCACGCTTATAGGGCAGAGAAGGTGAAACACTGCTGCAACGCCCCCGCCCCGTGGAAATGAGAAGACACATAAACAAGCTTCAAAAACAGACTTCCAGATCACCTACAGCAACCCCAAAGGGAAATGAGATGGAACAATCTGATACTCAACCACCTGGACTCTCTGAACTGGCAACAAAAGAGGATATAGGAAAAATGAAATCAGAAATAATTACTCAGATAACAGCAAAGATTGTGCTCATGGTGCAAGACATGATTAATAAATCTAGAGCGGACCCAGATAAAAAAGTAGAGGATCTGAGGAACATGATGGAATCCCAACATAGGAAACAAATGGAATCCATAAAGCAGATGCAAACAGATTTCCAGGAGATTAAAAACTCCATCAAAAGTCTGTGCAGCAGAATGAACCAATGTGAGGATAGAATTTCAGATATAGAAGATAAGATTGCAATTAGTCAGGAGGAAAAGAATAATTGCTTTAAAATTGTAAGGGAACAAGAGAAATCAATCCATCAGCTGCTAGACGATGCAAAAAAGAATAACATAAGACTGATTGGAGTCAATGAAGAAAGAGGAGAGAGCCCAGATGACATAAAAAAACTGTTCACAGAAGTGATGGAAGAAAACTTCCCAAGCAGGGGGAAAAGAACTTGACATACAGATAAGTGAGGCATATAGGACTCCAGCTAGCCTTGATCAAAAAGAAATCTACACATAGGCATATAATAGGATTCCAGAAATCCAACAGAAGAATAAAATTCTACAAGCAGTGAGAGAAAAGAAACAAATCCCATACAAAGGAAAGCCCATCAGAATCACAGCAGACTTCTCAATGCAAACCCTCAAGGCAAGAAGAGCTTGGAGGGATGTATTTCAAGCCCTAAAGGAAAACAGCCTCCAACCCAGACTGATGTACCCTGCAAAACTATCTTTCCAAATTGATGGAGAAATAAGATGCTTTCATGATACAGAGCACCTCAGGAACTTCATGAATACCAAACCAGCACTCCAAAAATTTTAGACAATATCCTAGGAAAAGACAATGAGGATCACAACCCCAGGAAACCCAGCAGAATGAATCCATTGGGCATGACAACTTAAACGTAAAGGGGGAGAATCCAACAAAAAGAAAAAATCATGACAAGGCTTTTAAAACTTTTAACTTCATCTCCCTAATGAGTGTATAATTCAATCTTGTTATTGTACTGATTAGTATTTTTCTGATTCTAGAATTGCACACCATTCCTTGTGCTATACTGGCTATTTATCATCTTCTTATGTCTACTTTTTAATTGGGTTGTCTATTAATGAGTTGTAAGAGTTCTTTATGTATTCTAGTCATAGCTTATATGCATTGTAAATATGGTCTGTTTAAGGACTACTTTTCATTTTAATGATGTCATTTAAAGTTCTAAATTTTGATGGAATCTCATTTATCAGTTTTTTTCTTTTATACATCATGTTTTTTGTATTCTAGGAAGTTCTTGCCTAACCTGAATGCATAAACATTTTCCCTTATAATTTCTTCTTAAAGTTTTATACTTTTAGGCTTTCATATTTAGGTTCATAGATCCCTTCAAGTTATTTTCATGTATGGAAATAAAGGGTTGAGGTTAATTTTTTATATATGGATACCAGGTGTTCTAGTGCTATTTGCTGAAAACACTCTCTCTTCTTCGGCTCTTGAATTGAGTTTATATTCTATAAAATGCTAATGTTAAACAATCTTTCAAAACTCAGTGGAACATATATGTGTGGTTCTATTTCTAGATTCTCTGCTTTATTCAAATGATCTATATGTCTTTCCTTACACCAACACTGCCTTGATTACTGTAACTTTAGAAGAAGTCTTAAAGTTAGGTACTAAACATCTTCCAACACTGTTTTTTTTTTAACTTTTGTAGGTCCTTTGTACTCCTACATAACTTTTAAATTTCAATATCCAATTCTTCATTCATAGCAAGTATACATACCCTAGAATTTTTATATATACCTTGTGTTTTCTAATCCTGCTAAATTCAAATGCAAGTTCTAGGGGCTCCCAGAGATTTCTTAGTATTTTCTCTGTAGATGATCATTTCATCTACATATAAAGATTTTGCTCCTACCTTGCCAATCCTATCCTAATTGTGTCATTTTATTGCTAGACTATTTTGTTTGGGCCTGGGTTTCAAAGTTTAATGCACAGATAAAGAGTAAGCATATCTGCCCTTGTTCCCCACCTTAAGGAGAAAGCATTGTATCTTCTCCATTTATATAAGGTGTTTTTGCTGGAAGTATGGAGTACATGTCTTTAATCTGTTGAGAAGGTTCTGTTCTACTTCTAGTCTCCTGATAGCTTTTACCATGAACAGCTGTAGAATTTAGTCCAATGCTTTTTGTCCAACTAGTGACAGAATCATATTGCTTTTTCCTTTCCTCTGTTAAAATGATGACTTCGGTGGGTGGATCTTCCAATGCTGAACCTACTCTGCCATCCCTATAACAAAACCACTTTCTACATACTGCCAGATCTGTCTTCTAAGAGTTTGTTTTGTTAAACAAATTTCTATCTATGTTCATACTTTTTTCTTCTATTATCTTTATCCAGTTTTAGGATTAGCACAATGTTGATTTCCTAAAATGAGGGGAGAAGTGTTCCTTCTTTTTTCTGCTTTAATTGTTTGATATAATTTATCAGTTAATATGTATTTGAGCATGCTGTTGTCATATAGGTAGGTTTGCAAGCTAGGAATATACTTTCTTTAATAGGTGCTATTCAAATTTTATATTTCCTCCAGAGTTAGTTTCATTAATTTGTCTTCCAAGGTACTTCTTAGAAGTTCTCAAATTTATTTCAAAACTGATTTTTGAAATACGCTCTCTATATCCTTTTAAATTCTGTGAAATCTGTGGCAATGTCTCCTAGATCTTTATATTGTAATTTTTAAAAATGTATAATTGATATTGTGTAATAGAAAGTAAAAGTCTAAAGGAGCAGGGGAAGTGGGAGAGGTAGGGGAAAGGAAAAAAGGGAAAAGAAAAAATATGAGAAAAGGTAAAAAATGGAAACAAAGTCTTTGTATATAGGCAAGGGTGGAGGGGGTGAAGAGAGAGCAGAGGAAGGGGAAAAAAAATAACCAAGATACTCATGTAATGGTACAAGATCCCAATGATGAATGTGACTGCATTTTATACCTAAAATGTACCAATAAACTTTATGGAAAAAAAAATGTGACACTTGTCTTTTTGAGTCTGTCTTACTTTGCTTACCATGATTACCTCAAGTTCCATCCATTTTTCTGCAAATAACATGATTTTGTTTTTCTTTACTACTGTATAATATTCCACTGGTATATATATACACCACATTTTCTTATCCATTTATCCACTGACAGGCAACAAGGCTGATTTTGTATCCCGGTAAGTGGAAATAGTTCCACTTATGGTTTGATTTTTAAAGATCACTTTTAAATAGTGGGACCCACACTGAAACCTTCAGATGAGGCATTCTTTAGCTAAACAGTATCCATTTAAATTTAACATGTTTCAGGATTAAAATTATTGTCATCATGGGAAAAAATGTTAGTTGAGCTTATTATAAACACTAAGGTATTTTAAATATATATATTTTTCTTATGAAATATCAAATTTTTAGGTGAGTTGTTCAGTTTTGCACAACTAATTAACATCTCTTTAACATAGCTGGTTTTATCTGGATACCTCTTAGACTGAAATAAAATACGAAGTAAGAAAAAGAAATTTGAATCTACATTTATTCAAAATTGCTAGGAAAATAACAAATGAACCTCAGGAAAATTTTAAGATTCCTTTTTATCCTTAAACTCATTTAAAGAACACAAGAATGTAGATAAGCCATTGTAAATAAAATATTGCTCATAAAGTTAATAACTTGAGATTTTCCAAAATAACTAATTAATTCAGTTAATAACTCCATTAATGCTGCTATGGCATTCTCTGAAATCCAGGGAAATATGAAAGATTGCCTGTTGGTGTAGAACTGAAGATGGTTTAAGTGAGGTGTGAGGCTCAGTATTTAGTGGTTTCTTCCTAATGCCTCTAGTTTTCATTAGCATGAAAGATCCCACTGAATAAATTAATCAAAGAAAGACAGTCCCTATGGTATATTTTCGTTACATGTACCATGAAATAAAAGAAGAATATAAAATTTGCTCTCATGCAAAGGAAATCAGAGCCTTCTTGAAGAATAACAACAAAAACTACAAGAACTAAAAGAGCAGAATATAAAAATACTGAGGGTCAGTGAATTTGTATCACCATTTCTTTCCCAAGTAGCAATTGTATGAAGTTAATGATGTTATCTATTTAACACATGGGGAAAATACAACTCAAAATTGTTAATTACTCTCTTATCTTTCAGTATACTTAGATCACTGGTAATTTACCAGTGAAAGAAGAAAAATAAGAGAAAGTGAAGAAAAAAGAGCTGGCAAAGCAGCAAAAAGGAATCCAAATAGAGAAAAAAATAATGAGAAAAATGTTAAAATTAGCAAACTAAAATGAAGATGACAGAAACAAGACAATAAAGGAAATGTGTGAAACCTACCTATTGAAAGAAAGATAAAAAAGGACAACTTTACAAAACCTAGAATATATACCTAAAACTAAATGAAGCAAAAGGATTAAGATAATTGATAAATGAAGAGTATGTGTGATACCATAAGCCAAAGAAAATCCTTTTCATTACTCTTTCAGAGGTTCTTCCAGTTATTGTTATCATTCTTCCTTTTTCCATTTTATTTATTCAGGTTACACATTGAACACTCTGATGGAAACTATCACTCGCGTATGGCATAGCCAATCTGGCACCTAGATGTATTTACACCCAGGATTACAGCATGGCTCGTAAAAGAACCATACATGGGGATTTTGTTTATCTACATAAAAGCCCAAAGCAATACTCCTATTTGCAGAAATTTTCTTATTTTTCATATAGTATAACTAGTGCAATATTAGTAAAAATCAAATTAACCTGAAAGAATGGATATCAAATTAGTGAAAACCTAATTTACATATATAAATCGGCAAAAATCATCATCTTGATTATTTTCTAAATATAAAGTCAGAAAAATTTACAAGTCTTAAAATGTTCCCACTGTGCTGGTAAGGTTGATTATGTCTGGCTGAGTAGTGATAGTGCAGAAGGCAAGTAAAAACATAGTTTAGTCTTCTTGTATAAAACTTGAAAAATTATATTATATGTACTGTAAAACTTGAAGGTTGTGAGGAAAGAACATACAAGGATCTACTTGAAAGAAGCCTCATTGTGCTAGGTGACAGGGTCATTGAAAAATCCAGAAATAATTTTTCAAGGGAAAAACAAAGGTCTCAAAGCAGTTTGAAGATATTTCTTTGATTAACTTCTAAACTTCTGATTTTCTTTAGGAAACAGCATGATATCTTTTACTGAAAATTAATTATAAAATGCCCAGTGAGGAGAATAGTCAGATCAAGATAAAACTTCCAGTTGTTGGAGTAGAAGAGGTAAGGATTCATAAAACATAAAGGATTTGTTTAGGGTCATCATAGTATTTAAGGAAAGCAATTATGTAAAAGACTCCCAGGGCCAGTGAATCTTTATGCCCACAAAACTTTTCTCGTTTAGCCAAAGGAAAAGTATCCTTTATCCCCCCAATAACAGTGAGCTATTTTATTGCTTAGATATTAAAACCACAAATATTTAAATGCAATTTTTAAAATGTTAAGTAAAATAAAAACATCGTTATACATTAAATTCTGTCAGACCTATGGAGAAAAGGTAACATTTTTGACGGTTATGTTAAATATTTCTTTTCTCCAAATAGAAAGCATTTAATTAGAAATAGAAAAGGAGAGAGTTTTTGAACGTTCAAATGTTCCCAGCCAGTTAGAGAATCACAATATAAATCCTTTGAAGAGTGAGTTTAAGAAGGCAACCCAGCAAGTCTTTTTATTCTTTCCTTGCTTCTTTCTTTCCTACAAAGGCAAAGACCCTAAGAAGTAGCACAAAGGGTTCTGACACTGTCCTCAAATACTCAAATTTCACTCTGCTGTCATTAGACCAGATCCGTTTACACAAACTACAAATAAATATAAATGTGCATTACAGACCTCTGTCCACTTTATGTTTAGAGTTTGAGATCCTAAAACATCCATTTTCTAACTCTGAGATGCTGGCCATGTGTTTGATAAGTTTTTGATACCAATATTGCTGGTAAGTACTTTCTATTATGATTCTTAAGAAGTACTTTGAAAAAAATCGCAACCTGTATGAAAAACTTCTAGCCAATGGGAGAAAGTTCATCTGTTTTACGGGAGGTCCCCTGTATGTCCTGTCACTTGAAAGATTTTAAAGATATCAACTGGCTTCATTGTGCCAAAATCTCTCTGAGGAGGACCGTGGCAGGGTTGTTGGATTAGCAGAGCCAGCTTCTTCCTAGTCTGTTGCCTGGAAGACTTTATATTCCTTGTTGAGCAGGGACAGTACTGTGGGAAAGATTCCACCACCTTGCCAGTACAACAGTTACTCCTCACATTCCAAAATGCATCTGAGCATTAAGAACATTAGCAAAACACATTTATTGAGATCTCCCCAATGCTACCCCTCCTGCCCTACTTCTCTCTTGCCCTTTCTGAGTGTAGCTAGAATCTTCGTTATTTACCTTAGTCCATTCCCAGTGGGAAGTCAAATATGACATCCTTGCTCCTCTTTGGGAGAAGTTGCCTTTGTCCTGTTCTCTTATTTTCTTCAAATCCTTATCCACTTATGGTTTATTGTTCTTTCCTCTCCCCTGTCCTCCATCTACTTTTCCTTGCCCTTTGAGAAAGAAGTCCAGTTGGTCCCTTAATTTGCCTTGTTCAGTTTTGGTCACTTTTCTACCCAAAACACACTCACCCTCCTCCCACATCTCTCCTGCAAAGAAGCTTAGGTTTATCCGCCTTCTGTCTATTCTATCCTTTTTGCTGCCATTTTTCTTTTCTTACCCAGACATCCTTTCTTCTGCACCCTGATAAAGGAAGTTATTATTGGTCCTTCTTTTCTCAGAGACTTTCTGTTTTGGAGTTTCGTGCTTTGTTTTGTTTTTTTCCCTGTCTCTGCATCTGCTTCTTCCTCAATAAAGGGATAACATTTGCCTCTGTTTGTTCCTTTCACATTTCAGTTTCATTTGCTCTTTTATCTCCCCAGCTGTACTTCTTTTCTCTTGAGAAAGGAATCAAATTCAGTCCTGTTTTCTTTAGGCTTTTCCCATTTGAAGGCACACTATTATTTTACCCCCTCTTTCTCCCTGTCCTACCTTATGCCACCCCCAATTCTTTGTAGGAGGAAAACCGAATTTGTTACTATACTCTCTATTTCTTTATTGTTTTTCTTCCTTACCCTTTTTCCTCCCTTACCTCTATATAGTATAGATGAGATTTTCTTCTGTTTTGTGTGTTCTTTCCCCACTTTTTCATCATTTTCCTTTCTCATCCTTTTTGTGAATGAGATTTAATTGGCCTTATTTTTTCTACTCTTCTAGGGTTGGTTTCTTTCATATTCCTCCTCCTATTTTCCCTTATCCCAATTGAAAATAAGTTGGAATTGGTCATTTTTTCTATTCCTCACCAAGTTTAAGGTCATCCCTTTCCAGTACCCCCCTTACCTCTTGGCAAGTTCAATTTGATCCTGTTGTCTTCTTTTTTGCCTAGTTTCTAGAGCTTTTTTATTCTTATCCTGTCCCTTCACCTCCTTGTGAAAGACATTAAGTCCTCTCTTGCTCTATTTCTCTATTCTTATTTTTATTTCTTAGCTCTCCTAACTCTCATTTCTGTTTGTAAAATGTCGGGTGGGATTTTAAAGCTATTTTCTTTATGTATGTTAAATCAGTAGATATGTGCCATATTAAATTTTCAAACTCAACCTCAGAATTTTACATATATTTATTTATTTTAAAATAACAATAAATGTCTCACATTTAAAAGGAGCATCATCTCTGTGCTTCTGCCATAAAACCTTCTTTGTTGTTTCTGGGAATTTCCAAACAGGCTTTTGAAGCATTCCAAGAATGTTCCCTCCTCAGTGCCTTTCCACTTTAGTATCTTTTCTCTCCTACTTCAGGGCTCCAAATGGTCATTCCATGGCTCCAAACAACACCTCTAGGCATACCACACATGATTAATATACCTGAGTTTCTCTGAAAATAAGACCTGGCTGGGAAATAATGAGCCTTGAAAACTACAGCTCAAAAATGCCAGCTCCAGTCAGCCCATCCCTGCTTTACCTACCTCACAGAGTAGCCAAGGAGGAAGAGAACAACGATGGCAGGTAACGTAAGGATAGGCTGATTAGAGCTGATATTTTTGATCTCTAGTTTTTAAGTCTCATTATTTTCCAGCTAGGTCTTATTTTGAGGGAAAGGGGGTATATGTGTTTCGGTTACACAGTATTATAGTAAAAGACACACTGCTGTTGATTCCCCTCAGAATACCACTCCCCGCCCCCCGCTTCACACACACTTATCACAACATTCTTGCTATTTTCTGAAGCAGTTCTGGAAGTCCTCCTTTCTGAGTATCTTTACAAGATGTGATCAAAATTACAGTGAATGCTGCTGCCCCATTACCTTATTCACCAGACTGGTACTGTATGAGTTCTAGCTCTTCTTCCAATTCAAAATGAAAACAAAAGGCAAACATTTGAATTGATTCACAATATTGAGGCAATGATGACAGTGGAACTAAAGACATGAAAGAGGACTTCCAGAACAGATTCAGAAAGCAGCAAGAATGAGGGGATAAGTGTGTTCGAAGCAAGGGTGAGGGGTATTTTGAGGGGGATCAATGACAACATCTTTTATTGTAATCAATTTTCATTTCATCCTTAATTTTAGTTTTTGATCACACCATATACACAATGTTACACTCATTATTTTTCATGCATGCTTCATATTTATCCATAACACTTTTCAGTACCAAGGCACATCCTATATATTTCATTTCATTTTATTCCCAAGTCCTTCCCAGTAAATGTAATTGCACAAAAGAAGTGATTTTTCATTTTTCTTTTGTTGATCATTCACTTTCAACTTCCTAAAACTGTGTTTGACAAAAAACAAAATAATTATATACTGAGTGAAAAAATTCACAATTTTTCCTCTTTGTGAGTTGAGGTACCATGAAATACATGATTTAAATGTATTTTTTAAATTTGCAGTTCCTTTTGCAATAAGGTGAAAAATATAAATAAATCTCTCAACTTATCATCCTGTTAGTGGTTTAGAGGTTTTCTTTTTAACTGCTTTTATGTGGTTGGCTGTGTCTTAGTCACTTTTATTCTTGGTAGGGCATAATACCTGACACCCACAATTTAAGAAAGATTTGTTTTGGCTCACAGCTCATAGAGTTCCAGTCTATAGTTGGCTGTCTCCATGGGAGAATGACAGAAAGGAATTGGCAGAGGAGAGCTGCTCATGGATGACAGGCAGGAAGGAGAGAGGGAGAGGGAGAGAGAGAGAGAGAGAGAGAGAGAGAGAGAGAGAGAGAGAGAGAGAGAGAGAGAGAGAGATATCAAGGAAGGAGTGGGACGGGAGATATATTATTTTAGGCCCCACCCCCAGTGACCCACCTCTTCCCATCAGCCTCCACCTCTAAACATCACTTTGAGCTATAAACTCACCAGTGGACTAATCCATTGCTGAGTATCATGGCCCCAAGTTCCAATCACCTCCCCAAAGCCCCACTTATGACTGCATGGGTATTTGGGGAAACATCAACATATAAATCAAAGCAATCTGTATATCTTTTAAGGTAAGCATGAGCACACTGTGCATAATAGTCTATGTCTTATTTCTTTTGCTAAGTCTATATTTTGAATAAATTCGATGTCAGTATATATAGGCGTATCTCATTGTACTAAAATATTCCATGGTATAAAGGACTCAAAGCATTTAAGAAGCATTCATCAATTACATTTATAGGTAATGCTGCAGTGAGCAAACTTATAACTGATCTTTGAGCACTTACATTTTAAAAGGTTTCTAAATTTTTCAAATATCAAAAGTGATCTCATTTAATAACATGATTAAGGTTGTTTCAAATTCTCCCTCAGAAAATCTAATGCTGATTTCCATCGCCATTATCAGTAGATGAGCCAAAATTCTTCATTTCCGTTCTATCTCCTTATAATACATTTTTCAATGTTTTGAAAACTGTCATCACTTATAAATTTAAAATATCACCATTTAATTTACACCTCTTTGATTATTTCTGAGGTTGGCTATCTTATCCCACATTAATGGCCACCTTTATTTCTTCTCTAAGTAATTTATTCATAGACATCCTTTGGCTCCTGCTTTTCTTTTCAGGTTGTTTTCTATTTTTATTTTAATTTATTTATTGGCGCTTGTTTGGGAGAGATCATAAGTACTTTCATTGTGGGTATTTTGTACATGGATATGGCATAACTTAATTCTATTTTTATGTCTCCAGTTCCTCTCTCCAGTTTCCTCCATTTCTTTTTCTCCTGGTTCCCTTTTCTTTCACAGTAGATCTTTCTCCCTGTTTCCTTTTATCTATCTTTTATTTTACTTTTCATTTCTACTTTGGATATCTCCTATGAGAGAAAGCATACACTATTTTTAATATTATTAATTTTAATGGTACATTACAGGTATACAATATAATGACATGAATCATTGGGAATTTGCAACTTTACATAGTCTACCTTGGTTAATTTTTCCCCATTCCCCTGCCCTCCCTTCAAACCCTCTGCTCTTCCCTATATAAAAAGACTTTTTTTCCAATGTTTTCATTTTCTTCTATTAATTCCATTCCCTTCTTTCCTTTCTTCTATACCTTCTACTTCCTGTTGGCCCCTTTTCTGACTATTTCACATTGTCTATTTCAGCTTTTAGTCCTTATTTACACTTGCAGTTTCTCACACCAGAGAAACTGTTCAATATTTACATATATGTGTCCTATTTATTTCACTTAAGAGTACTGCCTCAGGGGCCGGGGATTTAGCTCAGTGGTTTCGCCATCTGCTGCACAAGAGCAAGGACCCGAGTTTGATCCCCAGCACCAAAAAATAAAAGAGTTTTGCCTCAATGTGCATCCATATAGCTATAAATGTCTCTAATTTCTCATTCTTTATGGCTGAGTCCTATTCCATTTTATAGGAAAAACAACATTTTTTTAATCCAGTCTCCAGTTGATGGGCAATTGGGCTGTTTCCAAATTTTATCTATTACAAACTGCACTGATGTGAACATGGGTGCACATATATCACTGTGGTATGATTCTTTTAATTCTTTGGGGAAGATCCCCAGCAGGAGAATAGCTGGGTCAAATGAGACCTCTAATCCTAGTTCTTGGAGGTATCTCCATACTGATTTCCACAGTGGTTGCACCAGTCTACACTCCTACCAGCAGTGGAGCAGTGTTCCTCTTTCCCAACAGCGCAGCCAGCATTTGTTATTGGTTGATTTCATGATAGCCATTCTTTCTGGGGTGAGGTGGAATCTCAGCATTGTTTTCATTTTCATCTCTCAAATGACCAGTGATGTTGAATATTTTTTCATATGTTTATTTGCCATGTCTACTTCTTTGTCTGAGAAATGTCTGTTCATTTCAGATGCCAATTTTTTGGGTTGGATCTTTAAATTTGGGACATCTGATTTTTTTAAGTTCTTTATATATTTTAGATACTAGACCTTTGTCTGAGGAACTGCTGATGAAAATTTTTTACAAATTGTGGGTTGTCTCTTCACACTGTTGGTGGTTTCTCTTGCTGTGCAGAAGCTTTTCAATAAGAAGAGATCCCACTTGCTGATTGTTTGTGCTAGTTCACAGGCAATTGAGGTTTTATTCATAAAATCTTTTCCTATGCCAATGTTTTCCCGAGTTCTACATAACCTCTCTTCCAGTCGGTTTATTGTTTCTGTTTTAATATTTAGATCTTTAATCCATTTTGATTTTAGTTTAGTGCATCATGAGAGATATAGGTCTAGTTTTAATCTTTGGCAAGTTGAAACCCACTTTTTTCAGCATCATTTATTAAAGGGGCTAGCTTTCCTCCAGTGAGGGTGTTTGGCTCCTTTGTGGAAGATGAGGTGCCTGCATATGTCTGGAGTTGTTTCTGCATCTTCTAATCTGTTCCACTGGTCCTTGGGTCTGTTTCTTTGCCAGTACAATGCTGTTTTTATCACAGTAGCTCTGTAGTATAGTTTCAAGTTGGGGATTGTGATATACCATACCTTGTCTTTATTGACTAGAATTGCTTTTGCTCTTCTAGGACTCTTCTTGATCCAAATGAATTTTGGGATTGTTTTCTCAAGATCTGTGAAGTAGGCTGC
This sequence comes from Heterocephalus glaber, assembly GCF_053883595.1. Taxonomy (NCBI): domain Eukaryota; kingdom Metazoa; phylum Chordata; class Mammalia; order Rodentia; family Bathyergidae; genus Heterocephalus; species Heterocephalus glaber. The sequence goes on from NW_028258461.1 coordinate 2,174,069, forward strand.
TGGAATTTCAATCGGGATTGCATTGAATCTATATAGCAGTTTTGGAAGTATGGCCATTTTCACTATGTTGGTTCTTCCTACCCAGGAGCAAGGGATATCTTTCCATTTTCTGATATCATCTTTGATCTCTTTGTTCATTTTGGTATAGTTTTCAAAGTAGAGGTCTTTGATTTCTTTTGTTAGGTTGATTCCTAGGTATTTAATATTTTGAATGCTATTGTGAAAGAAATTGTTTGCCCCATTTCTCTCTCAGTGAGTCTGTTGTTCCTGTACAGGAAAGCTATTGACTTTTGTGTGTTGAGCTTGTATTCAGTTACTTTACTGAATTTGGTTGTTAAGTGTTGAACACTTTTGATGGAGTTCTTGGGGTCTTCTATATTGAGTATCATGTTGTCTGCAAATAATGACAATTTGACTTCTTCATTTCCTATCTTTATCCCTTTTGTTTCATTCTCTTGTCTAATTGCTGTGCTAATGTTTCCAAACCTATATTGAACAGGAGTGGTGATAGTGGACATCCTTGACTTGTTCCTTATTTTAGTGTGAATGATTTCAGTTTTCACCATTTAGTATGATATTGGCTGTTAGTTTTTAATAGATGACTTTTATCAGATTGAGGTAGAGACCATCTATTGCATTTTTGTAGGGTTTTTATTATAAAAGCATGTTGGATTTTGTCGAACACTCTTTCTGCATCTTTTGAGATTATCATATGGTTTTTGTCTTTGGCTCTATTGATATAGTGTATTACATTTATTGATTTGGGTATGCTGAACTATCCCTGCATCTTTAGGATGAATTGCACTTGGTCAGGGTGTATGATCTTCTTGATGATCTTCTGCATTCTATTTACCTGTATCTTAAACAGTAGTGGCAAGAGTTCTTCTCTAAATGTCTTGTAGAATTCAGTAGTGAAGACATCAGGGCCCAGGCTTTCCTTAGTTGGTAAGTTTTTAATTCTGTTTTCATTTTCATTAATAGATGTTGGGTTGTTTAGAATTTTTAGACCTTCTTCGTTCAACTTTGATAATGCACACATATCCAGGAATCTGTCCATTTCTTCTGTGTCTTCCATCTTACTGACATATAGGTTCTATAAGTAGGTATTGGTGACCCTCTGCATTTCTGCTGGGCCTATTTTAATTTCACACTTTTCATTCCTAATTGAATGGATTGGAGTCTTTTCTTTCCTTTTTTAAATAATGTTGGCTAAGAGTTTTCTCAATATTATTTGTACTATGAATCAACACTTTGTTTCATTTTTTTATGCTTTCTTTCTTATTTATTTATTTTTTTTCCCCATTAACTTTATTGGTACATTTTAGGTATAAAATACAGTTACATTCATCGTTGTGATCTTGTACCATTACATGAGTATCTTGGTTCTTATTTTTTCCCCTTCCCTTGCCATCCCTTCAACCCCTCCTCCCTTCCCTATTTGCAAAGACCTTGTTTCCATTTTTTTCCTCTTCTCATATTTTTTCCTTTCCCTTTTTTCCCTTCTCCTACCCCTCCCAATTCCCCTGCTCTTTTAGACCTTTTCTTCCTGTTGCACAATATCAGTTATACGTTTTTTAAATTACAATATTAAGATCTAGGAGACATTACCACAGATTTTACAGAATTTAAAAAGATATAGAAAGCATATTACAAAAATCTTTTTTGAAATAAATTTGACAACTTCTAAGAAGTAACTTAGAAGACAAATTAATGAAACTAACTCTGGAGGAAATATAAAATTTGAATAGCACCTATTAAAGAAAGTATATTCCTAGCTTGAAAACCTACCTATATGACAACAGCAGGCTCATATACATTTTAACTGATAAATTATATCAAACAATTAAAGCAGAAAAAAGAAGAAACACTTCTCCCCTCATTTTAGGAAATCAACATTGTGCTAATCCTAAAACTGGATAAAGATAATAGAAGAAAAAAGTATGAACATAGATAGAAATTTGTTTAACAAAACAAACTCTTAGAAGTCAGATCTGGCAGTATGTAGAAAGTGGTTTTGTTATAGCGATGGCAGAGTTTGTTCAGCATTGGAAGATCCACCCCCAAAAGTAATCATTTTAACAGAGGAAAGGAGAAAGCCATATGATCCTGTCACTAGTTGGAGAAAGAGTATTGGACTAAATTCTACAGCTGTTCATGGTAAAAGCTATCAGGATACTAGGAGTAGAACAGAACCTTCTCAACAGATCAAAGATATGTACTCCATACTTCCAACAAAAACTCCTTCTATGAATGGAGACGATACAATGCTTTCTCCCTAAAGTGGGGAACAAGGGCATATATCCCTACTCTTCATCTGTCCATTAGACTTTGAAACATAGGTCTAAACCAAAATACTCTGGCAATAAAATGACAGAACTAGGATAGGATTGGAATGGCAGAAGCAAAATCTTTACATGTAGATGAAATGATCATCTACAGAGAAAATACTAAGAAATCTCTAGGAGCCCCTAGAACTTGTATTTGAATTTAGCAGGATTAGAAAACACAAGGTATATATAAAAATTCAGGTCTGTGTATACTTGCTATAAATGAAGAACTGGATATGGAAATTTTAAAGTAATGTAGGAGTACAAAGGACCCAGAAAAGCCAAAAAGAAAAACCAAAACAGTGTTGGAAGAAGTTTAGCACCCAATTTTAAGACTTCTTCTAAAGCTACAGGAATCAAGGCAGTGTAAGGAAAGACATACAGATCATTTGAATAAAACAGAGAATCTAGAAATAGAACCACACATATATGGTCCACTGAGTTTTGAAAGATTACTTAACATTAGCATTTTATAGAATATAAACTCAATTCAAGAGCTGAGGAAGAGAGAGTGTTTTCAGCAAATGACACTAGAACACCTGGTATCCATATATAAAAAATTAACCTCAACCCTTTATTTCCATACATGAAAATAACTTGAAGGGATCTATGAACCTAAATAAGAAAGCCTAAAAGTATAAAACTTTAAGAAGAAATTATAAGGGAAAATATTTATGACCTCAGAGTAGGCAAGAACTACCTAGGATACAAAAAACATGATGTATAAAAGAAAAAAAATTGATGAGATTCCATCAAAATTTAGAACTTTAAATGACATCATTAAAATGAAAAGTAGTCCTTAAACAGACCATATTTACAATGCATATAGCCTATGAGCAGAATATATAAAGAATTCTTAGAGCTCATTAATAGACAATCCAATTAAAAAGTAGACATAAGAAGATGATAAATAGCCAGTATAGCACAAGGAATGGTGTGCAATTCTAGAATCAGAAAAATACTAATCAGTACCATAATAAGATTGAATTACACACTCATTAGGCTGATGAAGTCAAAAGTTTTAAAAGCCTTGTCATGATTTTTTCTTTTTGTTGGATTCTCCCCCTTTACGTTTAAGTTGTCATGCCCAATGGATTCATTCTGCTGGGTTTCCTGGGGTTGTGATCCTCATTGTCTTTTCCTAGGATATTGTCTAAAATTTTTGGAGTGCTGGTTTGGTATTCATGAAGTTCCTGAGGTGCTCTGTATCATGAAAGCATCTTATTTCTCCATCAATTTGGAAAGATAGTTTTGCAGGGTACATCAATCTGGGTTGGAGGCTGTTTTCCTTTAGGGCTTGAAATACATCCCTCCAAGCTCTTCTTGCCTTGAGGGTTTGCATTGAGAAGTCTGCTGTGATTCTGATGGGCTTTCCTTTGTATGGGATTTGTTTCTTTTCTCTCACTGCTTGTAGAATTTTATTCCTCTGTTGGATTTCTGGAAACCTAACTATTATATGCCTATGTGTAGATTTTTTTTTGATCAAGGCTAGCTGGAGTCCTATATGCCTCACTTATCTGTATGTCAAGTTCTTTTCCCCTCCTTGGGAAGTTTTCTGCCATCACTTCCGTGAAGAGTTTTTTTATGTTATCTGCATTCTCTCCTCTTTCTTCATTGACTCCAGTCTTATGTTATTCTTCTGTGCATCATCTAGAAGCTGCTGGATTGATTTCTCATGTTCTCTTACAATTTTAAAGCAATTTTTCTTTTCCTCCTCATTCATTGCAATCTTATCTTCTATATGTGTAATTCTATCCTCACATTGGTTCATTCTGCTGTGCAGACTTTCAATGGAGTTCTTAATCTCTTGGAAATCTGTTTGTATCTGTTTTATGGATTCCATTTGTTTCCTATGTTGGGATTCCATCAAGTTCCTCAAATCCTCTATTTTTTTATCTGTGTCCTCTCTAGATTTATTAATCATGTCTCACACCATGAGCACAATCTTTGCTGTGATCTGAGTAATTATTTCTGATTTCATTTTTCCCAGATCCTCTTTTGTTGCCAGTTCAGAGAGTCCAGGTGGTTGAGTATCAGAGTGTTCCATCTCGTTTCCCTTTGTGGTTGCTTTAGGTGATCTGGAAGTCTGTTTTTGAGGCTTGTTTATGTGTCTTCTCATTTCCACGGCGGGGTCACGTGCTTCTGGTGCCCATGCAGCTCACCTTCTGTGCACCAGGAGCTTGGGATGGCAGCAGGGGAGTTTCCTTCCGGGTGCTGGGACCAGCTGAGCTTCACTGTCCTAGGAGCCTGGGATGGAGGCAGGGAGCTTCCTTCCGGCTGCTCAGACCAGCTGAGCTTCACTGTCCTAGGAGCCTGGGATGGAGGTGGGGAGCTTCCTTCTGGGTGCTTGGACTGACTGAGCTTCAGTGCCCTAGGAGCCTGGGATGGAGGCGGGGAGCTTCCTTCCGGGTGCTCAGACCAGCTGAGCTTCACTGCCCTAGGAGCCTGGGATGGAGGCAGGGGAGCTTCCTTCCAGGTGCTGGGACCAGCTCACTTTCTTGGCCCTAGGATCCTGGGATGGTAGTGGGGGAGCTTCCTTCTGCGTGCTGGGACTAGCTGAGCTTCAATGCCCTAGGAGCCTGGGATGGAGATGGGGAGCTTCCTTCTGGGTGCTGGGACTGGCTCAGCTTCACTGCCCTAGGAGCCTGGGATGGAGGCAGGGGAGCTTCCTTCCAGGTGCTGGGACCAGCTCACCTTCTTGGCCCCAGGAGCCTGGGATGGAGGTGGGGAGCTTCCTTCCAGGTGCTGGGACTGGCTGAGCTTCACTCCTCTTTGCTTCATTGATGTTGTTCATCTATCTCTTAGTGTCCACTGCATTGATTTCTGCTCTGATCTTTTTAATTTCCTCCCTTGTATGAGCTTTAGGTTTGTCCTGCTCTTATTCTTCTAGAAACCTGAGGTTCAGCTTCAGGTTGTGTAATTGAGCTCACTCTGTTTTCCTAAGATGAGTATGCACTGCTATGAATTTCCCTTGTAAGGCTGCTTTCATTGTGTCCCATAGATTCTGATATGTTGTATTGTCATTGTCATTTAATTGTAGAAACTGTCTGGTTTCTTTAATTTACTCTGTGACCCATTGGTTGTTCAGGAGTGTGTTGTTCAATTTCCATGTGTATATGAAATTCTTGTGGTTTCTTTTGCTATTGATATCCAATTTCATCACACTGTGGTTGGGTAATATACAGGGGATAACTTCTATTTCTTCTCACTTACTTAAACATGTTCTATGAGCTAGTGTATGGTCTATTTTGGAGAATGAACCATGTGCATCTGAAAAGAATGTGTATTCTGATTTTGTGGGGTGGAAAACCCTGTAAACATTTGTTAAATTCATTTCTTCAAGAGTTTGATTGAGTTCCCGTATTTCATTGTTTATTTTTTGTCTAGTTGGTCTACCTATTTGTGACAGTGGGTTATTGAGGTCCCCCATTTCAATTGTATTAGTGCTTATTTCATTTTCCATATCCATTAGTATTTGTTTTATATAGTTGGGTGCACTATTGTTTGGTGCATAGATATTTATGGTTGTCATCTCTTCCTCTTGGATTGTTCTCTTTACAAGGATGTAGTGTCCTTCTTTGTCTCTCTTAATCAGTGTTGGTTTGAAATCCACTTGATCTGCAAAGAGAATAGCTACACCTGCTTTTTTTGTGGTTCCTATCACATGGAGTATTGTTTTCCACTCTTTAACTTTCAGTCTTCGAATTTCTTTTTTAATTAAGTGTGTTTCTTGTGTGCAGCATATTGTTGAATCTTTCTTCTTGAACCCTTCTGTGAGTCCATTTCTTTTGATTGGTGAATTGAGACCATTAGCATCGATAGTTGTAACTGATATGTATTGACTTATCCTCGTCATGACTTCATCTTTTTGTTAGATCTCCCCCTTTGCATTAAATTTTATGTTGCGCCTGATGGATTCATTCTGTTGTGCCTCCTAGGGTTGTGATCCTCACTGTCTTTTCCTAGGATATTGTTTAAAATTTTTTTTTAGTGCTGGTTTTGTATTCATTAAGGTTCTCTTTGTCATGAAAGTATCTTATTTCTCCATTAATTTTGAAAGATAGTTTTGCAGGGTATATCAATTTGTGTCAGAGGTTGTTTTCTCTTAGGGCTTGAAATATGTCACTCCAACGTCTTCTTGCCTTGAGTGTTTGTGCTGAGAAGTCTGCTGTGATTCTGATGGGCTTTCCTATGTATGTAATTTATTTCTTTTCTTTAACTACTTGTTGAATTTTATTTTTCTTTTGGGTTTCTGGAATCTTAACTATTATATGCTTATATGTAAATTTTTTTTGATCATGGCTAGTTGGAGTCCCATATGCCTCACTTTTCTGTATGTCAAGTTCTTTTCCCCTACTTGGAAAGTTTTCTGCCATTAACTTCTGTGAACTTTTTTTTTCATGTCATCTGCAGTCTCTCCTGTTTCTTCATTGACTCCGATCAGTCTTATGTTTTTCTTTGCATCATCTAGCAGCTGCTGGATTTATTTCTCATGGCCCTTTACTATTTTTAAGAAATTGTTCTTTTCCTGATCACTAATTGCAATCCTATCTTCAAAATATGAAATTCTGTCCTCACAGTCACTCATTCTACTTCATAAACATTCAACAGAGATTTACTCTCCTGGAAATCTGTTTGTATCTGTTTTAAGTATTCCATTTGTTTCCTATGTTGGGATTCCATAATATTCCTCACCTCCTCTATATTTTTATCTCTGTCCACAGATTTATTCATCATGTCTTGCACTATGGGCACAATCTCTGTTGTTGTCTGAGAAAATATTTCTGATTTCATTTTTTCCAGATCCTCTTTTGTTGCCAGTTCAGGGAGTCCAGGTGTTTTAGTATGAGATTGTTCCATCCTGTTGCCATTTTGTTTGCCTTAGGTGATCTGGAAGGCTGATTTTGAGACTTGTTTATGTGTCTTCTCATTTCAACAGATGCAGCCTGCTGTTTCTTTGTTGAGGGAACTTTTTGCTTACCCAGTGGTCTTCAATTGTCAACAAGGCACTGAGCAGCCTTTACTCTGCTGCCCACCAGTACACCAATTCCTGGGTTCAGAGTGGTGGCCTTCTGGATCCCTGAGCTGACCTTTTGCCTGGGCAGGCTTCTGGCTGATGCTTGTGCACCTGTGCAGCTCTTTTGTGTGCAGCCCTTTGGCTTGGCCTGTGTGCCCAAGCTACTTGTTTCTTGATGGGGCCTTGTCTTGGATCTGTCTCTAGCTGGGAGGGTCTGGTCCACACTTCTGCTGGCTGGGATCTGAGAGCACTTACCAATGGTATGGAGTGGGCCTCTGGCTCGTAACCATACACTATTTAAGTTTGTGTCTTATTCATTTCTCTTAAAATTACATTTTTAAGGTGCCCATATGCAAGGACTTTCTGAGCCCAACTGCACAAGTAATAACATCAAATCAACAAATGGGATTATATCAAATTTTAGAAAAAGCTTTCACACAGCTGAGAAAACAATCAACAGCACAGCATGAAGAGTCAATTTTTTTTTTTGGTACTGGAAATTGAACTCAGGACCTTGTGCTTGCAAGTTAGGTGGGGGCACAACTAAGCTAAATCCCTTCCCAAGAGTCAACTTTCAGAATGGTGTTAAAAAAAAGAACTTCTGCCAGTTTTTGCTTTTCAATTATTTTTTCAATATTTTCTTATGATATATTTTAACCACAAACTTAGCTTTAACACAAAGAAGTCAAAAGCGTGAAATTTACTGGACTGTGTTTCACTTAACAAGTTTTAAGTAAGGATGTTCATTCAAATGGATTTAACTTGTATTTTTCATTGTGGTAGCCATTTTGTTCCTCAGTTCACCGAGGACATTGCTTAGTGCCTGGGCTCAGAGCTATCCATAAATATTTGTTGAAACAATGAAATAAAATTATACCGAATCATCTCATATCTATATTACTTGTAAAACTAGCTAAGCACCCAAAATATTGTATCTCTAACTTTTTAAAAAATTAATTTTCATTTTGTTCTTACTATAGAACTTAGCTCAAAATTTAGTATTCTTCATCTCAAAAATGGAATTCAAACAGACTTTATTGAAGTTTCATCTTTTTTTTTTTGTTTCCAGATACCATTAGTCTGTGGATATATAGATTTATCTGGTTGAATGGGAAATCTGATTTTATGTAGTAGCCAGAGTAGCCCAAACATTAGATGTCTGAAGATTTGCCTTTGGCTTTATCATTGGACAACAAAACCTGTGATAAGAACATTGGCCCTGAAAGTTCCTGTACACATTTAAGTGAAAGAAAAAGCATGTCTATTTTATTTGAAAATTTGGCTTTCCTCACAATGCCCACAGTGCTAGAAAATCCTACATGTACATTGAATTGCTACTTAAGCAGGAGGATAAAGGAGAGTCTTTGTTTCTTGGATATGAAACTATGAGTTCAAGCCTAAAGGAAGTAGGAGAAAATTTTGATCTTCAAGGAAATAAGGCAGCTGGTTCAAATTCTACAAGCACTCCTGCAACTCAAGCACAGGAGCAGCTCTATTACTTTTAAGCAACTTGTTGTTGTGATAGAATAGCTGCCTATCAGCTAAAACCTTATAATGAACTCACTAAATACATATCCTAAGGTTTTAAAGAGCTAACTGGGAAAAGATTTTATGAAATTAATTATTTACATTTATTGAAAACCATATCTTGTTTTCAGAAATTTTACAAAATGAAATAATAATTGATTGGTCCCACTGCTCCTGGCCCAGAGAAAGGGGCTTCTGGGCCATCATCCATGCCACCACTCTGAGGTAGGGGTTTCTGAGCTGCTGTCCTGTCCCACTGATCCCAGCCCAGAGGAAGGGGCTTCTGAGCCACTGTCCCGTCTCTCCCAGCTCACAGGAGGTGAGCCATGCAGGCGTCAACAGCACCCCCCACACACGGGTTGAAAGGAGAAGACACATAAATAAGTCTCAAAACCAGACTTCCAGATCACCTATAGCAACCCCAAAGGGAAATGAGATGTAACACTCTGATACTCAACCACCTGAACCCACTAAACTGGAAATAATAGAGGATCTGGAAAAAATGAAATCACAAATAATTTCTCAGATAAAAGCAGAGATTGCACTCATAGTGCAAGACATGATTGATAAATCTAGAGAGGAGCTGAGGAACATGATGGAATCCCAACGTAGGAAACAAATGGAATCCATAAAGCAGATGCAAATAGATTTAGAGGAGATGAAAAACTCCATTGAATGTCTACACAGCAGAATGAGCCAATGTGAGGACAGAACTTCAGATATAGAAGATAAGATTGCAATTAGTGACCAGGAAAAGAAAAATTGCTTCAAAATTGGTAGGAAACATGAGAAATCAATCCAGCAGCTGCTAGATAATTCAAAGGAGAATAACATAAGACTGATTAGAGTCAAAGAAGAAACAGGAGAGTGCAGACAACATAAAAAAACTCTTCACAGAAGTAATGTCAGAAAACTTCCCAAGCAAGGGAAAAGAACTTGACATATAGATAACTGAGGCATACAGGATTCCAACTAGCCTTGACCAAAAAAAAATCTACACATAGGCATATAATTGTTAAGATTCCAGAAACTCAAAAGAAGAACAAAGTTCTACAAGCAATTAGAGAAAAGAAACAAATCACATACAAAGGAAAGCCCATCAGAATCACAGCAGACTTCCCAACACAAAACATCAAGGCAAGAAGGGTTTGGAGTGACATATTCCAAGCCCTAAAAGAAAACAGCCTCCAACCCAGATTGACATACCTGCAAAACTATCTTTCAAAATTGATGGAGAAATAAGATACTTTTATGATAAAGAGCATCTTAGGAACTTCATGAATACCAAACCAGCACTCCAAAAATTTTAGAACGTATTCTAAGAGAAGACAATGAGGATCACAACCCCAGGAAGCAAAGCAGAATGAACCCATCTGGCATGACAAGAAATTAAATGTAAAGGGGGAGAACCCAACAAAAAGAAAAAGTCATGACAATGATATGTCAATACATTTCAGTTATAAACATCAATGTTATTGGTCTTAATTCACCAATCAAAAGAAATAGACTGGCAGGATGGGTCAAGAAGCAAAATCCAACAATATGCAGCATACGAGAAACACACTTAATTCAAAATGAAACAGACAGACTGAAAGTTAAAGGGTGGAAAACAATACTCCATGTGACAGGAACCTGAAAAAAAGCAGGAGTAGCTATCCTCTTTCCAGATCAAGTAGATTTCAAACCAACATTGATTAAGAGAGACAAAGAAGGACACTACATCCTTGTAAAGGGAAGAATCCAAGAGGAAGAGATGACAATTATAAATACCTATGAACCAAACACTAGTGCACCCATCTATATAAAACAAATACCAACAGGCATGAAAAGTCATATATGCAATAATAAAATTGAAGTGGGGGACCTCAATACTCCACTGTCACAAAGAGATAGATCAACTAGACTAAAAATAAGTAATGAAATACTAGAACTCAATCAAACTCTTGAACAAATGAACTTAACAGATGTTTACAGAGTCTTCCACCCCACAAAATCAGAATACACGTTCTTCTCAGCTGCACATGGGTTATTCTCCAAAATAGACCACATACTGGTTCATAGAACATGTTTAAGTAAGTGCAAAGGAATTGGAGTTATCTCCTATATATTCTCTGACCATAATACGATGAAATTGGAGATCCATAGTAGAAGAAACTGGAAAAATTTCATAAACATGTGGAAATTGAACAACACACTTCTGAATAACCAATGAGTCACAGAAGAAATTAAAGAAGAAATCAGATAGTTCCTTCAATTAAATGACAATGACTATACAACATATCAGAATCTATGGGACACAATGAAAGCAGTCTTACGTGGGAAATGCATAGCAGTGAATATGCATATTAGGAAAACAGAACAAGCCCAATTAAACACCCTGGTGCTGAACCTCAAGCTTCTAGAAAAAGAAGGGCAGGACAACCCCAAAGCTCATACAAGGGAGGAAATTATAAAGATCAGAGGAGAAATCAATGCAATGGAGACTAAGAGAGCAATACAAAAAAATCAATGAAGCCAAGAGTTGGTTCTTCTAAAGAATCAACAAAATTGACAAACCCTTAGCCAACCTTATCAGAAAAAGGAAAGAAAAGGCCCAAATCCATGCAATTAGGAATGAAAAGGGTGAAATTACAACAGCCCCAGCAGAAATCCAGAGGATCATCAATACCTACTTCCAGAACCTATATGCCAATAAGAGGGAAAACACAGAAGAAATGGACAGATTCCTAGATACATATGAATTACCAAAGTTGAATGAAGAAGACCTAAAAACTCTGAACAACCCAATATCAACCAATGAAATTGAAAATGTAATTAAAAACTTACCAACTAAGAAAAGCCTGGGCCCTGATGGCTTCACTGCTGAATTCTACAAGGCATTTAGAGAGGAACTGCTGCCACTAATGTTTAAACTCTTCAATGAAATGGAAAGGGAACCAATACTCCCAAATTCATTCCTGGAAGCAAGCATCACCTTGATCTGCAAAGCAGAGAATGACCCAACCGAAAAGGAGAACTATAGGCCAATCTCACTAATGAACATAGATGAAAAAATCCTTAATAAGATACTAGCACATAGAATGCAGAAGATCATCAAGCAGATCATACACCCTGACCAATTGGGATTCAGCCCAGGGATGTAGGGATGGTTCAACATAGGCAAATCAATCAATGTAATACACTGTATCAATAGAGTCAAGGACAAAAACCATATGATTATCTCCATAGATGCAGAAAAAGCATTTGACAAAATCCAACATGCATTTATGATAAAAACCCTACAAAAATTGGAATAGATGGTCTCTACCTCAAACTGATGAATGCCATCTATGAAAAACCAACAGCCAGTATCATACTAAATGGTCAAAAACTGAAATCCTTCACACTAAAATCAGAAACAAGACAAGGATGTCCACTATCACCACTATTGCTCAATATAGTTTTGGAAACATTATACACGGCAATTAGACAAGGGAAAGAAATAAAAGGAATAAAGATAGGAAATGAAGAAGTCAAATTGTCATTATTTACAGATGACATGATACTCTATATAGAAGACCCCAAGAACTCCACCAAAGTCTTCTAGACTTAATAACCAAATTCAGTAAAGTAGCTGGATACAAGGTCAACACATAAACATCAATAGCTTTCCTCTACACAAACGATAGACTCACTGAAAGAGAAATAGGGCAAATAATTCCTTTCACAATAGCATCCCCAAAACGGAAATGCCTAGGAATCAACCTAACAAAAGAAATCAAAGATCTCTTCTCTGAAAACTATAGCACTCTGAAAAGGGAGATTGAAGATGATATTAGAAAAGGGACAACATCCCCTGCTCCTGGGTAGGAAGAATCAACATAGTGAAAATGGTCATACTTCCAATACTGCTATATAGATTCAATGCAATTCCAATTGAGATCCCAGCAGCATACTTCGCGGACCTTGAGGAAACAATCCAAAAATTCATTTGGAACAAGAAGAGACCCAGAATAGCAAAAGCAATTCTAGGCAACAGAGACATGGCAGGGGATATCACAATCCCCAACCTGCAACTATAAAAAACAGCATGGTACTGGCAAAGAAACAGACCTGAGGACCAGTGGAACAGCACAATTTGTAATAGCTAAAACTTGGAAACAGACCAAATGCCCATCAATTGGAGACTGAATAAAGAAAATATGGTTTTTTAATTAAACGGAATACTACTTAGCCATAAAAAATGAGAAATTAGAGACTTTTATAGCTAAGTGGATGCACATTGAGACGATACTCTTAAGTGAAATAAGTAGGAGACACGTGTAAATACCGAATAGTTTCTCTAGTGTGAGAAACTGAAAACGTAAATAAGGACTAAAATGTATAATAAATAATGTGAAATGGAAGAAATGAGGCAAAGGGGAAGGGGAAGTGGGAGGGGTAGTGGAAAGGAAAGAAGGGAATGGAATTTATATGAGAAAATGGAAAAATGGAAACAAAATCTTTGTAAATAGGGAGGGATGGAGGGGTTGAAAGGAGGGCAGCGGAAGGGTGAAAAACAAGAACCAAGAGAGACTATGTAAAGTTGCAATTTGCCAATGATGAATGCCATTATATTGTATATCTAAAATGTACCAATGATTAGAATGAATAATCGATAATGCAAAATAGGCAGAAAAGGTCCAAAGGGGTAGGGGTAGTGGGAGGGGCAGGGGAAAGGAAAGAAGGGAAAGGAAAAATGATGAGAAATGGAAAAAATGGAAACAAAGTCTTTGTAAATAAGGATGGGTGGAGGGCGTGAAGGGAGGGCTAGGAATGTGGAAAATTAAGAACCAAGATGCATCATGTAAAGGTACAAGTTCCGAATGAGAAATGTAAATTCGTTGTATACCTAAAATGTACCGATAAAAGAATTTAAGTAATAAAAAAATAAAGAAAAAATTAAAAAAGAAAAAGTAATCTCAGAATAAAAAAATAACAAGTAGTCACTTAAATTATGAAATAAACAGGAATAGGTAGGAGGAAAATAAACATAAATTTCAGGGGATTTCAGCTCTGAAGCCCCCTACCAACTCACAGTTGATGTCTAACCTCTTTCTTTTCCATTTTTTTAACCCAAATATACTGTCTTTTTTTATGCTGTAAAAAACATAAATTTCAGAAAGCATAGAGTCACAGCAGGCCAATGACTTTCAGTTGCTTATTTTACGTTTCATTAGTATAAACACATCACAAAAAGTTATAAACCAGGGCCGGGGATTTAGCTCAGTGGTTCAGCCGCTTGCCTTGCAAGTGGAAGGACCCGAGTTTGATCCCCGGTACCAAAAAAAAAAAAAAATAATAATAACAAAATGTTATAAACCGTTGAAAAACACATAGAAGAAAGTGAAATCACCCCATACAACCTCACCTCTCAAAATTAACATGGTGAACTGTCTTCTTGTTTTTATTTATGCATAATGTTCATAAATCTATTTTTTAAGAATTCTATAGAATTCACTACTTATTTCATCTATCTTTGTCTTGGGAAATAGGTAACTTAATTTCATTTAATACTATATTTTTAAGGTAGCAAAACATTTTAATGGATGTATAAATGTATAAGAATCATAGTTGAAACATTTTTTATTAATTACCCCATGATGAGCAAGTCATGTATTTGTTGAACTGGAGGTTTAGTAGCATTCAGGTCAGCTAGCCAGTGGGCTCTTTTCCAGGGTGCTGGAGATTGAAACCAGGGTCTGTACACTGAGTTACATCCACAATCATGTTATTTAATGCTTTTGTTTTGGAACAGGGTCTTGTTAAGCCACTAAGTTTCCCAGGATGGGCTTGAAATTTTGATCCTTCCAGTGCTTGGATTACAGGCATGTACCATCATGCTTGACTAACTATGCTTTCAAATTTGAGCAACTTGCCTTTTTTTTTTTTTTTTACATTTTTCCTCTACTGCTTAATTTTTGTAATTTAAGCTTAATTTTTATAATCCACATTCTATCATATAGGATTTCCCAAGTAAACTTAATTAAGCTGTCTTCTACTTAAGCTTTTGCAACATTTTCCAAAACAAATAGGAAGTATGATCAAAGTATATAGCAAATTTTTAAACCTTAGAAGTTATTACAGTAAAAAAGAAAAGTACATTGCCATTTATCTCCCCTCTAAATTATTCTGACTCACCTTGAGCACACATATCATTCTTGTCACTTTCTGAAACTGTTCTAGAAGACCTCTTTCTTGTTTGCCTTTCGAAGGTGTGGTTAAAAAAAAGGACAGTGAATGCTGCTACCAAGTGCTATCAAAAGGAAGAAAAGACAGGCTCATAGAAAGAGGACTGTGTGTTCTTATTCACCTGCTTCAGACAGTGCCAAGAATGATGAAATGAGTGTGTTCAAAGCAAGAGGGAGGATTCTGTGAGATATTAATGGTAATATGTCTTTTGATATAATAATTTTTAAAAATTTTAAACATTCACTGTATTTTCCAATCACACATTTTGTCTGAGTCAGACCCACAATACAAATATTTTCAACCATTTTTATCTCAGGCATCCTTTTAATCTAAGCCAAAACTCTTTTTTGTCCTCTGTATCTCACTGATGCTCCTTGAGTAGATTATTATATATCGGTCCCTTCAAGTGGGCAGGAAAGACGGGAAGATGGACTCTAGGCAAGGGACCCTGAACTATGAGAAATTAAGACAAATTATTCTGTTGGTAAAGTAAGTTCAATTTTTATTGCCATTTTTGTGCATTATAGAGAGGAGACATTTACAAAGTATGGGGTCTTTAAACCTCAGTTCTTAATAATAAGCCTTCATTTCTTAATATTTGTATTACATTGTAGTGTTAACTGGTATCATAGTTATTTTATTTTTATTCTCTTATGACACTGACAGAAGTGAAAAAACTGATTGTTATATTCAGGTCCTTTTGAAATTTTATTTTAAGACACTGAATAAGTATTAAAATTGAACATAATCCTGTTTGGCAAATCTATACTTTCATAGTATATATGTTTAGCCTCGTGAATTTTTCCAAGTACTTTTATCTTCTCCTGTCACTTCCAAATGGAATTATACTTTCAGCCTCATCACAGTAATGGGAATATTCATGTTTTCTAAATCATCTAGTATTAGTAGATTAGCTAAGGGTTCAGCAACCACAAACCACTGACTGAATCTGGCTAGCTGCCTCTTTAGGTGAATAAAGATTTATTGGGACACAGCTATACCCATTCATTTATTTATTGTCTATGGCAGTCAGCGCAGTCGTTGTCACAGATTGTATCGTCCAAAAAGCCTAAAATATTGGCTGCCTTTTCCTTGACAGAAAATGTTTATGTAGGCATGAATTAGACAAAAATATAAAATGTTAAAAATTATCAATTAACCAAAGAAACTGTGAAGATACTCTAAAGCAAATGAAATGCATATCATAACTGATAGCCTTGTTTTACATATATGAGCTGACAGTTTGTAGTACTTAAGGGATATGAAGATGCCACCATTTTCTGACCATTGTGTAATATGTATTAAAATGTTTTAAATTTTCAATAAAAGTGCATTCTTGCAACTTATCACAAGAGGCCCTTACACAATAACAAATGTTTGTCATAATACTTTATTACTGTTAATGAAATGTACTACCCTTTTCACTTTTTTCTGCACTAATGACTCAGAGAATTATTGTATGCTATTTTATAAATTAGGAACTGATATTCAAAAAATTTTAACTCATCCAATATTACACTGCTGGTTAACTCAAATATGGTTCTTCTTTAAGACTTGTGCTTATTTTGTTCCATATGCTTTCATTACACACTAGGGAGAAGCATGTAAGGAAATAGAAATACACTACTTACTGCTCTTTATAGCCACTAGTGGGACAATTTTATTACTGAAATTGAAAAATTTATATTCAATAACAACACACACAATGATTAACGATGAAATTCAAACTATCTATAATGCCCTTTCCTGACTTAATCTTTAATGGTGTGAGATCAAGCAAAAATAAAACAAAAGTAAATACATTTTCAAAGGACTGAGAAGTGAAGTCTGTAATTTGTAAGTAAGACACTACACTCCATGTGTTTTGCAGGACTCTATACTAGTGTAATGCTCTGTGGTCCAAATGTTGACTCCTAAAATCTTGTCTCTCCCAACTCACCGGCATAAATACTTTTAATACAACGCTGTCTGAAGCTGTCCACCTCCCTCCAGTCTTATTTATATTAATGCTAAAATACACACTAAACAAAATGAATTTTTTCCATTAAGGAATCTGGGTTACATTTTGTCTCTATTAGATTAATTTTCTTTTACTTATCTGGCTTTTGTGCCAAATGTTAATGGCATTTTGACAAATGACCACTGCCACATTAGACTTAGAAACAGAAATTAATGCTTTTTGCATGTTTATTGCTATTTTCCACATATAATTTCCTGTCCACTATATTATACAAATAATAAAATCCCACTGCTTAATCCTTCTGCCTTTAATGTCCTATAAATGTAACTACCATATTTCACAAAATGATGTTCTCATTTTAAAAATTGTTTCTAATAACTTGAAAATTATTTCAAAAGTATATTTTCCCTGTGACATCCAATATATTTCTGGCAGTTTTATAATTTTTACTACTTGCAGGTATATTATTTAATAAATCTCCTTATTGAAAATATTTTTGGCCATTTACTGTGGGTAAGGCATTATATTAAGTAAGAGTGCAAAATAATATCTATTATACAAGTGGAATACGTGGAAATATAAGGCACTCATCAAAGGTATATATTTAAACCACCATCAAAATCAATTCAACATAGAATGTTGTCCACGATTTTTGTATACCATACTCTTATTACTTACTTTGTGTTTCTAATGGATATTACATTAATATTCTTCATAGCATATATACTTGTAAATTATGAGAAAAACATCGTAAAAACTAGTTATTTTCATAGTGAACATAGCTTCTTGACAAAGCATGACATTTTGTGAGGCTAATATTGTGTTTATTTGGAAAAGTATTTATGTAATTGAGTTCAAAGAGACTACATTATTTAATACCCTTGTTTGTGCTGTAACATTTTTACTTTAATAATTTCCCATCTGATCATAAAATCATTATGCAACATTTTTTAATCACTGCCTGGTAAATCTATCATAAATGAGATGTCACTTCTATGATTTTTCCCAGCTTTGTTTATATAAATTGACACAAAAAGTGTAAATTTAACATTTATATGATATTTTGATATACATATCCACTGTGAAGTGATTTACACGTGTCTAAAAACTTTTACCATTTTATTCTTGTGCTAAGAGCTGGTAATATCTAATCTCAGCAAAATTCCTTTACACATTATTATATTATTAACTATAGTCGTTATGCTGTATGTTAGATCTCAAGAAATAATTCATCCTGCATAACTAAAACTGTACTTGTTTCCATAGTTTGCCTGTTCACTTTGTTAATTGCTTCCTCTACTACACACAAAGTATTAGTGTGATGCAGTGCCATGTGTTTAGTTTGAGGGTCATATCCAAAATATCACTTCACAGAAAAATGTCATCAAGTCTTTATGTTTTCTTGTCGTAGTTTTACAGTTTAGGGGCGTATGTGTAAGCTTTATGAGTTGATTTCCTTAGTTTGAGGAAAGGATTCACTTTTATTCTTTTTTGTGTAGATATGGAGTCTTTCCAGTACTATTTATTGAAGAGACTATCCTTTCTGCCACTATAGGTTCTTAACATCCTTGTGGAAGATTATTTGAATTTAAATGCATGGATTTACTTCTGGGCTTTCACTGCAGGTGAATATCTCAACTCGTCTGAATTGGGCAAAGGTACTTCTATAACTGTAAATACTTCAGGGAAAATAAACGAGACTCTCAACAATAGACTGGGTTGTGGGATGAAGAAAAGACTTACAATTCAAAGACTTCCCCTTCTGCCTTTCCCAAGAGGGAGCAAGAGGAATGGAATGACTGTATTCATAGAAAAGGTGTGAAAGATCTTTAGAAACCCTAACCTGCCAGAATGGTGAGGGTATTATGCTTTTCAAGGTAGTCAGGAAGGACTGAACGATGTCATTCCTTCTTCCAGTCTAATGACAGCATTTCAAGATTTCAAAGAATACAGGCAAACAAAATCAAGGAAACATTACAGCACTAAATGAATGGAATAATTTTTCATAGCTTGCCCAAAGAAATGGAGATCTATGGATTGTCAAAGATTTCATAATAAATTTTTGAAGAAGCTCAGCTAGCTTCAAGAGAACAAAGACAACTTAATGAAATCAATAAAACAACAGGTAAAACAAATTTCAACAAAGAATTTTTATCATAAAAAAATGAAACAGGAGTTCTGAAGAAGTCAGTGAACGAAGAATGAAGATTACTGCTCTTTTGAAACTGAGAATGTCTCCTACATGTATCCTTGAAAAAAATAATTTCTGTACTTTCAGTTTTCATGGGATAATTAATTTTACATTTAATTTTGTAATTCACATGGAATGTACTTTACTGTATTAAGTGAGATGAAAATATACATTCATTTCTCCAATTACTAAGAAATCCTCATTGTGTTACTGATCTCTTCTTCAGTAATTTATGATATTTTTTATCAAATATTGTATCTTATGTATGATATGGTCATTTCTTGAACTACCTATTAGAGATCTACAAGTTTTTCATCACATATGCCCACCAACACAAAATATCTGTGTAGTCACAATTAATATGTTTATGCATTTGTACTACATACACGCATTACTGACAATCCATATGTTAATGCACATGTTCATATTTAAGTTGAGATCAAGTAAATTATAATTTATTACATTTTTATCTTGCTCATAGTGAATTTTATTTTGCATTATACACATTACTTATGATGTAACTTCCATTATTTTAGCTTTCAATTGTGTTTTAAATTCCTATGTCCAATTTCTCTCTAATATTCCGATCCAAACCTCAGCACTTAGTATCCATCATTCTACTTTCTGCTTCTATGAGTTCAGTTAAAATAACATGTTGCATGAAAAACAGGCATAAGAGTAGCAGATATAGCACAATGTAGAATTATTTGCTTTTAATTGAACATGTTAATTCAGTGTAGAGAGAAGTGCATTATTAAAAGTGAGATGTTCAAGTGATTTAAGTATGTGGAGTAACTAAGGAAGAACAGTCTGTGAAGCAGTTACAGGGAGTGGGATTCTGAGCCCTGGAGGAGGAATTGCATTGTTAGAAGGAAGACAGGAAAATGGGTTTGGATATAAATAGCTTTTCAGGGAGAATTTACATAACTGATGAAATTTTCATCACCTGTACAAATAAAAACACTGGATGATGCTAAAAATACTCAACAAATTTTTCAAAGCATCATTGGGCACCTGTATTGGAAATGGGATTTAATATTTTTATTTTTATTTCAGTCACAATTTCTGTAAAATGTATTGATCATCAAATTATTGTGAAAATATGCTTTCATTTTTCATAATCTGCCTCTACATTTACTGTTATATGACCATTTTATAATTTTTCACCTTTAATCTATGGCTGCCCACAAATCTTATGAAACATTCCTAAGAAATCAAATTTACACACAAATAAAACACTATGTTTTATTTCACTAGAGTATGCTCTCACAGTGCATCCATTTACCTAGAAATGTCTCAAGTTTATCTTTCTTTATGGATGAGTAGTACTCTATTGTATTAAAAAAACACATTTTTTAAATCCATCCTCAGTTGATGGACATTTGGGCTGTTTCCAAGATTTAGCTACTACAAACTCTGCTGCTATAAACATGGGTAGGCATATATCAGTGTGGTATGATGCTTTTCATTGTTTTGGGGAGATACCCAGAAGGAGAAGGGCTGGGTCAAATGGGACCTCTAATTCTACTTTTTTGAGGAATCTCCACACTGATTTCCACAGTGTTTGCACCAGTCCGCACTCCCATCAACAGTGGAGAAGAGTTCCTTTCTCCCCACAGCTTCACCAGCATTTATTATTCATTGATTTCTTGATAGCAGCCATTCCTTTTGGAATGAGATGGAGTTTCAGCATTGTTTTAATTTACATCTCTCGAATGAACAGTAATGTTGAATTTTTAAAAAAATATTTATTTGCTGTTTGTACTTCTTCATTTAAAAAGTATGTATTCATCTCAGATGCCCATTTGTAATTGGATCTTTAAATTTGGGAGGTCTGATTTTGTTCAATACTTTATATGTTCTAGATATTAGTCCATTATCTGAGGAGCAAGTGGCTAAATTATTTTCCGATTCTGTGTGTTGTTTTTTCACTCTGTCTGTGATTTCTTTTGCTTTGCAAAAGCTTTTTAATAAGATGAGGTCCCAATTGTTGACTCTTTGTAGTATTTCCCATGTAATTGGAGTTTTGTTCATGAAGTCTTTGCCTACACCTATGTCTTCTATTGCATTGTCTCTCTGGCGTGAGAAACTGAAAATGTAAATAAGGACTGAAATATATAATAAATATTGTGAAACAGTAAGAAATTTTTAAAAATAATACCAAGTGTCAGATACTTTGTTAATAATTAAAATATTTTATGCAAAAAATTATAGTTTTCTTAGGAGATGAGCTGAGACAGGGTAGCAACTGAAATATTCTTTCAAGACCATGATACACAGTATATTTACCACTGTTACTCTCTAATTATTTTGTAATGAAATTTTATTTTTTTCATAGAAATATTTTTATATTTTTTCTATTAATATTTACTTGTATTACATTAAAATAAAAAATGATAATCATAAAAGACACAGTATGCTGTGGTTTTTATTTCACCTTAACCCTTAGGACTCTATTAATTACATTTCTTAGAATTAGGTCTATGTATTAGTTAGTTTTTCATCACTGGGACAGAATACTTGACACCTGCAATTTAAAGGAGCAGAGATGTATTTTGACTCACAGTTTTGAAGGTTTCAGTCCATGGTCAGCTGGCTCCAAGCTACAACCATCATGGCCGTAGGGCCTTGTGGAGGAAACCTGCTCAGGTTATGACACTAGATAAACACAGATTGTTCCAAAGAGCCTGAAGGAAAGGGGTCAGTGGCTAAAGGCCAGAAATAATCCCCAAAGTCACACCTCTACTAACCACCTCCTCCAACTTGGCCTAACCACCTAATAGCCCATTCAGCTATGAACTCACCTATGAATGAGGATAGTGCCCTTACTATTCAGTTGCCTCTCTAGAAGTCTCTTAATCCAGCCAAGTTGACAATCAAGTTTAATTCAGCACAAGTCTGCAGTTTTTGCTACATTAAATTGTATTTGGGCATTCTAGGCATCACTTCTGTCTTGCAACATATATTGTGTTTAACCTAGATTTCAACACAGCTGTGCACATTTGGAGGGCTGGGCAGGCAAGACATGGAGGGATTCATTTTTATGAGGAACTTGGGGCCTTCCTAGAAGGAATTCATATCAAATAAGATAGATTTCAGTTAAACAAATCATTTCAATGACCCAGGGCCAGCACAAAACCTGAGTAATAAAAACCACATTGCTCATTTTCATCTTTTCCCACTCGTGATACATAATCCAGTCTTATAAAGATTCTACCATCTCGTGTGGTCCGCTCATTTTTGTCCCAGGTACACTCAACTTCCATTACAACTCTTCAGGAGAGTCCTATGATTTGTACCTGCTTTTCTCTCTTCTTCCTTCTCCCTTCCACCAATAGGCAGTTCCTCTCCTATACCATGCTCTTCTAGGGATTAAGATACACAGAAGTAACAGAGCAGAAGTTTGCACTATTCATTCTTTAACTCTTTAGCAAATTCTTGACCTGCTAGGGATTTAGCTTAGTGGCACTGTGTCTGCCTTGCAAACGCAAGGTCCTGAGTTCGATCAAAACAAAACAAAACAAAAACTCCAAAAACAAATACTTGACCTACAAAGGAGGATATCAGAAGAAACAGTTTCTTAATCAAATTTCTCCAAAAGGGTAAGTATTCTTATGGTGTTTCCTGTATCCATTGCATCATATGTGCTATCATTAATTTTATAGTTTGCTTTTGTGTTACTGGGTGTTGAATCCAAGATCTTCACACTGAACTACACCACCTCTCTTTTTTAAAAAACATAAATTAATTGAGACATGGACTTGTTAATTGCCCAGGCTGGGATTGAACCTGTGATTCTCCTGCCTCAGCCTCCTGGAGTGTTGGGATTACAGGTGTGTACCACCATGCCTGACTTGCTTTATATATCTTCAATCAACTCTTTCTTAACATCTCCACTTACTTTTATTTTTTCCTAGGCAACAATATTCATGTAATCACAGGTTTGATTGCTACTATACTTATAGACTATGTATACATATTATGTGTAATGTGTTCGAGTGCAAATAACTAAAGGGTAGCATAAAAAAACAACAGGGAGATATTTAGTGTAGAGATAATTTTATTTCAAATAAAATGGATGGAAGGGCAACTGCCTATTTCATTTACTCCCAGGAACAAAGGTTTGTGGTTTCCTGTCTAACCATCTACTTTATGTTATAAATGGTTAGACGATATAGCATGTTTATACTTTAAAGTAAACCATTTTAAAGGATTTTTAGTGGTAGTAAATAAGCATTCTTATACAAAGAGTAGTTAGCATCTTCTTATTTATCTGAAAGTCAAAGTGATATGCTACAAAATGGTATTCTCAGCAGATATTTTGGAGAATTGTTTGCCAAGTATAATTTATTGATTCTGAAGCACTTGAAAGAAAGAAGTACAAGAGGCCTTAAAAAATAAGCAAAATTGATATTTTGTGTGGAAAAAGATAATGGTATTACAGAGTAGAATTTCTTTGGCAAATGGTAATAATAACAAGCATGTGGATAACTTAGACTAAAAGAAAATTATTCGGCCGTTAAAAGCCTTCAACCAAATCGCCACTGTGAAACATAATACAGAGCCTTGCAGAACTCCCCCAAATTCACGAAGGCCTTTTCTAGCCATTTTATAGAAAATATTGAATCATTTTAACTCTGTATTTGGAAATATTAACTGTTATTAGGGTTTATATGTTATCCTTAAAAATTTCTGGGTAGAGATAAAGTACATTGAGTTGTTCTTCCTACTAGGGATGCAGCATGATATAATTCCAATCTCAAATTTATTAAACATGTTATCTTAAATAGCCTTACTCTTGTTGGTTACAACACAGAATCAATAATGATTTTCTAAGTATTTTGTAGGGTAAATGATAGGACATATAAGGCCCACTCCTGTACAGTGCTATATATGTTGTTCCATTTACATTTGGTTCTAATTTTCATTTTACAAATTAAAATTTCTTTGCATTACTGTTGGCAGTGGTTTTAGTCTCTGGGTACCTTCTCTACACAGCCTTTCAAGCCCTTGAAAAATGTGTTAAACTTGCATAACTATCTTGGAGAAGAAGACAGATAAAATTAGTTATTTATTGAGGGTAAAAGACCTGGTTTCTTATCATATAACTTCACCTGCTATATGTCATGGATGCTAAATGTCCCATGGACATTTTCCAAGGGCTGGCTTTACTAATTTCCCACAGCTAGTTCTGCACACTCAGACCCACTGACCTGTTTCAGCAAATCTCCCTGAATCTAACTTTTAAATATTTCTATTGCTGCTAGTGCATAATGCTTACATATTTTCATTCATTTAACAACATTTTACTGCTCATTTACCCTGAGAAGAGACTGTGCTAGGTGCTGAAGATTCCAAGGTGAATGTAATGAAATCTTTGACACAAGAAAGATTAGGATATAGTCAAGAGATAAAGTAAAAAAACAGTTTCGGCTCTTTATTTCAAGGAAAGAAAAGTGACACACACTGGTTCTGTGAGAAATAGAAGGGATAACGAACCTAGCCTATTAATGTATCTAGGAGAGGTAAGATTGGCACTTAATCATTCATTAATTCATTTACAAAATGTGTCTTGATCAACTACTGTGAATACATGAAACATTTTTTCATTTCACATATATGGAAATGAAACAATGGGAATAATTCCTGCCCCGTTAGAGATTACATTCTATGAGGAGAGACAATGAGATAACCACTCAAAATAAATAGAAAATTTCAAATATGTTAATGAATGCAAAGGAGAGGAAGTACCTAGTATTAGAAGAACTCGTAAGAGACATATTTGACCTAGTTTCAGGTTAAACTGTGGGAGAATAAAGAACTGTCCTCCCTTATCTTTGAAAGAGATCTGAAGGAAGGAAGGAGGTTATGGGTTTAAATTGGATCATGATCTGATTCAAGACACAAGCATAGCATATTTTGGAGGGAGTGGAGCCATTAATGGCTTTGAGGAGTCCTCTTATAAATAACATCTTTTCATTGTCTCAATTCTGATCATTTCAGAGGGACAAAAAGACAAATTTTTAGGGCCTAAAGAAATGCAATTATCATCTGTATAAATGACAAAGTTATTGGAAAATGTTGCTTAGGTGGGATAGGCGAATTTATTCCTATTATGGATACCAAATGTAGTCTTATTTACCCGATCTACTAGTCAGGGCTCTCCAGAGAAGAGAACCAATGGGAGACAGATGATAGATAGATAGATAGATAGATAGATAGATAGATAGATAGGCAGACGGATGTTATTATAGAAGTGGATATTTATTATGAGAATTAGCTCATGAGATTATGAAAGTTGAGAAGTCCCATGGTCTGCCATCCTCAAAGTGGAGACTTAAGAAAACTGGTTGTCCAGTTCCTTCTGAGTACCAGGAGTGTATAAGTTCATGCAGCAGAAGACAGATCTGCTTAAAAGGAGTGAGCAAATTCATATTTCTTCTAAGTTTTTGATCTGTTTCAGTTTGAAGCAAATTAGATAGTACACACCCACGTTAGGGAGGACAATTTTTAATTCAGTCTATCTATTCAAATGCAAATGTCTTCCAGAAACATCCTCACAGACACATCAAAAACAAGGCCCTATTAATCATCCGAGAGTCCCTTAGGCTAGTCAAAATGACACGTAAAAGTAACTATCCCAACTGCCTAGTTACAAAAGGCTCTAGATCACTCATGGGCTCCATACAGGAGAGAGGCCTTCTGCGGCCTTTTGGAGCCTGACATTGCACCAGTCTAAGCGGGTTTTGCAAAGAGTATCTGACAACGGACAGCAGTAAAGGCTCAGCTTCGAGAATCCAGCTGGTAAACCATGAGAAGCAGACAGGAGAGGGTAGTGGGGTGGTAACTGTCTGGAGAAACGAGAAAATCAGTGGGAACAATTTCGGTCTTGATAGGGGTGAAGAGGTACCATAGAGTCAGGCTGGGTATGTGAGATCTAGGAAGAACGTGATTTATCTGCATTGTTGTCATGGGATGAACCAGAGTGTTTGGATTATAATAGTAAAGGTCAATGGCGATTTAGAGATGAAATGCCTACGAAGCTTGAAAGCTACCTGGTAAATCCACATAAACGGCAAATTCTTCCAGAATGATGGATAGAATCGGATTACAAATATTCTAATCCTCACATCAAAATCCCTAGTGAATATTAGTGAAAATAAGGCTTATGGTAGCACAATAATGAGAAAAGGTTATACCACTGTCAAAAGTGAAAATTAATGAGAGAAGTTAGTGATTCTTCTGCTCCTACCCTTTTACTTGACAACAGAAAGAAAATCATATTTATGTAAAGATTTAGCCCTTGTAAAGAAAAATTAACTTATTGCCATTTAAATATATTCTACTACTGTTTTGTGGTTATGATTATGGACAGCTGTTTTTCTCACAAGGGAGCTCTGTAGTTCAAAGGCACAAAGGTGAAGAATTGAGAACTGTCATGGGCCAATGCCATTTCCAAGAGGAGTAGGGCTGGTACTGAATTCCATTAGGCTTCAGAAGTGAGGTTCTTTAATCCAAAGAATACTCACTGAATAATTGGCAGAAGCATAAGTTGTCTAGGAACCCATTTAAACATGCTTTACACGTATGAATCCATCTTAGAGTGTTCTGAGATAATTTATTATTATTATTCCTATTTACAAACACAGTCTCAGATAATTTTACTAATTCACCCAGGTTCACAAAGCAAGTGGTAGAGGTAGGATATCAATCCTGAATAGTCTTTCTCTTAACCATTTATGCTATAATGCTTTACATAAATTCTTTTTAATGTAATTTAATATTTTCCATATCTGCTTCAGATCTTTTTCATACCAAGTAAAACATTACAGATTTCAGCCCAAGTCCCCTCATCACTTACTGCTTTCTAGTATGTCCTTCCCATCCTACCCAAAAATAATCACTATATTGGATTTTGTGTTTATAAGCAGCATGCATGTCCCCATGACTTTCCTATGTATGTATTTATGCATAAAGAATATATCAAAGTATAGTTTGCATACTTTTATCATTTGCTTTTATGCTTGACATGAAGTTTTTGAGATGTAACCTTATGTAGAGAAATTGCATTTGGTCATTTTTATTGTCTGGAGAGTACTTGAGCAAAAATATAGACTATGCCAGTTCTGTTATTTATGAGCCTGTGGTAGACTGCATCACTGTCTCTGGTTCTTCATTCCTCCTGAAATCCTTGCCCTTTTCAATATGTCTTTTCAATTTCTCCCATTAGAGCTGAATATTTTTCCTACACAGTTAATGTTAGTCATGGGCATATGACTTCTTTCAGTCGCAGAAGTATTTCCAGGCATGACACAAGAGGGACTTGAAATGTTTTCTATTTGGGTCTGATCTTGCAATTCTGGCACCACTGTGAGGGAAGAAAAGAGCTCAAATTTGTCCACTTGTTCAAGAAGAATGTCAGGCCCATAGAGCAAATCTGATCCAAATTTATAGCCTGGAAGTAAGACCAGCTTAGCCCAGCTGAGATCATTAGTGCCTGTGTAGGCAACCTTCGGGCACAGGCATGTGAGTGCTGAGGAATAACTGTTTTAAAGCCACTGAATTTCTGAGTGCTTTGTTATGCAGCATTATTTCAGGTATAGCTAACAGAGACAAACTTTGTTTCTCATATTTCACTACTAACAACCATGCTGCTATAAAGAATGTCAGTTTCCTTGAGAATATGTAAAGTTCCTGCAAAGTGTACATGCAGAGGTGGAGTTGCTGGTTTGTACACTATGTACATTTTCAACTTTGCCAGACACAATGCTAATTTTGTCTGTAAGTTAATTGTTACAAATATACCATGGTTTAGTCTTCGTTTCTCCACTTCTTCAATAATAATTAGTCTTTTCAGAATTCTGTCATTTTGAAAGAGATGCTATATCCAATTTTAATTTATATCTCCAGATTTTTAATGAGGTTGAACACAGTATCATATTTATTGACCATTTGGGTGTGTGTATATGCATGTTTTCCAATTCTTGGCCTATTTATCTATTTCTTTTACAAGATTTTTAAAGTTTTAATTTTTCATATTCATCTGCTCTTTAGTTTCTCCCACTGTCATAATTTATTTCCTTCCTTCTTTCCATTTTCCTTCCTTCCCTTCCTCCTGTTTCCTTCCTTCTCTCCCTCCCTCCCTTTCTTATTTTCCTTCCCTTCCTTTCTTTCCCCTCCCTTCTCTAGCCCTCCCTTCTGCTCCCTTCTCTTGTCTCTTCTCCTACTCCTCCCCATCCTCTCCTCTTCCCTCTGGAAATAGAACCCAGGGACTTGTGCAGGGTAAGTACATGCTCAATCACTGAGCTACAGTCTCAACCCCTGCAATTTCCATTTTAATGGATACTATTGCTTTATTTAGGGAAATGCCTCAGTTCAGGAACTCTTCTGTTGGAGAATGATTCGATTTGCAAACAGAAGCCTTCTGTAAAATTTTGCTTCCATTTCCAAACTTCGCATCAGGTGACCAACACGACCTCAGCCATCTTTCCCAGAATCATGGAAGTAAGTTTATGAACCCAGGTACCCTCTGGCGCTTCCTAAAGACATTCGTTTTAAAATCTCTAACTGAAGGATTAAGGAGAGTTTTCTGTAAAAAGTCAGAAATTATACTTAATGTTTTAGGTTTTGTACATCAGACAGTCTATGTTAAAACTTCTGAACTCTGCTTTATAGGCAAAAGCAGTCAAAAATAGTCCATATAAGAAAGGACAGGGCTGGGGATTTAGCTCAGTGGTTTTGATGCCTGCCATGCAAGCGCAAGGACCCGAGTTCGATCCCCGGTACCAAAAAAAAAAAAAAAAAAAGAAAGGACAGTTATCCATGTTAATAAAACTTTGTTTAACAAATTTAGAGGCAAATTAAACACTAAGATACCAGAGTAACATTTTATCTGGGGTACATTCATATTTGGATGGTTGATTTTTCTGTCATTCTCTTTAGAGGTACATGTTATAGATTTTGGTTTCTCTTTAAAAGGAAGTCTTTTTATTGTCTTTCTTTTTGTTCTGTGAATTACTCTATCATCTCTTGCTTTGTTTTTACTCCCAAATCAGTAATTTCCTCCAGCCAGTCAAAATGTTTCCACTCCAGTCAAAAGTTAGATATTTTCTGTGAAATCTCTCTGCCAAAATATGCAATAGCCTCTTTTCTTTAGTCTATTTCCTGATGTTATACATAATGCCATAATTGAATATATTGTTAGAATGTATTGCACTCTCTTTCTGTCGGGACACAAAAATAAGGGGAGAAAGGAATTAAACACAGTTTTCCTAGCATGCTTTTGACTCACTGGAAACAGGGTCTCTTACTTCTCTATGCCTAGTGACTAGGAAAAATGTTTTCTAGGCCCCTGTGACATTTTCATTATGAGCTTTAGAGGAATGTAGATTGAAACGAAACTGTAATAGTACTTAGAAATATATGATTTTTAAATGTTTCATTTTTTTAATATTATACACTGCTAACTGCAAAAGAGAGGACTTTAAAATTTAAACTTTTTGATTAATAAGAATTGGCATGGAATGAGTTTGCTCTAATGAGTATTCTGACAGATTCATTCAAAGAAAATTAATACAGATAAAATACTTCTTTTAGTAATATAATAACAACTATAACTAATAATAATTGCACATACATTTTATCTAAACATAATTTGAATCCTTTGAGTTGAGAACTTTTATACACAGGGAAAATATGAAAGTGAGTTAAAAAGTTGAAAGTCTTAGAAGAATTTCAAAGTGATTAGCACTGAGGACATAATTGAGAGACTTGAAGGTATATTTCAAAAACATACTTTTCAAAGCAGTGTCTTGTAATTTTATTTTCTGACCTAAAATTATCAGAGTTGCTTGGTATGAAGTTGATTTTCAATTTGCTTATTATCTATAAGTACTCATAATTTATATTCTTTATTTGGTTAATTTTAACATTGTTCAGTGAAACTTGCCTGTTTTTAAATGATTTTCACATTATTATTTCTATTTTATATTTTGTTAAAGACATGCCACTTTTTTCCCTATGTTTTTACCTTGTATGTTAAATGCTGCACCATTATTTTACATTGCTTATGTTCACAGGTAGACATGTTTACAATTTAGAAAACTAACAAAGGGTTTTATGATGATATTACTCTGGAATTTAGGATTTCCTCTCATTTTGTCCCTTCACTTGATTTTCATTTCTATTTATTATAGTACGTAGAAGGTATGCATGTGACCTATGTATCCCAGAACAAAGGGAGAAATGGAGAGCATCAGTGTGCGTACTCACCATTGAATAATTCCAAGTATATATACATCAGGCTGTCTTTTGCAATTCTTATATTTATTTTACTTGTTCACTGTTTTTTACATTTATTTCAGTCTTTATATTTTATTTTTAAGCATAGCTGTTCTTAGTTTTGTTGAAAGGGCGTTAAAGCTGATATCCAGATACTTGAGATCCTGATAATTGCTCATAAATAAGAAATGGTGTAAACAGAAGCCATTGCCAAGCACCATTTCTCAATCAATGCTGTGAACTTGCCTTGAGGAAACATTCTTTAACTTTGGAATATGGCACTGGACACAGCTAAATGCAGACACCATTTTCTTTGGTCAATCAAAATCCAGTCAGGGTTTCTTTCAGAACATTTCAGAGCAATGCCAGGGTGTAAACTAAGTTGCAGTTGAAATACCCTTCAGTATTCATATATATGCTTTTACCCAACAGGTCAGCATGTGGTCTTTGATGATAAAACACTTAATGGAGCAATAATTGTAAATGGTTACCATACTGTAAGATATTTTGATAAAGATAATTAGTAATGAATATATTTATATGAAACATTGGGCTGTTTGCACAGCTCCAACTGTGCGCTTTTTTTAATGTAATTTTAATTTGTCTTTATTTTTTGATATGCAATAGAGTAATAAAATATGCAATTGCCTTTGGATGTTATTGCATGTGTATTTGTTTTGGTCTTCTCAAAATGTTTATATGTGAGATAAATCCTGGAGGACTAAGTTACAGTTGGATGGTAGTAAGAAGTTCTGGGATGCTATTATTGCACAGTATGGCAAATGCAGATAACAATAAAGTTATACTTTTATGTATCTTGATGGTTTTAAACTTTCCCTAGAGCTCCTTTTTTTTTTCAGTACTGAGGATTAAAGTCAAGGCCTTGTACATGCCAGACAACCACTCTAGCCCTGAGCTACATCCCAGCCCTTTTGCATTTTTTATTTTGAGACAGGTCTCACTAAGTTGCTTATACTGGGCTCAAACTTGTGATCTTCCTGCCTCAGCTGTCCAAGTAGCGAGGATGACAGGTGTGCACCACCACGCCCAGGTCCTGGGGTTCTCTTGTGTCTGTAGAATTGTTCTCCTGAAGGGCCCTTGTACTCTGGGCCACATCTTCCCAGCTTCTTAGAGCTCTTGCTCTGGCCAGTGTTAAATTTGTTCTGGTGTTTATAGCATCTCTCAGGGCCATCAACAGGCCACCCTTAGCAACTGACCACCACGGTCTGGGTAAGCAGGCGCTGATGTTCACCAGTGAAGGAACTGGCTAACCCCGTTAGGTGACAGATACAGGAAAGGGGTGCGAGGAGCTCTTGCAACAGGTGCTGCTATCTGCCAGGCCCAACCAAATCCCTGCATCTCTGAACCTCCCCAATCAGCAGAGCCTCGTGGACCGTCTCACCCAACTGTGTGCTTTTAAAATTGTTGCCCTTACTATACATCTTTATATGGGATATATTATAGTGTATTGGGGCATGATATGCTATCTTTTGGATGTGCTTACTTCAGCTCACAAGTGAAGTGTCTATTGATATTACTGAAGTGTATTATGTTTGCCCAATAAAATAATTTTCTGCCATGGTACACTATGGTGTATGCTTTTCATATCACATTTAAATAAATTTAAGAATAAGGTTAAGAACCAATAAAATAGTCCTCTGATGGCTAGTTATAAAATTATGCCCAACTTTTTAGAAAAGACACCTTCAACTTGCAAATTTTACCCTCTACACTTAATCCAGTGCATCCCTCCTCCATAGTATAAAGGCTATTTTAAAGACAGTTAACTGTTCCCCCTTCAATAGTTTGCCAAGTGGCCATTGAGAACTTATCATGTTGGCATGTTACGCATACAGGGTAAATACAGTAGTGTCTTACATTGGGCTTTGATTTAAGTTGTTACGTTTGTACAATGCAGAGTGCATCTGGTTTCCAAAACAAAGAATTTATTTGAAACAATGTAGAATTTTCTTGCCACAAAGTGTATCATATTAAATATCCTTGTGTTTTTTCCATGTTTTCCGAAATTTAAAATAGTTCATTTTAAATCATTTATTTGACTGGTGCAGTTCTAATTCCCGAATCTTAATCTTTGGATCAGGAATATGTGGAGAATAGAGCTGTGGTCTAACCCTTTGCTCTTTCCACTCCCTTTGACCAGCTTCTAATCAGCCTCATTGTAAGGTGGATTTTTTTTCCTGCCCAAAACAACAGAAAATGCCTTGTTTTATTGGCCACTGTTCTCATATGTTTAATAATGACCAAAGTGCATCCTGAGTTCTTTCAAGTAATGCATTCCTGGCACTTCAAGAACAAACTTAGGGGCCGGGGATTTGGTTCAGTGGCTTCGCTGCCTGCTGCGCAAGTTCAAGGACCCGAGTTCGATCCCTGGTAACAACAACAACAACAACAACAACAAAAGAACAAACTTAGTTTCTCATGTGAAAAATTAGGCTTTGTCTGACATGTTTCTCCTTCTTCTGTTGTCTAATGTTGAGGTTGTTTTTAGGAATTGTAAACTTTTCCAAAGTACAGTACATACCTATACAGAACTTGACATTTTGCACAGTGTCTATCAAATATATTTTGAAGAATAAAAGTAGAGCATGAGTAGTTCTATTAGGAATAAAATACAAAGCTATTGTATCTCACAAAAGATATTTTAGAATGGAAATATTTTTGAGAAAAGTAGCTAAATATGGAGATTTAGGAAAATGCTTGTTTTAGGTTGAATTTCATTTTAACTTAGAGTTGGGAATTGAAACTTATGAATAATATGTTGAATTATGTCACCAATATGGGCATCAGCAAAATACCAAAGTTGTTATTTTAAGCAATTTCCAAATGTTAACAGAACTGTTTCAAAGTAAAAAATTAACATTGCTGGCCTTAAGAATTCCATGAATGTAAGAAATGGTAGCATATCATATAATATAGAAAGAGCAGTTCAAAGAATTGTGGCAGATGCTGCGTGTCAACTGTTGTTCCTTGCCACGTGTTGTATTTGAAAGTTTGAACAGCAATTTTAAAATAAAACATTCTACCACTGACCAAAAAAAAGCCAGTTGACTGTTGTAGTCATTTTTAACTCCAGGGGGCAGTAGAGAATTAAAAATCATAATGTTTCACCTAGCAGTATATATTTAATGTAATTATGGAAGCCAGAAGAAAATGATGGATTTTATGAGTCCAAGCAGGATTTTGCTGTGTTCAGTACATCCTCCTGAGATTGTTTGTTAAATGACAGCCAGGCTGTCCATTCAAATCCTCATCTGGAGGCCAATAACTGCTTTCCAGCCATGTTTCAGTGTTTTCATCTAAAACCTGTTTTAGATTTTAACACAGATAATGTGATTCCTTGGAAAAACTCACTAAATCCTCTCTATTTCAAAAGGGCCTCTCTGTATGTATACATATGCACACATGAGCAGGCAGGGTCATGTATACACACATCACATATAAAGCCAGAGAGATAAGAAGTTATTTGCATATCATTCTAATAATGTACTCAAGCAGGTGATACCCTAAAATAGTGTTAACCAAAGCTATGTACTGAGTATCTTCAAACGGTAACAACTGTGATAATCATTTGTATATTAAATCGCTTTCAGTTTTATAAGACAATTCCATATTTACAGATAAGAAAGTTGAATCTCAGTAATTTACCCAGTAACTGCCAGCAAAAAAAGCTTAATGTTGATATAAAAATATATGCTCTTTTTGTTATGCTAACCTGCTTCTCTATACCCATATAGAACATATTTAATAT
Organism: Heterocephalus glaber; assembly: GCF_053883595.1. Lineage (NCBI taxonomy): Eukaryota > Metazoa > Chordata > Mammalia > Rodentia > Bathyergidae > Heterocephalus > Heterocephalus glaber. Next base: position 2,208,350 of record NW_028258461.1, read on the forward strand.
AAGAAGAAATAATTACTGATTGGAAATAGATTTGATTTTCTCATGAGTGTTTTTGTCAAGAACTGTTATTTTAAAAGACTCTCAGGTTTTGTTTAAGGAGGACATACTTTTACCACTTCAACATTCACTCTGTACTTGTTAAAAATCACATGTCCTGACTAATAGATTTCAAGAGGCTATCTTGCTCTACTCCTGAAGCAATTATGGTCCCATAGAATAAGCTCTTGTGTTCAAAACATAGCTCTGGTTGCAACGCCTAGCATTGTAGAGTCATAGAATGAGAAGTAAAAAGCATTTTTGGCTAAAGAAACAAAGAATTAATATCTGGCTATTTACTATGATCCTGCTTTTATTATTTCACAGAAGAGTGCTAAGGGGATCTGGAAGAGCGAGCCCTTGGAGTTCTTCCTAACAAAAGCCAACAAATCAAGATCCACCTTCAACTTTGGTTTGCTTTACCAAAAGCTACAAACATACTCCAAAAAAGAAATATCAGCAGAATGGATTAAATTCATATATATGATTCTAAAAGATACTTGAAAATTCCTGAACAGCATGTGAGTTAAACTATAAAGTAACCATTGCCAATAAACACTGTACATGAATTATGAGAGCTCAAGATAATAGGCTGCTTGACCTTGCATAGATCATAAAGTTTTTAACATCATCCTTCTAGAAATGCAGAAATTGGCCAACAGACAGATGTCAAATTGCTGATATGTTTGCCATATGCATCATACCTATATCAGGTAAATGTTATGACATCATTTCATAAGAGATGCCACTTAGGTGACCTTGACAATTTATCCCTCAAACCTGGGTTATAATTATCAATTAACATATTACTGGTCCAGATATGTCTGTAACTGGGGTTTACTTAACTTGGGATTTATAAAATACTAAGGTAATTGAGAATAAAACAGTGTTTCTATATTAGTTTGTAATTTTCCTTCAATCAAAACTGCTGACACTTGAAGGAAGCTCTGGTTCCCTTATTTGTTCCTTCTGTCTTTGTCAATTCTTTACCTAGATACTGCTTAGCTGACTTTTCCTTTTCATACTGTGAGGCTTCACCGGCTATCTTTGAATCATCTCTTCCCTCTAGCAGGACCTTAATTACTAACTGCAGAGTTTGTTTGTTTGTTTGCTTGCTTGCTTGTTTTGTTTTTGCATCAGGAATTGTTTAAAGTTCGGATTTGTAAATGACAATTTTTTCTTAACTAATTCTAAGAAGGCTATGTGTTCCTCTAAATTGGACCTGTAAGATACTTTGTTTACCCAGAAAATAGTCTCGCTTTCTATGTGCACAGGTGTGTGGAATTCTGCTTCTCTAAATGATTCCTCTACTGCTAGTGAATTCTCCTTGCAGAGATGGTTGGTGAGGAATTGGTGAGATAAATGTTTTCCTTTTATTTTAGTGGGATTGGGATTGAGCTGCACAAGTAACCTCAAGTGGAAGAGGCTAGGCAGTAAAGTACTCTGTATAAGTAAAATTTCAAGACATTATTATACTTTTATAAACACAATTCCATGATATCTGTATTTGGAGATCCAATGTCTATCCTTAGAGCAATTTTATTTCTTGTTTGCCTAGGAAACCTTAGGATTGATGCATTTATACCTTATTTTTATATCAGCTGAGAAAATACAGATAGAAACCCCTGCACATTTTTACCACCCAATCATCCATGTAACTTGTTTGTATATCCCTATTTTCTATCTTCTGTCCCAGTATAATGGTGGAAACAGTATCTTCTCTAGAAAGTCTCCTTCCCCACATACACCATATATCCCATCCCTTCTTGTGTGTTCAAGAACATATCCCCTTAACCAGCTCTTTTCTCTCCTTCATCATTGGTTTCTCATACTCTGCTGAATTATTCTCAGTAGCAAACAAAAAAACCTTAGTATCTTCCATCTTAAAATTAAACTGTTTTTCACTACTTGCTTCTAAATTCTCTCCTTTATAACATAATTTGCAAATGTGCATTCCCCTCAATATTGACTGTCTCATTAACTGACACTCATTTAGTGTTGGGTCCCTTGGACTCCACCGAAGCTGCTGTCTCTGGGCAAGGTTACCAACAACCTTCATGGTGTCAAATCCAGGTGATAATACTCAATTCTCCGCTAATTCCATGTCTAGGTGTTATTCAACAAAGCTAGAAAAGCAGTCTATGAAATTCTTCTCGTTTTCACTTCGGTGATGCGATCCTATCCAGATTTCACCTTCCTCTCAGCAGCCACTGTTTCTTAGTCTTCTTTGCATGCTTTTATCCATTCCAATTATTAAGTTCTGCCGTGCTCACAGAATCATCCTTCACTCTTTCCTTTCCCCTAACTATACTCACTTTTCAATCCCATGACTATATTCTATCTACCTCTTTACAATTCCATGAATTTACATTTTTAGCTTGAATACTTGCTAAATTCCAAACTCATATCTTCAGCTGTCTATGTCCACCTACACCTGAGAGGCTTCTTAAACTTGGCATGGTCGAAAAGGGAATATTTAAACCCTACCTTTTGGCTTCGCTTCCCTTCTATTACTGTCATCCACATAAACAATCAGCAACTTCATTCATGCAGTTTCTTAAACCAACATATTGGCCATCCCTTGCTTTGTCTTGCTGCCTCATCCCCTGTATACAGTCTGTTGCAAGAACTGCAGTTTTTCTCTCTTTTTCCATGATGACCTTCTTTCCATTTCTGTAACACACTAAGCCTCATTCTATCTTTTGATGTTTGTCTTTTTCTGTACTTTGAGTCTATTCTTCTGGGAATTATTTTCCCTAAGATCTTATTATACTTCTTCTTGTGCATCAGCTTAGCCTTAGGACCTTGTCAGATCACAGAATATTGCTGTGGTTTGATTGTGTCTCTCTAAAAGAATGAGTTGTAAACCTAAGTCCCTAGGGAATAGTGTTGGGAGTGGAACCAAAGGACATTGGGCCATGAGGACTCTGGCTCCTTGAATGAATTACTGCCTTTATTTCAGGAGGGGGTTCATGATCTACAAAGGACATTTGCTATAAGATTATAAATTTGGTTTCCATTTCTCTTGCTTTTGCTCATTCTATATTTGCCCTCCCTGGGATTTGGCTCCTCAGCCTTGCAATTTCCACTTCCAGATCTTTGAGGCAGTATATTTCTGTTCTTTATAAATTGCCCAGTCATAGGTGCTTTGTACAGAATGGACTGAGATAGTATGAATTTGGTGACCTCTCACCAAAACAAAAACAAAAACAAAATTTAAAACCACAGACTCTTACATAGAAAAGCTGAACATGGTGTTCACTGACACACAGCATCAAGATCTACCTGCTCAGGATTACAACTGGACAAGAAATTTGGGAGTCTAGAAATGGAATAAATCCTTCACCCCTGTTCCATCATTATTAGTAGAAATCTAATAGTACAATCGGTTAATTAATAAGCAGCGGAGCTGAAAGAGAGGAGGCACAAATTGGCACTTTAAAATCATGCATATCACACTAAGGATCATTCATTGTTCTGCTTTTAGCAACCTTGATAATTTCCTCATCTCAGTAGTTATAAAAAAATTCTGAAATTGACTACAAGTGACTTTTTCCTATCACTGTAATTTTCAAAACAAAAACACCCTGAAGTTCTCTTTGCTATTACTAATGCTCCTGTGTCACAGATGCTTCTTTCATTTCATTAAAATCGTTCTAATCTTTCCAATTCAAAGTGATTGAGAAACCCAATAGTGAGCACTTTAACTAATGATAATGACTTGAAAAGAACTTATCCATTTTGTTTTGAAAAAAAAACACCTAGCTATATGAGGTATCATCGATGCAATAGGATTTTCACAGAAGAAAATGATTTTTTCTAAGTGTCTGTGATAGTAATATTTGAAATTCTCCAAAATGTATGTTGAGAAGAATTAAGTTTTAAATTATAACCATTACTGGGCTGTACCTTCAAATATTTTAAGTCTACATGTCATCTTTAAGCAAATGAGGACCCCTTAAAAAAGAATGTTCACTCATTTCCTTTTTTGGGCATGATATCATTTAAAATGTTTAATAATGTTATGCCAGTATGATATTCAAGCATATATTTTAGTAGATATTGAATGTTTCAGCACAATGAAATATTACGGTTTAGATCTAGAGTGTAGCCCAAAAGTCTCACATGTTCAGAGGTAGGGCTTCTGTAAGGCCATGTACATGTGTACATGGGGAGCTATGCTCACCAGAGAATTCATTCACTAATGATCTCAGTACCTGAGTGTGTTGGTAAGGGCAGGGCCTGGCTGGAGACAGCCCATTGGAGGTGTGATTTGGAAGGCTGTATCTCTTACCTTGGCTCCTCCTCTCTCTCCACTTACGGATGCCTTGACAGTAGCAGCTTTCCTCCACACCAGGCCTTTCCACCGTGCAATTTCTCTTTGGAGCTACCTGACTATGGAGTGAATCCTCCAAAAATCATGAGCCAAAATAAGCCTCTCTCCCTTTAATATGTGGGTATTGGGTATTGTGTCATAATGAGGAAGAAAGTGACTAAGACATGCAATAAAAATAAAATAGAACTAAGTTCATCATCAAATAATCTTACCTAAAGAAAAATTTTGGCTTGTAAAGACTCTAAATATATTGTAAGTATTCTCTTTTTGCCTTTTACTTTAATCTCCCAATTGCACTTATTTTCTCCTTGTGACAGCTCTTAGCATATCATGTAAACAAAAAGGATATTTGTGAAATAGGAAGGAAAGGGGCAAAGGGGAAGGGGAAGTGGGAGGGGTAGGGGAAAGGAAAGAAGGGAATGGAATTAATATGAGAAAATGGAAAAATGGAAACAAAGTCTTTGTAAATAGGGAGGCATGGAGGGGTTGAAGGGAGGGCAGGGGAAGAGGGAAAAGTAAGAACTAAGATATATCATGTAAAGGTACAAATCTGCAATGATAAACGTCGTTACATTGTTTACCTAAAATGTACCAATAAAAATAATTTTAAAAATTTTTTTGAAAAGAACATTTGAAGAAAAGATCTTCCTTTTTCCTTTCTGGAATAAGTAAACACTATTTTTGTTCAAAAAATGCTCTATCTTATTTTCTATTCTGTAAATAAATTCTAATAAATACCTGCAGAGTATTCAATCTAAATACAATTATACATTAAAGTGGCTACTCAAACTTAAGCTTTTTCTCATAGGTAAGGAATTCTAAAACTCTGAGCAACGATAAAGATATACTGCCACTTTGAGTACAATGAACCCTTGACTTACGAACTCGATCCGTTCCCAATGGCTTGTTATAACTCAAGTTGGTTGTAAGTCAATACAGCTGAGATCTAGATGTTTACCGGGGTACACGCTATAGAGAACAAGAGGCAGATGAATCTTCCATTACCTAATTAACCCAACTTGGTGTGTCGGGCCGGTCATAACTTGAGGGTCCTCTGTATATAATTTAAGAGAGTATGTGCCTGTACAGATTAGGTATAGCAAAGATAGAATTTTGTTCAGGTTTAAACTAAGTGGTCTTTTGAGAGCCCCTATGGTGTGCTTTAGTCTCCTGTACAATATTATGACTGTTCTGTCCACTGGCTGATTTTACTTCTCATTCATTTGAAGCCAGGTGAGGCATACGATTTCCTTTGACCTGCGAAATGTGAGCAAAAGTGAAGTACTTTACTTCTGGGCAAAATGGAAGTTTTTGAGAGCCTCTACACTCATTTTCCTCTTTGACACAGCACTCAGCAATATTTTAGATAGTGACATTTTCATCAGCCTGGGTTTTTGAAGTAGAGGAATGTAGCAGCAGAGCTCTAAACCAAGCTGTGCAGTATTTACGCAGTGAGTGGGGCATGAACTCTGTTGCCTCATTTCACTAGATTTAGGAGATCATTTATTCCTGCGGCTTAGGATTTAGCTCAATTTAGCTCATCCTAAGTAACAGGTTGTCTCTTCAAATTCTGTGATTCTATAGTATTCAAAGCCTGTATGCAGAGATTAAAATACTGTGAAAATGGAATCAGTGTTCAAAAAAGTTGTCATTACCAGCTAGCTGTTGGAACTATGTCAATCAATGCCTGTTAAATTAGCAATCTCTCAATCTATCTTCTAAATCCTTGAAAATACCTGAACCAGTTATCAAAATACTTCTGCTCCTTTCCTAACCTGACAGTATTCAGCAAAAGACTGAAAATACTTGTAGTTCAAGATTTTTCTTTCCCAATCTTGTCTTTTGCCTGAAATGATAGAAAACATGTATTTCTTTCTTCCAACAGTGTCCAAGATTTGAATTCAAAGGATTACACAGTATGAATTAAACTGTCAGCTTGCATAAGCTTGTCCTAAGAAAAGGAAAAGCATTCAGTGTCTACAAAAGTACAGTCCACTAGAGCTGAAGTCATCGTGATCCTTGGAACTTGTGCAGGGGTGTGGAAGAAAGAAAAACTAAACTTAAATTTCACGAAGCTACTACCAACAAGAACTATAAAAGTGATATTTGACAGAAGATTTAGTAAATGCCCAGGATTCACAAAAACAATAGAATATGTATTAGAGGAATGTAAAAGAGCTATATAATCATCTCTAACAGATTTGGGGTGCTAAATATTGGTAAGCAAATGTGACAAGGTAATTTATGTATTTAATAAAGACACAGATCAAGATCATAGAAATATATATATATATATATACAAGAAGGCAATATCAATACATTCACATTAAAAATGACTACAGCAGCATTTCCCAAAACTGTTTTGCAAAATACTCTTCCGAGAACTGTTAATAGGTGTGACACAAAATATATTCAATATAATATATCCTTAATTGAAAGGCTCACTGCTTATATTTAATATAGGAGAAGTTCTGCAAAGGCCTGAAATAAGGAAGCCAGTTTAGCTTAGTGAAATCTCACATTTCCTAAACTTCTTTGAGACTACAGTACTATTTTGAGGAAAGCGGAGTGGCACTGCCTTTATTTTCTGTGGAAAATTTTGAATTTCCTTTGTTTACTTAGCTATCACATTTCTCCTTATTGCTGTTTTTTGATACCAACCACATCCCAGGGACCTCTTCTAACAACCTAGTATGTATGTCTCACCCCCTGTTTGAGAGGACTCATAAAATTCTACACATACAGCTCACATTGAAGAAGTTTCACTCTATCCATTCCTGGTTTTTCTGTAGTGAGATCATTTTACTATGGCTGGCTATTCTGTTCTTTTTCACACAATACCCATGGTAATCCCCTGTAAGTTGATGTAAATGGAATCAATTACTTTTAATGATTGCATAATATTCCATTATATGAATATAACCATGGTTATTTATGCCACTTCCTTATTTCCCATATCAAAAAAAACACTGTGGTCCCCTGCCAAGATGTTCCTGTAATCCCTAATTACCCCCCTTCAATAACAGAATTCCTTTAGAATATATGTATATTCTTCATTTTTTCTAGCTATTCCTAGAGCAATGCCATCACTTCATTCACAAAAATAAGATCTATAGGAGCCATTTATTTTGTCCTTCCCCCAATTCCAGATTTTATATTAGTCAAGAGGTGGTATTTATTTAAATTCTGCCTCAAGTTATATCTGGTTTATTTCTACAGTTATTATTCCACTATTTACCTTTAAGGCACATGTTTTGTACTTCCTAACCTATTTCATTAAACAGGTAGGTAGGTAGATAAATAGATTGACAGACAAATAGATATAGATAGATCTCTCTAGAACCTTGCCACCATGGTTTTGCCTTTCTTTCTCTTTCATATCTTAAAATTTGTCTTTTCTTTTCTTTAGTGTTTGCTTATTCTATTTTTCATCTGAAACACATTGCTCATATGAGGCTTATGGATGAAGTGACCACTAAATTCTCACACATTTCCAAAGCTCATTTTTTGTATTTGAAACACTATTGATCTCTTGGCTAAAGTATGATCTTTATGCTATGGTCATAGCTACTTCTAACACTTTTAGAGGCCAGAGCAAGAAGAAAAATGCGTCTAAATATTTAAAAACTATGTATACATATAAAACACTTACATAGTACACCATCAGTGTGTATAAATTTATTTGTCAATTAAAATGAAAGTTATTGCATAAATTAGTAAGTCATTACCCATGTTCTCATATCCTACCTTGATAAATACACATTTATCATGGCCTGAAATGCCAACTTCTCATACAATTCCTTGAATCTAGTTCTGTGTCAGAAAATGGTGGCTCAGGGAAGGACCACTGTAGACCCCAGGTGAGCCCCATTCCTTGGCTCTTTACACTTGGTGTAATGTAAGGAGCGGCGGTCAGAAGAACGTTAGAGTGGTTCACCCTAAAGATAAAGGTTTGTAGTGAGATGACCATTTGCATTAGTGAAAAAGTCGTATTTGTGAGGCTGTTTTCAGTAAGTCATCTGTAGATGCTCTTTGAGAGCTTCCAGTTTCAATACTGTAAATGAAAAACACAAATTGAAACTGTGTTTCCTTACTGGGTAAATTTCTTAGGTATTGATGTTTATAAGAGTTTATCATTGCCCTTGTAGAGCATGGCAAACTGGAGGCTGTACAACCTGTATTTGCATAGCCTTACAATGCCATTGGTTTTCATTATTTGAAAAAGCTGAAAAAAACCCAAACAAGAATAGGCAACAGATACCTTATGTGTCTGACAAAGACTAAGTTACTCTTATATCCTGTGGTGGTTTTGATATAAAAAAAATTCTCCTCCAAAGTCTCATGTGTTTGAAAGGTGATTGGATCTTGGGGGCTCTACAGAACCCTAATGTGCTGCTAGGAGACAGGGCCTGGAGGAAGTGGGGTCACTGAGGACGAAACCTGGAAAAGTATGCCATCCTATCTCCTCCCTGCTCTCCCTGCTCTGCCGTTGCCATGGAGTGAGCAGCTTTCTTCTGCCTGGCCCTTCCACCATGCTGTTTCTGTTTGAAGGCAGCTGACCATGGACTGAAACTATGAGCCGGAATAAATCTCCCCTTCTTTATGTTGTGAGTGTTGGGTATTTTATAGAAAAGTAACCAAAACAGACTCTTTACAGAAAATGGTTATTGACCCCTGGAGTATAGTACTATACCAGAAAATGTTAAAGTCTGTTTCTTTATCACCAAGTTAGTCGTAAGCTCAGTGAGCTATCTAACAGATTCAGTTCCTTCTGTATCTCAAGTATATTTTCTTGCACTATTTCATTCTCCAGAACCCGAATTTAACTACCATGCTATGCCACCCATAATCAAATTCCTCCGGAAGATATCTACCATAAACAAAACCACTGAACTTAAATGGATAAGGAAGCTTTGATTTTGTACTTCTTTTCAACTTTCTAGAGATTTTGATTGAGATTACTACTTATTTGTGCACTAACTGGGCACTTTATAACTATAGTAGGTATCATTCACTTTAAGCTATGAATTGTGTGCCTCAGAGTGTTGCGATATGGCTGCTACTCTGGTGACGATCACTGAACTTCAAAGAGCAAATATTACACATCCACTAATCCTATATGATGGCTCCAAAGCTTGTTTGCAAAATAGAAATGGAGCATGGGTCACATCTGCAGATGTTCTGATTTTACTGCTTTGCAGAAGAGTAGTGGAATGGTATTTTTTAATCAGATATGATTGTAGTGTTACATTTTGATAGAGCATCACCTGGTCTAATAGTTTCACCCATGTTAGGGATTACATTCAGTGAACTGTGGAGCTCATATAAATACCGGAGAGGAAATGGAACTTAAAAGAACCTAACAATTTATTCTAAATCAACTCGGTGTTAATGTATGTTGCTAATTTGGTACATGAATCTAAATTTTTTCTTTTTCTCGGTACCAGGGATCGAACTCAGGACCTTGCGCTTTCAAGGCAGGCGCAGTGCCACTGAGCCAAATCCCCAGCCCATGAATCTAGATTTTTGAAACTCCAGAACTCAGATTCTTACCTACTATGCGATGAAATCTATATACACAGATGAATAAACAAGATAATAATATTCTATTAGTTCTTCAGTTATGCAGATTTAATTACAATGTTTCTATCATTATCATTGTCAGTTTTGGAGACTTTAGACTGATCATAGATATCATACATATGAGGCAGTTTTTCTTTATCAAAGGTATTCCAAGTAATCCCCCTTTTTTTCTCTGATGGGGATGGAATACAGAACTTGCTGCATGCTAAACAATCAATCTACCACTGAGCTACACCTCCAGCCATTTTGTTTATATTTTGAGAAAGGGTCTTGGTAAGTTTCCCAGCCTGGTCTCCCACTTGCAATCTTCCTCCCTCTATATACTGAGTAATCCAAATAAACTTCCAACAGAATATTAATGACTGTTATCTTCTGAATGTATCCACTAAAACTTATGTGTTAGAAATTTAATTCCCATAGTAACAGGGTTGGAGGCAAGGCCTACTGGGAGGAACACAGTGAGAGTAGTACCTTTTCAATGGCTGCTATCAAAAGGATTTGTGGGAGTGATTTTTCTCTCTTCTGTTTTTCCATGTGATGACATGGTGTCCTTCCCCCCGAGGAGGCCAAATACCAAGTGACCTGCCAGGTATTCTGCTTTAACAGCAAAAATGCTCTAGGATAGTGACTATGGCCCTAAGCCAAAGGTAACCCACTAAGTACTGCACAAATTTTAAGAAACTTTGGACCAATTGGCATCACACAACTCACCCCATTGGCTTTGTGGATTATGCTATGTTTTTACTGGACATTACATTTTTCTTTATTTTATGAGAAAATACAAAAGGTGTTTTCTGCCATTAACTTTGGGCAAGTAAGGCCAAAGGGCAACTTCAAGAGAATTATTCAGAGAAACCGTGGGTGCCTACCAGAAGATGGCGTGGTTCTCACTTCCTTCCTGAAGCTGCAATCTCACCCTGAGTAATACTTTGAGGCAGGACAATCATGAGAATGTTGCAGATCACTTAACATATGTTTGGAGGCATGGGAAACCTTAGAAAGTAGTATCCTTTTCTGTTCTTGATATTTCTTAAGGTAAGAGCTTTTCTGGAGTTTTCAGTGCCAGAAGGGTGAAAAGCCATTTTTTGAAGTGTGCTCTGGAAGAATGTAGGGGAAACTCCCTGAGTCCTGGTTTTCCTAAGGTTGGAGAACTTACAGGAGGAACTTTGCATGAAGCATAGAAATTGTAGGGCTGCCTAGAGAGATGATGGGCAAATAAAATGCTTCATCACCTCAAGAAGGTGAAGGAAGACACAGCTGCTCCTTTCTGGCCTAGTCTTCACCAGGAGATGGGGCTGAGATGAAAGTGAACAGTACCTCAAACAGCCACATACTGCACATTTGTGAGAGCTGCACACTGCAGCAAACAAATCAGGGTCACCACCCAGAGCAGGTGACCAATAAATTATGTAAGAAGGGCTCCTTGCCAAATAGTCCCCATTCTCTTCCACAAGAACCAAAGTATCCCTCTGAGAAAACAAAGGCGGTACCTCAGAAGCAGTTGACACTCACCTCTCCTACTCCCTATGACCCACAGTGGTCTCCAAACAGTCCGGGGCAGTGCTAGAGTCTGCACTGCAGCAGACAATAGGGAAACAATCTGAGTTTTTACAATGAATTGTACTAAGTCTGAATAGCAGCAAATGGTCACAAATTACCAGAAACTGCTAAGGCTGTTGCTAAGGGACAAAACTGGACATTGACACAGCATGGTAAAAGCAGTGCTCAAAACAAATAGGCTGTTTCATGCTTAGATTTCTCCGAATGCTCCCACTGATGGTGAAGATCGTTCAGATTCTATTTCCTGTGGCAAATAAAACATGTCTTGAATTATCATTGTTTGATTACTTCCCTTGTCCTTTATGAATGGAACTCTCTGCTATCAATATTTATATTTGATCATATTTCTATTTTTCATCGTGATTAACAGAACATGGGATACCAGCTGTTCTACTACAAAGGCATTGTAGAACGTGCACAATTTTTAGAATCAAGGAAAACATAGATTCAACCCTGTTTTTGCCATTTACCATACTAGATGTGCAGATTTGCCCTATTTATGAAATATGTTTTATATACAATATTCATCTCATAGTTTTGTGAGTATTAAATAAATTTCTTCATGCTAAGTGCTTAGTATAATGTTGCTCATAGATTAGGTCCTTAAAATGTTTTACCTTTCTCTCCCCTTTTTACCTTACCTAGACAATTTATTTATTCTCTAATCCAGAGATAGGTTTACAGAGAAGTTAATGAAGCAAACTCTTCAGGACCTTCACTTTTATAAGATGTTAATATTATTTTATATCTCTCTCAATTTGTCTTTTGGACATCCTTATTGTGTGACTGTTAGGTCCACAAAACCTGCCTTTGCCTCTGATGGTATTGAAGGAATTTTCTTTGGTCAAGACTTGACAACTCAGGAAAGTGGGATAAAGCTCCAGAAAAATATCAGCACGATGCCTATTTCAATGGACATCACTGTCCATTAAGCTAGTAATTTTATTGCTAATTAAATCTTCAGTACTAGCGTTATTTACAATATTATGGACGCAATTTAAAACCACAAAACAAAACAAGTTGTGATTTCAGTCTAATCGTTGGATCTGAAAAAAACCACATAATCATTTAGGCCAGAAAAATGGAGACATTTTGGCTTTCTTGGTTTTCCTGTCAGTCGAGGATTGAACTAGATTTTGTGCAAGGAGCCTTTCACTTCTGACATTCTATTACTTAATTAACCATGACATAATCCCTTATTTCATCCTGCGACTTAAGTCAATATGAATGCTATTTGTTATATTTCTCTCCCTTTGCTCACTAGTATAAGTCTCAGTTAACAGTGGAACAGACTAAATAAATAAAGGAGCAAAAGACATAATGGCCACTAATGTCAAGAGTAGGATGAGGTCAACTGTGGTAGGTCTTCTAATGACTTCATTAATTAAAAAGCTTAGTTTTCCCATTGCTTCTAGGTTAGACCACACACCTTCAAATAAATGCTATAGTTCACTTTAGTACAGTCCCTTCGTTCCCCATCATGACATTATCTGTCACCGTGTTTGAGAGCTAGCTTCAAAATACAGTTTTAGTTTTTAGCTTCTGTGGATTTTAAGAGTCCACAGTGCAGTAGTTATACAAACCCTAAGATTCTTCTCTACTGCTTGGAAGCCAAAATAAGCAGCAATCTGCTTTGTTTTTAATAGATGAATATAAAAGAATACAGAAAAGGTTCACTTTGTTAAATAAATATGAAACTTTACCAAAACACCAATGTAGAAAGATACATGAATATATGTATAGGAATGTGAAAAATCAAATATAACAAAACATTAATATTAGAATATAGACTGTGGGAATACAGGTGGCAATTGTAAAATTTTTCAACTTTCTTGTATATTTAAAATTTTCATAGTGTAATGTCAACATTTCGTTTTATTTTATTTTTGGTACCAGGGATTGAACTCAGGACCTCGTGCCTACAAGGCAGGTGGTGGTACCACTGTGTTAAATTCCCACCTTGGCAACATTTTAAAATATAACTTTATTATGACAGTTGCTCCGTAATAAAGTATTAGGTATGTGTGCGTAATCATGTAGCAACCTATGCTCTTCAAACAAATTGTATGGCAGCTAAACAATAGGGACAATTGCTAAAACATTTGGAAAATAGATAAACAAAATGTTAACTATCTGAGTTAACATTAAAACCAGTTATTACTTTGGAATAGATAAAAAAGATCAAAATTTGGAAACTATTTCTACATATAACACCAAATTTACATCAGCTGGTCAGATATCTGGAAGTAACACCATGTCATTAACAATTCAAATAAAAATCAATAGAAAACGAATCATTTAGCAAACAGTTAATCTGCACCTACTTTGTAAGTCCCGGGCTAGAGTGATAAACAAGAAAGCAAAAGTTCCTCTTCTCATGGAAGCCTATGAGTTCTGACACAGAAGTTTTTTTGTTTGTTTTTTTTTCATTTTAGGTATACAATATGTTTACATTTATAGTTGGGTGCTTGTACCTGTACATGATTTATCTTGGTTCTTATTTTTTTCCCATTACCTGTGCACCTGTCACCCCCTCTGCCCTTCCCTATTTACATAGACTTTATTTCCATTTTTTTCTTTTCTTGTAATTTTTCCTTTCCCTTCTTTCTTTTCCCTTCCCCTCCCACCATCCCTACCCCTTTGGACCTTTTCTTCCTATTTCAAATTATCAATTATTCATTTTAATCATGTTAACCCTTATTTACACTTTCAGTTTCTCACACTAGAGAAATGATTCCATATTTACACATGAGTGTCCTATTTATTTCACTTAAGAGTATGGCCTCAATATGCATCTGTTTAGCTATAAATGTCTCTAGTTTCTCATTCTTTATGGCTGAATAGTACTCCATTTTATATAGTGAAAATGACCATAGTTCCAAAACTACTACACAGATTTAATGGAATGCTGATTGAAATTGCAACAATATAACTCACAGAACTAGAGAAAACAACCCAAAAATTCATTTGGAACAAGAAGAGACCTAGAACAGCAAAAGCAATTCTAACCCACAGAAACATGGCAGGGGATATCACAATCGCCGACTTGAAACTATACTAGGTACTCTGATAAAAACAGCATGGTACTGGCAGAAGAACAGACCTGAGGATCAGTGGAATAGATTAGAAGGTGCAGAAACAACTCCAGACACACTCAGCCACCTCTTCTTTGACAAAGGAGCCAATCACCCTCATTGGAGGAAAGATAGCCTGTTTAATAAATGGTGTTGGAAAAACGGGATTTTAACCTGCCAAAGATTAAAACTAGACCCATGCCTATCACCCTGCACTAAGATCGAAGTGGATTAAAGATCTAAATATTAATTAATTATCTAAGTATTAAAACAGAAACACTAAACTTGCTGGAAGATAAGTTAGGTAGAACTCTTGAAGACATTGGCATAGGAAAAGACTTTATGAACAAAACCTCAGTAGCATGGGAACTAGCACAAAGAATCAACAACTGGGATCTCATCTTATTAAAAAGCTTCTGCACTGCAAAAGAAACCACCAACAGAGCTAAGAGACAACCTACAATGTGGAAGAAATATTTAGCAGCTGTAGCTCAGACAAAGGTCTACTATCAAGAATATATAAAGAACTGAAAAAAATCAGAGCCCCCAAACTCAAAGACCCAATTCAAAATGGGCATCTGAAATGAACAGACATTTCTCAGACAAAGAAGTAAAAACAGCAAATAAATATATGAAAAAAATGTTCAACATCACTGGTCATCTGAGAGATGCAGATGAAAACAACACTGAGATTCCACCTCACCCCAGAAAGAATGGTTCCTATCAAGAAATCAACCAATAAGAAATGCTGGTGGGGCTGTGGGGAAAGAGAAACCCTGCTCCACTACTGGTGGGAGTGTAGGTTGGTGCAACCACTGTGGAAATTGGTGTGGAGATACCTCAAAGAACTAGGACTGGAAGTCCCACTTGACCCAGCGATTCCTCTGCTGGGTAACTTCCCAAAAGAATTAAAAGAACCATTGCACAGTGATACATATGCACCCATGTTTAGAACAGCACCATTTGTAATAGCTAAAGCTTGGAAATAGCCTAAGTGCCCATCAACTGGAAACTGGATAAAGAAGATGTGAATTTTTGGTTTTTTTTTTAAATAAAATGACACAGAAGTTTTAAAATACACAAATCAGTAGGACAATTTCAGACATATGTGCTGGGAAGAATTTTTTTTTTTAATAGTGGAAATTTCAAGACTGAGGAACCAGATCCCAGCTAGGGCCTTGTTGCTGTATCATCCCATGGTACAAGGGCAAATATTGGATGAATGAAAGCAAGAGAAATGGAAACCAAATTTGTAATATTATAGCAAAAGCGCATTGGTGATAATGAACTCACTCCTGCAATAAAGGCAGTAATTCATTCATGGAGGCAGAGTCCTCAGAGTCCTCCCCCTTCGGTTCCACCCCCAACACTATGGCCTTGGAACTTAAGTTTATAACTCATGCTTTTAGAGGGACACAATCATACCATACAACATTCTTTATATTATTTATTATTTTGTTTCCTTTGTTTTCTTACATTCTTATTCTGTGACATAATGCCTAATTCTTTAACAAACATATTACTTTATTTTAGAAAAAATCCAATGAAATTAATATTTGTCTTCATTTTCAAGTTGAAAAAATAGAATAACTGATTTATTTATGTGACATGATTTAATATTTAAATGAATGTCTACCCTCTTTTTATTACTGCATGTTTGCAGTACATTTAGTTTACAATCATCTTGGGAAGTGAGTGCATGTACATATTACAGCTTGGTTCTTTTTTTTTTTAACCTCCTTCCCCTTCCCTCCCATTTCCCTTCCTCCTCTTCTAAACCCCCTTTTCCCCATTTTCATTCTTGTTGATCTTATTAATCTTATCTCATGTTCCTGACATATAATGTTTACATTCATTGAGGTTATTAGGCTCTTGTACATGACCTATCTTATTCTACTTCCCCTTTGCATCCTCCTCTACTACTTGGCTATAAACAAGGACAGATTTGAGACATTTGCAGGAAGTTGTATGCACATGAAAAATATAATATTGAGTGAAATAAAGCAAACACATGAGCTTAAATACCATATAGTATCTCTCATTTGAGTAACGCAAAGTACAAAGGGCACAATAAAGAATGGACTGCAAGAGATAAGGGGCTGTATCTCTCTTCTTTCAAAATCTGTGTTTTCCATTGCTTGATGCTGCCTCCTTAGAAACAGAGGAATATTTTGTATAGGAAGCACATCATTCCCCAAAACTCTAGGCACTTTATGAGCTCCCATAATACCTAGTAGTTCAGGAATACCATCCACTCAACAGATAGAAAAAATAAGACTCAAAGGTAGAATGACTATTGCAGTTTAGTAAGAGAAATTATGCTATTACATGCAAAATAATTATATGATTCCACCTGTAAAAGCTATGCTGTTTCAATAATAATTGGTTATTGGTAGGATGACTTGGAATAACTACTGACTAAAGCTCATTTTTTTTAACCTCATACTTATACTTCTTCCCAAAGATTTTTGTCTCTTTGGTATTTCTGAGCATACTTTTTTCCCAAGAGCCTGAAATTACACTGAAAAATGTAATTAATAGAATGAAGAAAATGCACTCAATAATTCAAGATTTATTGATACTATTTCATCTGGGATGATGACTTTGAATATAACCTTGATTATCTTTTCCTCTTCAGTTGAACAGTAAAAAACACAAGACATTCTTGTTATTAGATTTTTAAACATTTTGGTGAAATATAGCTGTTCAAGTAATGAAAATGCAGCACTTCATTACAGTGAGATTAGTTTTTCTGGCTTAACTCCTTCTCTATGTATGCTATAGAATTAATAGAACTGAATTATTCAGTGAATATTTTAATGTTTTCACATTGACCAATGGCCCCATCTAAATAACAGAGATAATTAGACCTGTGCTCACAATTTTCATGGACTTTTTACCCTCCTACCCTAGTCAATACCAAATTTTGCTAATTGGCTGAACAGAATCTGTGATCAAGTTACCCAATGCAGAGAGCCGTTGGTATTGATTGTGAAGCATGTACCTCAGATACCAGTTTTTGCAGCAAGAGTGTTTTTGTTCAGGTTGTTGTGAAAAATCACTCGAGACTAGGTAATTTATAAAGGACACAAATGTATTCCTGACATTTGTGAAGATCGGGAAGTCCATGGTCAAGTCACTAGCAGATTCCATGTCTGATGAGAGTCCATTTTAGATACTGTATCCTCCTGCCACATCCTCATATGGCAGAATGAAACAGGACACTAACAGCACTCTGGAGGGCTTTGCCCACATGATTTAAAGATCCCACCTCTCTAAATGTTCTCACATTGGATGTTGGGTTTCAAAAAAGTTCAGGGAGATACAAATAGTTGGATCATAGCATGTCGTTACTGCAGTAGAACTGTCAGCATGCCAATGAGTACAGTTAATACTCAAGGCAATTATGGCAATAATAGCAGTTGATTATTTGTCATCCTTTATATTTTTCACTCTTCCTTTTTCTTACATGAGATTAATGGCTGCTTCCATTCTGTGGCTCTTGACTGAATTCTCCAGATTTACTCATTTCATCTTTAGGTTAGCAATATCAGCTCTACTGAGGATAAATCTGGGAAACCAGATAGCATCCCTTGGGGTCATGAAAACACAACCTTCCTGTGAGATAGGCACATCAGCCAACAGTGGAATATATGAGTCTGTAAGGAAATCTTAAAAATGCAATTAGTACAAACTATTATCAGTAGTTTAAACAAGCAGCACTTGGTTATTATCACAAAATTACCAATCTGGAGTCAGCAAGTACGTCCCTGTCTGGTGATAGAAGGCTTCTCTCACAGTATCTTGATCTCCCTCCTAGTCATAAGATGACTGTGACAGCTGCAGGCATTATACTTCCTTCAAAAAGGAGGGCGAGGGGAGGACTGGCTGTGTTAGTTCTTTTACCAAAGATACCAAGGTTTTCCTAGATGCCTCAGCAGATTTGTACATCATCTTCCTTCCAGGAACTTGTGTCACCCATGTAAACCTAGTTGTAAAGAAGGCGGGCAAAGCTGAGGTTAGCATTTTTAGTCTCTATCATTAGGGGTGGAAAGTTAGGACAGAAAGTTCATTTGACAAATTACACTATTCTTTATTAGAATAGTGTAATATTCTTTATCCACCTGAGAACATCTTTGCTTCTCCAACATGTAACTCTAGAAACAAAAATTTCACCTTCTTCTTTGCCATCACGCCTTAATCATATCACCTAGACATACTTGCCTGACATTTTGATTTTGAAGTTAGGAATTGGAAGAAGCTTACTCATGTGACACCCATTTTGCTGGAAAAGTTTGAGGTAGAAGTGTCTGACTTTTGTGCTCAATGGTGATCTCAAAACTTACTTTTTGGCTCAAAAGTAGCACAGATGGGTGGCACTAGAGCAATGCTGGTGGCTACCACTGCTGTTCAATAGGAGCAGGAGCAGAGGTCATGGTTTGCTCATAAGTCTAGCTTTGCAGCCAGACCTTAGGCATTATTCCTGATGTGTCACTTCTAGTCTAGTTCTTCAGAAAATACCACTATTCTAGGAGCAATCCAATAAATTTGACTTAAATTCCTCCATCTTACTCTTC
Organism: Heterocephalus glaber; assembly: GCF_053883595.1. Lineage (NCBI taxonomy): Eukaryota > Metazoa > Chordata > Mammalia > Rodentia > Bathyergidae > Heterocephalus > Heterocephalus glaber. The sequence continues at coordinate 2,227,516 of NW_028258461.1, forward strand.
TCCTCCTCGTCTCCCCACTGTCTCCTTCTCCCTCGTCTCCACCTCTTCTTTCCCTTTCCCCACTCCCCTCTTCCTCCTCTTCCTCCTTCTCCTTCTCCGCCTCCTCCGTCTTGAAGGTATGGACATTGAAAACAGGGGCTTCACACTGTACTACATCTCCAGCCATGTTTATTGTTTTTCTCTGAGCCAGGGCCTTGCTATGTCCTTAATTTGTCCATCCTGGGCTCCAACTTGTGATCCTTCTGCTTCTGATCCCAGAGTGCTTGAATGCAGGTTTTCATCAGGAGAATCATGACTGTTGCTTACAAACACGGCCCTAGCAGATATAATAAGTAAAAATATAGCACCAATAGGTCACATCATCCTCAAGAGATGCAGTATGATAGAAAGTTATAAAAATATCTTTCAAACTGAGAAAAGAAACTTTCCAGGCTAAGAGAACCATAGCGCAATGAACATTTTGTTTGGCACAGAACATTAGTTTTATGTAGAAATGTACTAGAAGATACAGTTGGGTGATGACTAGCCATGAATGCCCAGTGAAGGCTTTTCAATGTAACCTAGAATGTGTAATTACATTTCCTCAAATGTGATATGTTATATAATGAGTTATAATATGACATATGTATACAAGACTACAAAAGAGAAACTAGAGGCAAAGAAACCATGTGACACAGTTTTATAATTACTGGGTGTGATATAATCAGGTTTGCGATTAAAAGATTGCTATGAAACGTTGAAGAAGAGAAGAAAAAACAGATGTATAGAACAATTACATGTCAGATATAGTATAGGAATTTCATGAAGGGGATATTTGATGGCTCAGAATAATTGATAGTTCTATTATACAGAGAAAATAAAATAGATGTGCCTCACATATCTTGTCATTTTTGAATAAGTGGAATGATAGGAGAAGAGGTCATCCTACAAATAGGATGGACTGCATGGGTAAAGGCACACACACACACACACACACACACACACACACACATCCTGTGTGGCCTATTACAGGTCAGAGGAGCTTCTGGCATTGGTGTACCTGAAGATGTATTTGATGAAGAAAAGGGCAATCTGTTTGAAAAGGTGTACCTTCCAGAAAACAATAAACAATGAACAGAATTTGAGCTTTGTATTACATAGCTGTATTTAGGAGGCTGTTGAAGAGGTGAAAGTATAACTATGTCTTGAATTGAGCAATTATGGCAGTATTTGAACAGGCTTGATGCAAACTCATATGTAGGACTACAGAGACTGCAGTAACTGTGGCCAAGGACGTGGCTGCTACCTTAACCTGGGTGTGTATTCAAAGGGCCAAGACAACTTTGGTTATACTTGAACAGGAAAGGTAGAGGGCATGGCAGGAATAAGTGATAAGAGAGAGAAAGAGGAGGAAATCTAAGAAAATGCGGAAGATGGTTTTTCAAAAATATAGCAAAACATCTATTGCTACATTTTAGGCGTGTGTAACGATAACATCCATCGCGGGGGATTTGCACCTGTACATGGTAATTCCTCCCCTTTTTCCCCACCCCCCCTCTTTTTACCCCCCCATGTACACAAACTTTGTTTCCATTTTTTCCTTCTATTTTCACTTTTTTTCTTGTCCCTTCCTTCCTTTCTCCCTCCTTCCTCTCTTGTTCCTCTTCCCATTTGAACATTTTCTTCTGATTTCCCAACATCCGTTATGCGTTTTAGTCCTTATTTCCACTTTTGGAAGATGATTACATCAGGCCTGGCAGAGCTGCAGTCCTTGGGGAAGGGCACTGCTCTGTGAGGAATTATAGGCATTCGTAAAGGTGACTTTCCTGTTGAATAAAAATGGTTCATTTCCCAGCTCTGCCACTTATTAGCCATGCCTAGATTGTCTAAGAAATACCAGATGCAAGTGTAGTTTAGTAGAAATAAGAAAGTGATAACTTCTTCAATGAATTTACATCTCACTCTGGATCAAGCTTAAACTCACGAACATCTGACTGTATGTTCTATCTTTTCTTCACCAGTCTCATCCTTTTTGATCATGCAACAACCACCCCTATGCGCACATTGACACTGCAGTCATATTCAACTACTTGAAAGAGCCAGATATGCCGTATTTTCTCTTCTCTCTACTTATTCATGTTCACAGTACTTGTAATATTCTTTCCCTATTCTTGCTGAAATAGCTCTTCTTCTATCAAATTAACCATCAATTTTTCTAGGAAAAACCTGACTGGGCCTCCTATTCATTATAATATATATTTATGTCAATGTTAGCTTTTATTACAGTGTATTATAATCAAAGTTTTATATGCCTGATTTTTCAATTAGACTGAGTTAAATGAAGGCACAGACATTGTCTGAATTTTCTTCCGATTTCAAATGCCTACCGTAGTACCAGAATATAGTAGGACTGCAGTAAATGTTAATGAATTAGTCATCACTTTATGAATCAAAAAGCTTGATTTTCCACGGTAAGAAGAAAGGCCACCTTGCTTACAATGCCTAATGTCATTTACGTGATTTTAAGCTCACAGACAACATTCCTTGCTCACCCTCTGTGAGGTATGAAATATGCCTCTGCACCCATGTCAACAGCTGGGAGCTCAGTTGTTTCTCATCTGGAGGATACACAACTTGTGCACAAGGAAGAATATGTTTTCTTAGTCTTTATTACAGGTTATCTCTATCCTAATACATGAAAGAGGAAAAATATATTTATTGAGAGGAAAATAAAGCTTACTTTTAGTTGTTTAAAATTTAATGATTCCAGAAAGCTCTTGTTACAATGATATGATTTCTTTTTTTTTAAATAGAGATGAAGTAGTGAATATCCATTAACTCAAATGATTCAGTATCAAGATAAAGAGAGCATGATTACAAATGAGGCAAAGACTTAAATAGAAATTTCTCAATAAAAAACAGACACATGACCAACAGGTCTAACAAAAAGTGTTCAACATCTCTAATCATCAGGGAAAGACAAATCAAACCTATTATGAGATATCACTTAATACCTAGTAGCATGGTAATGATCAAAAAGCACAAAGTAAAAAAAATAATGAAAATTGGAAAAGATGCAGAGAAAAGGGAATATTTGTACCAAATTGATGGGAATATAAATTGTAACCACTTCATTCTGTTAAAAATAGAAGTACCATAAATTCCAAAAATCCCACTTCTGGATGCTTATCTAAAGGAATGGAAATCAGAATCTTGAAGAGATATCTTCCCTTCTCTGTTCATTGCAGCGTCATAAACAGAGGCAAAATGTGGAAATAATGTGAATTTAAAATATGAATACATGAAGAAAATATGGTGTGTAATCACAGTGGAATATTATTTAGCCTTAAAAGATAAGAAAGTTGTATAATTTCCTGCAACATGAAAAAGCTAGATGATGATATTATGCTAAATAACAAAGTAAACTAAGCCAAAAATAATAAATATTATATGATATTACTTTTACGAGGGCTATGACTATCGTCATAGTCACAGAAGTAGACTGTAAAATTGAGGGGTTAGGTAAGCAGGGCGGTGTTGGTAAAGGGTGCATAGTTTCAGTTTTGCAAGGTGAATGAGCCTAATGTATGCACTAGTAAAACATAGCACCTATAGGTAGCAATACTGTATTGTGTACTTACACATTCACTAAGTGTTCTTATCACAAAAGTCAATCAATAATAATAAATGAAAATGTCATCAGGGAATTTTCGAGGTGATGGATGTGTTTTGTATAGATTGTGATCATGCTTTTACAAGTATATACTTACCTCCAAAGTTATCAAGTTGTATATATTAACTGTGTGGATGAATTTAATGCCCCTGAACTTGAAACTTAAAATTTGGATTTTTTTATGGGCCATTATATCACAATAAATAAGAAAGTAAGAAATACATTCTACTCAGGGAAAGGGATAGTATTACAGGGAATGAGATAGTAATTTTTAAACATACCTCATCAGTATTCCAGGCACTGTACTAAGAATAAAACAGTATTTTTATTTCCACTGTTTCTGATGAGCCCCCTAATCTTCCATGAATTTAGGTAATTATCATATCTCAAACCTATACCAGGCCTGTTTTAATCCAGGGCTTTGGAGTGCATATTTTTCAAACAGTGATCCAGAGAAGTCTAATGATCATACAAATTTGAAAAGCAATACTCTAAAACTTTTTTTTATCCACTTCTTTTAAAGGTTATTTTTTATCTTGACGATGAAGCCTGGACAGACTCTTAGAATCCAATGTCGAACCACTAGCAGAAACTACCAGAGTGAGGTAGAAGGAGAATTGTCACAGAGCTGGATAGAATATCATACTGCATATGAAGCTCCAACTAGAGGAGGGTGATTTCTCCCTGAAACTTCTCAGTCTTGTATTACAGCCTGAACTCTGCTCCACAATATCATTACAATCTTTAGCAACTTCTTGTCTTCTACTGCCTTAGATGCCATTGACTCCAGAGATTTCCACCCAGGAGGAAATTTTCAGAGAAAGTAAAAAGGTAATTAGACGGTGGCAGAGTGGGTGATTGAAGACAGTATAATTGAAAGTTCAGAAAACAAGCAAGCAAACACTTAAAGAAACAATCATGTTTCCTAGTCCATTGAGCAGATAGAAGCAATTTGAAGAGACTTTTCACACTGTTCCAGCCTTATATCTCCTTGCCTATCTATGTCTTTGACAATATATATACCTTCTATTCTGCTGTAGCTAAGAGATCATTGTACTCCTATATGGACAAGCCAGCTTATCCATTAGATCCTCAACTTTCTCCACTACTAACATGAAGATATCTGAAGATACCGCTTCGGTATCATGATTTTTCTTGTGAGACACTTTACTTTATAAGACAGCCGCCCGTCTCCTAAAAGAGTCTAACTAAATAAAGCAAAAGCACTAAAACCCCAAAGCACTTCGCATGCTCTCTTGATCACATTTCCTGTTTAGCCATCTGCCACTACCTTTCTCTGCCCTACTTTGCTGCAGAGCTTTTTAAGAAAGAAAGTTATCTGTATTCATCTCCTAGCATTCTCTTGAATCCATGCTCCTGCTTTTGCTCCTCCCCAAAAGTGCTCTTGATCAAGGTCATCAATGACCTCTTCAGTGCTAACGTCATTGGCTGGTCCTCATTTCTCAGCTCACTAGACAGATTCAACAGCATTTGCCACCAGTGATCACTTCTTCCTCAAAGAAACACTTTTTCACTTGGCTTCCAGGACCAGATTTCCCTGCTCCTTCTCACACTCTTGACACCCTCTCATCCTTCTGACTGCTAAATTTTGGAAAATACTAGGCTCCGTATCAAAACTTTTGGCCTATTACTTACACTCACTTCATTAGAAATCTCTTCCAGGTTCTGAACTTAAAATACCATGTGAGTGTGTTAGTGGTCCACAAATACATATTGGCAACCCAGAACCTTCCTCAAACTCCATATTCTTATCTCCAAATCCCTCATTGCTATCACCTTTTAATTATAGGTCCAATTATTAGATTGGACCTATTAGCAATTGAATTGCTAATTATCTTCTTCAAACAAGTCACCTCTGAAATTTTCTACAGCTCAATTAACTGCAAGTCTGTCCCTCTGGCTTACAAAACCAAAAACCTCAACTAACGATAGTGAACCTTTTAGAGCTTTCAGTAATACAAACAGCCTGATGCAGCATGTGTGCCATAGGTTCTCCACCACTGACCTAGATTATTGTTTGACTACTCTCCTTTCCTCATAACTCACATATTGTCTTTTGCAAGTCTTCTTGACTGGTTTTGACCCATTCAAACTAATTTTGTAGTGTTGTAGAGATTAGAAAACTTAAATTTCATCACAGCATTTTACTTTCTAAGGTGACGTCTAATCCCCTCAGCATGTCATTCAGTGGTCCACATAACTTTCCTTGATCCTACCTCTTTTTTGATGGTACTGTGAATCAGACCCAGGGATGCTCTACAATATTTCTCCTACCTCTTACTTCACTGTTTCTGTGTTCCAAAAATCTTGTACTTCAACCCTACTTACATGTTTTCAATTAACTTAAACCACCAGATACCTCAGGAGATCATCCATTTTCTATATTTTCCTTTCTTCCTGAAATTCCCTCCCCCTAAAGTGGTTATTCCTTGAATACTTGAATATATGAATGTAACATGTAGTTTGTATAACCCTTACCATTAGTTCCTTAGCCTGTGAGGTAAAAAATATCAGACCATGTAAAGGAAGAACTGCAGTGGGCATGTGATCCTGAGAACTACTGGTCCTGGCATGTACCATACAAGCAAAATGGTATCAGCATAAGAACTATGAGGTAATCAGCTAAAGACACAGCTTAAGTGCCAGCTAGTAGATGACAGACTACTGTGCTAGAGCATCATTCTCAAGAACACAGAATATGCTCTTAGTGAAGAACCATTATATTGTGTTATATCCCCACTCATTTGGATGCATGAGTCCAGAAGACAAGTAATATGAGTAGGAGTGGCCTCACTTACCATAGATTCCAGTAGAGTACTTCCAGAATCTCTATTTTCTGTGACCACATCTGTGGGCCTGGCAAAGTTTAGCAGTCTTAGTTCTTAGAGGAGAAATGCTTACACAAGGGATACAGCAAGGGTCTAATGAAATATTAAACTAAGGTTTGCTGAGTCCCACTTGAGCTGCAGTGTGCCAAAACCCCAGCACACACAGAATGGAGTCACTCTCCTGGCAGACACCATGGGGCACCATCATCAAGAGGAAAGTAGACCCGCTACTTCACAGTGAGGCCGAGAGATACATTTCATAAGCAAGTGATCCACTTGTGTTTCTCTTGCCCTTTTTGCCTACTTTTGACAATAAATGAGCAAGTGCACTTGCTATGACCTGAGAAAAGCCTGATAACTGAGGTCATGAACAGCTCGGAGTTGAGGGACAGGCCCCCTTACTAGAAAATCCATTGAGGCTAGGAATGGTGGTTGCTAAGAGTGAGGTGTGTATGTAATATAGCCTATATGTAGGAGGAGAAGGATGAGTATCAGATGGATCCAAGCAATCAAATTCTGCATGAGTCCTAATGTTCATCTTGGGAATGTTTTTTTTGTATGTTACTCTCAGGAAAAACCCATCAAATTCCAAAGAATGTGCTACCAGAAATTATATGGAGCAAGGAGATCTGAGGATGGAAGTGGATGAGGATCTATGCTATGAAGTACTGCCAAACCCACACTCCCATGCACACCCAGACATTCATTATCCAAGCTCTGGAGCACATTGCTGACTGGTTTTCTGAAGTTGATTTACTCTGCTAGGGTTGCCCTTGTCTCCAATGACTTAATGTAGGAACACATATACCGAAACTCCTTGTTTCAGTCCAAGATGACCCTTAGGTACCATTCTATCTTCAGAACTTCTGCATAAAATCAGCTGAAGCTTTCGCTCTGAGTGTCATAGCTGCACTTCTGCTTTTTCCTAAAAATGCATCATTTTTTCTTCAGTAGGCAAAAGGCTCGGGCATCAGGACTCTATGAATAAAATTTCCTAAAATTTCTAAGTACTGCCTAAGCAAGGTTCCATTTTTCTACTGAAAGTTTTGAATTTGGTCAGTCATCCACATGGACAAATCTAAATCTAGGCATTTTGTGGTGGTGGCAGCGAGCGTGACTACAACAGTTTATTTCCTAAGATTATTGAGAAATATTTATAATTCATTTAATGAAATTCTTTTAAATAAACTCACTTTAACCTTTTCTATTTTATAAAATTTGCTAAACCATTACATACATATACACAGATAAAGAGTCAGAACCTGGAGCTCACTGGGAATAATTATGAGTCTTTTTTAGGACAGGTAACATTCTAATGGTAGTTGGCTGTAATGAGAATTTCCTCCTAAGTCCATATAAATGCATTTTATTTTGTAAAAGAGTGATCTGCATGCTGTACTCCTTATGCCTGCCTACACTTTTGTAGTGTGCAATATAGAATGTTTTCTGCAAATACTGGTGAAGCAGTATAATTAAATTTCCTGATGTTTTATTTACCTTTTATAGAGAAAATTTGCATAGTTAATGTACTTGGGCACTTATAAATATATCCACATTCTCAATTCAGTTCTAGCTCATGGGAGTTCTAGTTAGTTTAGTGCACTGCCTGAGATGTTGTTCATAGGTTTCCTTTGATGACACAGAATTTCTTTCTAGGAAGATCATTTACATGGGCACTGCTGCTCTACGGGCGGCGTCATATTCAATGACTGCAACAGCATTTCCATGACAAAAGTTCAAATGGATGTCATGAAAACAATACATATATTGATGTACTGAATACATTATTGTTATACTAATAAGTTTGAGAATGTGCAAACATAGTGTATTTCTAAGGACTTGAATAAATGAGGAAAATATACTAGATGTTTAGTTGTCATGAGAAACAAGCAGAGTGATAACTTTCCAACATATGAGCCTAGCTGTTTGCAAATTCCCTAAATTTCGAGTCAGGCCACCTAGATTCCCACCTAGTCCCTGTCTTCCCTGTCTTTAAGGAGGTAAAATGAGATATGTCCTTCTAATTTGGCAGACCTTCGTAATAATTTGTGTGACAACGTGTTGGGTGTCTCTTTTCATTTCATTTTATACAACAAACACTTCATTAAAGATAAGCTCTACACCACCACTTTGCAGAAAAAAAAAAAAACTTACATATTCGATCCTGAAGTCCAGGATTTTTCTAGTACTATATTCTGCCCTTCAAATTTGTCTGTTCTGCGTATTTAATGGTGTGTGTGTGTGTGTGTGTGTGTATGTGTGAGAAAAAGAGAGACAGAGATAGAAATAGAGAAAAAGAGAGATAGAAACAGAGAGACAAGAGAAACAGAAAGAGAGGGATAGAGACAAAGTATGAGACATAGATAATGAGATGTGGAAATGATCATGAAGTAAGTTGTAGAAAGTGAAAATCTGTGTAAAAATGGTGATTTCTGATGAACTGAGAGAGTAGTTGATGGATTTTATGGTTCATTGTACCAGCAGACACATTACTAACTTATGCTTTTCAAATTTTTAAGTTTTTATTAGTACATGTTTGCAGTATATAATGACTACATTCATTGTGGGGATTTGGTATACGTACATAAAACATTTATTTCTTTTTACAGCCCCTTTCCTAGTCCCCCACCCTCTCCCCTCTTGGTCCTTTTCTTGTTTGTGGAAGATTTGTCTCCCTGTTTCCTATGATTCACTTTTTATTTTGTTCTTTTATTTTTATGTGAGTGGCTCATATAAGAGAAACCATGCATTGTTTCAGATTCTGTGTCTGATTTATTTTGTTTAACATTGTGGTTTCAAGGTCCGTCCATTTTCCTACAAATGACTCAAGTATATCCTTCTTTATGGCAGAGTAGTCCTCCATTCTGTATAAATGCCACAATTCTTTTATCCATTCCTCTGTTGGACATCTAGGCCACTTCCAAGATCTATGTTTTTTTGTGAGAAGCTTTTCTTGGAAGGAAAAAGTGGCTCATGAGAGGGGCATTGAGGAGCTATTCATGAGGAGTAGCAAATCCAGGTATTTAGATTTCTTATGCATTGTTATAAATACTAGAGAAAAAACAGTGATGTTAGGAGAGGTGCAAGAGAGAGATGGGAGGTCTAAAAGATATAATTCTATTTCCTTTGGTTTAAAACATGTCCCCTGCATTTGATCTGGCCTTAAACATCGTCATTAAGACTGCAAAGATTCTGACCTTTATGTGTCATATGAGGTCTTTATTATTATCTTTATGCCATTGATGAGAAAGAATTAAATATAGTGGTGATACGTACCTTGCCACTGAACATATTAGATGTATTACCAGGTCCTAGGACCATGTCTATGTGATTTTTAAGCCTCCTTTCTAAACGCAACCTAAAACTTCAGGGTTGTGTGACATTATTGAGCACAGAAAGGCCCAAAAGCAAGGAAGAGGCTCACTGTGTAACTGTTTATTGAAGCATTTAAATATAGAGCTTAGGTTTTCTTTCATTCTCTCGATGTCCTCATGTCTTTTTCATATGCCCTTTGTTTGTTCTAGGAAACAACATCTCTGCCTTTTTTTTTTTTTTTTTGGCACAAAACAAGGTTTAAGTACTGACATTCTTTAAGCCAGGGAAAATAAAGATCCCTGTTTAACAAAGACTCATTAACCGCCTACTGCCTGCCAGGCACTGCAGTATGTACTGGGATCATAAAGATAAGAAAATTATTGAACTATAATGACATCCCTATAAGAATGATATGCACTAAGTACTGTAAGAACAATGAACTCAGTGATAACCTTTAGTCCATTTTATTTAAATTTATATCTACTACAATTTGTTTGTGCTCTGTCTTTAAACATTAATGCTGCCATATAATACTGGTGCTTTTCATTTAAGCAAAAACCTTAACTGTTTGGATCCTTATTTTTACATGTGTATAGATACAAAAACGAAGACAACTTTTCCACTATTTCAAAATTCTAATGTATGTTTTACATATTTCCATCATAAAGCCTAAACAAGCTAACCAAGATATCAACTACTTTTGTTCTTAGGCTGGATTACATCAAACAATATCAGGGCACAAAAGGCTGATTGGCTCTTGATGACATCATAGGAAGTTCTGGGCAGATGATTATTGCACCAATGAGGGGGAGCTGAGCCCCATGTGTGGTAGTCGCAGTACTCAAATTAAACATGCCCATTGTGTGACTAATCTTGGACCTGAGCACAGATTGATTACCACAGTTAAATGATTAGTATCAGTGACCAGTACATAAATTTCTGCAGGCTTGTGTGAACAAACATGTCAGTGATTTATGTGATTTCATAGTATTATTATAAAATCTTCATAATTATGGATTGCTGGCTAAAATCTGAATCAACAGTGAACCTAGAAATTAGTAATAATACAGATGGCATGAATTAATTCTGGCTTTCTAAATGCAGTTTCATAGGGAAAAAACCAGTTCCCATGCAGGACCCAGGGAGGAAGTGAACATTCTAAAAGATGGTTTGAAGACTAGAAACTAACTTCTTGTCTGAAGGGCCGGGGATTTAGCTCAGTGACACCGTGAATGCCTCGCAAGCGCAAGGTTCTGAGTTCAATCCCTGGTACCAAAAAACAAATTTTTTTAAAGTTATCTGAGGATCTAATTGGTGAAATTTAGTGTTTCCTTTTTCCTTAATCACTGCTAGAGCATATGTTTCTGTGAATAAAATTTTCACTCTTCACCACAAAAATATAGGTATTCAGACAGCATATCTCAGAGAGTAATTGATATATTCTTCTCCATGGAAACAATGTAAAAGTTCAGTATCTATTTCAATAAAACCATTTTCGTATGCCATTCAAATGTGCCATGGGTGTAGTGATTCAGATTGCTCACTGGGTGTCGCTTTCTCACATATATTGTTTCAATGGTCTGACTCACACCCCAATTTTTTCATACACCTAATGTTAAATGTTCTGATGAGTAATGTTTCAGCATCAACATTTTCCTGTATATATTATATAGTTTCTTTGAAGAGTGCCTACATTTATCATCCTATCATGGTTATTCATGCTGAACACATGATTGTTGCATACCCTCTTTAAAAATATTCTTGTTGTATACTAAAAGTAAAGAGAGATTTAGTCTAATAAAATTTGTATTAACAGAGCTGGGGGTTTAGCTCAGTGGCACCACACCTGCCCTGCAAGAACAAAGTCCTGAGTTTGATCCTTAATATGGGAAAAATAATTGAATTAACATCCTGACATAGCTATAAGAAAGCAATAAAAATATTACATGGTTGTGGCAAAATATGCATACCTTAAATTTAACATTAAAATATTTGAAAAAGTCAGTAGCATCTAGAATATTCACATTCTAAATTTCTTTGGGTACACTAAAGGACCAAACAAAGGCTCCTCTGGGAAAGACATTTTAAAGCACATGTCCCCAGAGTTTTGTAGAAAAATGTGGTGGCATCAGGCAGCCATTCAAAAAATGTGGTTGCTTTTTCCCAGGGCTTAGGCCATACTATAGCATGGGGAATGGTAACTCATCTGTCTGTACACACTCCTCTCTTACCAAAGACCTATGACCCTTTTCTTTATTGAGCACATCCCTTGTTACAGTAAGTGTCTAGCTAGATTTCAGAGTTCCAAAGCAGGTTATTCTGAAAGCTTTTCCTTTCTTTCAATTTAGTGGGTGTGGGACTTGACAAAACAAGTTATGTTGCACATTGTGGGATGAAAGAAACACCAAAAGATTACTAGAAAGGGCAAAAGTATATGGTAAATCTAAGACCACCGATGAGATAATAAGGCTGCCCAAGGAATATGATTGGGAATATATGAGGCATCAGCAGTGGAATAGGTGAGTCCAGAGTTTACAAGAAAGATAGTAAGGTTCCTTACTGGGCTGTTTTTTATGACATCCTCCTTTGAGAGTTTTGGCAGTTTTAGTTAATAATGTGTTTCCTTATGTAATCATTACAGATAATAGAGGTAGAAAGAACATTGTAGTTTGGGGGAAAAAGATTTTTGTGGGATTGCTTGAATGATTTTGTTAGTGCAGTGGATTCTTGGTCACATGAGAAGGCAAATGGAATTCCAAGATTGGGAAAATTTCTTCTAATGGAAGCTTAACAGCAGTAGTGGTGGTGCTGCTTTTGCATAGAGGAACTTTCAGTTAATGAGAGAACATGCAGAGTCAATGAGGGCATATGAACAGCCATATGATATAGGGAGCTGAATAACATTTAATTACCAGTGAAGAAAGCTTCCCACAGAGGATGGATCTATTTCTTGTTCCACTTTGCCAAGATTATGATTTTGTAAGTTATGGCAAGATTATACTGCTTATTCTAGGTAACGAGTAAAACTTCCCTTCCAATACCAGCAGAGAAATTGATTTTTGGTTTTCTTCCCCACAACCGGTAATCATGTGAAAGTTGTAGAATAAACTATTTGCAAGGGACTGAGGAGAGACCAAGTGGCTGTTTAAGTATCTCTAAAGCCCATCTGAGTGGATAAAACATCTATTTTGTTTCCAATTAGTCTTTTCATTCTCAGGAACCTTTAATAGAGATTTTCCTTTTGATAATTGAAGGATAAGGTGGTAAGTAGAATGGATTTTAAAATCTTGTCTGATTGTGGTGGGACTTTAACAGGTTTATAAACAGCTAGCTTAGCATATTTATCAACTAATGACTTTTCCCTTGCCTCGTGCACTTTATTGCCCATGTGAGCTTCAATTTTGAATAAGACTACCTCTTACGGCAAGAAAATGGCCTCTAGGAGGTCAGCAGCCTGTTTCCAATTTTAATTGCTGTTCCAGCTGCAGTCATAAATCCCTCAGCTTTCTGTAACATTTCAAAGTCATGTGCTATTCCAAAATCGTGGGATAGGTGATAATTCTTCTATTTTTATGAAAGTGAAAGCTCTTGTGAGAGCCACAAGTTCCACTACCTGTGCTGGTTTATTTTGAATCAATAGAGTCTCATGTTCTATAGGTTTGTGAAAAGAGTATTGGCACGTCTTGCCTGGAAACCTCCTCCTGAGGTATAGAACCATCAACAAAGAGTACAGTGTAGGTCTAGAGAGAAACTTCCACAAGATCTGGATGTGAAAAGGCTAAAGTTTTTGCAGTTTCAGTGCAGTAAAGTGGTTGTCCCTTCAGTCAAGGGATTACCACTATGACATTCATAGACAGGAATGTGCAAAGGAGAAAGCAAAAACATCTCCTAAGATGTAACTGTGGAGGAATTCCATTAATATGTCCAAAAGATTCAATTGTTTCAGGTTTTGAATAATACCTAGGTAATTTAGGACAGGAGTAGTGGTACTTATTTAACTTTCAAAGATTTGGCTTTCTAAATAACTCCTATTATCTTGTGCAGAAAACTTCAATATTGAGTATGCCCAAAGCAGGCTGTAAGTAATGTAGGCTGTAAAGAGTTAACCCCACAATTGACTTGTTTATATAAGTGAGTCTGGCCAAATCCTACATGTAGAGGTTAGAGTAACTGGCACCCAAATTCTGTTCCCACAACTAAAACCTTCTTACTAGAAAGACAATGTTCTAATTACAACCATATATTTTGTCTATTCTGTTCCTAATTCAAGAATACTTTGTCTTGTCTTTTACAAGTCTTGCTTACATTAATTTCCATAGAAACTGCACAACTGTGCATCCTCACATGTAGTTTTGCCCTTGTACGTAGCTCACCTTTACACCAATTGATTACCAGTAAAAATCAGTGACTTGAACTTGCCAGGGCCTTTGTCAGTTGCACTGGCACTGGTCGTCCTGGCATCCCTCTTTTTATCTCTCTTTTAGTTCTGTCTTTTAGTTTTTTTCCCCTCAGTCCTACATAGTGCACTGGGGAGGAGACTGGACCCTACTGGAGAGGTTTTCAGCAACTCTTCAAGGGTTTCCCATAATTTTATAGTTCTAAAAGGCTCTGAAATGTGAATGAGAGCAGGGGGAGGAGTTACAGACTTCAAGAGTTATTTCTTCTGAAATATAAAATATTAACATATACAAATCTCTGCTTCATAGATTAGTGAGTGTTGTGGGATTTGACAAAAATTATCTTGGTCATGTGGGATCACAGAAATACAAAAAGAGTATTAGACAAGGGGAAAATCGTATGATAAATCTAACCTCAAAAATGAGATGATCTAGGTGCTCCAAGGAATCTTAGTGAGAAAATGTGAGGTGTCTATGGTCAAGTAGGTGAGTCCCAGTCCTGTGTCTACCATTAACTACAATGATTTCAACCAGAGTGTTTAAGTTATCTTAGTACAGATAATATCAGATCCCCGAAGGAGAATCACTAAGACTTTGCAATTAGTTGATTCATTTTTCTTTTGAGACAAAAGTGATTTCAGTGTCCTTTTACTTTGTAAAATCTATTGAGGTTACAGTTTATCAGTATTTTTAGGAAACTTGAGGGTGGCTTGAAGGACTTGAGATAATTCTTTCCAAGTTGTTTCAGTTTGAGAGTCATTCATTTATGCTGGATGGATTTAACTTTGTCAAATTATACATCTTCATGTTATGGTGCTAAAGTGTGGATCTCAAAAAAATGGGAAATTTTACAATGACATGATATTTTGAATACTCTCACAAAATTGAGCATGGACCACAAAGAAATCTGTAAATGAAGCATATGCAATGCTGTCCATCTGGGGTTAGACATGAATAATCTTCCAAGATATTTTCTTTCTGGTGTCTATATTCAGAACTACTTATCTCCTTGCTGTGTGCACTCTTGAATCCATTCAGCTAATTTTAGATGAGAAGCACATGAGAATATAAACTAAAAGTTTTTTCCACTCATTTCCTTTGTTCTCTGGTAAGTTCTAGATCTATTTTAGTGTACTTATAAGTCTTCTTCAATTTTAAACCACTTGTTCTTCTCAGACTACCAGGAAGCATTTCTAGGATCCAATGAGAAGGTGAGCTAAGTGGTAAAGATTTGCATGTCCTAAAGAATAAACAAATGGAAATTATTAGGATAATTCTCCTTATTCGTTCTTGGAGCATGGAAACATTTCACTTTAGCATGTAAATCAGATCAAGACAGGATTAAAATGGCTCAATGAAGGAAGGAGGCAATTGAGGTATTGCATATTCCTGGCCTTGGATGCCAAGAACCTGGTACACAGGATCGTAATCTTAAGTAACTTAAAGAAACTGAAGGTCTGGTAAAGTATGGTTAGGCTTGGCACAAGTGGGTAAACATGGAGTGTTGAGAAAGAGAAGGTGACAGGAATGGGTTCACAGGAGCTAAAAAATAATGATAGGGAAATGAGTAAGATAGAAATGACTTTGAGGTTAGAGTAGTCGAAGAAGGGCCATTTTAGTAGGACAAATGATCCTGCTGAGGTTGAAGAGCCTAATATAAGATAAGCTTGATCTAACAAGGTTATTTTTCAGCTTCCTTATCAAAAGAAAGAAATCATTCTTTACAGAGAAATTTGGATGCTTGTGATTCAAAGCTTTATTAGCAATGAACTTCTAAGGAGAGATTATACTTCCAAGTTTTTCTTATGAAATTGTGCCACTTTTTGAGATAATTGAACCTAATCATTGCTGCATTAGCAGATGATAGTCACAGGGAGAAGAGGATGTAGAGTATCTAAATAGATTAAAAATTATCTGTGCGACTAGCAGTCTATTAAACTAAAAGGAGAATTTTAAAGGAACTGGAAAATGGTCTCACTTGATTATTTTTTTTTCTTACACCTATTGAGTAAGGGACCAAAGAAATTTGCTTGCAGAATCTCCAACAGTGGAGCTGAAGGAAACAGGTGAGATCTTACAAAGGGGCAGAAAAAATACCTCTCTTTACTCAAAAGCATCAAAGTACTTCTTACTGTGCTTTAATATATAAGACATCTGGAGAACTGGTTCCGGAGATGAACTCATTGAAGGATCCCTGAATTTCTGAACAACAGAAAAGTTCAAAGGATTCACAAGGGACTGTTACCTGGTCTGGGATGGCAGGGCTCTAGAGGTGAGCGCAATCTGAATTTGAGATCTGGTCCTCAAAACTGAAAAATGCAAAACAAATCTGAATGTCTAACTTCAAGAGCACAGCCAACAAAAGCAAAAGTAGACAAATGATACTACAAGAAACTTAAAATCTTCTGGATATCAAAGGAAACTATCAGCAGTGTAAAAGGACAACCTATAGAACAGGAAAAAAAATTTATAAACCATACATTTGATAAGGTGTAAATATATAAAGAACATCTAAAGCTCAAAAGCAACTGTTAAAAAAAAGCACAATGAGACATGAACAAAGGAATGGAATAGATATTTTTCAAAAGAAGATATACAGATGCCCAAATGATATGTGGAAAGGTGCTGAACACCGCTAGTTATCATGCAAATTAAATCCACATTGAAATCTCACCTCACGTCTATTAGGAAGGACATTATCAAGATAAACCAAGACTTAAAAACAAGTGAACAAACCTATAAAATAACAATATTAAAAATATATGGAGAAATTAGTATTATTGTGTACTGTTGATGGGAATATAAAATGGTATAGGTGCTATGGAAATTAATGTGTATGTCCTTCAAAAGATTAAAAATTGAATTACTACATGATCTGGCTATCCCACATCCTGGTATATATTGAGAAGAACAGAGGCCGATTTTGGAAGGTTTCATGTACACCTTCCTTCACTGCAACAGAAGTCATAGTAAATAAGAGGTAGAAGCAACCCAAATGTCCACTGAAGGATGAATAGATGAAGAAAATGCATACACCTATTAAATGTGATGAACCCTTAATATGCATGAAATCTTGCTATTTGCAACAACATGGGTGAACCTGCTGAATATTATGCTCAGCAAAATAGACCAAGGCACAAAGCAAATATTATATAATCTGATTTATATGGAGAAGTCAGTTTCACAGAAGTAGAAAATAGAATGATGTCAGGGGCTTGGGGAAGAAGAAAACTGAGGGGTAATTAATGGGTGTATGATTTTCAATTCTGCAAAATGAAACAGTTTTAAAGATTGCACACACAAAGAATAAATTATACTTAACACTATCGAAAGCTAGTTTTTTATTAATTATATTGGTACATTTTAGGCATACAATATAATGACATTCATCATTGGAAATTTGCACCTTTGCATAATCTCTCTTGGCTCTTGTTTTTTCCTGTTCTCCTGCCCTCCCTTCAACCCCTCCACTTCTTTAAGGCGATACTCTTAAGTGAAATAAATAGGACACACATGTGTAAATACCGAATAGTTTCTCTAGTGTGAGAAACTGAAAGTGTAAATATGGAAAGCTACTTTTTAAATGATTAAGATGGTAAATTTGCCACTATATTTTTTAACCACAGTTATAATATTAAAATATATTTAAGGAAAATATGGACTTACATAAGTCCAGAGAAACTATGTGAAAGCATCATTTCAAAATGAGAAATGGGAGTATTACAATGAGGAGAACACTAAATATAAAAACTCTGATATCTGAAAGGTTAAAGGAAGGTTTTTATTTTTACAAGAAGAAATAAGCAAAGCTGGAAACCAGCATGGGGACTGGAATGAATAAATAGAGTGATGGTGCGTAGATTGGTGAACATTTAAACACTTTAGTAAGTGATATCAACTCATTTTGGGAAGACCTGAAGGAGAGATTTTATGCCAGCTTAGGCAGAAGTTTTGGTGAGTAGAAGAAAGAGAGTCTTGATAAAAGTTTATTGAAAAACCATTTTTTTTCTGATCAGTGGAGATAAAAGTTAGGTAATTATTTATGAGGAAAAGTAATGAGAATGTTGAGCCTCTTTCCAGTCCTTAAAGATAAATATGGAAAAGGAGTCATCTTGGCATCATATTTAAGGAAGGGTGTTTTTTGAAAGGTATAACTCCTAGAGCATAGACAACAAACCAAATATAGACAAATGAGATCATATCAAACAAAAATTTCCCATATCAGCCTCAATTTTGAATAAGACTACCTCTTTTGGTAATAAAAGTGCATCTAGGGTGAGGCGTTCCTTTAGCTTTAGTTATTTTCAGGATCACAAGATTAAGGTGAAGTTTAACATTTTCAGCTGAAATTCACATGTCTCCAACTAAATTCATCCTGAAATATTTGATGTGTGTTCCCCGAGTTCTTGCTGCAGCACACATTGCTACCCAATGACTTGCAGTTCTGAATGCTCTCAAATGATGATCTGCTAATTTCATGTTACCCTCCTGTAAATTTCCAGGATTTCATAACTGAGAGGCAAGAAAGAAAAGAAAAGAAAGAAAAATGGTGCTAAAAGCAACCAGAAAACTAAAATACTAAATAAAATATTATACTAAAATACTAAATAAAAACTAAATATTTACTAAAATAAAAAATATACATTAAACTCAATCATCTATGTACTTCAGTAGTGGTGAGTAGATTCCAAATCAAAGACAATTATTTGTTTCCATTTCAGCAAGGTCTCAGGGGTCACGGAGATGGTGATCTCACTTGTGTATTTGTATTCAAAAGAGCCAAGAAATGTCATTTGGCCCCCACTCCCCATTATCCTTATTCAAGAAGGGGATTTTTATCACCCCAACTCCCAGGAACAGAGTGATCTCAGCTTAATCCCTTGTCTTTATTTATTCATTTTTGTTAGTATGTTTCTGCAATATGTAGTGATTCCACTCCTTGTGGGGAATTGATACATGCATGTCACATCTTGATCATTTTTGTCCCTCCTTCCCTAGATCCACCTTCTCCCCCAGATCCCATTCCCATCTCCACAAAGTCCACCTTCCTGCTTCCTACCATCTCTTTTATTTTATTTTGCCCTTTAAATTTTGTCCTTTAGATTTTAACATTCAAAGCAGTGACATTGGACCTATATCTTACACCACATACAAAACGCAACTCAAACCCTATTAAAAATCTGAATTTAAGACCCAAAACTGAAAAATCTCTAGAAGAAAACACAAAACAACTTAGCACTGGCCTTGGCAATTGTGTTTTTTGATTTATATGAAAAGTTCAGGTAACAAAAACAAAAGGAGAAGAAATAGGAGAATGAGGATGATGAGGAGAAACAGACTCACCTTTTTCTCTTCTAACTTTTATTAGTACATGTTTGCAGTACATAATGATCACATTCACTGTAGAGAATCGATACATGTCTGTAACACATTTCAATTCCTTTTCCCTCCTTCCATCCACCCCCTTTCTATTTTTCCAGCATCACATTCATCTATTTGTAAGACCTTATAAAGTTAATTATCATCTATGTAAATTAAAAACCAGACTAACGGGCCAAGGAACATATAAAACATGTAACACAATTATACTAAGTCAAGGAAATTCATTTTTATTCAGTGTTTCATCTGAAACACTTTTAGGTGGTATTCATAGGAATGGTGTGTTATGATCTGAAGTGTCATTCATACTTAACTACAAATTATTCTCTGCAATTCACAAGTTATCTTGGACGGCAGATAGCTACATGATTTAATAGTTGCTCCTAGTAGTAGCTGTAATTTAATTATTATCTTTCATTGCTCTGATTTTTGGGATCCTGGGAACAATATAAATATATTGGTCAAATTTTGTTCAAAACAACTTTAAAAGATTGTCATTTTTCCTTTTGTGTAGTGGGAGCTTGTTCTATTCAAAACTGCTTAATAGTAGTGTCATGTCAGTGGGATCTTGGACATTTGTTTTGTTTTATATTGATATTACAATCATGTTTGCTATATTAAGACTACTGGTGTTGAGGAGGTTAAAGAAAAAGGAGGGAGACCATCTCTATTTATTTCTGAAAAATTACTGTCTTTTTCTGAATTCTTATATCTCACTGAATGTTAACATAAAATATTACCTTATCAGGACAAGTAGTATGTCATATAAACATTCTATTTTTCCTGCTGACCATTATATATTACTGGTCTTTAACCATTCTTTGTTTTTATGAGAGATCCAAGCTTGGCAGAACATTGCCTTCTAATTTTTATTTGCTTAATAAACCCTCATGTATTTAATCATAGATTTATAGACCTGTGAAAAACCAGACAAATTTTAACATACTCAAAGGTATGTTGAGTTTCTAGAGCTACCACAGTTGTGTGTTTGGTGCAGTTTACTTAACCTGTATCTCAGCGTCCTTGTCTATAAAATCAAATCATCAAGAAAAAAGGCTGCAAATCTTAGGTATAATTATTATTAAAATAAGGAATATTACATTAGCTTGCATGAGGTCATAGCATAGTTAGTAAAGCACAAATTAAAATTAAGATCCTTTATCTCCCTGATGGAAGTATCAGTAACACCTTGTTATGATTTCTTGTTTTTAAGAAAGTCCCAGAAAATAGCTAGATCAAGTGGGTAATAGCTCTTTTAAACTGCTATGGGGACTCAAAAATACAAATGCTTATCAGAAGTGGGAGTGTGGCTCTCTGGGACATTATACTGAAGGCAGAAAGATGTTTCAGATACAGAGTCTAAGAAATAACTGATTATTCCTATTACAACTGAAGGGTCATACATTTTGAATGACACATATCTGAGCATAAGTGAATCATGCAAATAAAGGTACTTAAATGTAAATTATCCCTTGATCTAAGTCAATTTGACCATAGACAATTAAAGAGTGTTTTTGTAGTCAGCTTCTATTAGTTAGAGAATGAGGGTTATACATTCCCTCTTACCATGTACCTTTTGTGTCAAAGCCTCCTTAGCAAGTGATATGTTACAACAAAGTGTTTGACACAATTTTGACAAGTGTAAAAGGTGGACAAACAAGGATACCAAGAGGTAGCCATATAACCTCCATATGTCCTCTGACTTTACTATGGTACTTTCTAATTGCTTTCTGGGCATTACTGTTTCTGAATGCAGTGATATGTTAATGGCTGGGCCCTGCATGAATACAGTGGCTCGAACTGAGTTGAAAAACCTGAGCTGCAAGGTATCAAGTTAGTCAGTTACAACAACAAGCCAACAGAAAATCACAAACCTTTATCACCTCACTATGATGGAATAATAAGCAGGAGGCCAGAAAGACTATGTATTATGCTGGTAGGGATGTTGTAAACATGTACCACAGACCAGGTAGTTGAACAACAGAAATATTTCATCTCATAGTTCTCAAGGCCACAACGCTAAGATCAAAATTTTGGCAGAGTCGATTCCTTCTGAGGGAAAAAAAAAACAGTTTCAGGCCTTCTTTTTCACCCCAGTATCACAGGCTATCATTACTCTGATCTTTGTCTTCATCTTCACAGGACACTTTCCATGTGTGTGTGTGTGTGTGTGTGTGTGTGTGTGTGTGTGTGTGTGTGTATTCCAAATTTTCCCTCTTTATAAGGATATCCGTCATATTGGAATGAGGTACACTCTGATGGCCTCATTTTACCTTGATTACTTCTTTAAAATCTCTGTCTACAAATAAAGTCACATTCACTGATACTGTCAGTTAGAACCTGAACATCAGATTGTTTTTAAGGGCCACAGTCTGAACCCTACATGCCAGCTCATCCCAGTTTTCCATTTCTTTTTCAAAGGAAGGCACTGAACGATGATGAGATACATCAGCCAGAGTTGAAGGATCATCTCACGGCCAATGAAATCCTGAGTAAAACTCTTCTGCCATTTTCTAGGCCAATTAGGCTGAGAGTAGGTAGAAGGTAGAAAACATCATCAAGTCTCCCTCAGAAGAGGGTCTTGGTAGAGACCTGAGAGGGACCTCAACCAAAGCCACATTGATGAAGAGGCCTTCTTAATGAGGCACCTGGGCTAGGAATGCAGCTACATTTAAGAACATGGTCAGGCAAGGAACCTAAATCCTTGACTACAAATCCTTCCAGACTGGCTTTCAAGACTGAGGACGAGAGGGTGTATTCTTCCTGTGGGCTTTGCCCCCTAAAGACTGTAGCGCTAGGTAAGCCTGAGAGGTCCCATGTAGGATTTAGCTTGGAACAGGACTCCTAGTGACCTCTACCACACAGACAGTCACAGTGCTAACAGTGTCTATTTTTCAGGCACTGTTCCAAAGTTATTAGGCAGCTTGGTTCTTAGAATTTAGTATTTGTAAAGCAAGGATAAAAATAACGCCCAATGTCAGTCTCAGCTGTCACAATTCTTCAGAACAGGTCAGTGTGAACTATGATCTAATACAAGATTGTAAGTTACATAGCTTTCCCTCACCCCTTCCCATGGTTGCTTTTGTGCAAACATTTTGTCTGGGTGAAATGTCCATGTCATTTATTCTGTTCAATATTCCACCTTCCCAATTTATCTGTCTTCTTGCAATTTAGTTCACTGCTCCAACCTTTGTAGTAAAACTCAAATGGAATGTCTTTCCCAACATGTGATCATAGATAATGTTGTTTATTCTATGTTACTTAAGATGACATGACACCTGTGTCATTATCAGTCATGCTGAAACTGATTACATGATAAAAAACTGATTCTACCAGTTAAGAATAGCAAACATTCTATGTGGTGTTACCTGGCCTTACACAAAAGTCCAACTTCAAAGTATCCATTCACTGAATGGTTTTAGTACCAGGTGAATACACCTGTCTAATTAATAATCTCATTGGGAATTACGTGTTTTGATTTTCCAGTATTAGCTGATGCCCGTAAAAAAAAGTGATGCTTCCCCCACAAATTAGAGCTCCTTGGTATATTAATGTTTCAGTGTTGCACAACAAATTACTACACGCAATGGCTTTAAATAACACTTCTGTCTTACCCCACATGTGTGTGAATCAGAAGTACACGCTGCTCAACTGCATTCTCCTATCACAAAGCTAAAATCACATTGTATTCTTTTTTTTTTTTCTTTTTTTTTTTTTGGTAGTGGGGATCGAACTCAGGTCCTCATGCTTATGAGGCAGGCTGCGGAGCCACTGAGCTAAATCCCGGGCCCAGCACATTGTATTCTTGTGAAGTTCCAGAGAATAATCTGCTTTCAAGTTCACTGGAGGTGTTGGTAGAAGCTACTTAACTGTGGCTGCAGTCTGAGGTTCTCTTTTCCTTGCAGCCTGTCAACCGGACACCGACTCTGTTCTTAAGTGCTGTGCATAAAGCTCTTCTCATACTTTAAATGTCTCTAACTTCCTCCTGTATGATTATGCAGAGAAAGCCCTCTGTTTCTAACATATTTGTGGGATTCAATGAGCCTTGCCATTTGCCATGTAAGGTAACACAATCATGGGTGTGATTTCTTATCATAGCCACAGGTTCCACTCCCTGGGATCATTCCTACAATTTTGTCTAGTACAGTCGGTTACCTGGGAGCATGGTTTTCAGGACAAAGGACTCATCGATGTTGACTTCCTCTCCCCAAGCACATACTTCTCAAATTGGTGATTGGTCATATCTTGCCAAGTATTTCTCTCTCTAGGATTCCCATCAATTTGTTTTCTTTGAATCATTTTACAATACCTGGAATACCAATTTAGTTATCGAAGTTGCCTGTTAATTTAGTTATATATTGTTATAGTCTCTAAAAATCAGTGGCGTAAAACATCTATTTACTTCATCTCATGATTTTATGTGTCTACAAGGGAGTTCTTCTATTTTCTTAGCTGGTGGCTAGGCTATGAATGGAAAGTCCAAGAAAATTTCTTTCACGTGTCTGGAGCCTTGGTGGTGACAGGAAACTGAAGTGCCCTTATTTATTCATCTGTGTGCCAGCTCTCCACATGTGATATCTCAGCTCCCAGGACTTCTTCTCATGTTCCCTACTTCAGATGCAAGTCCATACTTACACTATCCTTGGTAACTTGATTACTTAAATAGCATTTCTCTAAAATTTATGTCTATCTGAAACATATGAATTTGAATGTATTTGGAAATAGTGTCTTTGCAGATGAAATAAAGTGAAGATAAGGGCATGCTGAATTCGAGTATTCCCTAAAGGAAACAACTCCAATCTTCATAGAGACTCAAAGACACACAGTGAAAAACTCCATGCAAAGACAAATAGAGGTTGGAATGACAAAGCTACAAGCCAAGTGATTTCAGTGGTTGCCAGAAGCCACCAGAAGCTAGAGAAAGGGAAATGTCCCCTGCCATACACACACACACACACACACACACACACACACACACACACACACACCATGGCTCCTTTAGAGAGAGCATGATCTTACTGACAACTTCCAGAAGTATGAGAGAATTCATTTCTGTTTCAAGCAAACCAGTTTGTGGCACTTTGTTCCAGCAGCAATAAGAAAGTAATATATGTCTCATAAGCCAGAAATTTGCATTACCAAACTCAGAATCAGTGTGGGAGGACTCTAGAGGAAAATGTCAATACCAAGTGGTATGGCGAATAAAAGACCATCAGTGTAGCATTCTACTCTAGTTTGCCATCAGACTATTAATGATTCCTGTCTCTCTTGCATGAAGAATATATTTGCTCTGCTCCCCTAACTCTTGAAATCTCACATCATGAAATCATTGGTTTTAGATCTCAGACCACAATCTCCTCCAAATCAGGTCTAGGTGCTAATGAAACTTTTTGGTTGTAGTTCTTCATTTCTAGAGGCCTGTGAACTAAAACAGGTTAACTTCTCCATACACATGAAATATATAGTGACAAGACAGTTTTATAACTACAATAGACTGTATCTTTCCAGATGGAGATGAGACACGGAGCAGGAAATACCTAGCATTCATTGGTTCCTACCAGTTCTGAAACACAGCTGAGCAATTAGAACCAGTTCCTCCTATTCCAGAGACAGAACAGTATTTAAAAAGTTTTAAAATACAGAAATGAATGTAGACTTGGATAAGGAGCAACTATTTAAACTCATATTGCAAGAGGGGAAGGGAATTCTTGCAATAGAAAGAAGACAATTGCAATAGAGGGAGGGGGTATCTACCACAATAGAGAGAACATTATGACCATGAGAGCAACAAGTGGTTCAAAAATCGGGCTTTTCTTCTACCAGAAGGGGTAAATGCAGCTAGAGATAACCACATATGGGGAAGTAGGGTGAAGTGAGTAGCATGAGTGGAGAGTGAATTGGAGAATTCTTTACAGTGAAGCTGATGTGTTCTCAGAAGGGGTTATTAAGGTTGTCTGCTGTCCCAATTCATGGGTGGGTCAAAGTTCAGGGGTCTTAGTTGAGGAGGGAATCCTAATTAAACATTTTTAAACAAAAATTATGTTACGATGAGTGGGAACAAAGAGTTCAGCTAATCATGTATGAGAATTACTGAGGGAAGTTTAGCAAAGCTACATGTGGTCTTCTCCTGCATAAAGAAGGGAAGCATCCAGGAACTTTATCTAAGGAATACGCAAAATAAACATACTTTGTAGAAAGTCATTTCCTAGAAAATTAAAAATGAGAGAGTTGTTGGTTCCACTGCTTCCAGCACAGAGGAAGGGGCTTCTGGGCCACAGTTCCACAGGTCACAGCACAGAGGAAGGGGCTTCCAGGCTGACATTCCACCAATCCCAGCACAGATCAAGGAGCTTCGGGGCCTCCATACCACTGCTTCCAGTGCAGAGGGAGGTCTCACTCCCAGCCCAGAGGAAGGGGCTTCTGGGCCATGGGTCCACTGCTCCAAGCACAGAGGAAGGGGGCGCTGGGCAACCATTGCACTGGTCCCACCCCAGAAGAGGTGAGACACAAAGGCGCCAACAGCACCCCGCCCCCGGGTTCAAATGAGAAGACACATAAATAACTCTCAAAACCAGACTTCCAGATCACCTCCAGCAACTCCAAAGGGAAATAAGATGGAACACTGTAATAGTCAACCACTTGGACTCCCTGAACTGGCAACAAAAGAGGATCTGGAAAAAATGACATCACAAATAATTTCTCAGATAAAAGCAGAGATTGTCCTCATAGTGCAAGACATTATTGATAAATCTAGAGAGAGGTTGAGGAACATGATGGAAGCCCAACATAGGAAATAAATGGAATGCATAAAACAGATTTAAACAGATTTCCAGGAGATTAAAATCTCTGTGGAAAACCTACACAGCAGAATGAGCCAATGTGAGGACAGAATTTCAGATATAGAAGATAAGATTGCAATTAATGACCAGGAAAAGAAAAATTACTTCAAAATTGTAAGGGAACATGAGAAATCAATCCATCAGCTGCTAGATGATGCAACGAAGAATAGCATAAGACTGACTGGAGTCAATAAAAAAACAAGAAAGAGTACAGATGACATAAAAAACTGTTCACAGAAGTAATGGTAGAAAACTTCCCAACCAGGGGAAAAGAACTTGACATACAGATAAGTGAGGCATATAGGTCTCCAACAAGCCTTGATCAAAAAAAAATCTACACATAGTCATATAATTGTTAAGATTCCAGAAACCCAACAGAAGAACAAAGTTCACAAGCAGTTAGAGAAAAGAAACAAATCACATACAAAGGAAAGCCCATCAGAATCACAGCAAACTTCTCAATGCAAATCCTCAAGGCAAGAAGAGCTTGGAGTGATGTATTCCAAGCCCTAAAGGAAAACAACCTCCAACCCAGATTGATGTACCCTGAAAAACTCTTTCAAAATTAATGGAGAAATAAGACACTTTCATGACAAAGAGCATGCTAGGAACTTCATGAATACCAAACCAGCACTCCAAAAAAATTTAGACAATATCCTAGGAAAGGACAATGAAGATCAGAACCCCAGGAAGCACAACAGAATGAATCCATCAGGCATGACAAGAAATTAAATGTAAAGGGGGAGAATCCAACAAAAAGAAAAAGTCATGACAATGATAAATCAATAGCTTTCAGTTATAACCATCACTGTTAATGGTCACAGCTCACCAATCAAAAGAAATAAACTGGCCGAATGGATCAAGAAGCAAAATGCCACAATAAGCTGAATACAAGAAACACACATAATTCAAAAAGAAACTCAAAGACTGAAAGTTAAAGGGTGGAAAACAATACTCCATGCAACAGGAACCAAAAAAAAAAAAAAATAGGAGTAGCTATCCTTTTTGCAGATCAAGTGGATTTCAAACCAACACTGATCAACAGAGACAAAGAAGGACACTGCATCCTTGTAAAGGGAACAATCCAACAGGAAGAGATGACAATTATAAATATATATGCACCAAATGCTTGTTCTCCCAACTATATAAAACAAATACTAGTGGACATTAAAAGTAATAGATGCACTAATACAATAGTAGTGGGGGACCTCAATACCCCACTGTCACAATAGATAGATCAACTAGACAAAAAAATTAACAGCAAAATACTAGAACTCAATCAAACTCTTGAACAAATGAACTTAACAGACATTTATAGAGTGTTCCACCCCACAAAATCAGAATACACATTCTTTTTAGCTGCACACATGTTTTTCTCCAAAATAGAACACACACTCGCTCACAGAACAAGTTTAAGTAAGTGCAAAGGAATTGAAGTTATCCCTTGTATCTTATCAGACAATAGTGTGATGAAATTGGAGATCAATAGCAAAGCAAACTGGAAGAATTTCATAAACACATGGAAATTGAACAGCACACTTCTGAATAACAAATTGGTTACAGAGGAAATTAAAGAAGAAATCAGATAGTTCCTTCAATTAACTGACAATGACAGTACAACATATCGGAATCTATGGGACACAATGAAAGCAGTCTTAGGAGGGAAATTCATAGCAGTGAATACTCATATTAGGAAAACAGAGTGAGCCCAATTAAACAACCTGATGCTGAACCTCAAGTTTCTAGAAAAAGAAGAGCAGGACAACCCCAAAGCTCATACATGGGAGGAAATTATAAAGATCAGAGCAGAAATCAATGCAATGGAGCCTAAGAGAAGGATACAAAATATTAATGAAGCCAAGAGCTGTTTCCTCGAAAGAATCAACACAATTGACAAACCCTTATCCAACCTTATCAGAAAAAGGAAAGAAAAGGCCCAAATCCATGCAATTAGGAATGAAATGGGTGAAATTACAAGAGACCCAGCAGAAATCCAGAGGATCATCAATACCTAATTCGAGACCCTATATGCCAATAAGATGGATAACACAGAAGAAATGGACAGATTCCTAGATACAAATGAATTACCAAAGTTGAACAAAGAAGACCTAAAAATTCTAAATGATCCAATATCAATCAATGAAATTGAAAATGTAATTGAAAACTTACCAACTAAGAGAAGCCCAGGTCCTGATGGCTTCACTGCTGAATTCTACATGACACTTAGAGAGGAACTACTGCCACTACTGTTTAAACTCCTCAATGAAATTGAACGGGAAGCAATACTCCTGAATTCATTCCTGGAAGTAAGCATCACCTTGATCCCCAAAGCAGAGAAGGACCAAACCGAAAAAGAGAACTATAGGCCAATCTCAATAATGAGCATAAATGCAAAAATCCTTAATAAGATACTGGCAAATAGAACACAGAAGATCATCAAGAAGATCATACACCCTGATCAAGTGGGATTCATCCCAGGGATGCAGGGATGGTTCAACATATGGAAATCAATCAATGGAATACACTATATCAATAAAGCTAAGGAGAAAAACCATATGACCATCTCCATAGACGCAGAAAAATCATTTGACAAAATCCAGCACATGTTTAAGATAAAAGCCCTACAAAAAATTGGAATAGATAGTCTCTACCTCAATTTGATAAAAGCCATCTATGAAAAACCAACAGCCAACTTCATACTAAATGGTCAAAAACTGAAATGCTTCACACTAAAATCAGAAACAAGACAAGGATGTCCACTATCACCACTCCTGTTCAATGTATTTTTGGAAACTTTACCCATGGCAATTAGACAAAGTAAAGAATGAAAGGAATAAAGATAGGAAATGAAGAAGTCAAATTGTCATTATTTGCAGATGACATGATACTGTATATAGAAGACCCCAAGAACTCCACCAAAAGTCTTCTAGACTTAATAACCAAATTCAGTAGAGTAGCTGGATTGAAGGTCAACACAGAAAAATCAATAGCTTTCCTCTACAAGAACAATAGACTCACTGAGACAAAAATAGGGCAAACAATTCCATTCACAATAGCATCCAAGAGACTGAAATACATAGGAATCAACCTAACAAAAGAAATCAAATACCTCTTCTCTGAAAACTACAGCACTCTGAAAAGAGAGATTGAAGACGATATCAGAAAATGGAAAAACATCCCCTGCTCCTGGGTAGGAAGACCCAATATAGTGAAAATGGCCATACTTGCAAAACTGCTATATAGATTCAATGCAATCCCAACTGAAATCCCATTACCATAATTCATGGACCTTAAGAAAACCATCCCAAAATTTTCTTTTGTTACCTGAAATTTTTGGATGGTTTTCTCAAGGTCCATGAAATATGGTGATGGGATTTCAATTGGTATTGCAGTATGATGGCAATTCTAGGTAACAGAGACATGGCAAGGGGTATCACAACCCCCAACTTGAAACTATACTACAATGCTACTGTGATAAAACCAGCATGGTACTGGCAAAGAAACAGACCTCAGGACCAGCGGAACAGATTAGAAGATGCAGAAACAACTGCAGACATACTCAGCCACCTCATTTTCCACAAAGTAGCCAAACACCCTTACTGGAGGAAAGAGCCTCTCTAATAAATGGTGCTGGAAAAATCAGGTTTCAACTCCTCAAAGATTAAAACTAGACCTTTATCTCTCACCATGCAGTAAACTAAAATCAAAATGGATTAAAAATCTAAATATTAAAATAGAAATGCTGAATCAGCTGGAATAGAGGTTAGGTAGAACTCTTGAAGACATTGGTGTAGGAAAAGATTTTATGAACAATATCTGTTGCCCGTGAACTACCACAAATAGTAAAAAAGTGGGATTTCTTCTTATTAAAAAAGCTTCTGCACAGCAAGAGAAACCACCAGCAGTGTGAAGAGACAACCCACAATGTGGGAAAAAATCTTCACCTGTTGTTCCTCAGAAAAAACTCTACTATCTCTAATCTATAAAGAACATAAAAAAAAAATCATACCTCCCAAATTTAAAGACCCAATCCAAAAATGGGCTTCTGAAATGAACAGACATTTCTCAGACAAAGTAGAAATAGCAAATAAACTTATGAAAAAGTGTTCAACATCACTGGTCATTCGAGAGATGCAAATGAAAACAATGCTGAGAGTACACCTCACTCTAGAAAGAATGGGTACTATCATGAAATCAACCAATAACAAATGCTGGCTGGGCTGTGGGGAAAGAGGAACCCTGTTCCACTGCTGGTGGGAGTGTCGACTGGTGAAACTACTGTGGAAATCAGTATGGAGATACCTCAAAGAACTAGGACTGGAAGTTCCATTTGACCCAGCTATTCCTCTGATGGGTATCTTCCCCAAAGAATTAAAAGAATCATACCTCAGCGATATATGTGCACCCATGTTCATAGCAGCACAATTTGTAATAGCTAAAACTTGGAAACAGCCCAAATGCCCATCAACTGGAGACTGGATCAAGAAAATGTTGGGTTTTTTAAATAAAATGCAGTACTACTCAGCCATAAAGAATGCAAAACTAGAGACATTTATAGCTAAATGGATGCATATTGAGGCCATACTT
Organism: Heterocephalus glaber; assembly: GCF_053883595.1. Taxonomy (NCBI): domain Eukaryota; kingdom Metazoa; phylum Chordata; class Mammalia; order Rodentia; family Bathyergidae; genus Heterocephalus; species Heterocephalus glaber. The sequence continues at coordinate 2,258,534 of NW_028258461.1, forward strand.
TTAAGTGAAATAAATAGGACATACATATGTAAATACTGAATAGTTTCTATAGTGTGAGAAAATGAAAGTGTAAATAAGGACTAAAGGGTGTAATAGATAATGTGAAATAGGAAGAAAAGGGGAAACGTGGAAAGAGAAGTGGGAGGGGTAGGGGAAAGAAAAGAAGGGAATGGAATTAATATTAGAAAATGAAAAAAGTGGAAATAAAGTCTTTGTAAATAGGGATGGATGAAAGGGTTGAAGGGATGACAGGGGGAAGGGTGAAAAATAAGAACCAAGAGGGATCATGTAAAGGTGCAAATTTCCAATGATGAATGTCATTATATTGTATACCTAAAGTGTACCAATTAAAAAAAAATGAGGGAGTTGTTATATCTTTGCTGGCTCCCAATCAGAGTAGATTTCAATATTGTCACAGTCTACAACACCTAACAGATATTTCGGTTATACCAGGAAATCATTACTATCTGTAAACTATATATATATTATATATATACATAGTTATATTATATATATATATAGTTATACATATCCATCTGTATATGTATACCAAAATGGATATGTTTGAATTAGGGCACTTTTACTGAGAATACCCTTAACTATTCTAGTATAGTGAATCTGGGGTGTTCATCCCAAAATGAATACTAACCATCCAAATTATTTGAAATGCCAATAAAAATGTCTAGATGGACATAAATAACTGTAGAATTAACTGCATGGTCAAACAACAAAGGAATATCAGGATTTGGTTATAACTAAATTAGCACTCAACAAATGGTAAAACTAAAACATTCATTAATTTTTTATTGGCACATGTTTGCAAGTACATAGTGATTGCATTACTCCTGGAGAGTTGGGTTTCATATACCAACTTGAAATAGATGCTATTCTCACAGAGGCAGCTACTGAAATCATCCTTGGTTAACAGTACACTGAGAGCCTTCCCATATGAGATATATTCTACTTCACAGAAGACTTTGGCATGCATTGGGCTCTATCTGTTGTTAAAGTCATGATGCATTCATTATCGTTCACAAGACATGATTAAGTTCATACTGACCAGGCCATAGTGGAACTCAGAACTGGGTAAAGAACAAAGTAAATTCCAGACAGCAACGCTTGTGTGGAGTAAAGTTGCACAGCTATCTTTACTAAAAGAACACTATAGGAAAGTTTATTAATGAGAATTTTGATTGAGTATGAAGTGGCCTTCAGATCTCCTACACCTAGAAATTGTCTTTTCCATGAATGAACTTGGTAAGTTTCCTTGTCTAGTGAAGAAGTGGTTTGATACTTCTCACTACATTCAGAACTGCTTTCTTCATGAATGTTGGGTACTTCAAAAGTGTAGCAGCTCTCATTCATTTTATGTTTCTGCCATGTCATTACAGAAGAAATTCTTTCTAGAGGAGTCTTTAACCAAGGATAAAATGTTACCATTGTGCTGGTAATTATCATCTTATCTCTTGCTGTTGTATCAAAACCAGAAATGATTTGACATACTACTTATGAATAAATAGGCCTCTGCCTTTTACAACATTTTAGGCATAATCTTGAGCATAATTTCAGGAGAAACTTATCATCTCTCCTATTACATTTGACAAGGTCAAATTATCATAAGTACTATGCAGTTATCATTTTTTAAAATGGGTAACAAGGACTTATATCACTAGAATGAGGTCAAAACACTTTATATAATCTTGGGACTCAAGCCCCCATATCATCTTTTTAATACTATAAAATAGAAAGTTTAAATTATCTTTCTCAAGTCCACTTAGGGGTTTTGTATGGACTGCTATCTATAATTGAATTTTCTGGGGAGATATTTTTGTAAAATCAGATCACAGTAGAAGAGAGTCCTGATTCCCATATTTAATCTACTATCATTTATGAAACATTATCTCCTGACACATTTAGTACTCTAGCTCAGAGAACAACTGACTTATAATGATAATTTATATTATTTGAGTATATCATAATTATATAATTTATTTTTCAGTAGCTTTATTGAGATAGAAATTTCATACCTTAAAATCATCCAACCTGAAGGTGGACTATGGACCCCTGACACAATGTTCAAGGATTTTTCCCAATAGTTCATTTAGCTAAATAGACCAATAAGGATTTTTCTAAAGCAAGAATCCTTAGAGAGCAAGAAAACATCCTCCCATTCTGTTTTTTTTTTATTAGTACTTGTTTGTAGTACACGCCATTTACAGTCGTCTTAGGGAGTGGGTACATGTACATAATACAGCTTGATTCTTCTTTTTATTCCCCTTCCCTTTTCCTCTTCCCTCCCTCTCTCCTCCTCTAATTCTGCTTTTCCCATTTTCATTCATGTTGATATTCTGAATGCTTAAGACTACTTTTTTTAAAATGTGGCGAACAATATTTCTAGGAAAATATTCACAATTAATTATTGGAGACATGTTATATACTATAACCCTCAGTTTTCTTAGGTGAGTTTTTCTCTATGAGCCCAGGTCAGCGCTGCTATAAAATCAGACAAGAGGTGTGGCTGGTCTAGCACTAAACAATGGGTTTTGTGCACATTAGAGTCACCTGGGAAACTTTTAAACTAATGATGTCCAAACCTCATATCCAGGTATTCTGATTTAAATGTTCTCAGGAGGTGAGCTGCCAACTGGAATTTTTAAAATGCTCCCCAAGTCTTTCTTATACGCAGTCAGACTTGAGAGCCTCTATAAAAGGAAGTATATCATGTTCTACATAATCTACTTCCCAGTAAGATTAGTTGTAGCATTATGTGGTCACTCCAAATAATACCTCATCTTGAGGAAAATTTATAAAAATTTCTCTTTCATTGAGGAAAAGTATCTTTATTATTAGTCAGAAACTCCTTTTGGCTCTGTAGCAATTGTTAATGTTTTTCACTCTCTCTGTGTGATAGGGCTCTCCCTTGACCAGTGTAGGGGTCATTATTATGGCAACATCAAGTTGCCTGTGAATCTCTCCCCTGATCCATGTTTCTTCTTTACTTAATATGATCTCTCATTTGATTCTCCAACATAGTGCAATATTTTTTGTCCATTGCTTAATACCAGAAAAAAGTTGCTTTTATAACTTTCTCTTTAGTAGATCATTTCACCTTCCATTCACTCTGTTGAAGTCAACTGCTTTAGAAGGAGATGTGAAAATGTCCTTCATTATACATACTATTTGCAAATTCCCACAATGTTTTTATCACGAAGTCCTTTGTTCTGGAAAACGTTTCCCATTTCCAAATTTTGTGTAATTTCCCCAACTATTTTATTGCATTTGGCTAATTATCACAGAAGAAGAAATTGGGATTCCAAACTCCAAATGCCTCTATGTAGTAGTAAAGCCACAGTATTTGCTGATGCCTTTTTCAGAGATCCTGTAGTCAGTCTGCCAATATTGCCCAGAAGAGTTCTAGAGGCTCTGTCCAGAGAGTTACTCATAAATCTCGGTGTCAGTTTACCTTCTGGGCATGGGATCCTAATTCTCTTTGATGCACTTCACTCACATGAAAGGGCAGTGGCCAGAGGTACGGATACTGTCCAAGCCCACCTTCTTAGCTCATGGATGAAAGACTGTGGTTCTAGAAGTAAATCCTCTTGTCTAAAATGTTCCCTTTTAAAATTTAAAAGTCCATATGGCTCTTGGGAGGGCATTCATTCCACTATATTCTAAGACTGCTCCTTCACTTTTACAAATTCGTAAAACATGATGCACTAGATTGATGCCAACAGTGCACTCCAGTTATTTTCTCTATGTTGTTTTGCATTAATCATTCAGTCACTCTTTTCCTTGGTGATGTGGTCATTTCAGTAATTATTAAACACAAACCCAAGAACATATGACTCCCCTAGTTGTTTAATTCTCTGCATCTTACACTGCCATCAGGACTGTCTGAAAGTCAGTGTAGTTTGCTAATTTGTCTTCTGGGCCTTTTTCCTATTTTCTCATCTTAATGCTAAGGGCAGCAGCTTTTCATTGAGGCATGCTCTTGATTAGAATGTGTCTGCCATCCATTAGCAAAAGATCTTCTTCCAGTAAATGCTGCTAGGCCATTATTGGTGACATGGACACTCACTGGGGCAGCAGAGGAACAATGGGTTGATGGAAAAGCAGAGGGACAATGGTACCATGCATAGTACCAGTGGGGCCTGGCTCAGCCTCTTTCTGAAGTTATCACTGCAGTTTCAATTGAGCCTTGATTTGATGAAGCTAATGTGATAGCTGGAGCCTTTTTCTATGCTAAAAAATGACAGTTTTGAGGCTTTGAGGGTATATCCTATTAAGTTCAATTTCAGATAGGACCAAGAAGGTAAAGAAAATTTCATTTTCTAGGAGAAAAGGAGATAAATTCTCTTTGCTTCTCAGAATTTTGTGCACTGAATTCTTGCTGATTTCTGCATAAAACCAGAGTTAGGTTTATCCAACATTTACATTGACCTTCTTATTGTACAGGGCTGGAAAGCTGAAAATTATACTTCCTAGATTCCCTTGTTTCTGATGAAATTTAAGTTTTGCTGAGTAGAATTAGATTAGAAATTAAGAGGCAGAGAAGCTGTAGCCTAGAACACATCCACTTTACTGGTGCAGATTCAGTGGTTGTGGGAATCATCTGGAAGCTTCTAGAGCCTTCATGGTCCTTAATTGTAACTAAGGCCAACTGAAGACAGCAGTATAACAGCAACTTCTTGCTTCCTGATCATGATAAATTTGGGATGTGCCTGGATCCAGAAGTTCATACATTGGCCTCTTATGGAAGATTCTGAATTTTCTATCCTGCTGACTAACCTTGAGACAGCAGTTTCCTTGACTTATTGGTCAAGGTGGTATTGGAATTAATCCAAGACTCAGCCTACAGCCTGCTTTTTTGGCCATTATACAATTTTGTAAATGCTCAATTTCCTGCAGTAAACACTATTTCAGTTATGATACCTAGAGAGATTCCTATTTTCTGCAGTTAAATCCTGTCTGCTACACAGCTGGTTCTTTCATGACTCTGCAGGGACACTGAGATGCAGTTCCTGATGCCTGGTGATTGACATGAATAAAGCAAATGGTTGGTCAAGGGAGTTGTTTCCCGACAGCTATTTTCAATTAATGTAGACTGATGTTACCTCCCTCCTCTACCCGTCATCCCAACAAAGTTCTTGCTTTTAAAGATGATAGAAACTGGAAGCAAAGAAATGTACCCTGCATTCCTTGGGAAATAGTGGCAGGTTAATTCAGTGTCCTTTTTTTGGTGTGTTGTAAAATACAATAGGGAAGTCTGTCACAGCTAAATATCTTTCAGGGGCTTTAATTAATTCATTAGTGATTTTGACAGTGCAGTCAGTATACTCATCGCTATAAAAATAACTAATGAAAGAGGTTTTCACCATTATCCTAGAGAATTAAATAGAAATATAGCCTTTTAAATTGGGCCTATATCTTTCAAACATTTTATATCTAGGAAGATTTCAGCTTGTTCTCCCCATCATTCACTTTTCAGGATAATATTTTAGTTAATTTTATTGGTATGTATTTGTAATACATAATAGACACATTCATTTTGAGAAACTGGATATATATATATATATATATATATATATATATATATATAGTTTAATCCTCTCCCCACCCCTCCTTTCTCCTATCTTCCCTTTTCTCTCTCCTAACTCCAAAAAATCAGCCTCCCTGTTTTCTCTCATCTCTTTTTAATTTCTATTTTGGGTTTCTCATATAAGAAAAAGCATGTAATATTTAACCTGTGTTTGATTTAATTCATGCTTTTTAGGATATAGGTATATGGTAAAATTTTATTCATTGATTTACATAGTAGTTAAATAAATGGTTAGTTGATAATTATTTCTTAAATTTTTTAAAATATGGTAAAAACATATAAAGTTTGCCATTTTACAATTTAAGTGTACAGTTCAAAAGCTTTAAATTATTCACATCATTATGCAACTGAACTCCAGAATATTTTCATCTTGCAAAGTTGAAATTCAAAACCCATTATACAGTAACTTCCGATTTCCTTGTTCCCCTAGCTACTGATGTCAATCACTCTATCTTCTGTTTCTATGCTTTTTCATAGGCTCATTTCTTTTAGCATAATTTCATCAAGGTTTGTCCACATTGGAGCATGCATCAGAATTTGCTTTCTGAAAAAAAGCTCTGTAGCATCCCATTGTATGAATCTACTACATTTGTTTATTCTTTCATCCTTCGATAGGCATTTGAGTTACTTCCACCATTTAGTTGTGAATAATCCTACTATGAACATTCATACGCATGTATCTTTTATTAACACTGCTTTCAAGTCTTATATATATATATATACATATATATATGTATATATATATGTATATATATACACACATACTGTTATAGCTTGTGTCTAGATGTCCCCCCAAAGCTTCATGTACTCATAGGTGGGGTTTTTCAGTGCTGTGTGAATGTAGGTGTAGGTTTATGATACTGGGATGAAGGGTGTGTGGACTAAATTAGTCCACTGATTGGAATTAGCATAGCTTTATGTGTGGCTGAATGGATTTATTGAAGCCAAAAGCCCTGTCCTGGGTGTGGGTGACACCACTCAAAAGGCTTGTAGCCTGGATGAGAAAAGGAAAAGGAGACTGGGTTCTTGCTGCCTACTGCTTACTGCCTTCTGCCTGCCATGCCATGAGCAGTTTCTCCTCTGTGATGCCCTTCTGCCATGCCGCCCTGCCTTTGAGCCAAATGACTATGGACTGAAACCTCTACAGACTGTGAGCCAAAATAAACCTTTCCTCCTTTAACTTGTGGGTATCAGGTATTTTGTTTCAGCAATGAGAAAAGTAACTAAGACATATACCCAGAAATGAAATTACAAGGATCTAATGGTGATAGTATTTTTAATATTTTGAAAAATTATCATACTGGTTTCAGGAGTGCCTACATTAAATATATATTTTGAGGTAGGTAGTATTACCTGTTGATGTTTAGACTTCTATCCATAATCAATGACATATTAAATTAGCTTATCAAATTGAAAGTGCCTTCTTCACTCCAATCTATCCATTCCAGTTATTTTTCTATGAGGATTTGGCTATTACTAATTCCAATTTCCTGCTTCTCCACTAGACTATATCTATTTTAATTTTATTTTCTGTTATTACTGTATTGGAATTACCTAAGTTTTAAAATAATTCTCTACTTCCCAGAGCATTCATCACTTGAGAACCACTGCCAATTAATATGTATTTACTTTGTTAACCTTTTCAATCTCATAGGATAATCGTGATCCAAATCACTTTCACATTAGCTTTGTGGTCCACTTGTCTACTTCAACTTGAATGGGTTGCTACACTTTCAGCCTGACATATTTAAAGATAAGCTCAGCTTGGTTTGTATTCCCTTTTCTCCAAAGGTCCTTGCTTTTTAAGATTGCCTCAATAGGGATTCTTTCTTCAATCTATAGGTGTTTTCCTGATATTGTCTTAAGTAACTCATCTGTCGCTGAGGTAATTTACTTCCCCATTTTTATCACTAAATGGTTAAACCCAACCTATTCTAACATGGAAATTCATCTACTAATTGTAGAGCATCTACTAGTGCCATTTGCTGGTCTCTATGAACAATAATAATAATGAGAGACATCATCCTATTGAGATGTAACATGAATTTCATTTCCATATTAATGGCAATTTCTTGGACATTCTAACACTGTCCTAATAACAGTGGGATGCCACTCATTTCAAAAATCCTATCTGTTCATGGCAAGTTTGATCTTTATGAATAACTTTAATCACTAGCCAGCAAATCTGTTCTATTCATTGTGAGCTAGCTTTTTCAATAGATAACCATTTCATGAGGAACAAGAGAGAGCTTCTCTATCACTGAAGAGAGCTCTTGGTTCCTTTAAAAATCTTCTAAGTCTTCCATCCTCTGGAGAATTCCTAAACTGTGAGTTTATTTTGTAACATAGTGGTGTCTACCCAGTTAGCATACACTAACCAAATCGGATCTCTATCTCTTTGGCAAACTGTTTCCTATGCTTAATATTTGAACAGAAGTTAAACACTTATGGCCTATTAAAATCATTCTTTTTAATTCAAAAAGTTTAGTGGTACATTTTAGGTATACAAGATGATGACATTCATCAATGGGAATTTGTACCTTTAAATGATAGATCTTGGTTCTTATTTTGGTCCCCTTTCCTCTGCCCTCTCTTCCAATCCTCCACCCCTCCTTATTTATAAACACTTTGTCTCCACTTTTTCCTTTTCTCATATTTATTCCTTTCCCTTCTTTCACTTCCCCTACTTCTCCCAAGTCCCATTCACCATTTGAACTTTTCTTCCTATTTCAAATTATACACTATACATTTTAATCCTTATTTACACTTTCAGTTTCTCACACCAGACAAACTATTCGGTATTTACACATGTGTGTCTTATTTATTTCACTTAAGAGTATGGCCTAAATATGCATCCATTTAGCTATAAATGACTCTAATTTCTCATTCTTTATGGCTGAGTGGTACTCCATTTTATTTAAAATTTTTTTTTCTTAATCTAGTCTTCAGTAGATGGGCAATTGGGCTGTTTCCAAGTTTTAGCTATTACAAACTGTGCTACTATAAACTTGGGTGCACATATATCGCTATGGTATGATACTTTTAATTCTTTTGGGAAGATACCCAGCAGGGGAATGGCTGGATCAAATGGGACCTCTAATCCTAGTTCTTTGAGGTATCTCCATATGGATTTCCATGGTGGTTGCACCAGTCTACACTCTCACCAAGAGTGGAGAAGGATTCCTCTTTCCCCACTGCCCCACCAGAATTTGTTATTGGTTGATTTCATGATAGCAGCCATTCTTTCTGGGGTGAGGTGGAAGCCAAACGTTGTTTTCACCTACATCTCTTGAAAGACCAGTGATGTTGAACATTGTTTCATATGTTTCTTTGCTGTTTCTACATCTTTGTCTGAGAAATGTCTGTCCATTTCAGATGCCCATTTTTGGATGGGATCTTTAAATTTGGGAGGTCTGCTTTTTTTTTAAGTTCTTGATATATTCTAGATAACTTTGTCTGAGGGACTTCTGGTAACATTTTTTCCTCACATTGTGGGTTGACTCTTCACTTCGTTGGTGGTTTCTCTTTCTGTGCAAAAGCTTTTTAATACAATGAGGTCCCACTTGTTGATTCTTGTGCTAGTTTAAGTGCAACTGAGGTTTTGTTCATGAATTTTTTTCCTACATCAATGTCTTCAAGAGTTCTACCTAACCTCAGTTCCAACCAGTTTAGTGTTTCTCTTTTAATGTTTAGATCTTTGATCCATTTCAATTTTAATTTAGTGCATCATGAGAGATATAGGTCTAGTTTTTATCTTTGACAAGTTGAAACCCAATTTTTCTAGTACCATTTATTAAAGAGGCTATCTTTCCTCCAGTGAGGGGTTTTGGCTCCTATGTCAAAGATGATGTGGCCAAGTATGTCTGGAGTTGTTTCTGAATTTTCTAATCTGTTCCACTGATCCTTGGGTCTGTGTCCTTGTCAGTACCATGCTGTTTTTACCACAGAAGCTTTGTAGTATGGTTTCAAGTTTGGACTGTGATACCCCTTACCTTGTCTTTGTTGCCTAAAATTGCTTTTGCTATTTCAAAACTCTTCTGGTTCCAAATGAATTTTTTAATTTTTTTCTCTAGTTCTGTGAAGTATGTTGTTGGAATTTCAATTGAGATTGCATTGAATGTATAAAGCAGTTTTGGAAATATGGCCATTTTCACTATATTTGTTTTTCCTACCCAAGAGCAAGGGATGTCTTTGAATTTTCTGATATCCTCTTTGATCTCTTCTGTCAGAGTGCTGTAGTTTTCAGAGTAGAGGTCTTTCATTTCTTTCATTAGGTTGATTTCTAGGTGTTTCATTTTTTGGATGTAATTGTGAAAGGAGTTCTTTCTCCAGTTCCTCTCTCAGTGAGCCTGTTTTTTGTGTACAGAAAGGTATTGATTTTTGTGTGTTGACCTTATATCCAGCTACTTTACTGAATTTGGTTATTAAGTCTAGAAGACTTTTGGTGGACTTCTTGTTATCTTCTCTACAGAGTATCATGTCATCTGTAAATAATGACAGTTTAACTTCTTCATTTCCTACCTTTATTCCTTTTATTTCTTTCTCTTGTCTAATTCCTGTGGGTAATGTTTCCAGAACTATATTGAGCAGGAGTGGTGATAGTAGACACTATTGTCTTCTTTCTGATTTGGGGGTCAAGGATTTCAGTTTTTCACAATTAGTATGATATTGGCTTGTTTTTTCATAGATGGCTTTTATCAGGTTGAGGTAGAGACCATCTATTCCAATATTTTGTAGGGTTTTTATCATAAATGCACGTTGGATTTGTTAAATGCTTTTTCTGCCTCTATTGAGATGATCCTATCATTTTTGTCCTTGGCTTTCTTAATGTAGTGTATTACATTGATTGATTTGCATATGTCGAACCAACCCTGCATCCCTGGGATGAATACCACTTGGTCAGGGTGTATAATCTTCTTGATAATCTTCTGCATTCTATTTGCCAGTATCTTATTGAGCATATTTGGATCTATGTTCATTAGGGAGATTGGCCTATATATAGTTCCCTTTTTCAGTTGGATCTTTCTCAACTTTTGGGATCAAGGTGATGCTTGCTTCCAAGAATGAATTCAGGAGAATGGCTTCCTTTTCAATTTCCTTAAAGAGTTTAAGGAAAGAGTTTATGGAAAGAATTTAAATATCTTGTAGAATTCTGCAGTGAAGCGATCGGGACCTGGGCTTTTCTTTGCTCATAAGTTTTTATTTACCTTTAATTACATTTAATTGTCAATTTCATTGATTGATATTGGCTTGTTCAGAATTTTTAGGTCTTCTTCACTGAAGTTTGGTAATTCATATGTATCTAGAAATCTATCCATTTCTTCTCTGTTTTCCATCTTATTTGCATATAGTTTGTCAAAGTAGGTATTGATGATCCTCTGGATGTCTACTTTGTTGGAATTTCACCATTTTTATTCTTAATTGCATGGATTTCAGCCTTTTATTTTCTTTTTTGATAAGGTTGGCTAAGGGTTTGTCAATTTTGTTTACTCTTATGAAGAACAACCTCCTTCCTTCATTTTTTTGTATCGTTCTCTTAGTCTCCATTGCATTGATTTCTGCTCCAATCTTTATAATTTCCTCCCTTGTATGAGCTTTGCATATGTCTTGGTCTTCTTTTTCTTGAAGCTTGAGGTTAAGCATTACATTCTTTATTTGAACTCGCTCTGTTTTCCTAATATGAGTATTCACTGCTATGAATTTCTCTCATAAGACTGCTTTTATTGTTTCCCATAGATTCCAATATGTTGTATTGTCATTGTCATTTAATTGTAGTCACTGTCTACTTTCTTCTTTAATTTCCTCTCTGGCCCATTGGTTCTTCAGGAGTTTATTGTTCAATTTCCATGTGTTTAAGAAATACTTGGTGGTTTCTTTTGCTATTGATCTCCAATTTCACTGCAGTATGATCTGATAATATATAAAGGATAACTTCAATTCTTTTACATTTACTTAAACATGTTCTATGAGCAAGTCTGTGGTCTATTTTGGAGAATGACCGGTGTGCAGCTGAAAAGAATATGTATACTGATTTTGTGGAGTGGAACACTCTGTAAACATCTGTTAAGTACATTTGTTCAGGAGTTTGATTGAGTTCTACTGTTTCATTGTTGATTTTTTTTGTCTAGCTGATCTATTTGAGACAATGTGGTACTGAGGTTCCCCACTATGATTGTATTAGTGCTTATTTGATTTATAATTTCCATTAATGTTTGTTTTATATAGTTGGATGCACTAGTGTTTGGTGCATATATATTTATGCTTGTCATCTCTTCCTCTTGAATTTTCCCTTTACAAGGATGTAGTGGCCTTCTTTGTGTCTCTTAATTACTATTGGTTTGAAATCCACTTTATATGCAAATAGAATTGCTAATCATGCTTTTTTTGGGTTCCTGTCACATGGAGTATTGTTTTCCACCCTTTAACTTTCAGTCTGTGAGTTTCTTTCTGAATTAAGTGTGTTTGTTATATGCAGCATATTGTTGAATCTTGCTTCTGGACCCATTCTGCCAGTCTATTTCTTTTGATTGGTGAATTGAGAATATTAACATTGATGTTTATAACTGATATGCATTGACTTATGCTTGTCATGACATTTCTTTTTGTTGGATTCTCCCCCTTTGCTTTTAATTTCTTGTCTTGCCTGATGAATTTATTCTGCTGGGCTTCATGAGTTGTGATCCACATTGTCTTTTCCTAGGACATTCTTTAAAATTTTTGGAGTGCTCATTTGGTATTCATAAAGTTCCTTAGGTGTTCTTTGTAGTGAAAGTATCTTATTTCTCCATCAATTTTGAAAGATAGTTTTGCTGGGTAGATCAATCTAGGTTGGAGGTTGTTTTCTTTTAGTGCTTGAAATACTCCACCAGGCTCTTCTTGACTTGAGGGTTTGTATTGGGAAGTCTGCTGTCATTCTGATGGGCTTTCCTTTGTATGATTTGTTTCTTTTTTCTAACTGCTTGTAATATTTTACTGTTCTGCTGGGTTTCTGGAATCTTGACTATTACATTACTGGATGTAGATTTTTGGGATCATGGCCAGTTTCAGTCTTATATGCCTCACTTAGCTGTGTGTCAAGTTCCTTTCCCCTGCTTGGGAAGATTTCTGCCATTACTTCTGTGAACAGTTCTTTTTTTATGTGATATGCACTCTCTCCTGTTTCTTCATCGACTCAGATCAGTCTTATGTTAGTTTTCTTTGCATCATCTAGCACCTGTTGCATTGATTTCTCATGCTTTTTTAAAGAAATCTTTCTTTTCCTGGTAACTAATCACAATCCTGTCTTCTATATCTGATATTCTGTCCTTACATTGGCTCTTTCTGCTGCATAAACTTTCAATGGATTTTTTAATGTCCTGGATATCTGTTTGCATTTGTTTTATGGATTCCATTTGTTTCCTATGCTGGGATTCCATAATGTTTCTGAGCTCTTCTTTTTTTTTTTTTTTATCTCTGTCTGCTCTAGAGTTATCAATCATGTCTGTCAGTATGGACACAATCTCTGTTATCTGGGAAATAAGTTCTGATTTTATTTTTTCCAGATCCTCTTTCTTTGCCAGTTCAGGGAGTCCAGGTGCTTGAGTATCTGATTGTTACAGCTCCTTGCCCCTTGGTGTTGCCTTTGGTGATCTGAAAGTCTGGTTTTGAGTCTTCTTTAGGTGTCTTCTCATTTCAACCAATGCAGTCTGCTGCACCTTTATTGAGATGACTCTGCTCTCTCAGTGGACTTCAGTTCTCAACAAGAGAAGCCTCAGCGAGGTCTTCTCCCTACTGTCCACCACTGCAACAATTCTGATGATATCTTGGTGTGCCTCTGCCTGAGGTCTGCCTGCCTGTGTAGCTGTTGTCTGGAAGGGCCTTTGGTTTGAGGCTGGGCAACCACACTGCTGTTGTGGGGAGTGGGAGTTCTGGGTAAGGCCTGGACACACTTACTGATGGTATCTGGGTGCACCTCTAGCCTACTAAAATCTTGAGCAAACTTGTGATATATGTTCTTATGCTTGTTTGATTTTCTGATCCCTTTTCTTGTTCCAGTGTTTTCAAAATGTAATACTGTGGGCTTATTTGAAGTATCTTCCAGCATTCATTTATTTTTCCTTTCAACACCATGAAAACTTAGAAAGGACAATAAAATCATACCATATTACCAACTATCAATTTTTTTTTTTTGGAAAGCAATCTGTTTCTTCATCTACTCTACATCTAAGGAAATACAAGATACTTGGTTGCAGTGCAGCAAGTAGTACAAACTGACCTTAATTTGACTAGTCATTTGTCAATTGTTCTGTTGTTTGGCATTTTTCACCAGCTCTCAGAAACTATAGATTGTTTGTGCTTTATATGTTCATTGCCCAATGGTCTTCCTGGTGATATGAAAGCAAATTCTATCCAAATTTACCAAGGACATGATTCTTAACAATAAAATGTGGAAACAGTGATGCTACCTGTTGTTTTGAGTGGACTCATCTTCTGCCCTTAGTTCCCCCAGCTACTACTTCATGGCTGGATAGGCCAGATTTGTAGATATTTCGGGAAAAGTAGTGTTCCATGAATTAAGGCTGCAAAGAACCAATGATAGTACTCTTTAAAGACTGCATTAAGTATATTAAGCTGCCAGACTTGTCAGAGTTTTAAGCTTTGTTCATGCAGGAGCAGTGAGATTTAAAAAAGACGCAATCACAAATCTTGATGATCATTTATTATCTAATGAAAGAAATCATTTCTAAAATAGCTGGTCATTTTCCTCCAATATCCATATTGGATGTCCTTAGTCACGTGCTCTGGCATGTGGATTGCTAATTAGGATACCTTACATGCTAGACAATCACCCTTATAATGTAGATGGTAGTCATCTTGGATACATCACAGTGCTTATTACAGAAAATATGAAGCAAACCAATAATTAAATGGCAGTTAAATTGGTAAAAAAGGAAAAATTTACAAAATAAACTTTGCAAATGCACATACCATTTATCTTTTGCAGCTATTCTTCCTGCACTTAACTCTTCCACCATTCAGTGGTGGCCCTCCTTCTCTGAAGACACCTAGTGTTCTGCTGATCTTTCCTAGCCAGACAGGTCCTTCATAAAGCATTTGGTGAACTCATACATAATGTGGGGTTAACAACAATGTAGAGAAAGAGGAAGAAACAAATTGAAAGATTATATGTTAAACACCGGGATTATTTGCATTTTTGAAGACAATTAGAAAGATAGTTGAGCACTATACAACCATTTTAAGTTACCATGTTCTAAGAATATACTATGCATGCACTCCAATACATAAGATTTATACATGTATGTATATATGTAGATATACATGTGTGTTATCTATGTGTAAAATCTCACTAATCCTCACAACTTTCTTATGAGGTACCATCGTATCTATTTTGTATTTAGAAAATTGAGGCTCTGAGAGAATAAGTAACATGTACATGATCTTTTCATTCTTTATCACTGATAATATATCTTGAGGCTTTTATTTTAACAGTGAATAAGGCCTTAGGAAATAAGATTTCATTTTTCATTGTGATTTTCAGGGTTCACTGAACTGGTGAGAAAAGTGATTATCATATTAAACAACTCATACTTTTTGTAATGAGATGTCTCATTGAAGACTTTTCAAGGAGAGAATCTACATATACCAATGTGTGTTTAACTGGTTTTTCAGTTATTATTCTTTCTCCCCAACTCACTCTACCTTCACTATACACACATATGTACAAGTATTCACATATGTGCACATACAAACACATACACATTGTTCTTGCAGTTGTAGCTAATATTCTACAGTATTTCTGTGTTTAGAACAATTTTGATTTAACATTTTTGATATTAATTTTTACAGGGAATTTCCATAACAGTTTAATATCAGTCCCATTGGTGTCTTTCAATGTCAGCATATCTTTTCTGACCTTTTGCTATAAAGAGGGCTGTGAGATTCTTATATGAAACTCTTTGTGTTGCAAATATCCTTGAGCCAGTTTCTGAGATCAAAGGTGTTTGCAAGAAAGTTTTATATTGATTGTTACACATGATTTTGCCTTGATTTTCAACAGTTCTATATTTAAATTTGGTTCTGATTAATCAATTGGTAAAAATAAATCATCCTCCATTTTATTGAAGTGATTACTGAGCACACACTCTTTGACATTATTTCATGACAGAGATCACCCATGTAATACTTATTAACAAAATGTCAGCATCATTTAACTTCATTAATATAATGTTGATTATCTGTGTGTTACCTCATAAAATGAACTCTGCCTATGTTTATTAGTATAAAATGCAAAATGTAGAGATATGGAATAACTTTTTTTCTATTTCAGATCACCTCACATGTTCATGATTTATAAACTTCTACTCTAGACTCATAGCTATGCAAAATAAAATAGAAAGGTAAAACAATTAAAACAAGACAATTGTGTTCAGAAATATGATAAAAATTCCTCAATGAGTGAAGCTAAAGTCAAGCATCTGGATCTTGAAACAGCTTTGGCTGTGTTTAAGATTTCTGTTCCCTTAAGGGAGAAATCATTAAATTAAAAGTGTCTCATGTGATGTGGGGAAAAAAATGAAGACCCACTGGTTTGAGGAAACAAACAAATGGAACCTATAGGAGAAGAAAGCACAGTACTTCTTTAGAGCTTATTAAGCCACTATCATTTGCATTTTGAAGAGATTCAAAGGCAGGCAGAGGAGTGGGAAAGGGTTAGAGTGAAAAAGTGAAAGCTTCAGGGCTGCTGTCATTGGAACCTCTCAGTTCTGAGGTGGAAGTAGGGACAGAAATTAGAGATATTGGTAGACAAGGATCATGTCCATTTCATTTTGGACTAATTACTGCAGAGCTTGTGAGAGACAGTTCTATTGTCATAAGTGGTCTTCCCATTGTTTGTCTATTCAATTTTTCATCTTGAAACAAATGGTTAATGTTCCATTCCATATAAAAGAAGGCTGAGAAAAGCAACACTGAGCCACAACCTTCTACAATGCCTATCCAAAGTTCAGGTACTGGGCCAAGGGAAGAATCCCAATGATTACAGCTACTGTCTTCTGTCTTAATTGCTCTCGGTATGCAATTACCAGTGCAGGTAGGACACTTAAACCTGAATTTCTGACTATGGGATAGGTTGAGGCCTCCATAATGTTGCTACATATGGCCAGTAAGGGCTAGCAGTGCCGAATCCAGATTGAGGGTGGAAAACAAATGAAACACAACAAAAAAATCCACTTTCATATTAGATAAGAATGCAAGTCAAAATTTTAAAATGCAGTAGGAAAATTAGCACTGTCAAAGACAATAGGTAGCAGTTTAGAGTTGAATTTACTGGAAAAAAAAACCCTAAAAATTCCACAGCAATCCAATGATGACTTTATACTCAGCAGCTTTAGATCTTGAAATTAGAGAAGGAATTAAAAAGTCTAAGTAGCCACGCCCTACTGAGGCCCGAGTTGCTCTGAAGATGCTGAATCACCCCGCTGCAGACAGGCAGCCACCTGGTTCCACACTACAAAGACGCAGAGGACACCAGACCACCAGACCAAGGTACTGAGTCCCGCTGCTCCCGGACCAGAGGTAGGGGCTTCTGAGCTGCCGTCCCACTACTCCTGGTCTAGAGGAAGGGGCTTCCCAGTCACCATCTTTTCCGCTGCTCCCAGGCCAGAGGAAAGGGCTTTTGGGCCACCTTCTGTCCCACTGGTCCTGCCCCAGAGGAAGGGGCTTCCGGGCCACCATCCCTCCCACTGCTCCCGGCCCAGAGGTAGGGGCTTCTGAGCCACCATCCCACTGCTCCTGGTCCAGAGGAAGGGGTTTCCCGGCCACCATCCCTCCCACTGCTCCCAGCCCACAGGAAAAGGCTTTTGGGTCACCATCCCAAGTGCTGCTCCCAGCCCCTGTCCCACCTCTCCCAGCTCAGAGGAGGTAATCCTTGCAGGTGCTAACAGTCCCCGCCCCAGTCGAAATGAGAAAACATGGAAATAAGTCTCACAACCAGACTTCCAGATCACCTACAGCAACCCCAAAGGGAAATGAGATGGAACACTCTGATACTCAACCACCTAGACCCACTGAACTGGCAACAAAAGGGGATCTGGAAAAAATGAAATCAGAAATAATTTCTCAGATAACAGGAGAAATTGTGCCCCTAGTGCAAGACATGATTAATAAATCTAGAGAGGAGCTCAGGAACATGATGGAATCCCAACATAGGAAACAAATGGAATCCATAAAACAGATGCAAATAGATTTCCAGGACATGAAAAAGTCCATTGGAAAGTCTACACAGCAGAATGAGCCAATGTGAGGACAGAATTTCAGATATAGAATATGAGATTGCAATTAGTGACCAGGAAAAGAAAAATTCCTTCAAAATTATAAGGGAACATGAGAAATCAATCGAGCAGCTGCTAGATGATGCAAAGAAGAATAACATAAGACTGATTGGAGTCAATGAAGAAACAGGAGAGAGTGCAGATGACATAAAAAAATCTCTTCACAGAAATAATGGCAGAAAACTTCCCAAGCAGGGGAAAAGAGCCTGACATACAGATAACTGAGGCATATAGGAGTCCAAATAGCCTTGATCAAAAAAAATCTACACCTCATCATATAATTGTTAAGATTCCAGAAACTCAACAGAAGAACAAAGTTCTACAAGCAGTCGGAGAAAACAAAAAAATCACATACAAAGGAAATCCCATCAGAATGACAGCAGACATCTCAACACAAACCATCAAGGCAAGAAGAGCTTGGAGTGACATATTCCAAGGCCTAAAACAAAACAGCCTCCAACCCAGATTGATGTACCCTGCAAAACTATCTTTCAAAATGGATGGAGAAATAAGATACTTTCATGACAAAGAGCACCTTAGGAACTTCGTGAAGACCAAACCAGCACTCCAAAGAATTTTACACAATATCCTAGGAACAGACATTGAGGATCACAACCCCAGGAAGCAAAGCAGAATGAACCCATCTGGCATGACAAGAAATTAAATGTAAAGGGGGAGAACTCAACAAAAGGAAAAAGTCATGGCAATGAGAAGTCAATAGGTTTCACTTATAACCATCAATGTTAATGGTCTCAATTCACCAATCAAAAGAAACAGACTGGCAGAATGGGTCAAGAAGCAAAATCCAACAATATGCTGCATACAAGAAACACACTTAATTCAAAAGGAAACTCATAGACTGAAAGTTAAAGGGTGGAAAACCATACTCCAGGTGACGGGAACCCCCCAAAAAGCAGAAGTAGCTATCCTCTTTGCAGATCAAGTAGATTTCAAACCAACACTGATTAAGAGAGACAAAAAAGGACACTACATCCTTTTAAAGGGAACAATCCAAGAGGAAGAGATGACAATCATAAATATCTATGCACCAAACACTAGTGCACCCAACTATATAAAACAAATAATAATGGACATGAAAAGTCATATATGCACAAATACAATTGTAGTGGGTGACCTCAACACCCCTCTGTCACAAATAGATAGATCAACTAGACAAAAGTAATTAATGAAATAATAGAAATCAGTCAAACTCTTGAACAAATGAACTTAACAGATGTTTACAGAGTCTTCCACCCCACAAAATCAGAATACACATTCTTCTCAGCTGCACATGGGTCATTCTCCAAAATAGACCACATACTCACACATAGAACATGTTTAAGTAAGTGCAAAGGAATTGAAGTTATTCCCTGTCTATTATCAGACCATAGTGCGATGAAATTGGAGATCCATAGCAAAAGTAACTAAAAAAATTTCATAAACACTTGGAAATTGAACAACACACTTCTGAATAACCAGTGGGTCACAGAGTAAATTAAAGAAGAAATCAGACAGTTCCTTCAATTAAATGACAATGGCATAAAACATATCGGAATCTATGGGACACAATGAAAGCAGTCTTACGAGGGAAATTCATAGTAGTGAATACGCATATTAGGAAAACAGAACGAGCCCAATTAAACAACCTGATGCTGAACCTGAAGCTTCTAGAAAAAGAAGAGCAGGACAACCCCAAAGCTCATACAAGGGAGGAAATTATAAAGATCAGAGGAGAAATCAATGCAATGGAGACTAAGAGAATGATACAAAAAATCAATGAAGCCAAGAGTTGGTTCTTCTAAAGAATCAACAAAATTGACAAACCCTTAGCCAACCTTATCAGAAAAAGGAAAGAAAAGGCCCAAATCCATGCAATTAGGAATGAAATGGGTGAAATTACAAGAGACCCAGCAGAAATCCAGAGGATCATCAATGCCTATTTCCAGAACCTATACGCCAATATGATGGACAACACAGAAGAAACGGACGGATTCCTAGATACATATGAATTACCAAAGTTGAATGAAGAAGACCTAAAAATTCTGAGCAACCCAATATCAACCAATGAATTGAAAATGTAATTAAAAACTTATCATCTAAGAAAAGCTCAGGCCCTGATGGCTTCACTGTTGAATTCTACAAGACATTTAGAGAGGAACTGCTGCCACTACTGTTTAAACTCTTCAAAGAAATGGAAAGGGAAGCAATATTCCCAAATTCATTCCTGGAGGGAAGCATCGCCTTGATCCCCAAAGAAGAGAAAGACCCAACTGAAAAAGAGAACTATAGACCAATCTCACTAATGAACATAGATGCAAAAATCCTTAATAAGATACTGGCAAACAGAATGCAGAAGATCATCAAGAAGATCATACACCCTGATCAAGTGGGATTCATCCCAGGGATGCAGGGATGGTTCAATATATGAAAATCAATCCATGTAATACACTATATCAATAGAGCCAAGGACAAAAATCATATGATTATCTCCATAGGCACAGAAAAAGCATTTGACAAAATCCAACATGCATTTATGATAAAATCCCTACAAAAAATTGGAATAGATGGTCTCTATCTCAAACTGAAAGAAGCCATCTATGAAAAACCAACAGCCAATATCATAATAAATGGTCAAAAACTGAAATCCTTCACACTAAAATCAGGAACAAGACAAGGATGTCCACTATCACCACTCTTTTTCAATATAGTTCTGGAAATATTAGCCACGGTAATTAGACAAGAGAAAGAAATAAAAGGAATAAAGATAGGAAATGAAGAAGTCAAATTGTCATTATTTGCAGATGACATGCTACTGTATATAGAAGACCCCAAGAACTCCACCGAAAGTCTTCTAGACTTAATAACCAAATTCAGTCAAGTAGCTGGTTACAAGGTCAACACACAAAAATCAATAGCTTTCCTCTACACCAATGACAGACTCACTGAGAGAGAAATAGGGCAAATAATTCCTTTCACAATAGCATCCAAAAAACTGAAATACCTGGGAATCAACCTAACGAAAGAAATCAAAGACCTCTTCTCTGAAAACTATGGCACTCTGAAAAGAGAGATTGAAGATGATATCAGAAAATGGACAGACATCCCCTGCTCCTGGGTAGGAAGGATTAATATAGTGAAAATGGCCATACTTCCAAAACTGCTACATAGATTTAATGCAATTCCAATTGAGATCCCAGTAGCATACTTCATAGACCTTGAGAAAAGAATCCAAAAATTCATTTGGAAAAAGAAGAGACCCAGAATAGCAAAAACAATTCTAGGAAACAGAGACATGGTAGGGGGTATCACAATCCCGAACCTGCAACTCTACTGCAAAGCTACTGTGAAAAAAACAGCATGGTACTGGCAAAGAAACAGACCTCAGGACCAGTGGAGCAGATTAGAAGATGCAGAAACAACGCCAGACACACTCAGCCATCTCAGCTTCGATAAAGGAGCCAAACACCCTCACTGGAGGAAAGATAGCCTCTTTAATAAATGGTGCTGGAAAAATTGGGCTTCAACTTGCCAAAGATTAAAACTAGACCTATATCTCTTGCTGTGCACTAAACTAAAATCAAAATGGATTAAAGATCTAAATATTAAAATAGAAACTCTGAACCAGTTGGAACAGAGGTTAGGTAGAACCCTTGAAGACATTGGTGTAGGAAAAGATTTTATGAACAAAACCTCAGTTGCCTGTGAACTAGCACAAACAATCAACAAGTGGGATCTCTTCTTATTGAAAGGCTTCTGCACAGCAAGAGAAACCAGCAGCAGTGTGAAGAGACAACCCAGAAGGTGGGAAAAAATCTTCACCTGCTCTTCCTCAGACAAAGGTCTACTATCTCGAATCTATAAAGAACTTAAAAAGATCAGACCTCCCAAATTTAAAGGCCCAATCCAAAAATGGACATCTGAAATGAACAGACATTTCTCAAACAAAGAAGTAGAAATAGCAAATAATTACATGAAAAAATGTTCAACATCACTGGTCATTTGAGAGATGCAAATGAAAACAACGCTGAGATTCCACCTCACTCCAGAAAGAATGGCTGCTGTCATGAATTCAACCAATAACAAATGCCGGTGGGGCTGTGGGGAAAGAGGAACCTTGCTCCACTGCTGGTGGGAGTGTAGACTGGTGCAATCACTGTGGAAATCAGGATGGAGATACCTCAAAGAACTAGGACTGGAAGTCCCATTTGACCCCGCTATTCCACTGCTGGGGATCTTCCCCAAAGAATTAAAAGAATCATACCACAGTGATATATGTGCACCCATGTTCATAGCAGCACAGTTTGTAATAGCTAAAACTTGGAAACAGCCCCAATGCCCATCAACTAGAGACTGGATAAAGAAAATGTGGTTTTTTTATAAAATGGAGTACTACTCAGCCATAAAAAATGAGAAATTAGAGACATTTATAGCTAAGTGGATGCACATTGAGGCAATACTCTTAAGTGAAATAAATAGGACACACATGAATAAATACCAAATAGTTTCTCTGTTGTGAGAAATTGAAAGTGGAAATAAGGACTAAATGTATAATAGGTATTGTGAAATAGGAAGAAAAGGGGCAAAGGGGAAGGAAGTGGGAGGGCTAGGGGAAAGAATAGAAGGGAATGGGATTAATATGAGAGAATGGAAAAATAGGAACAAAATCTTTGTAAATAGGGAGGACTGGAGTGGTTGAAGGGAGGGCTGGGCAAGGGTGAAAAATAAGAACCAAGAGAGACTATGTAAAGGTGCAAATTTCCAATGATGAATGTCATTATATTGTATACCTAAAATGTACCAATGATTAGAATGAATAATCGAAAATGTAAAATAGGAAGAAAAGGTCCAAAGGGGTAGGGGTAGTGGGAGGGGTAGGGGAAAGGAAAGAAGGGAAAGGAAAAATGGTGAGAAATGGAAAAAATGGAAGTAAAGTCTTTGTAAATAGGGAAGGGTGGAGTGTGTGAAGGGAGGGCTAGGAATGGGGAAAAAATAAGAACCAAGATGCATTATGTAAAGGTACAATTCCCAATGAGAAATGTAATTGTGTTGTATACCTACAATGTACCAATAAAAGAATTTAAAAAAAAGTCTAAGTAAAATCTGAAGAAATTATAAAATAAAAGCGGGCCTAAGGGAGACAAGAGCAGGTGGATATCACAATGTACCAATCTGAAAGTTTGTAAATAAAATTAAATATGACTTAAATTTTTATATACAACATTTTATATAATACAATAGTTAAATAAAGAAGTCTTACAATTACTAATGTAATTCAGGTAACCGAAAGTCTAACCTTTTTAAATTCCCACTCTAGGAGATTTCCCAGAGTAGTTAGAGCAGGCACATGAAAGGATCAACTTAGTGTGTATACTACAGGTTAGGTTACAGGATTTCAGACAGTCTAACTTTTTTGTGATTCTTCCATTAGGAGAAACTTATGCCCAGACTTTTGATCATGATAAAATAATCTGAGGAAATTGCTTTTGTACCTGAAATAGTCGTGCTCCTATGAATAATTTCAGGTCTTCTATAAATAATCAGTGTGGATTTTGGAACTGAGATATAGTCTTCCTCATTTCTTTACCTGTTAGTATTTTCCTACATTAGTAAAAATAAATTTCCACTTTTTCTAAAGCATGTTTTATAAAAGGAATACAATAGGAACATCCCACACTTTCTTCAGAAGACAATTTATGTTCATTTTCATGATAATCACACTGATATATACAGTTTAAAGCAATGAAGGATATAACTTACTAGCTATGAAAATTGTAAAATCTAAGTGGAGGTATTCTCTTATTTTTAAGAAAATAATATTTAAATATTTAGTAATGTTATAACAACCCAGACTTACTTAAAATTGTGAATGCTCATTTCCGTTCACAGTACCACACCCTTTTTTTTTTACAAATAACATGTAAGGCTCGATTACAGAAGATTAAAATAACATAGAAATAGAAAAAGCTTGCTTGATTGCAATATCATGTTTTCCTGCTTCCCACACAACCTTGACCGGACAAAGCTCAGAGTACATTCTGCAAAGTCTCGGGGATGAATCTGCTGGTAAACAATAGACACATTAAAACATTTTATTGGTATGCAAGGTGTAAGTGCTATAATTTTTATTGAAATAGTATTTGAAGCATAAATTTAGAATCTTTGAAAGGTTTAAATCCAAATGGAAAATGAATTCAGTGCATCTAACTTGCAACATTTATGTTCATATTAGTGCACATTTGCTTTCATTTCAAATGAAGCTCTATCGTTAAGGCTTTGACTTCTATTCACCTATCCAAATGGCAAGGTGTTCCCACCAATTAGAACTTCTGGTTTTTCTCAGAAATGTTCTTCACTTTTTTCACCTTTTCGAAGGTGAATCCAGGCATCAATTTCTTCTTTTTATTATTCACAGATGATTGATAAATTTAGATTCTTGTACTATTTCTATTCTTTACTTTTACTGAACAGTGACAATTTCATCATTGCAAATTCTGCACCTATGTCATTTAGCAGATGCTCCTATGACTTTATTATGTAAGTTGTGAGAATATTAGTATCATAGGATTTTACTATTAAATCTTGCAAGTTGAATCAGCTCTCCACTATGCTACTGAACTTCATTATTATAATTGCTTTTTGTAACAATCTTATAAGTACCAAAACCAATGATCTTGTCTTAGTGTTCACTTATTTTAAAGTTTTGTGGTAGGGGACAATGGTGAATAATCAAACATCAATCTATAAATCTCAATTCTATTTCAAGACTATTTAGAAAGAAACTCTCTGTTCATCAGAGAACAAAAAATGGCAAGGATATATCACTTTATACCTGTTAGTCTGGCAAAATTTAGACAGCAAGATAATGCCAATTATTGGCAGAAACATGTAAATATGGAAACCCTCAGACACTGTTGATGGGAAAGTACAGTATGATATTCTTCCTGGCATATTTTAAGATAAATCTAATACTGAAATCCAGCTACTAGATATGCATCTCCTTCTCCTCACACAGATTTATTTTATTAGAACACCAGTCAGAGTGCATTACACCCCACTCTCCTCCAGAATGACATCTCCTTTACTGTTTCAAATCAATCTATTTCTAAACCAGGTTACATTCTGCACTCCTGGGGATTGGAATTTCAATGCAGTTTATCTGTTTCTTTTTGTGGGGGAAGGCATACTTCATTCTACACCTAACCAAGATCTTCCCTCAATAAAGTGTTGAGTTGAGAATACCTATAAACTTCTAGGGTGTTTTTACAAGTTCTAGAGCATATGCTGTAGCAGGATATAAGACCAGTAATAATTAAGAAGGTTTCTAGTGGGTAGAAGTAAGTGGGTGAAGAGCATGAATTCTCTCCTTTTTTGTCTTATCTGTTTTCAAGTATGTTTCCCTCCTCTATTGTTCTAGTGACCCTAGTAATTTTTCCACCTTCTCACCTTCTCGTAAATATAAATTTCCAGAAATGACTAAATGTCTTAGTCACTTTCGTGTTGCTAGGACAAAATACGTGACAGCCACAAATTAAAAGAGGAAAGGTTTATTTTGGCTCACAGTTTTAAGAGGATTTAGTCTATAGTCAGCCAGTTCCAAAGCAGGAAAGGAGTGGTGGAAGGATCCAGGGTAAGAAAGCTCCTCACATCAGGAAGCAGAGAGAGAAGGATCACACTCTCAGTGCCCTAACTTCAACCAGGCCACATCTTCTACCAGCAAGTCAGTCCTAGCACCTCACAATCCATCCAGCTTCCACACACAGGAGAATTTTGTAGGGGCGTTTTAGATGTAACCATAATAGTAAGTTAAGGAGCTGAACATGAGAGGATCATCATAGACTATCCATGTTGACCCTAAATGCAGCTGCATGTATCCTTAGGAGCGAGGGGCAGAGGGATATTTCATGAGAGACAGAAGAGGAGAAGATGGAACTAGAGTGGCAGAGATGGGAATGATGTGGCCTCAAGTCAAGGGATGTTGGTAGCAACCAGAAGCTGAAAGAGGTGAGAGACTCCACGAGATCTTCCCAAGAGAGTGTGACGCTACTGACACCTTGATTTCACTCAGAGGATACTGATTTCAGATTTCTTATCTCCAGAACTGTAAAAAATTATTTTGTTCTAAGCCACCAATTTTATAGTATTTTGTTACAGCAGGCACAGGAAATTAATACACATGGATTAACATTATCTCTTAATTAAAGAATATAGACATTGCATTATCATTGTAAAGATTAAATCAGGTAATATAGTAAATGTTCTTAATAGGAATATGTGCATACTGGACTCTTTATAAGTTGCAGCTATCTTTATAAAAATAACTCTTACTATTATTAAATCTCGACCTGCTTATTTGGGGACATGTTTTTCAAAGGAGCCTGCCTTCTGAGGTGAATAGCATGACTATAGTTGTGTGCCTATGCCTTTCAACATAAAATATACCAATAAAATTAATGAATAAAACAAGAGCTGAGGGGAAGTGGAATGGAGTAAAATGTAGGAGTTCATGTGGAAATCTAATTATGGACTAGAAGTTGTCATCTGTGGTAGTTAATCACTTCTATCATCAATCCTTTCTCCACAATTTTGTCATATTGCAGCCCTATGTAAAGTAAAGAATATGAGAAGGGAGGACAAAATAAAAGTGGTAGTGAAGAGAATTTGTGAGAACATTACTTATATTCCTGATGTTACAATATTTCAGAATAAAATCAATATAATTATGACCCTAAATATTTTCCCATCTTTAACTACCTAGCTAGGTGATATTTAGACAAAAAAATTTGCCTTTATAAACCCCTAATTTCACATTTTTAAAATGACATTGTGGACTAAATGATCTCTAGTATAGTTTTCAAGAATCGACGGTTCCTATTCTGTGTAAATTAGATTTCAGGTTATCTTTTGAATAGTACTTTAAACTCCCCTGGTGTAAAGTGTTATCAAGTATAGCAAAATTATTCTGATCAGAAAATTTTATAGATCCTAGTTTTACAAGACAACTTTTCCTATATGTTTTCCTATTTGATGAATATCAACCTAATTTCTTGCTGCCCTATTTTTTCATTTGTATTATCATATATTGTCAACGATCATCTTTCACAGTCCATGAGCCATGGTCCAGTCATCATCATATGACACTTTCCTGTGTCCAGGTGTACATACTTCTGGAAATTTCTACACTCCAATAGTGAACAGTGTGTATAACTAAATAAACATAATGGACTGCCTTGACATTTTAATGCCATCTTTAAAAATTTATCATGTGAACCATCATATTCATGTGATCTTTGTTGATCATTTCTCCCCCATGGATAAAGCCTTTAATGGAACCCTAGAGTCACATGAAATGTCTAAATGCCTCACATGATCCACAGGAACCTTTATGGCAGGGTACGAACATGGGTCCTCTCACACTCTTCATTTTCTGACACATCTCCACTTCATATTTCTCCTTTTAAACAGAATATACTCCATGCAAGCTGAATTGGTTTTGGTTTGCTGAACACACTACACTATATTTTATTTCCTTTCATATTTTGTTGCACACATATTGTCCTCTGTTCCCAAGATGCCCCTTCTCATCTTTTCAATACTCTGTTCAAGGGTCACCTTTACACTCTTTCATAACCAGTGACAGTTAGCTCATTGGTAATATCATGGCAGCTCTATTCACAATATTTTATTTGCCTTCTAAGTGACAGAGTATAAGGTGTGTGTGTGTGTGTGTGTGGTATGTGTGGTATGTGTATGTTTTACTTTCTTTATGCCTACTGCCTGATACAGACCTTGGAATAGTAAATACTCAGTACAGGTGTGTTGAGTTGTTAAACAATGAATTAGGCATAAAAAGGACGATCTCTACTGTTAAGGATTTTACAGTCTAGTATATTCCAGCCACTCTACATAACTTTCTTTGTTTATAACACTGTTCTAAAGAGTGCTAAGGGAGACAGAGTTAAGATAATTCATCCTTAATATGTGAGTTTGAAAACTATGTAAAATCTAAGATAACAAATTAAATCACTAGTGTCTGTTTGAAGACTGAGCAGCATGAACTCACTACCTTCATATGTATAGTATTTATCATGGGAATGTTATATCACAGCTCTGATTCGTAATGACTTTATATCAACTAAAAATATGGCTTTTTCATGTAGGTTGCTTTTAAATTCCATTCAGTTAATAAAATGCTAAAACTAAAGTGAGTTATTACATTACAGGGAAAAGTAAGCATGGTTCAATTGAATTTTATTTGAACTTTTGATTGCCATCAACTGAAAACCATGTCTTCCTTTTTCATGTTAGCAGAATCTCACTTTTAAAAGTTATTTACCTCCAGGAAAGAAAATGCTACTTTATCTGGCGATAAATCTTGATTAGTAGAAACCAATCAGCTTATAGTTTAAGGCTGGTCATTTAACCCATTTATGAACAATGAGATACGAGGTAAGCTCAACTGGGGTCTTTCAGTGGAAAATAAGATTCTTTTCTCTGAAAAGAAACACATTTTGGAAAAGCTTATCTTTCACAGGAAATTGCTAGGCTTCCATGTGCTGCTCGGATCAGCTATCTTTTTTTTTTTTTTTTTTTTTTTGGTACCGAGGATAGAACTCGGGTCCTTGCGCTTGCGCAGCAGGCAGTGAAACCACTGAGCTAAATCCCCAGCCTGGTTCAGCTATTTTATAACCCTAAGGAAAACTAACCTGAAGAAAGGGCTAGGTTTTAAGCATGACAAGTGATAAAGAGAGACATCTTCTTAGATAATTTTTTGGAAAAGATAATAATCTTTATTTGTTAAGTGATTTTCAGGGGTTTTATGGTGTTGTTTTTTGTGGATTTTTTGATGTTTTATTTTGTTTTGTTTTTGTTTTTGTTTTGGGTGCTACTAGTGGTTGAATCCAGGGCCTTCCACCTGAGCTATATCTTAGTCCGGCTTTCAGCACATTTTGAGACAGAATCTCATTAGGTCATTGCCCAGGCTGGGCTTGAGTTGGCAATCCTCCTGCCTTAGCCCCCAAGAGAGCTGGGATTACAGGACTTTGCCACCATTCCTGGGTGACTTTAATTTTCTGATATTTGCAACTGAGAGCATACTAATCATGTACTAGGATTGGCAAAACAAGTGGTGGAAGAGCACTGTATGATTCTGAGAGGACTAAAACTGACAGCTTAAAGAGATTCAAGGAGGCCTCCCACATTCTCATGACAATTAGGACTCATGTGCATTCTCCTGGGCCTTCCCCTCCAAGAAGCAAAAACTGTATGCCAGTGGTCTCATATTATGCAGGCTTTCTGTAGAATGATGTGACACTTTGTGAAGCAAATTTGGAGAGAAGATGCAAAGTTCAACAAGAAACATTGCAAAATGTGCTCAGGATGAAATTGGAAAAAATGGTTACTTGTAAATCCTGACACATTTGAATTAAGACCAGCCACTGTTTACTGCTTCTTTCTTTACATTAACAAGTTTAGGCAGGTGTATTAGTGTACTAGCTTCCTAGGGGAGCTGTAAGAAATTCACACAAAAATGATGGCTGAAAACAATAAAAATGTATTCTCTCACAGATCTAGATGTGTGAAAGCATTATTGGAGGCAGAAATTAAGAGATTGGCAAGGCTATAATTGCTCCAGAGGGCAACAGAGGAGAACATGTTGCTGTCATTTCCAGGATCTGATGGCTGACAACGTTCCTTGGCTTGTGGCCACCACACCAGCTTTTGACTCCCCAGCCACACTGTCTACTTCTCTTCTCCTAGGGTGAGTATACCTTCCCTTTTCTTATAAAGGTACTCATGATTGCATTTAGGATCCATCAGGTTAATATAGGCTAAGGTCCTAAAGTACTTCTTAAATAATTCTGTTTTATTTTTTTATCCAAGCTCTTCTCAGATGTAAAAGTCAATTAGCTCTGTATGTGTTAGGCAACATGGTTCAGCAGAGTAATAGGTGTATCTTTTAAATGGAATATTTGCAGAGAAGGTAAAACTCTGTTTTGGACTGACTGCTTGTAGGAGAATTATGCAATGGAAATCACAAAATTGGCTCATGAAAATGGGTTTTATAGAATATTTAATATTTCCTTCATTTTATTGAATCTGTAAATCTTATACATGTTAACTTCAAGTGTGCCCTCAACTATCATACCCTTATTTTTCTATAAGGTTAACTCTTGTCAATGTACTCTTCCAAATGTTAAGATTCCACACATCAAGTTCTTCTTTTCTTTTAGCCAAGAAGAAATTCACTTTCTTCTTTTTCTTTCTGGAAACCTCTGTTTCCATACTGTCTCCTAAGTATGGCGGGGCAAAATGAGGTCATTTTATAGTGTTAGATACACAAGCTAAAACAACACAAACAAATTTGTCAGGAATATTGTCAACTGGGGCTCCTACAAAATCAAACCTAAAGCCATTTATACTGAAGTTTCCAAATCAGGTCAGAGCAGACTTCTCTGAACAAACAAATTTTCTGTAAATTAGAAATTAAAGGATCAAATTATACATCTTAAAAGATAAATTATTGCCAAAGTAATCAAAGACTTCAAAAGAAAAGATATGCAGAAACTAGACAGAAGTTAAGAATTAGTGAGCTGGGAGGTAGGGCTGAAAAACCACATAGACTGCAGAGAAATGAAAATATTACTTAAAATTATAAACGTTTAAATAATAAAGACATTAAAGTAAACCACAAGCCATAATTTGGAAAAAGAAACTATAGCACGAGATAAATGGTGTTGTTTACTGATATGGACAGTATGCTGGAATAGAATAAAGAAGGAAATTCGTGGATTGGTGGAAGTTATACTGTTCAATCACAAAAAGGATGAAATGTCACTGCATGTGTCAACAGAGATGGAACAGATCATCATTATGGTAGGTAATATAAACCAGGCCTAGAAGGACAAATACCAAATGACCTCTTTCATGTGTAGAATCTAAAAAAGTTAATCTCATAGAAGAACAAAGTCGAATGATGGGTACAAGAGGCTAGGAAGAGTAGAGGGGAGGGAGTAATATGGAAAAATTGACAATGTTCACTGAATTATAGTTAGTGGAGGGAAGGAAGTTCCGTTGTGCAATTCCACAGTAGAGTGATGCCAGATAAGGATAATGTAATGTACATTTCAAAAAGTGGAAGAAAGAATTTTGAATGTTTTCTTCATAAAGAAATGAGAAATGTTTGAGGTGATAGATATATGC
Organism: Heterocephalus glaber; assembly: GCF_053883595.1. Lineage (NCBI taxonomy): Eukaryota > Metazoa > Chordata > Mammalia > Rodentia > Bathyergidae > Heterocephalus > Heterocephalus glaber. The sequence continues at coordinate 2,289,662 of NW_028258461.1, forward strand.
TATAAACACTCCAATTTGTTTATTAAATAATATATACATGTTTCAAAATATCACACTGTTCTCAGTAAGTGTCTACAACTTGTGTGTGTGTCAACTCAAATCAAATGAAAAAATGGTTTTTGTTTGCTATCTCAAGAAAATTCAGATACTTATTACAGATACTAAATGGAAATGTCAAGTAGACAGCTAGATGTGGACATCAGAAGTTCAGTAGCTCCAGGCTAGGGATACACTAGAACAGGAAGAATATAGATAACATGCAAGCATTTGGAAAGGACTCAGACCCCAGGTGGTGGGCAGTGGGGAAGACTAATGAATCACAGGTTGTGGGTGTACAGCAAGATTTTGAGGCAGAAATGTGCAGTAAAGGGAGATTGAGTTTGACCTAGCGACACAAGACTAATGAAAGTGTTTTTAGTTAAAGCGCCGTGGCATAATTGTGAATATACTCAATGTTTATGGAGAGTCTATGACTGGCCAGGTAAAATCGTAAGTATATATGATTTCATGGTATCTTTATGATGATCCTATGGTCAATTTTTCACCATTGTACTTATTTTACAATTGAAGACTCTGAGATTAATAGCTGTCAATACTTTGCCTAAATTTACAAAGAATTAAGAAGCAGAGCTACCATTTATCTCACAGCTGCTCTGGCTTCCTGACAGTGTCCCCAGTGTCATTTTTGTTCACTTGAAAAAAAAATAAACTATGTGTAAACTTTCAGTTCTGCTTCAATATTTACACATCAGAGTGCAAAGATTCTTGCAATGGGAGGCTCCCTCAAAACTGGTGACAACTCAGAGGGTCGGAACATATACCTGTGTTTGGTGGTGGGAACCTGCAACTAGTGAGAATCAGTATAACTATAAATGTGACCTTGTTCATACCAACAGTAATGTAAAATACAGTGATATTTGATGTTTTTAGTGAGTACACGATCCATATCTGCAGATCAAAAGGGCTTACAAGGGATGAGATAAAATTAATGAAATACAACCTACATCTAAAGTATTTTAGTAAAATTTCTGATTTTTGAAAATGAAATAAGAATCATATAAGCATGTGAGCAGAAAATCAGATTACTTATAATTGAAAGAAAGCCAGGAAAGCCTTATACATATTTTTTAAACAGGGTGTTTGGGGAAATAAACTGACCAATGAGATGTAATTAAAAATATAGGTTAAATTTAAATTAATGTGCAAATGTGATTATAAAACAATGCAAATATAATTCTTGAAAGAGAACATAGATAATGAAAATCATGTAATAATGTGAAATTAGGACGCAATTTCTAGATCACTTCAAATAAAACTGGGGGTTATGAGATCTTAAGGGAGGGGAACAATGAAAAAGTGAATGCTTTCTTCCTCAACTTACTTAGGAAAATAATCAAAAATAGCTTACATTAATGTTTATAATTAGAGAAATAGGGGTTTAAGTATGCATTTCAAAAGCTGAAGTAAAAACTAATTGAGCCAAAGCCTGCTCTCTACCCTCTAAATTAATTAGGGGTATGCATAGGGCAATAAAATAAAACATACAATAAAATAAAAATTTAAGGACAAAAGGATAAGCAGGAAAGTACTGAAAAACCAGGAAACACTTGATTATAATTATATATTAGACTGGCTCACTAATTAAAATAACAATTCTTAGACTAGGGCAGAATGTAAAATATAGTGAAAGGCTGTCTACAAAAACAGACTTCTTATAAATCACCCATGAAAAGTAAAAGTCAGTAGCTGGATTGACTGTATTGATATCGGGTATGATAGTCTCATGTGGCAAACAGAAAATATACTTTATTCTCAAGCAAATAAACTAAAAAGTGAATCATTTATTAAGCCAAAAGAAAACCAATAAGTTACAAGTAGAAATAGTACAGACCACATTCTTTTCCAATGATGTCAAAAAAAGATGAAATCCACAGACAATAACTGTAAATGTTTTTCTAAATAAATTAGGAGACATTAGAAAGTCAAAAATTAAATGTAGAACATTTTACAAATAATATTGTGGATAGCAGTACATAAAAAGTTTTATAGGAAAAAGGGCAAAGCTCTGTTCACAGTTATGTTGGGAGAGTTCACCAAAGCCATTTGACATCAGAAACTGCACTACCATATTTCAAAAGCCTAAAGAAAACTTACTTTTTCTTTTTTGCACTTCCTATGTAGGCACCAGCTAATGTGGAGATGACCTCATGACACTTCTCGCTTGACTGTTTAGTGCTGTGGTATTTGGTCTAGATACATATAGCGCCGAGGCTACTGAAAGTGATGCTATAGGTACAGTACCACTAAGCACCACTAAATACGGTGGCTGACAGGAGGCAAAGAACATTTCTGACTGTGGTCCACTCATCATCTGCAGCCTGGGGCTTGCTCTGTTGTTTGTTGGTTGTTTTTGCTACTAGGAACACATGTTGAAAGACACATTAAACTATGCCATGAATATTTTAGTCCCCATACCAATACATTTTCCACACTGCTGCCAGGATGATCACAATCTAATCGTGTCACTTCCCAGTTTAACATTCTGGCTTTGGCTCACAATCTTTATAGAATAAAATCCAAATTCCTTAAGTAAGCATACAATGCTTAATACATTACAGTGCTGCACATGATTTTCCCTCCTCATTCCTACCAGTTGCACTCCTGTCCTTACAAAATTCTTCACTTGATTTTACCTCTGCATGAAATGATTGATGCTTTCATTATTGTGCAGAGAGTAGCGTGTTAAGTTACAAGAAATCTGAGGAAAACATTTATCAGGAACATGACAAAGAGCTAATACTCTTAACATATACAGAATTTGCCCAAATTAGTAGAGTACAAGAGAAATAACAGTAGAAAAAATATAACGAACAGAGAGAAAAACAAATCATTGATAAGCAACCAAGATATAAGGGAAAATAATTTCATGAGTAGTCAAAGAAAGGCAAATTAAAACGCCATGTTTTATTTCACCTCAAGTGGCAACTTAAAACCTGACACCAATAACATGTCTTATTCTAGTCAAATCTGTGTAGTAGAATGATTTTCTCACAGATGAAAGTGTCTGAAAAAAAGAAGACCACTTTCTACTTTCCACCAAAGCACCACATTTGCTCGTTGAGGCCCTATCTCTGGTACTTCCTGTAGGTCAGGTGATCATCTAAGAACTTCACATTTGTTCAGTCTTTTAATCTTCATGGCAAAGCCTTTGAGGCAAAACACAATCGTTTTCTGCATTTTACAGTTGAAGAAACTGAAACCCAGAGGTGTTAAAAAAAATTTGCCAATGATCAAATAACTAATAAAGGGTGGGGGCAAGTTAGCCTACAACTTTGTGATTATAATGTCTTCCCTTTTAACCACTGTTATTCTGCCTCATATATAATTTTCATTTTAAGAAAGAATGTATACATGTTTTCATTATATCTCATAAATACAGACAAAGGGCTGGGGATTTAGCTCAGTGGTTCCAGCGCCTGCCTCGCAAGCACAAGGACCAGAGTTCGATCTCCGGTACCAAAAAAACAAACAAACAAAAAAGTGTACGACATAAATACAGACAATTTATATCTACTGCTACAATTTATTGAACACTTATTATGACACGCACTGTTAAGCATTTTATAATAATCATAGGAGATAGTTATTGATAACTCTGTTAAGCAATGGAGGAAAATGAGACTTTACTAATTTATATAACAGATCCATAATCCTTTATATAGAAAGTGGAAAAGCCAGGATTCGAACCAAATATGTTACACTCATGAGGTTGTTTCCTCAGGTTTTCACTGATGGGTAACACTGTTGCAGAACTATTAAGGTAAGTACGATGACATGTTACCCTTACTGAAAGCCTCCACTGGCCGACGGCTACAGTCGGGATGAAATTCATTCTCATTCCTGTGGCTGGCAGGGCCTTCTGTGCCCTAGGTCCTGTCTGCTTCTCTATCCTCACCTCCTGCCCTTCTTCTTGCTGCACTGAACAGTATCCTCAGAGTTTGGGTCTGGAGTTCGCAGTCTTTCTTTGTAAAAATCCAGCTGTTAAATGTTTTAGTCTTTTTTAAGCTGTACATTCTTCGCCCAAACTATTTTACTCTGCCATTTTGTTATTAAATCAGCCATAGTCAATACGTAAACTAACAAACGTGAAAGTAACAGGGCTGCATTTCAATAAAACTTTATTTATAAAAAGAGGAAATAGGCTGGCTTTGACATATATGCCATAGTTTTGCCAATTCCTATTCCTGTATAGAACACTACCTGGGTGGCATTCAATACCTACTTGGGGAATGAATGAATTTCTATGTTTACATAATATACAGAAGTATACACACAACACACATTTTATATATGTATAAAACATATATATATATATTCACACAGAGATATACATGTGAGTTTTTTGTATGTTTGTACACAGAAAGATTAGAGAGAATCTCATCAATATATTTCAGTAGTTATTAAATTCCAGAATTATGACTTATTTTATTTTTATTTTATTTTTTCATTCCAGTATAATAACTTTTTATCTTTTATGTTTTTACTGTCTAAATTTTAATGAACATGTATTACATTCATTTACATTTTCCTTAAATTGTATGACAAATAGAGAAAACTGTGCAGTTTGTAATAGCACAGGTCAAAGAAGCATTACAAATTACATATTCTTCTGTAATAAACACCCAGTCAAAGAAACAGAACAGTATCAGTAGCCTAGAAGCTCTTTTGTGCTCCTTCTCAGTCTCTTGTGCACACTACCCTGGTTTCTTACGCGTAAACTGACATGTCTGTTTGTATTTTATAGAAATGTAATCATGCGGCATGAACTCATTTGTGTCTGACTTCTTTCACTCAACATAATGTCTGTGAGATTTTGCTACACTGAGGTTTATTGTTGTGGTCCATTCATGACTGTTGCTCTATAGCATCACGTTGTTACATTGTTTGGATGTATGGCACTGTTGTTTATCTTAATATGTGTATACTTTTGGTATTTTCTTTTAACTCACTCCATGCAGGAATTTGGGACCCCTTCCCTAGTAATTCTCAAGATTAAACATTTTCATAGGAGTCAAGACTGAGTCATCCCAAAGTCAGTATCTTTCACAAAAGTCTAAGCGTGTTCAAAAATACAATGAAAGGTGCCAGAAGAGGAGTGATATTGTATCTAGGATAAACAGGATTCTCCCCAAAGGAATAGAATGAATGGTGACTATCCCTCAGCCAAATGGGACTGGCACTCACCTTAGTTGCAGGGCCCCAAGGAGATGGAAAGTCCACCTTGGAAATAGTTGTTTGGAGCAACTAAGGAGACTGGACCACAGCACCATAATTTGCTTTCATCATTGAGTTAGTGGCTGTAAATAAAGCGATTACCGTGGACATACAAAGGATGACATCAATGGTGACTCTGTGAGAATGGAGAGAGAGGCTTTTGTCTCTGTAGAGGCTTCACAGCAGACTCTTTTGTTCTGCTTTAACTCCAAGAAGGTAGAAGTTCCCAGGAAACAAGAAAAAATAATTTTCTCACAATATGACATAATAGGGGTTCAATGTTTTACTCAATGGTAATGATAATCCTTTCTTTTGTAGCTCACTATCAAATGTAAGCACTTCTCCAGTCTTTAGGACAATGTTCCCATGTTACTTCGAAATTATCTGTTTTAAAACTCAGTGTCAGCTGTTTAGATTTCTATACAGTATGAATGCTAAGGTTGGGAAGCAGAGTAAACATTGTGGTGGAGATGTGAAATTTCTTGTATTCTTCTTTGAGATGTGAAGTCCTTCTCTTTTTTCAAATTAAAACACAGAAGGGCCAAGGGTTTTCCTCCCTCTCCTCAGTTAAACTCAGTTGATTTTTTTTTTGCATATACTGGTAAAGATGTCCATTTTATTGTTATAACTATTATTTTTTAGTTTTTCATGTTTCGTCCTTGTTAGTTCACTGGCTCATTAAGAGTGTTTGTTTCTTGATATCATTTTGGAGTGAGCATGACAGATTTCTTGACTCCTTGTTTTAAGTCTTTCATCTTACCCTTTATTTGGAAATGCACCTTGTGTAACAGAATAGATGCCCATGCCCTCCACATTAGTTTTCTGCGTCTCATAGACAGTGATGGATAAAAGAAAAATAATAAAGATCTCTTCAAAGGGACTCCTATGTCCTTAGATGCTTTATTATCAAACAAAGAATGGAAATAAATTAGCTAATCACTTAACTCAAGCAGCTAAAAAAGCAAGACATGCATAAGGAAAGCGATGGAAAAATATTAACTTCTGAATAAATGAATTACATAACAAAAATATTCAGTACATTGGTGAAATGAATCTAAGAAGTACTGTTTTGAAAAGACTGACTACAAAGGCCATAGAAAGTTCAATCCAGAGGAAAAATGAAAATCATTTCTGAAATGGGAATTCATAAGATGTCAGAATTTTCTGAATGTATTATAAGTTGACGTAATTTGAATTAAAATTAAAACTCCAATAGTATTTTTAAGGACTGGACAAAATGATTTCAAAATCTCCTAAAAAATTATGTGAAACTAGCCAATAAAATCTTAAATTGATGTGTAATAAATGATGAATTATATTACCAGGTATTTAAAATAGCTTAATAATAAAACCATCCTGAGAATAGTGCTAGGCTAGAAAAGGCAGAGAATTACCTAAAAACTGTTATCAGCTACAGTTTGGTGGATCCAAATTTGTGTGGGGGTTTCTTCAGGATGAAGGTTGTGTTTTATGATGTGTGGATTATCCACCAAATTATCTTGAGACACAGTCTATGAATCAGTACTAGTTATATTATGCCATGGGCAGGATTAGCAAAATCCAATGCCTTCAGGAGCTACAAAATAATAATAACAAGTTAATGAATCAAAACGGATGACTTAATCCATTTGGGCTGTTATAACAAAGCACTGGAGGCTTGGTGATTTATAAACAACAGACATTATTTTTCTCACCTTTTGAGGCTAGAAGTTGTCTTGTGGCTTGCACATTGCTGACCTATTTGGCAGAAAGAGAATGAGGAAACCGCATTCCTGTGATTCTTATGAAGTCGCTGATTTCATTACTGAGAGCTCCATCTCATCAGCTCACCTAACCCTAACTTCTTCACAAAGATTTCCCCTCCTAATACCATTTCTTCTGGAGTATAATTTTAACATATGAGTGGGGAAGGCAATGATTCAGTCCATTATAGGAAGTGAAAAAGTCTGGACCGAGCTGCCCAGGTATAATAAATAGAAAGGCAGAATCACCATAGCTGAAATGTAAATTACTGCCGGAAGACAAGGGCATGATTTATACAATAAGCAAGGGAAATTATAATCATCCGTTAATCATGAGCAGTGATGCATGTTGGAGGTGAAAGCTACACATTTAAAAATTTTAATTTCTCAATATCCTCTAGGGAGCTCTACTGCTCCTTAAATTTCTATGTTTTCTGCTTCCATATCACTCCATCCCTGCACCATTTTCTTAACTTACAATTCAGCGTGTGTGTACCTGTCTTTCCCTCTCAATTGACAGTGACTCCCTGGAAACTAAGCTGCTTCTTTTAACTCAGTATCTCTGGCTCCTTATAGCTGCTTGGTAAGTACAAATTGAAAGAACTAATAAGTGAATGAAGCATGCTAACATTTCATATACCTTGAAAAAAACCTTTTGTATCTCAAGACAATCAAAGTCTTAGAAATTCTAGGTTGCCCATTGAGCATTTAGTGAAGCAGCTCCAGAATCTCTCCAGAATATATGACTTTCTGCTCTTATGAACAGAAACCTTGCAGATGTAACTAATTCATGATACTGACTGAAATGATTTCATAAAGAATTGCTAGCAAGAATGGCCATTATTGAATAGTCAAAGACAAACAAACACTGATGAGGTTTTTGGAGAAAAGGAAACTGTACACATTGCTGGTGAGATCTAACCTAATAGAACTACTTTGGAAATTAGTCTGGCAAGTTTTCTAAAAATTAAAAATAGAAAGTCCATTTGCAAATGGGAAGGGGATTTAATGATACAGGGAGGGGGAGAGAGGGAATGGAAGAAGAAATAAAAAGAATTAAGATGTGTTATGCACATACACCAACTCCGCATGTTGAATATGATCGATATGCGTAACAGACGTGTACTAATAAATATTATTTTTGCAATTTTATTAGTACATGTTTGCAGTACATAATGTTTACATTCATCATAGACAGTAGGTACATGTGCTTAACATATCTTGATACTTTTTATTCCATTTCCCCTTCCCTCCTTCCTCTCTCACTCCACCTCTGGATCCCCCTACTACATTTTCATTTTGTGTTCTGGTTTGCAACACACAATGATTATATTAATTGTGAGTACTTGGTGCATGTACATGACACATCTTAAATCTTTTTATGTCTCCTTTCCCTTCTCCTGATTCCATACTCCTTGTCTTGATCCCCTTTCCATTTGAAAAATATCTACATCCCTATTTCTGATTATCTTTTATTTTGCTCTTTATTTATATTTTGGATTTGCATATAAGAGAAACAGTACTATTTAAGCTTATGTGTCTGATTTATTACACTTTAACATTATGGTGTCAGGTGCATCCATTTCCTACAAATCGCTGAAGGTTATCCTTCGTTACGGCAGAGGAATACACTTCTGTGTATAAATGCCATTTATTCACCTGTTGATGGACATATAGGCCATTTCCAAGATTTAGCTATTATGAATTGTGCTATTGTAAACATGAGCATGCATGAATCATTGTAATATGATGTCTTTAACTCTTTCAGGATGATACTTATATGGGGAATAGTTTGCTCTAATACAATTTCTATTTTTAGTTTTTTGACAAATCTCCATACTTATCTTCATAATGGTTGTACTACTTTACTTTACATTCCCAACAGCAATGTAGGAGGATTCCTTTTCCCCCACAGCCTCAATAGCTTTTATTACTCTTTGATTTATTGACGACAACCATTCTTTCTAGAGTAATATGGAATCTCAATATTTAATTTGCATTTCTCTAATAGTCAAAGATGTTGAACATTTTTCATGTATATATTGGCCATTTGTACTTCTTCTGAGAGATGTACATTCAATTAAATTGCCCATTTTTGCATTGGGGCTTTTAGTTTGGGGAGGTCTAATTTTTTGTGTTCTTTACATACTCCAGATATTAGTCCTCTGTCTGATTTAGTCCTTTGTCTATTTTTTCCCCATTCTGTAGGTTGTCTCTTCACTCTGTTAATTGTTTCCTTTGCTGTGCAGAAGTTTTTAATTTGATGTGATACCATTTGTTGATTCCTGGTGTTATTTCTTGTACAATTGGGATTCTATTCAGAAAGGTCTTGACTTCTCTTATATCTTCAGTAGTTGCACCTATATTGTCTTCCAGCAGATCCTTAAAATAAGCATTTAAGTCTTTGATCCATTTTGATTATTGATTAGCACATGGTGATATACATGTGTCTAGGCTCAGTCTTCTGCATAGGGATAGCCAGTTTTCCCAGCTCCATTTGTTAAAGAGGCTATCTTTTCTCCAGCATATGTTTTTGGCCCCTTTGTCAAAAATCAGATGGTTGAATATGCCTACATTCATTTCTGCATCATCTATTCTGTTCCATTGATCCATACATCTGGTTTTGTGCCAGTATCATATTTTGTTTTTCCCTGAAGCTTTGTAATATAACTTGAAGTCCACAATTATGCTGCCTCCTCCTTTGCTCTTGTTGTCCAGAATTGCTTTTGCTCTTCTGGGTATCTTCTGGTTCCACATGAACTTTAGGATTATTTTCTCTAGTTCTGTGAGGAATGCTGCTCACATTTTTAGGAAGATTCCATTAAATCAATTTTGGAAGTATGACCATATTGAAAATATTAGTTCCACTTATTCTGGAATACGGGATACATTTCCATTTTCTGATGTCCTCTTGATCTTCTTTTTCAGAGTACTATAGTTTTTCTTGTAGAGGTCTTTCATTTTCTTGGTTAGGTTAATTCCTATTTCTGTAATTTTTCTTGTTGCCATTGTGAATAATATTGTTTGCCTAATTTCTTTCTTGATAAGTTAATTATTGGTGTACAGGAATGTGATTGATTCTTATGTATTGATTTTTATCCTGCTCAGTTGCTCCATTAATTATAGCAGTCTTGTGGAATTTTTAGGTCTTCTATATAAAGGATCAGGTCACATATAAACAATGATAATTCACTTTCCTCATTTCCTATATATGTCCCTTTGATGTTTCTTTTGCTTGATAGCTCTGGATAACGTTGTGAATACTATTATGAATGGGAGTTGTGATAGTGATCATCCTTGTCTTGTTCTTGATTTTGGAGAGAAAGCTTTCAGCTTTTCCCATTTAATATGACGATAGCTTTTGTTTGTCATGAATGACTTGCATCAGATTGAGGTAATCTCCTTCAATACCTTTTTAAAAAATTTTTATCATGAATGGGTTTTGGATTTTGTAAAAACTTTTCATTCACCTATTGATATGTTCGTGTGCTCTTAGTCTTTGTTTCTGTTTATTTGATTTATTACATTTATTGATTTGCATATGTTGAACCATTCTTATATTCCTGGGATGAAACCTACTTGTTCATGATGTATGAGCCTTTTGATGATTTGTTGCATTTCATTTGCTAGTATCTTATTGGGGATTTTTTCATCTATGTTCATTAAGTGTTTGGCTGGTAGTTTTCTTTTTAAATTGGATCTTGTCTGGTTTGGGGATGAGAGTGACGTTGTCTTCCAAGGAATTAATTTTGATGTACCCCTTCTCTTTCAATTTCATGAAAGAATTTGAAAAGTATTGGTGTTTTAATCTTGTTGAAGGTCTTGTATTCAGCAGCGAATTCATCAGGTCCTGGGCTTGTCTTACTTGTGGTTATTTTAATATTTCACTCCATTTCATTGCTTGTTATTATTCAGAACTTTTATGTCTTCATGGTTAAGATTTGTTAACTTATATGTGACTAGGAATCTATTTCATTAAGATTTTCCAATTTGTTGAAGTACAATTTTTCATAGTAGTAATGGTCTAGAGTTTGTCAGTGTCTCCTGTGGTTTTTCCTTTTTCATTTCTAATTGCTTGATGTGAATCTTTTCTCTCTTTCCTTTGGTAAGATTTTCTAAGTGTTTATCTATTTTATCTATTTTTCAAAGCACTAACTCTTCTATTCACTGATTTTTGTATATTTTTAATCTCAGGTTCATTGATTTCTGCTGTGATTTCTATGACTCCTCCTTAAACTAGGTTGGGGTTTGCATTGCTGTTTTTCACGTATGTTAAAGTTCATCAATAGGCTATTTATGTGAGCTTCCTTTGTTTTTCTAATGAGAGTATTGACTGCAATAAATTTTCCTCTCAAGACTGTTTTCATTGTGTCCCACAGGTTATGCTGTGTGTACTGGCATTGTCATTTGATTCTAGTAATTGTTTAACTTCTTCCTTGATTACTTCTGTGACTCATTGAGTGTTCAGGAGAGTGTTATTAAGTTTCCAGGGTTTTATACACTTTTGGGGGGTTTTGTGATTAATTTCTAGTTACAGTGCAGAATTACCTGACAATATACATGAGATGATTTTGATTCTTTTGTATTTATTTCAACAGACTTTCTTCTAATGTGTGGTCTATTTTGGAGTAAATTCCATGTGCTGCTGAAAAAAATGTGTATGCTCCTGCAGTAGGATAGAACACTCTTTGGCTATCTTTTATTCCATTTGTTTGAAGGTGTGGTTCAGCTCTGATTTTTCTGTGTTTATTTTTTATATGTCTCTTTGAAAAAGCGAGGTATTGAGGACATCTAGGATGATTCTGTTGGTATTTATTTTGATCTTGTATGTCCAGTGTGTGTGTGTGTGTGTGTGTGTGTGTGTGTGTGTTATCTATTCCTGTCAAATTGTTCTCTTAATATATAGTCACATCCTTTGCACCTTCTCATCAGTTTTAGTTTGAATTTTACTTCGTCCAAGAGTAAAATCACTATTCATGCTTGCTTTGAGGGGTCCTAATGAACGAAATATAATTTTCCATTCTTTGATATTTCGTCTATGAATTTCTTTGGGGGTTCGATGACTTCCTTCACTCCTATACACTTTTGGATGATGTTTTCTAATCCAATCTGCCAGTCAATATCTTCTAATTGGGGAGTTGAGATAATTTACACTAAGAGTTATTACTGAACAGAATTGATTTATTTTTATCATGCCATTCTTTTCTTTTGATCACCTCTTTATTTTTCTTTCTTTGTTTAACTTTTTGCCTTCCTTGATGAATTCATTGTATTTGATTTTGGGGCAGGGAGCTTTGTTGACTTCATTGTCTCTCTAGCATATTCTTGAGTATTTTGGAAGTGTTGTTTTGGTTTTCACATATCTCTTATGGTGTTCTTGGTTGTGGATTGTCTTTATTTCTCCAACTATTTTGAAAAATAGTTTTGCAGGATATATTGGCTTGAATTGGAAGTGGTTTGCTTCTAAGGATTTAAGCACTTCACTCCTGTCTCTCCCCTGGCCTGTGTATTTTGTGTTGAAAAGTTTGCTGTAACCTTCATTAGTTTATCTTTATACATAAGTTTTTGCTTTTCTCTGACTGCTTTTATGATTCGGTCTTTTTGTTTGACATCTGAGATTTTGACCAAGATGTGTTATGGCGAACTTCCTTTTTCATTGTAGTTAACTGGCATTCTGTAAACCTCCCTTACCTGTATGGTGAAATCTCTCCTCATGCTCAGAGAGTTTTCCATTATAACTTGTGTAAGCAAATTTTTTATTTCGTATGTGCTGTCCCCTAATTTTTCTCTAACTCCAATGAGCCTTAGGATTGTCTTCTTAGCATCATCCATCAGCTGTTTAATGAATTTTTCTTCTTTTATAATTTTTAAGGCTTCTCTGAGTAATTTTTTTTCTTTATTTTTCATTGTTTTCTGGTACCGGGGATCAAACGCAGGACCTTGTGCTTGAGAGGCAGGCGCGGTGCCACTGAGCTAAATCCTCCTAGGCCCAGTAATTTTCTTGATTTACCATTTTGTCCTTGATTTCAAAAACCTTGTCTTCCCATTGGTTATTTCTGCAATTTATGAATTTTAACAAATTTTTCTTTCTAGTATTTCTGTCTGACACCTTTTCATAGAGACTGCATCTTTAGTAGATTTGTCATTCATGTTTTGAGTACTTTGGTCATCTCTCCTGATTTTTATTTTTTCTGCCAAGTCCCAGAGTGGTAAGTTTGTATGAGAGTTCCATCATCTTTTGAGTTAGATCCTCTTTGAACTCGCCAAGTTTCTTTACCTTCTCTTTAATCGTGTCATGAAGCACAGCTACCAGCTGTTTGCTCTCCTCTTCATTGGTATTCCCTGGGTCTGCGGTGGGAGAACGGGAACACGTGGGGGCTTTTTATTGCCTTTTTTCATATGTTCATATACATGTACATTGGTCCTTGGTTCGTGAATGCTTTTGTTTGCAAACAATTTGGTTTGCTAACAGCATTTTTTGGCAACCTTTTTGTTTTTGTTTGCAAACTCTGCATTGAGTGACAAACACGATGGTAGCCGTCTTTCCCACACAAACGTGGCCGTCTTTTCCAAGACTGTACTACAAATTAAGTTTCTGAACCGAGGTATTACTGTATATTGGTGATCGTGGTTGAGGTCAAATAGATTGAGAAGAGATTGCAACTCATAGGAAGATCTTTTTAGTTCGATTCTGCTTCCCAGGGATGTGTTCCTCAGTCTGTCTAGAGATACTGCTCACCCCTTGTCTAGTCAATTTAAATAGATTGAACCCTATCACTGTGTGGTGAGAATTTCTACTAGTACAATAGCATGAACAGGTCTGTTCATGCATCACTTATACGTATTAAATCTTACTGATACACATTCTCCCTTTATCAGTAGCCTTTACAGTCTATATACTGTATTGTCATTTGCAGATAGTCTGTGATGTGGAAGGAGAAGGGAAGGAAAAGGATGGAGGGAAAGGTGAGAGAGCAGCTTAGTAGGAGGAGATGTAGACAGGAGAGATGATAAGAGGGAAAAAAATAAACAGGGGGTCAGAGTCTGTTGGAGGTCTTTTCTGGTTGGAGTAGGCTTAGTGTGGAGGGGTTTAAAAAAGATATTTGTGGGGACAGTAGTAGGATGTTGGGGAAAAGGAGTATATTGGGCTTGAAGGAACTTGTAAGGATGTTGGAACCTATTGATATATTTCTGCACACGAAAGGTTGAGAAGAGATATGAGTGAGACAAAAGGATAGGAAAAATATGGATGAGCCTAAAGAATAATATACAGAGGAGAGAGGGAGGGTAGGGGAGTGGCGGAAAAGAACCAAGGTATATCCTGTACAGGTACAAATTCCCAATGATGAATGTGATCATAATGTATATTTAAAATGTGCTAATAAACTTAAAGAATAAAAAATTTAAAAGAAGAAGACATGAGTAAAACATAATATTGATATAGAAGCAAATATTGAAGAAAAGCTTATGAGGAAAGGAAAGAGAGAGAGAGAGAGAGAGAGAGAGAGAACAACAACAGCAAAACATAACAAGGCAAAAGAAACAGAAAACGAAATCTGATGGCAAAAAAAAGAAAAAAATCTAAAAGCAACCCAGAAGAAATGCTCTGGCAAGCAAACATACAAGCAAGCCCCATGCGGTCACTGGGCCATAAAGAAGCCTGTGTGCACAGCGCTTCCTTCCTGCTTTAGTCACGGTCTGTTGCAGACGGCCTCACTCGCGTCCCACACATCTGGAGGCTGTGTACCAGCCTTCTGGGATTGGGGCCACCTTGATGAAAGAACTGCAGTCTTTTGTCCCTGTCGCATGACCCCACCAAATAAATTTGAGAAGAGGAAGCTATGAAATGATTTTCCTTACAATGAGCTCCCCTTCACCTTCTGCCATGTCCTATCATTCCTGCTTCCCTATGTGCTGGGAAAACCTCTGCATCTGCATGTCAGAGATTTTCTGAATTGTTTGTCACCAAAAGTTCTTTGCCCCAGCCTATCCCATCTTTTCCTTTGCGGTCAGATCCTTAACTGACCCTGTATCAAGAACTCCCCATTCCAGCAGGTGGAATCTGAAGCAATCTCTGTCCTTGGTTTAGGGACACTGTCTCTCTCTGAGGATGACAGTGGTCCTGTTCTGGATTTCCTGCTAACTCAGATTGTTCTGATTGTTCTGAAAATGACAGGGAAAGGCTCACTCTTGGCCAAATGATCTGACACCTGCTCCCTGGCCTGTTTCCAGGGATATGATCCATGAGTCCCTGCTGTTG
The DNA here is from genome assembly GCF_053883595.1 of Heterocephalus glaber. Classification (NCBI taxonomy): domain Eukaryota; kingdom Metazoa; phylum Chordata; class Mammalia; order Rodentia; family Bathyergidae; genus Heterocephalus; species Heterocephalus glaber. Next base: position 2,304,938 of record NW_028258461.1, read on the forward strand.
GACTCTGTGCCTTCTCAGCATTCACTGTGATTAGCTTCTCTGAAAAGAGTGAGCAGAGTTTCCCTTGCCTTCAGTGAGCACTAGAGAGGATACCACCAGGATGCAGCATTCATCACTATTGGGGGGATGATGGGGAGAAGGCACCAGTATACAAAGTGACCATCCCAGAGTCTGGCCTCTGCAGCACTACTCATTTCCTCAGGCTATTAGGGATGACTGTCCCCCAGGAGGAGCAGGAATGGGAGCAGTGTGGACCAGCTGCAGTGGCACTGTGTTCCCCTTCAGTGATCCACATATTTGGTTTGAGCTAGGTGGATCGTCTTGCAGATTGATTTCTATTTTAATGTGTGAATGTCTCCCCCATTTCAGAATACATGTACTTTCAGTGAGTCTTCCCTGAGTATCTCTGATGTGACTGCTCCTCTTTTCAGCCATGTTGGACCCTTGAAGTTTCTTTTTCTATTCAAAAAAAATTTTGAAGAAAGTACTTCCATGTAATCCCACAATACATCTCCTATGTATCTTCCCAGAAGAGCTACAGTCATCCTACTACAGTACTACATGCATTCCCATGTTTATAGCAGCACAACTACCAAAAGCTACATCATGGAAGCAGCCTATTTGTCCATCTGCAAATAAACAGATGTAGAAAATGTGATACATATATATATATATACATATATATTAAAAAGTTGGATTGCAAGTAATGTGTTTTTTGAATGATCCACAAGATCAGCAAACACTTCTAATAAATTTTAACTTGATAAATGAGCACTGTCTTGCAGTAATACAAAGAGTACGTGATACCGAGTATCACATGATCACAACTGAACCAGTGGCTCTTTTTGCTCTCCCTTTCGCTGTGGGATTGTGGATCATCATTCCCCAACAACAAGAGATTATGGAGTTCTCGTCTGCAGAGGGGGATGACAAAAAGGCAAGGTAGAGAAATCTGTCACTTCAAATGAGATTAGGGAAATGTGTCAAATGTGGGCAACAGTGCAAAACTGTGTAGGAAATCACCACCTGAATAAGGCCATAGCAGTGCAAGAGATGAATCTCTTTAAGGCCAATGCAATGTCACATTTCTGCAAAATCCTCAAAAGGAGGCAAAAGCAAGTGTCATTGGATGGATTCCTTGTTAAAGGTGCATGAAAAGCAAATGATCCCAATGAGCCAATAGAGAGCGGTGATTCCATTAGTGATCATGAAAGTGGCCCTCTAGTCTTCTCACATCATCCACGAAGGTTTTCAAAGGTAAGTGTAGGTTGATTTGTTTATTTTAATTTATATTTTGTATTTTCTTTAACATTTTGTATTATATTACAGTACCATAATCAGTTTTATATGAATACGTTTGTGATGGGGAACAAATCTAGGTTTCCATTATTTCTTATGGAGAAATTCACTTTGATGTACAAATGTTTTGGATCACAAGCACGTTTCTAGAATGAATTATGCACTCTCTCTCTATATATATGTGTGTGTGTGTGTGTATATATGCATCTATCTATCTATCTATAGGATAGATAGCTACATAGAGATAAACAGGAATATTACTCAAATATAAAAAAAATGGTTTTATGCATCCTTTTAGCTATAAATGACTCTAGTCTTTCATTCTTTATGGCTGAGTAGTACTCCATTTTATACCACATCTTCTTTATCCAGTTTCCAGTTGATGGGCACTTGGGCTGTTCCCAAGTTTTAGCTATTACAAACTGTGCCGCTATGAACATGGGTGCACATATATCGCTGTGGTATGATTCTTTTAATTCTTTTGGGAAGATACCCAGCAGGAGAATAGCTTAAGTGAAATAAATAGGACACACATGTGTAAATACCGAATAGTTTCTCTAGTGTGAGAAACTGATAGTGTAAACAAGGGTTAAAATGAATAATTGATAATTTGAAATAGGAAAAAAGGTCCAAAGATGAGGGAGTGAAGGGAGGGGAAGGGGAAAGGAAAAGAGGGAAAGGAAAAACTATGAGAAAAGAAAAAAAAAATGGAAATGAAATCTGTGTAAATCAGGAAGTGTGGAGGGGGTGAAGGGCCCACAGGTAATGGGGAAAAAATAAGAACCAAGATACATCATGTACAGGTACAAGCACCCAATGATAAATGTAAATGAAATGTATACCTAAAGTGTACCAATAAAAGAACTTAAAAAAAAAGAATGATTTTAATCATTTTAAGGGTGAGACCATAACGCTAAGTGAAATAAGGCAGGCACAAAAGATTAAATATTGCATGATATGTCTAACACAAGGGAGCCAAAATACGAACAATTTAAAGAACAAAGAAGAGCCAGATTAACAAACAAGGAGGCAGTCTGGGTAGAGATAAGAAGGGGACCTGGGGAAACTGGGAGAGGAGAGGGTGGGGACAATGAGGGGAGTGAAAAGGAAGGAGATGTGATGTGTGCATGTACCCATCCCCCAAGTGGAACGTAGTCACTATGTATCACAGGCATGTCCTAGTAAAAAAGAAAGGAGAGAATATTACTGGTCAAATAAAATAGTAGAGATAATGATTTTAAATTCATTTTCCAAAGTTTCTTCTTGTGATAGAAAGCCAAATGTGAAAATAAGAAAATGATCCTGTTTGAAGAGAAGGCTAACGACAAACTTTGACCCTTTCACTAGCAAGTTTCCCAGTACACCTGTGCTGTGTTTCAATCTGTTCTTGTTTTTCTTCAATGAGTTCTGTTTGCTTCTATTTTCTAACAAGTATATTAAAGTGCTTCCAAGGACTGACAGCACAACACCAAAAATATTCATGTGCAACTTAGGACAACAAAGGAAAAGAGTAACGGATTGTCATCATTTTCATAGAGTAGTTAACATATTATTCACTTTCTACTATGCTGCCAATGGCCTTCAAAAAGTTGTTTATGACTGAATCAACGCAATAGTGACACTACTAATAATAGGTATCTTTCTCTAAATACCATCAATTGTACTTTATGAGAATTACCTCACATGCCTTGCAACACTATTGAACCTAATTTTCTAGATGAAGACAGTTTAGTAAACACCAACAGTCACAGGCATTGACTGGTATTCAAACCTAAGGACCTCAAGTTTGGGAACATTGAGTTTTTAGGAGGGAAAATTCATTGTTGTGAGGGAGTATTATGTGCATTTTAAGATGCTGAGCAGCCACCCTGGCTTCTGTCTAGTAGATGCCAGTAGTATCTCCCAAGTTGGGACAACAAAAATGTTTCTACATGTTCTTTGATGAGTAAAATCACTCCCAGTTGAGCCTAACTATTCTAGAATATGTTCCATAGCTGCAGTGCTTTATTATCCTCAAAGTAAACTCTTGAAATATGAGACAATAGACATGACTTCTATCTGGAAAATTGAAACATTTCTTCTCAGCGAACCAGCCAGTTTATAATGTCATAGTTATTAGATACGAACTATGATTCTTTCTGTACTATTTAATTTCCTTCCAATTTTAGGTCATCTTCGTTGTCCCTAGTTATTGAATAGGAATTAGAATTTTATTTAATTTGTTATTCCTTGTAGCATGGTAGCCCCACTTGATGAGTGGAGTGCCTTTAACAGTGCCTTATAGCTTCAGGGTTATGTATCAAAGCAATGACGTTTTTTCAGTTTTCATGACCTTTGAGTATTTTAGGGTCTTTAGTGAGAACTAAGTATTGAACTTCCCAATGTCATACAAGCAGCAATTGGCAGAAGCAAGATGGACATTTGCATGGAGATTTTATGACTCTAGTACCCACATTAAAGCTATACTGTTTCTAAAAGATTACTTTTTCTATGCACACATGCATGTATATTAAGAAACAAATATATAGTAGAGGAAAATCTGAAATTAGTTGAATTACATATATATATACCTCTTTTGATCTACCAGTCTCATTTGTCTGTAAGTATGGGGGTGTAGCAGATTGTGCATCCAGGAAAATTCTTAAATTAGTTGATGCTAAGGCATGGAGTGATATACAAATTTTATATATATATATGTATGTATGTATACACACACAGTATAATGTTTTGGGGAGAGCAAGAATTTGGGGGCAGTCTCACTATTGCAGAGCAAGTGGATAGAAAAAATGTACTTGAAAAATTATAATCCTATGCAATAGTTATAATTATCCAGCTAGATCAATATATAGGAACATAGATTATAAAAAGAAATTACTGAATAAAAAAGAAGAAATAAAATCAGATATAACACAATATCACTTTCATAAATATAAAATTCATGCATGCACAATAGCATTACACATTTTAAAAAATCATTAAACAAAGGGATATGTAATCAACCAATTAGAGTGGTGCCTTATTAAGAAGAAGGAATAGGAAATATTGACGCAGACATGATATAGAAATAAAGAAATCAGAAAAAGCAATATCCTGTGGTTTCAGTGATGACATAAATACACAAAGTTTCTACACTGAAGTTCAATAACAAAATCCAAAACCAAAATGCTGTCTATGAATGGTATACAAACTAATTTATTATGAAAACTGAAATGTTGAAAAATTACCATATAATATTTAAAGTATGTACTATAATCCATGAAATATAATGGCTTATCTTTTCTTGACTGTAGTATAATACTGATGTTAGCTTCTATTGTGGACAACCACCCAGATCTCTGAAAAAAAGTGACTTACTGTCTGGTCAACTGTCCTGAAAATGTTTATATTGCTCCATTCTTGACAAATCAAATGTGTCTACCTACCTATGATAAAGAATGCATACACTACACAAAATATAAAAATTGGGTGTAGGGAAGTAGATTACCTTTTGAAGAATTTATCTAGGACTTCCCTTCTACTGCTGTTTCAGTAACTTATCTCTGTTATCTTTTCCTTAGTGTTTTAGTTAAATTTCTTTCATTTTAATAATTAAATTTTGTGGTAGTTGTCTTAGTAGCTTTCTTGTCACTGGGAAAAATTACTCAACATCCAGCATTTAAAGAGAAAAGATTTATTTTGGCTCAGTGTTTTCAGAGGGTTCAGTCCATAGTCAGCTGGCTTGGTGACAGAGGAAAGATGCTCACCACATTTTGGCCAGGAAACAGAGGAATAAGGGAGGAGCCAGGGATTGGAGACACGTCCTTCCACAGAAGGTCTCCAGTGGCCTCTTCTGACCAGGTCCCAGCTCCTAACATCACATTCAGCCACTGCTGCATCATCAGGCTTATATGAGGCTAGTCCCCCCATGATCCAATCACCTTAGAGAAGCCTCACCTAGATGGGAGCATTCTCCATCTAAATGGTAATTGTAGTAATGTGCAGAGTTTAAGAAATTTTTCTTCCTTCCTTCATTCTGCATACCAAGAGCCATTTCACATTTCCCTGAGGTCAGCCAGAACTATCTTGATCTAGGTAATGGGCCTGGTCCTTTTTCAGAAGTGCAAGGTCCTCCAAAACTTCCCAATCCATTTGACACAACAGCCAATGAAGTTTACATTGGTTGCTTTTCCTTTTGCCTACATCTTTGAGCAACAAAATGCATGCAAAGTCTATATAGACTACAGGGGCCATGTCAGGAGTGCTTTAAGTAAAATCTTGAAAGCATCCGTAGTTATAAAATTATTCATTTTGCTACAATTTCCAACATCAAAATTATTGATGAAAATAATCACTTTGGTCCTAAGGCTGATTCTCCTGGTGTACCATGTTATATGACTAATGAGTTTGTATTTACTGAAAACTTGAAAGTGTCAATGTAGGCAACCTTATGGACTCAACATAGTGATTGTCTTATATGATATAAATTTGAAGTCAAGTGGAATAATATTTTATATACTTCTTTTTTTTGCTTTTTACAAAGAAATGTTTTTATAATATACAAAAGGAAGACATAATCGTAGAAAAAATAAAAGGCTGGTACTTCATAAAATATCATTATTAATATCTGACACTTTTTGCAAACTTAGTGATATATTTTTGGAGGGCTTCTTTCACTGAATTTTTTTCCTCTTGAGAAAGAATGTTAGGCCAAGTAAGGCATCCATTTCCTTACTAAATTTGTCAGGGTGTGGCACCTGTTTGATTAATCCACTCTTACCTGTTTTCACCATGACTTTGGTATGTAGCAAAATTTCACTATCATTATGCGCATCTTTTGTTTTCTGTTGAATGAAAAATAATTTGCAATTAATTTGAGTTACAAAGGAATATGTTCTCTTTTGTTTAGTCTGAAAGTCCTGTATAAACACTGCTTTTGAGCAGTATCTTCAGTGAAGGAAAGTGAAGCATAGTTTGAAATTGAAGTGCTAAGAAGGATGGAGAGGTTGCTGTTTGCATTAGAAAAACTCAAATGTATAAGTGCACAAGGTACTTTTGTTTACTCTCTAGCTAGTGTCAGGTAGTTTCCTCTAAATAATCTTTTACATATCTTCCTGTGAAGGCACTTAGGTCTTACTGTGTGAAGATTAATGCGGCCGGCATTCATTGCTGCATTCAGTAGGATCAGAGATACTTGCTTGTCTTCCATCAAAAGGTAGAAACTCTATTCCTTTTCTTCATGATGGTGCAACATGACTTCCCAGACTATCATAAAAGATGACTGAATCTTCACTTGGTGCTCTCTTGTCTCATAACCCCCTGAAATACTAATGTCTGGAAACTTGCTAACCTTCTGTGCAGAAGCAGAGTCTATGTGGAGAAACTACCATAGGTGTTCTGACCAGCTTACAGTCACTTCCATCATCTTAGCCAATGGACTACATTAAATGCCATGCACATAAGTAAAGAATCTTTGGAGCGGGCCTGGGATTTAGCTCAGTGGTTTCTCCACCTGCTGCGCAAGCTCAAGGACCCGAGTTCGATCCCCAGTACCAAAAAAAAAAAGAATCCTTCGAGGACAATCCAGTCCCACTTGTCATATGGTTTAAATGTTAGGATATAACTGCAGTAAGAACCAGCTAGCTGAAGATATACCCAGCATTGTAAAAATAACAATTAAAGTGGTATTGTTTTTTGCTGTGAAGTTTGAGACAGTTGCTTTTGAAGCAATAAACAACTAGGATAAATTCCAAATGGTAAAGTGATGTGCTTGTGGTCATATAGCGGTTATCTTATGTAACAGCAAGGTCTGCTTGCTATCCTGTAAATGTGAACTTTCAAATTCTTATGTCTATGATTTTTTATTTGGATAAAGAAAACAATGTATGTATGAACTCTCTTTAGAAAGTAAGCATGGGTCTTCATGACTCTCAGCTACAGTTAATGAATAGCAAGGATTTTAGTTTTTAGAAAAACACTCTTACGCTCCTACAGTAATCTTTTACATAGTATTTCATCTTTTTTTGTTGGATAAGAAAGTTCTGTCATTTACAGGCTCTCCTTTGTTTCAGGTGACATTCCCAAGGGATCTCATAAGGCAGCAAGTTACAGTAAAAAGGAACACAGATTATATATCAGACCTGTATTTGGCTCTAATATTTGCTGGCTCTGTGATCTTGAACAAGGGCCAAATGAACCCATACTCATTCAACTTAGAGATGAATAATCTCAAGGACAAAGAAGTTATTTCCCAAAGGTCGTTTGCTCACACTCAGGCGTTCTGTCAAATATATCATGTTCTTTTATCTGTTTTTGTTAAAGAGAGAGAAAGAGAAGTAGAAAAGCACTCGCTGCTTACTGTGGAGTTAAAAAAGAGTCAAATGCATGTTATCCAATATAATTCTTAAAGTAATGTTTCTTTGGAGTTTGTTGTCATGTTATTAAGACATTGAACTTCTGAGTAAACTGAAGTTGATGAATGATCACGGATAACATATTTAGATCTATATAGCATATTTTAGGTCTATATTTGAGTCATTGTGAACCTATTTTCAGCCTGTCAAATCTGTTACGCTTACCAAATTACTGTGACATATTCTTGGTTAAATTCATTTTATTATCCTTAATGCTTGTTTTAAAAATTGGTGTGCCTTTAATTTTTGCATTGTTTTCAGATTAGAAGTTTCCTCTTCTCTCCTGAAAACTTAAATTATTTTTGGCATTCTTTGCTTTTTATAGTTCTGTCTTTTAATTAAAAATACATCTTAAATGTCATGTCTTTCTAAAATTCATGCAAAGTTATTTCTTTTGAAGTTTTTGAAAAGACGAAATCTTAACTGAAAGGTACGTTTTATCCATCTTGCTGCTCTGTATTCTTTTCCTCTGGCCTTTCTGTTTAAACTTTACAGAAAGAATCTAGCTCTGAGTGATGAAAGGACAAAGCTCCCTACTGAGGATCATTCCCCAGAGTCTTCATAATTCCTAGCAGGTAGACATTCTTTCTGGCAGCTTTCAGACACAAGTTAATCCAATAGTGATGAAGGGGTGGCTAGAACATGAACCAAACTGTGTATTCCCCTGTATATGTTTGACTGTTAACTGTACACTATTGGCATCCAGGAGTATGGTTTTTGTTCTATCCTTTTTCATAATTTATGAAAAGAGAGATGAAGATATAGATATCAAAGACCACCAAGAAGACAATTTCTGACTTTAAATAAGTTGCAATTATGAAAGTACTTCAAAAATCTTGGTGAAAGACATTCTGGAGGAATAATAATTTCTTCCTCTATTAGAGTAAGCTACTGATGACTGGTGGGGTGTGTTTAAAATAAAATTAAATCATAAAACAAGAAAAACTTCACATTGCACAGTGAGATATTAAAAATAATTAAAACTATTGATTCTGATCTGGTAGGGGCTCTTGATAAATTTTATGTACAGCTATTACAAATAACTTCATTCTGTAGTATGTGCATAATTTGGACAAGTGGCTCAAGTATCTTGAAATATTGCTTCCTTTTCTATCATATGGGATAACAATGCTTGACTAAAGTGACAAGACGTGTTGCATTTAAAAGACTTGATGACTACTTAGTAATGAATAGGTGACACTAAATAATTTGTAGAAAATATAACAAAGATGGATTCAATTTAAAAAGCCCAGTTTTAAATATATTGATAATAGTCATGAACTTAAATGTTTCCAGTGGAAAGGCCAATACGTAAATAGTTGCAGTGACAAAGTGTAATACAGAGAGGGATTGAGGGACCTGGACAGACCTTGAGAGTAATGTCTTAGTTACAGTTTTTCCAATTCAATTTTTTTTGTGTGTGTGGTACAAGGATCGAACTTAGGGCCTTGTGCTTGCAAGGCAGGCACAGGGTCACTGAGCTAAATCCCAGGCTTTCCAATTCAATTTGTTAAATGTAACAGTGTACTAACAAAAGGAATCATTTGTGTTTCACATCCTACTAATAACTAATTTAATATCTGTGAAATATAAAAATGTTAGGAAAATTTCTACTGCTCTCCACATCTAGCAGTTTTTAAAATAAGACACATATTGTTTTTCACCTGCTTAAATCTCTATTACATCAATTTCCAGCAACACCTCATATTCTCACTAGAAACACATAGAATTATGAGATTAAATATATCTTAATAAAATTTCATTATAGCGGTCATTTCATAAAGAAAAATAAAGCCCTCAATACTAGAAATTAAGAGAGAATTTAAAACTTTGGCATTCAATGTGATTTGATATTCTAATGACACATAATGGTTTCAAAGCTTCATATAAACACTTGTAAGAAGATAGGTCTGTGAAAAAATGCAGATGAGACAATGACACAGGACCAGGAGGATCTATAGCTCTTAATGTCTTCGAAAATTGTCTTATCTGAAAAAACAGCACTATACCATGTCTCACAAACACGCTGATGATACTATAAGGTATCTTGCCATCTATCCAAATCCTTCCCAATAGTTCAGCCCTCACAATCTGTCATTTTTGATCATTATGCAAACAGAGTGAACAATTGTGAAGAAAAAGAAAACGTTACAGTCTCAATTCATAGCACAAGTACTTGGTCACATACAGTACCATTAATGATTATTTAAAAGTTCTTATTGCACTACAAGTGGACTCTTGAACTAATAAGAAGGATTTCCTAAGTAACAAATTTGATAGATCACTGTAGTGGAGAGCCTAACTATTGCAATTAAGAGAGGAAAAGGCTACATAAGTTGGAAGATTTAAAAACAGAAGATTTTTTATTATTCACAGATGATATAATTACTTACAAAAATCCTAATGATTTTCATCAACTTTACAAACTAATGCAATAGCAGTTTTGTTGCATAATTAATGTGGATTAACTTATAACTTTCCTGTATAATAAAGTAGCATCAACCAATATAAAAATAAAATGTAGGGAAAAAAGTCCTATTTATAATAACAAAAAACTCTAAGTACCTAGTAATAAAACTAAGAAGTTGTGGAAGATATTATGGAGAAAATTACGAGCATTATTATATTAGCAACTTTCCTATTCCTGGGGAAAAATACTCAACTCCCAAAATGGAAACAAGGAGAGATTTGTTTGGCTCCTTGTTTCAGAAGGTTTGTTTTGTGATTGGCTGGATCCAAGGCAGAAACAACATGGTGGAAGAGCCTAGCCAAGGAAAGCTGTTTCTTTCACTGTGGTCAGAAAACAGAGACAGAATGGAGGAGCCAGGATGGAGATATACTCTTCAAGGTCATGCCCCCATTGATCCCCCTAATCCAACAAAGCCTCACCTCCTATTAGCACATTCAGCTATTGAACTCTTCAGTGGATGAATCCACTTATAAATATACTGCCCTCATGATCCTTCCCAAAAGCTCAACCTTTCCAAAGCCCCACTTCTGTACACATGAAAGTTTGGGAGACATTTTAGGTCCAAGCCATAATGTTTATTCAAGGTCCTTAACAATCTTATTGGACCAATCAAGGATTGTGTTCAGGTACACTCAAAAGAAATTTTAACCCTGGACTACTGTTTTTATGAAAGAGTAAACTTTACCTGACTCCTGTAAAATGAATCCTGGAGAGGTTGACTAGGACTAGTACAATGACTAAATAATGATCTCAGAGACTTGGGGACACTTTAAGCTTTGTACTCTACTAGCCTTAGAATTTAACTTTTCATCATCAAAGGATGGCTGCCCGACCTCTAGCATACCATCAGCATTACAAAGAGAAGGGAAGTGAAAGACTTTGGGAAAAGAAGAGCATGTGTCAGTAAATTCTCTGTCTTTTAAAAGAGCTTTCCAGGAAGTCATCCCCATTGACTTACACTCACACTTTACTGTCCAGAAAAAAGTCACAGCCTCTTACCTACCTGCAATGAGGCTGTACAAAGTAATTTGGTTTTGAAGATATTTCTACCTTTCACAAATGCAGTATGGAGTTTTGTTTCCAAGGAAGAAGGCAAAGTGGATGCTGTACAGGGAACCAGTGCTTCATGTCATACAGTGCCAGAAAGCTATTTCTAGTTTACAGATTTGAAGACTAAGTATCAAAATGATATGTTATACCTCAATTAACATATTAATGCAATATAGTTTTAATTAAATTTCTAATTGAATTTTTTCATAAATAATGAAAAAGTTTACTCGAAAGATAGCATAGAGTAGAGATTAAAATTAAAATCTCTGAAGCTAAAATGACTGATTTCAAGTCCAGACTTTGCCACTTACAAGCCGGGTGACCTTAGGCAATTAATTATCTCTATGCTTCAGTCTTTATCTGAAAGATGAATATGATAGTACTAGTACTTTATAAACAATTGTGAAAAATATATTAGCTACTCTTTTTAAAGCACATCAAACAGAAAATGTCACAATAAATGCAATGTATGTTTTAAAGAAATATCAAAATATGAAAGAAAAGAGTTGGGATAGCTCAGTGGTAAAGTACTTTTATCACATACAGAATGCACTGGGTTTCATCCCTAGCAGTGGAGGGAAGGAGGGAGGAAGGAAGGAAGGGAGGAAGGAAGGAAGGAAGGAAGGAGACAAAAGAAAGAAGCCTATAAGATCCAAGATAATTTTGAAGAAAACTAAAGAGTCCTTCTGAACCTCTTTCTGTGTTCTCACTGGCATTTTGTTTTTTGCAACAGTCATTATATGTTAGTTTGATTTTCATTTCCCTGATGATTAGTGGTGTTGAGCATCGTTCACACTTGGGATGGCAATTTATATACCTTCTTTTGAGAAATGCCTATTCAGGTTTATAGTTCATGTTTTAATTGAATTATATGGGACATTTTTGTTACTGTTTATTTTGTTTTGCTATTGAGTCGAGATGCTTTTAAATTCTATGCAATAACTCCTTGCCAGATATATAGTTTGCACATACTTTCTCCCATTTTTAAGTTTTCTTTTAAATTTGTTGAATATTCCCTTACCTTGTAGGAAAGTAAATTCATATTTCCATTATGGACTACTGTATGGAGGGTCCACCAAAATTAAAACAAATCAATCATATGATCCAACAATCCTATTGCTGAGTATATATCAAAAAGAAATTAAATGAATATATTGAAGATATATTTGCACTTTCATATTCATTGAAGCATTATTCTATGTAGAAGACATACTTGCATTCCCATATATATTGCAGCATTATTCACAATAACCAAAAAGTGACAGCAAACTATGTGTTCATCAACTGATGAATGGATAAAGAAAATGTACATATACATGATGAAATACTATTCAACCACAAAAAAGAATGAAATTTGTCACTTGTGACAAGATGAATGAACATGGAAAGTATTATATTAAATAATTCAGAGAAAGAAAAACTGTCATGTGTTCTCATTCATATGTGGAAACTAAAAAATTGATTTCAGTGAAATAGAGGATAGATTAATGGTCATGGGAGGTTAAGAAATGTAGGGAGGTTAGATAACAGGTACCAATATATAATTAGGTAGAAAGAAGAAATTCTAGTTTTCCACAGCACAATATGTTGGTTAATTACAATAATTTATAATATATTTCATAAAAAACTAAAAGATAAAATTTTGAAATCCAACAAAAAATTATGAAAGTTTAAGATGGAAATGTTAATTACACTGATTTGTCATTACACATTGCATACATCTAGTATAACATCACATTGTATCCCATAAACTCCAATTATCATTTCAATTAATATTTAATATGAGAAAGACAAAAATTATTTTAAAATAGTGGTAAATAGATAACGTTGGGGCTTGGTTTGTAGCACAGAGGTATAATGCTTGCCCAGCATGCACGAGGCCCGGGGTTCAATCCCAAGCATTTAAATGAAAAAGAATAATGTGTTGCAGATTTACAGATGTTGGGATAGATAGAGCAAAGTAGTAGGAGAGAATTCAGCAAGTAGCAGAAGCACACCAGGAAGGAAACACAGCATCTGACACAGGCGGTAGATAAAATCATTGGAGAAAAATGGTGGTCAATAAATGGTGCAGAGCAAACTAATTTTCCAGATTCAAAAATATCATATTCCTAAGTCACAATATACTCAAGGATAAATACTGGTTACATTATAGACCACAATGAGGAAAACTAAATTTTGAAACATTTGGACAAAAAACATTGAGAGACTGTATCTATGACCTTAGAGCATGTACAAATTTTTGAAGCAGAATAAATACAAACCATCAAGCAAAGTATTAAGTTGACTACATAAAATATAAAACATTTGAGTGATCAAGTATAAATCCTATGAATAAACAGGAAGTTACACCACAGTCTTTGAAATGTATCAAATAGCCGGGTGTAGTGGTGCTGCATGTAATCCCAGCACTCGGGAGGCTGAGGCAAGAGGATTGCCATAAATTCAAGGCCAGCCTGGGCTATATAGTGCAGTTAAGGTCAGCCCAACCTACATAATGAGACCCTGTCTCAAAAATAAAAAAGAAATGTGTCAAATATATTACAAGTAATTACAAACCATAATATATAAAGAAATCCTACAAAGAAATAAGAAATAATCAAATGGCTTAAAATATGGTGAAAGAGTTATAATTAAATACTAGGTAAAGTAAGAATGTGTACTTGCTGATATAGTTATGAATGTTTGCTAAGCCTAGGAAATTAAGAAAAGACAATATCATTTCAAACTCATCAGAATTGGATAGAATCAGAAGGACTGACTCTGAACTATTTGAGAAGATGTAGGCAATTGAGATTTTTTTATAGACTCCAGGTAGGAAGATAAATTGGTATATTAACAATTTGAAATGTGCCAGTGTCTTCTTAGGTTGAAGAGGCTCATATAATATGACTCAGTACAAGTTAACTGTATTTCTTGGTAAGGAGAATGTCTCTCACATGCAAAAATTTATTGAGGGCTGATTATGTGTCAAGAACTATTCTAAATAGTTACATGGATTGACTTCCTTAACTGTTACAGAGACATGAGATAATCATTAGCATTGCCCCTTGTTACATATAGTTAACTCAGGCAAAGAGAGATTAAACAATTTACTGAAGTATACAATACTAATAAAATAGAGCTGGGAATAAAATACAGGCAATCTGCATTCTTGCAGTGTCTGCATTCTTGTCTAGCACTATCATAACTTTCATACACAAATGTTTGATTCAGCATTATTGACATAACAAAGTAAAATAATCTTATTATAAATAAAATTGCCTAGGTATTCCTTAGTATTTCATGACTGAGTAAATTGTTAACAATTATATGCCAGTGAAAATGAAGTAGCCCTAAATACATTAACATAGATCTCGAAATGTAAATCGAGTGATAAAAAATACAGAAAGATTCATGTAGTCTTTATGTGTCTACTAAAAATCAATAATTTATATGAATTATGAATACAGTCATATTTTTAAATTATAAATTTAAGGACAGAGTGTTACATATTCAATTTTAAAGACATTAAAATTGGAAATTGTATTTGATTCAACTATACCTCTTCTGAGTATCTTCCCAAAAGAATTAAAGTTATCATATGGCAGTGATGCATGCATACTCATGTTTATAGTAACAACTCACCATAGCTACATTTTAGAAGTGGCCTATATGCCATCAACACATGAATGCATAAAGAAAATGTGGTATATACACACAATGAAATACTACTTTGTCATAAAGATGGATACATTTGAGTTATTTGTAGGAAAATAGATTGATCTTGAGATTGTATTGCTAGGTGAAATAAATCAGACATAGTTAAATATCACATGGTTTATCTTATATGAGAAACCCAACATACAATTAATTTAAAGAGAATAATAAAAGACTGTGGATATAAAACAGAGAGATAGACTTTATGGAGAAGGGAAAGATATCTAGGGATGGGTGGAAAAACAAAGTTTCTATGTCTATATATCAATTCCCAGACATGAATGTACTCATTATGTATCACAAACATATACTATTAATAAAAATAAAATAAGATAAGATAAAATAGTGGTCACATCAGGAGGAGTTTAGGGAGTGAGAATATGGGATTAAGGGGGATATATCCGAGGTTTCAACTAGATATTTAACATTGAATTTATTTGAAAATCTGGGCCAAATTTCTTCAGTTGAACCCCAACAAGGAAAACAACCCAGTTACAAAATAAACAGAGGATTAGAAAGGATATTTCTCCAAAGAAGACCATATCTCCAGTAAGCACGTGGAGACATGCAGATCAAATCTACAATAAAATAACTGTTCATATCTGCTAGGATGACTATAATAAATAGGAAACACTACTGTTGGGAAAATATAGAGAAATTTGAATCCTCACATTTTGCAAGGGGGGATTAAAAATGGCGCGGTCACTGTAATGGCACGGTGGTTCTTCCTAAAAGAGACAGAACTACTATACAATGAGCACTTCCACACTTCAGTGAAAACAGGGACTCAGAAACACGAATCCCATTGTTTGTTGCATCAATATTTACAAGAACCTCAAAGCTGGAAATAACTGACTGGATGAACAAAAATGTGATAGTCACACAGTAGAATGCTATTGAGCCATAAAATTTAAATTTGGATATACACAACTATGTTGATGAACCTTCAGAGTATGCCAAGTGAAATAAGGCAGACACAATATGAGACATATTGTATGACTCCATTTATATGAGCAAACTAGAGTAGGTAAATTGATAGAGACAGAAAGTAGATTAAAGATTTCAGGGACTGAGAGGAGAGGAATTGGAGAATTATTGCTTTAATGGATAAAGAGCTTCTGTTTGGGGTCATGGGAAAGTTTTGGAAATAGATGATGATGACAGTTGCTGAGTTCCGAATGAAGTTAAAGCCGCTGAATTGTATATTTTAAAAGGATTAAAATGGGAAATTTTATGTTATGTGAATTTTACCACAATATTTTTAAATTCAAATGTTGCTAAATATTAATATTTTTATATTCAGATGGCACATATTTGGATGTTATTATTTGTATTTTTATGCTTGTAATATTTTAAAATAAAAAAATAAGGATGTATTTATTCAGAATAAAATCAAATATGCCAGTGGAAAAAAATAACTTTGGAAGCTTTCAGATTTGGGGATCTAGAGACTTCATTAATTCACAGACCAAAGATACAGTGGTGTATTGCATTAAATATTAAAATTAATGAGTTAAACTAGCAACCCAGATCCACTGAAATGATTTGGAAGTTGGATCAATGCATGTTTTTGAGTGTGCAAAAGATTTAAATTCATTTGACTGTCAAGCAGACAAAGGGTCACACACCTTGACAATCTCAGCAGTTTGAGGAGAAATTTGCATTTCAATTTTAAAAGGCAAGCCAAACAATTTCACTACATTTGCGCTGTTCCCATTAGAATTGCAGGTTATGAATCAGCAGGGAAGAGTGCAATCCACGCTACTTCCAAATTTATATCTAATTGTGTGAAAATTCTTCATATTGTATGTCCTATCCATATATCCTACAGTAAGATAATTTTTAAGGGATGAGTATTGTAAGAGAATTTTTTAAATTCTTTTATTGGTACATTTTAGGTTTACAATACATTTACATTTCTCATTGGGAACTTGTATCTTTACATGATGTATCTTGGTTCTTATTCTTTCCCCATTCCCTGCACTCCCTTTACCCCTCCACCCTTCCCTATTTACAAAGACTTTATTTCCATTTTTTCCATTTCTCATTATTTTTTCTTTCCCTTGCCCCTCCCACTATAAATAAGAGCCAATAGAGATTATATAAAGGTGCAAATTTCCAATGATGAATGTCATTATATTGTATACCTAAAATGTACCAATGATTAGAATGAATAATCAATAATGCAAAATAGGAAGAAAAGGTCCAAAGGGGTAGGGGTCGTGGGAGGGGCAGGGGAAAGGAAAGAAGGGAAAGGGAAAATGATGACAAATGGAAAAAATGGAGATAAAGTCTTTGTAAATAGGGAAGGGAGGGCTAGGAATGGGGAAAAAATAAGAACCAAGATGCATCATGTAAAGGTACAATTTCCTAATGAGAAATGTAAATGTGTTGTATACCTAAAATATACCAATAAAAGAATTTTTTTAAAAATGTATCAATGATTAAAATGAGTAATTGATAAGGCAAAATAGGTTGAAAAGGTCCAAAGGGGTAGGGGAAATGGGAGGGGTAAGAGAAATTTAAATAGTGGCTCATTTTCAAGGGTTTGATATCAGTCTTAAATTAATTGAAGCTCACATTTCTGTAGTAAGAAAGAAAATGACTTGGAAATAGCTTTTAAGTACACCATACTAATATGAAGAAATTTTGATCAGGTAGTAGAACTGAGTTCTGATTTTGCCTCTAGCATTTATTATGTATGTGATGTCAAGTGTGCTGCTTATTTTGCTGTCTTCAGCTCATCATGAAAGAAGGAATAAGTTGACATCAGATGATCTCATGTTTCCCTGAAAATAAGACCTAGCTGGAAAATGATCAGCCTTGAAAACAAGAGATCACAACTGCCAGCCTCAATCAGCCCATCCCTGGCTTACCTGCATCACAGAGTAGCCAGCAAGCAAGAGAATAGTGATGGCAGGTAAGGCAAGAAAGGACGGATTGGGGCTGGCAGTTTTGATCTCTTGTTTTCAAGGCTGATCATTTTCCAGCCAGGTCTTATTTTTGGAAAAGAATCTCCAAGGATAAACCATTCTATAAGGGCAAAGTTTTTTGTTCACTTTATAAATGGGGAAAAATGACTTTAGAATCTTAAAATAAAAGCCAATTTAAAACAGTGCTTTTCATTGAAGATATCAGTGTGTCAAGACTTTTTTTTTTTACTTTCTTTTGGATAATTTTAAATAGTAGAATGAACACAATTAAGAGGTAGATCAAATTGATGACAAGTTCCTCAGGAATAGATGTTCCTTTTGGTGCAATAAAGTATGTGCAGGGTTTCTGTTTTCAAAACCACCAGTCAATTCACTTGCTTGTTCTATTTAAAAACTGTTTTGTGTACACTAAGAAGTGTTGTTTTTGTGTGTGTGTTACTGTTTGAATGTTTTGTTTGTCCTTCAAAATTAATAATCAGAAATAATGCAATAAGGTATACATTATCTGTGAGCAGTCCTGTTCAAAAGAAAGGACAGGAAATATTAAAAATAAATGGATGACTGAGAAATGTCTGTTCATTTCAGATGCCCATTTTTGGATTGGGTCTTTAAATTTGGGAGGTCTGATCTTTTTAAGGTCTTTATAGATTCGAGATAGTAGACCTTTGTCTGAGGAAGAGCCGGTGAATATTTTTTCCCACATTGTGGGTTGTCTCTTCACACTGCTGGTGGTTTCTCTTGCTGTGCAGAAGTCTTTTAATAAGAAGATATCCCACTTGTTGATTGTTTGTGCTAGTTCACGGGCAACTGAGGTTTTGTTCATAAAATCTTTTCCTACACCAATGTCTTCAAGGGTTCTACCTAACCACTGTTCCAACTGGTTCAGAGTTTCTATTTCAATATTTAGATCTTTAATCCATTTTGATTTTAGTTTAGTGCAGGGTGAGAGATACAGGTCTAGTTTTAATCTTGGGCAAGTTGAAGCCCAATTTTTCCAGCACCATTTATTAAAGAGGCTATATTTCCTCCAATGAGGGTGTTTGGCTCCTTTATCGAAGATGAGATGGCTGAGTGTGTGTGGCGTTGTTTCTGCATCTTCTAATCTGTTCCACTGGTCAGACAAAGAAGTAGAAATAGCAAATAAATACATGAAAAAATGTTCAACGTCACTGGTCATTAGAGAGATGCAAATGAAAACAACACTGAGATACCACTTCACTCCAGAAAGAATGGCTGCTATGATGAAATCAATAACAAATGCTGGCGGGGCTGTGGGGAAAGAGGAACCCTGCTCCACTGCTGGTGGGAGTGCAGACTGGTGCAAGCACTTTGGAAATCAGTATGGAGATACTTCAAAGAACTAAGACTGGAAATCCCATTTGACCCCGCTATCCCACTGCTGGGGATCTTCCCCAAAGAATTAAAAGAATCATACCACAGTGTTATATGTGCACCCATGTTCATAGCAGCGCAGTTTGTAATAGCTAAAACTTGGAAACAGCCCAAATGCCCATCAACTGGTGACTGGATAAAGAAAATGTGGTTTTTTAATAAAATGGAGTACTACTCAGCCATAAAAAATGAGAAATTAGAGACATTTATAGCTAAGTGGATGCACATTGAGGCAATACTCTTAAGTGAAATAAATAGGACACACATGTGTAAATTCCGAATAGTTTCTCTGGTGTGAGAAACTGAAAGTGGAAATAAGGACTAAATGTATAATAGGTCATGTGAAATAGGAAGAAAAGGGGCAAAGGGGAAGGAAGTGGGACGGCTAGGGGAAAGGATAGAAGGGAATGGGATTAATATGAGAAAATGGAAAAATAGGAACAAAATCTTTGTAAATAGGGAGGGCTGGAGGGGTTGAAAGGAGGGCTGGGCAAGGGTGAAAAACAAGAACCAAGAGAGACTATGTAAAGGTGCAAATTTCCAATGATGAATGTCATTATATTGTATACCTAAAATGTACCAATTATTAGAATGAATAATCGATAATGTAAAATAGGAAGAAAAGGTTCAAAGGGGTAGGGGTAGTGGGAGGCACAGGGGAAAGGAAAGAAGGGAAAGGAAAAACTGATGAGAAATGGAAAAAATGGAAATAAAGTCTTTGTCAATAGGGAAGGGTGGAGGGGGTGAAGGGAGGGCTAGGAATGGGGAAAAAATAAGAACCAAGATGAATTATGTAAAGGTACAATTCCCAATGAGAAATGTAATTGTGTTGTATACCTAAAATGTACCAATAAAAGAATTTAAGAAAAATAAATAAATAAATAAATGGATGAAGCTAACCTTCATGAGATATTTTATTGAACAGATTATGTCTAAAATATTATCACTTCAACATGAAATCAGCATTAAAACAATTAGTGATACATTTTGAATTCTTCTCATACTTGATTTTAGAAGTCCTGTGTGCATTTTACACTTAGAGTACATTTAAATTTGGATTAGCTACATTTCAAGTGCCCATGACCACCATAATGGACAGTGCAAGCCTAGAAAAGGAGTGCAATATTACTTTTAGGAAGGATTTAGTAAATGCTGTTTTCAGTATTGATATGCCCACTAGCTTTCTAGTGGCAAAATGCACTGATTTGATTAAACAGCCTGGCCAGTTGGTTAGAAATGTTTTCTTTCCTTCTAGCTCCTGCTTCCAAAGATGTAACTGTAGGGAGAGCCACCAGGATGGAAAAAAGTAGCTAAGTTAGGATCTATTTTCATGTGATTGAAATGTGGAGTAGGGCTGCAGCACTGACTTTTGCCAGAGGTGACTTCATTGCACATTTCAAATGAAGTCAGTCCACGGAATCTGATGAATTCATTACTTGGACACAGTGCCACTGTATTTGTGAGAGGCTGTTAGAAGAAGATGGAATGTGATTTTTCATTTTGTCCTTATATTGCTGGGGTGTTTCTAGATTTAAGTGTACATGATTGGAATGACTTTGACACAGGGTATGACTAGCACAAAATGTGTACGCAGTCTTTCATAAGCTCAGAAGTGGCTACTCTATCTCTCAGCTTCCCTCAATTAAAAGTGGAGCCCACCCAGTCACTTTTCCTTTCTGAATTTACATACCAACGTATAATAAGAATAATGATGACTATGTTGCCTGTTTGTTTTTCATTTTTATTTTTAACTTAATTTTCAAAGATATTATTTTGATTTCCATAACTTTCTGCAAGTTAAACAAACCAAAATATCTCTACTCCTTCCAAGGTTTAGATAATGAGAAAAATTAGTTCAGACCCTTGAGCCTCTCTGTTTTTATTTTGTGATATGAGTAATACCACTATAGACTCATGGGATTAAATAAAATAGCATATCGGAAATGCATTGTATGTGATTATTTGATGTAAGTTGCTTTTATGAATATAAATTTTACTTGCAAATTTAGCAAGCTTTGTGGATAGTTTTAGACACATTAAAATCTTAATAGAAAAGTAAACATTTTGATCTATAGATTCACTGGTGCATAGAACTAGATTTGATTTAGTAGTGTGAATAGGGAAGCTATAATGAACCAGCCCTGTGACACGCACACATTATCTAACCCACACTGCAAGAGGCTGAATGTGAGGAAGGGAATTGTCTTGCTTTAGGTTACATAGTTAATATGTAATGATAGTGATACGATAATATAAATGTTTTTAAAAATAAGCACACGTTTCATGACATCACTACTATCCCTTCCTCCACCAAACATCAAAACTTGTTATTGATCTTTGAGTCCACAGAAACAACATATTGGAAGCAGTCCGGATGACACATGAGTCAGGCATACCAACAGCGAAGCGACTGTTGATATCCTGGACTCGAGGGAGAAAGCAAAAATATTACATTGTTATACTCCATGACAGTCCTTCATGTTCAAAGCAATGACCCTATGTCATCCAAAAGCAGAGTTGAGAATATTAAAAGAAACTCTAAGTCAGAAATATTTTGATCAAAATGATTAAAATAACATGACACAGGAAAGGATATTGATGAATAAGTGGTTTTCAGCAAGATCTTGGAGGTCTCTTACTATCCGAGTACATTGCTGATGTGGTTCAATTACTTTGTTAAAAAGTTAAAAAATATGGAAACTTAGACCAGGTGGTAGCTGCCCAGCAAGTCTCCCCCGATGCTATTTCCATAGGACCACTAGCCTAGGCTACTAGACCACCCAGATCCTGATATCACAGGGAGATCTTCTACCTCTGGCATCTAAATCTTGTGCAGAGATGTAGAGAGTGGGGGTGATTGGAACTAAGTCCTCCACTAGCAGTTCCTTAGAGATGAGGCTCATGGGTTCCTTTTCCTTTAATCTCTGCAGGTACTCTGGTCCCTATCCTTCCCGAGGTTTGACTATCTAGCTCTTCCTCTTACTCTGTTAGTCCAGTATCTTCTCAATAATATAACCTTTATTTGCTTGCATCAGGTTGGGGCTCTTTCGTTTGTACAAATCTGTTTAAAGGAAGCTTAGGGAGTGAAGAGAATTTGCTTGAAGTCACACAATGTATAGTAAAACCTGATCTGTGTAGTTCAGTGCTCTTGTCTCCCAAGCAGAACTTCGCGGTCTATACTGTTTCGGAGTGAATGCGGCATCATCATCTTATGCCCACACAAAACAGGTTTAAAATTAAGCAAAAGCCATCCAGGGCCTGAATGTAAAACTTCTATGTAATGGAAATATATTCTTTACATAGCACTCTCTCTCCCAGACTTGTTCATGGACCTGAGGGTCCAGAAAGAAAAATGCTGGATTTCCTTCCTTGTTTGGAAACACTATGCCTGAGCGTGTCTTCCCAAGAGGAAATGATAAACCTGCTTCAGCTTTATACCAGTTGGGAGTGTCTAGGCTTTGCTGTAATAAACAAATCTTGAAATCTTGGTGTCTTAACACATAGAAGAATTCTTGTTTACATGCAGGTGATTGCTGGTTGCCCAACTGATGCAACAGTTCCCTGTCAAGGTTTCTTCAGAGATCCTGGTTATTTCTACCTTGCAGCTCTGCTACTTCAACAACAAGCATCTGTGACTATATAGAGGGTTAAATTGCAACAAGGGTTTTCCTGTCCTGACACTGCACTTTCTTTCTGCTCAAAGCCACGGATTACCTAGCATGTTTGGTACCTGAACTGGATAATCTTGTATTGCCTTTTCCTTTACATGGCATAATTATTGTCAGTAACTATCATGGCATGAAATGGATAACAATAATTAGTGGCAAGAATACAAAGCAGTTAGTGAGAATGTTTTTTGATGTTTCTTATCAAGCCAGTAAAGATGAGTAAAAAAATGAAAAAGTAATATAAATGTTTTAGTCTCAGAAATCAAATGAGAAATATATTAGAATAATAGTCCATATTCATAAGAAGGTAGGTTTTAGAAAAGGGAGGGATTTCACATACATATTAGTTGTGACTCAGTGATCAATAATAACTAAAATTGTAAGACGGTTTCTGACTTTAAGGTTTCTGCAAATGTGCCAATGGTTCTACAAAATAGACCTCATATTTATGTTCAGTTTTTTTTGTTTTGATTTTAAAATATTTCTTTCACATGAAATAACACACTTTCGAAATACGGGAACATGTTATACAGAAGATGTATATGTTTGGTAGAGAGTCATAAAATCTGGTTTCAAAACATATTAACAATTACAATACCATTCTATGTCTTTGTTTCTTTAGGATTAATTGCAATGACCTATAATTTTCCTGCAGTCATAAATTCTTTTAACACAACTTAAAATGTCAAAAGCTCTCACAGAACAAGGTATTTTGATAAGCCCGGTTTTACAACTGTGTCTTCATGATCACTTAGCTACCATGGTTAGTTCTGTAACTACTGCTTATGTAGTAACCTTGTGTTTGAAGACAAGAACTGTGTTCAATTTCAGACTATGACAAACTGTATTTTTAGGAGTGTTTTATTATTTATTTATTTATATATTTATATAAATTGACACATAATCGTATAAATGTATGCAGCACAATGTGTTGTGTTGATATCTGTAAGCATTGTGCAATGCTCAAATCAGGGCAATTAACATATGTATCATTTCAAAAACTTATCATTTCTTTGTAGTGAAACATTCAAAATAACTGTTAACTAGAGTAGCTCTATTGTGCAAAACTTACAGGATGTATAATCATGGTACACAACTCAACTCATACATACAAGACATTTTAACAGCTGAAATAGGAGTATAGTTTTGAAACAAATAGCTGTGATTCAGCCAAACATAAACACCTGAGCTTTAGTCAGTCTCAGGCTTCCAATGGATCAGACCATGTCCAACTAAGGCAAAGTCCCTACGGTAACTAGCCAAGTTATTTCTATACTTTATTTCTGTGCTCAGCTATAAAAGTCTGCTGCACTAGCTACACAGGACAGCACTCTGACCCCCTTTCCAATTTGAATGCTGCCTGATTCATGAATTGTTCTTAGCTGAAACTGTTAGCTTTATCTAAAGATTTTCTTTTAACACATGAGAGCACTATAGGTACCAGAAATTCAAAACACCCAGAACTGTATTCATTTTCACATAGTTAGCAGAAATATATCATCTGTTTCTTTTTAGATCATTTATTTCACTCTCCATTTTTTTTATTTGCTGGATTGTTCAAAACTTCAGTCTTACCTTTTCCACCTTCTGAATTAGGAAGCTTCAAAAGGAACTTGTGTAGAGGATGGTATGGGTCAAGGCTGTCTATATTACAAGAAGTTCTCCAAATTAAAGTTTGTGTAAACTACAGTGCTTCTTAAATGATAAGCAATTCAAAAGCGGTAATCTGAGACAGATATATATATTATTAAAACTCAACAGAAACAACAGCAATTATTTTGAACTTAGGCCATCAATTCTATTTTTTCACAAAGGAATTCTGTATAACTAACCTGTTTTTAGAATTGCCTAAATGACATATACGTCCTGGGAAACTGCTTCCATTAGCTTGGTCTTGATACACCCCTGGCTCACAATCCATTATCCATACCTAGTCATTTGAGTTTCCTCGAAATGCATAGCATTTGGGAAGTGCATGGGATGGTGCTGATTTTTAGTGTTCCAGCTGAGAGATCTAGCTTTGTGCCCAAGGTTGGGCAGGGCATTTCCAATCGTGTGTGTGTGTGTGTGTGTGTGTGTGTGTGTGTGTTTATGTCCAGAAACAGCTGGGGCAGTAGTGGGTTAGTTTGCTGGAAATCAAGAGAATAGTTACATATACTTTAGTGCATACGTTTTTCTACACAATGTTAGAGGATGTAATTCAGACAGATTTCAGGAAAAATGTGATTGTAAATCATAGCTTGGTTAGACAGCTAATATTTTGATAGTTTCCAGGGTCTCCTCAGAATTCAGTGTTACCTTCTGGTGACTGACCCCATCCCATAAAAGCTGAATCTCTTATCTGGAAAAGACAGACTTGGGGAGGTACACAGTGATGAGGTGTTTTTAAAATGTGACATCTTGCTAACTGCAGAAGTTAGCAGAACTTTTCCCAAAAAACTTCGTTTCAGTAGTTCCAAAGTTCCATGGTTGTAATCACCTAAAGGTAATTATCACCTTTAGGCTATTTTGGAGAACACCATAGTAGTAGCCAAACAAACCTGGCACTGGCTTTCTGTTTAAAAGGAAAAAGGAAAGTTTGAGGCTCCCTGAGTCAAGAGAAGATGAAATTTCTAGTTCTCCTGTCTGACAGCTTCTTCCTGGATCAAAGGCTGATGGAGCACTCTTCAGTCTTTGCTCTGGCTCATCTGATTAATGTGAGCTACTCGCCTCAGGGAGCATCAGTGGTAGTAGGAAGAAAAGCAAACTGTCTATAGGAGGATGGAGACCAAGGAAGCAGTGCTTTTCAACACGAATGGGCAGAGATGCATTGTAGTTTAAAAGGGATTTCTAGGTCCTTTTAGTGTGAATTCCATATCCGTTAAATCAGTGTATTTCTATTTGGTTTGCACACAGACCAACCTGGACAATTTGAATAAATGATGATACCAGTCTCAATTCCCAGAGATTCGGACATAATTGTTCTTGGGTGCAGTGTGGACACTAAGAGAATTTTCAAATTTTTTATTAGTGCATATTTGTTCTCTAGATGAATGAGCTTCCTTCTGACAGATCTGTACATGCATATAGCATATTTGGATCATTTTTACCTCCCTGTTACTCTCCTTGCTCTCTTCTTCCCCCTTGTTTCCTTGCTCCTCTCTTATAGTCCCTCTTCTACTTTCATGTCGTCTTCTTTCTTTTTTGTAAATTCAACATATGGGAGAAAGCATGCAGTTTTTTTCCTGAGTCTGGTCTGATTCACTTACCATGATCACCAGTTTTGTCCATTCTTCTTTATAGCCGAATAATAGTCTATTTTGTACATATGCCTTTATCCATTTATCAGTTGACTAACACTTAGACTGTTTCCGTAGCTTAGCTATAGTGAATTGTGCCACAATAAACATGGGTCTGCAGGTTTTTCTATAGAGTATGCTGACTTTAATTCTTTGGGGAATATATCAAAGACTATATAGCTGCATCAAATAATACCTTTATTTTTAGTATTTTGAGAAACCTCCGTAATGATTTCCAAAGATGGTCTACTAATTTATTCTCACCAACAGTTTTTGCTGTGACACAAAGACAGATTTTAAGCCCCTGGGAGGTGATTTTAATATTCATTGAAGTTGAAAACTACTCCCTTCAACTGATAACCATTGGTCTAGGACATCAAGCTACCAAGTAGGGGTTTGGGTTTATCCTGTAAACAGGCAGGCAGGCCACTGATGGATTGAAGCAGCAGGAAATGTAATCTAGGATTCATTTGGAATCAGAACCAACTGGAAGCAAGTTGCGCAGATTCAGGTTCGCATACACAGTTCAGGTAAGTATTCCAGGCTCACAATTCTTGAAAGAATTATAAAAATGCCTGGTTCTAAGGAGATAATCAATACAGAACAAGTGAATGACAGTAGAATCTGACAATACAATACAAAATAAATGAAAGACCTAGAGAAAATGGAATACTTGATAATCAGAAGAAGAGGGCGCTCTAACACAGGAGTCATTTTGCATTCTGGTCTCAAATTTGGTATGAAGTAGGGGCTTGATATATGAGCAAGGCAAGAGCCCAATTTGTGAACTTAGCTTTTATCTGTTAAGATGACTTAGATACCTGTAACAGAATACCCAACTAAACATAGATTAAAGCATAAGGGTATATTAATCAATCTCATAACTGGAATCCTCAAAGTAGGCTGTTCCAGGTTAATTCAGTTCAGTGATCTCAGGACTCTAGACTGGCTCTTTGATTCTGTGATTCTCTTTGCTTTCCTTTAATGATTGAAAGATGCTGGTCACAGCCCTGAGCAAAGCAGCATACAAAAGCAGGAAGAAAGAACTTAAATCTGATCTATCTTCAGAAAAGAATATCAAGAAAAAATATATTTTTATTTTCTGAACACCTCCTAACCCCTCCACCTCTCTTACATCTCACAGACCAGAACCACTATGTTAATATACAGGTTCTTTCACATGTCTGCCTCTACTTGGATCACTGTCAAAGAGGTATAGGGCAACTATGATTTCTTAGATCAAGGCTCACTTCTTGGAACCTATGTTGCCAACTTATATTTTCTGCAGGCAAGGAAGGAGAAGTGACCATCAGCACAAACTACATGATTTGAAATTAAGTGTACAAGATCAGGATGTATAGCTCTTTATATTTCCCGACCTTGGGAACAATTTGGTTTCGAGATCTGGATTACTTTGCTCAAGAATAATGCCCAGAGTAGCTTCGACAAAGAGGTAATCCAGTTATTGTAGAGTATTGTTTACTGGGGCTAGTACTGGTTGGCATAGCTGCTAACTAGAGGTCAGATGTGTGTGTATTATGAGCAAAGAGTTATGACAGGAATTATCTTTATAGAAAAAGAGACTTTGCAGAAATGGTTTAGCCAGCTGGAGGGCATTATTTTAATAGCTACCAGTTTAAGGTTGATTGGTCTGGGCAACTGCCAAGTTGTATTTTCATAAACACCCACACAGACACACAGAGACACCCCCCCCACACACACACACACATACTGGCCCACCCTTACAGGTACACCGAGCTAGGAGAGGGGAGTTTACTTTGTTCTTGTTTGGAGTTGATTATTCAAATATGTAGGGATATGTTGAGGTCAAAAATTTCCTCATATGTACATACTTACTCCTTCTGTTCCTCTCTGAATAAATTTCATAAGGTTATAGACAATCTTATTTGCATAAATAAAGTATAAAGCTGCCAATCTCCAGTCTGAGGAAAATTGGTACTCAGCCTGAAGTAGGCTGTTGTATTTATTTGGTCTTAAAAGGAATGAGAATCATGCATTATAGTCATATTTCTGGACACACTGCTAGTAACAGTATTAACACATCACATATTTTATTGGAAATGTCTTCTAGTGAACACTTGGATTAGTCTGATAGATGACCACAGCCTGGTATTTCTCCTTTCCTGAACTTGCTGAATGCAGCTGGATAAAATCATTTCAAATGAAATGTGAGTGAACTCTGGGGACTTCATAATCTTAAAAATTGTAGTTTTGGTTGAGCCTTATTTCACAGAATACCTTTAACTACATGTGGACTTTGCTTTTTTTTAGAGAGTAAGAAATCATTTGCTCAGTATTTCCCTAAATGTATTCTGCAGAACACTACATAAAATGCCACTAAAATTATTTCATGGTTTTAAATAAATATTAAATTATGTTGTCAATGCTTATTAAAATTTCAGAAGAGTTTTAAGACAGAATGCTGTTAAATTTCTTTATTCCAGTATTTCTAAAACATATTTGAATCAAGAATATTTTCATCTTGTAACGTATCATTAAACAGGCCTCTCAGGAGCACATTTTAAGAGATGCTACATTCCTTGAAAATTAGAAAAATGGGAAGATATTTTTAAAGTTGTCAGTCCAGAAGTGAGTGCTAGAGAGGTTAAGGTACGAAATCAAGGAAAGGAACAGTGAGTGGAAACAACAGCAAGTGTCTGAAAAAAATAACAATCAGTCTAGCAAAAGTTTTGACATTCTTGCCTATGAAGGGAAAGTGACACTTCAAAATTAAGCAGTGGTCAGGAAGACCTTTAAATTCAATTGAAGGAGTTAAAGGGCTTAGATTTTATCATGCACCATTACTCATGGAACTTTTGAGAACTACACATATGACCCCACTTTACGAAAATTCAATTTACAGTTTTGCAAGTTTATGATGGTTCAAAAGCAATATGCATTTAGTATGACCCTTATTCTAAACTTGGAATTGTGATCTCTTCCCAGGCTATGTGGGTCATGGCTGTGATCTGCAGCTTCAGTCAGCCACACAAACATGTGAGTGAACATTGCATGCTCCGTCCTCTACTGTGCTACTAAGCTATCACAATACGCTGGATGGATTAGATCCATTATAAACTAAATATTTTTTGATTTACAATATTTTCAACTTATGATGGCTTTATCAAGACATACCATATCATAATTTGTGGAACATCAGTATTTTGAGAAGATATTTAATGCCTGAGTTCATGGTGGAAGAACCATTAGTAAAGTGATGCAGTGGTCCATGTGACAGTTTATAGGGACAAGAACTGAAGCAGGTGCCATGGAACAAAAACGAAGTGGAAGTAAAGGAATTCTTAGAGAAGTGGAATCCACAGACCTACATGGACTGTACATAGAGTTGCTGATATTGCCTTTGATGTTGTCTCCTTTGTGGATAAATGGGAGAATGATTATAGTATTAATTAACAAGGAAAACCAAAGTACATTGGATTTAGCTCAGATCATATGACTTCCTTCTCAAACGCTTCATGACTTTCCATTGCAGTCAGAATAAAACCTCTCCCCTTTGTTCAATATCTTCAAGTCACAGTGGTCTTCTGCACTGTCTTTGAATAACTCGAGAACACTCATTAGCCACCTCCTTTTACTTGGAAGCCTGCTCTATCAGACATGCTGATGACCTCATCCATTCATTCAAATTTTTGCTCCCAAATCACATCCAGAGAAAGCCTTTCTCTAAAGGTAGTGTGTAAAATACATAGGTACCACTCACCCTCACCAAAATCATGCTTTTTGAGTACTGAGGTGAAATTCACAAACCATTAAGTTCACTATGTTAAGTTTATGATTCAGTAGTTTTAGTGTATTTAGAACACTGTGCAAACACTACCATTATGCAGTTTCAGAACAATTTCATTATGCCAGAAAGGCCCCATAGCCATTAGTAATCACTCCCTACCGCACAACCCCTGGGGTCTAGCAACCACTTTCTAGCTCTATGGATTCACTTATTCTGGACTTTCCATGTAAAAGAAATAATGTAATATGTGTCCTTTGTTTCTTGACTTTTTTACTTTGCATAATGTTTTCAAGGCTGATCTATGCTATTATATTTTTAGTTCTTCCCATTTTTATTTCAGAATAATATTCCATTGTATGGATATAGTAAGTTTTATATGGCATTCAGCAGTTAATGGACATATAAATTATTGATAACTTTTGCTATTATAAGTGATGCTATGAACATTTGTGTACAAGTTTTTGTGTGAATATGTATCCTCAATACTCCTGAGTGTATATATCAGAGCAGAATTTTGAGTCAGATAATTATGCTTAATCCTTTGGAAAATTGCAAAATTGTTTCTCAAAGAAGTGTATAAACATTGCAATGTTTCTGCACCCTCCTCAACACTTGCTATTATCTGTCTTTCAATTATTGCCTTCCTAGTGGCAATGAAATGGTTTTGATTTGTTTCTCCCAAACGACAATGGTGTCGAGTACGTTTTCATATGCTTTTTAGCTATTCTCATTTCTTCTTAGGAGAAATATTTATTCAAGTCTTTTTCTCACATTTGCATTGGGTTCTCATTTTGCTGTTGAGTTCTAAGAGCTGTTTATCCATTCTGAACACAAGTCTTCTGTCACACATCTAAGCGAGTCAAGTGATGGAAGGGCAAGGACATATTAAGTGAGTTTCCTAAAGTGTATATTATAGATGAGGGATGCCCATTAAGGGCAATTATGCCCTCCATCATGTTCTGGTGAAAGGTTAAAATTATTTTAAAAGGACTTGAGAATAAGATTCTAAAAGCTCTAGGCAGAATTGTTCTGAAGAAACAATGATATTCAGTCTAATGAGCAAATAAAACCTTTATGGGTAAACATAATGTCTTAGTGGGACATTTGAGGAAGGACAAGAAGTAGAGTAAAAATCTACATCTTTTTGTTTGTTTGTTTTTGGTACTGGGGATCAAACTCGGGACTTTGAGCTTGCGAGGCAGGTGGTGGAACCAAAGAGTTAAATCCCCGACCCCAAACTTCCAACTTTTTGTTCCCACTACCCCTCTAACAAATCTTCACCACTAGTTATCTCTCTCCTTGTCACTCCACTCCACTCACAATGGCTTCTTTGCTGTCATCTCAAGATTATGTATCTCCTCCTACAAGTCCTTGGCCTTTGCTGTTCTTTGTGGAATGATCTGTCTGTATGTCTATCTACCTACCTAATATCTATCTAAATGAATGCCTCTCCCACTCCCCTTAGCTCTTTAGTCTCTAAAATTTCATACCTTCTCCACTTTGTTCTCTGTGTTATTTTTTCTTTAGCACATGTTTTTGCATATCATGCTTATTTATTTATTTATTGTTTATCTCTTCCACTGGGGGTAATTTCCCTGATCTATATATTTCATGACTCCTAAATTTTCTATCTAGGGGTTTTGTATGGACGTAGTTGGCCGTGAACTAGTACCACCATATATAGTTGAAATTAAGTATTTATGGAAGGTAAAAAATAGAACCTAAGACTCATAGACATTTTGGGAGGGCATTGAATATCCTCTATTGTTCTGAATGTAACTAGATATTATAGAGATCTTTTGGGACAATATACTCTCTCTCAACATTTGAATAATTTAAAACATTTATCATACTGTGTATATTAGCTGATTTTATCTTCACAACATTTATGAAATGTTTTTCATTTGATTATATTGTGTTTTCTAAGTAAGCAGTTACACCATTAGTAAATACCTGTAAATTATTATTAAGTATAATAAATATACCTTTGATATTTTTGTCATTGCTGCTAACAAGAATTATAATAATAAAAATAGCTAGCACAATGCTTTACTAACTGCAGGGCACATTTTTAATTGATTTATTCATATTAATTTATTTAATTTTCACAGTAATGCTATAAGTTATGTACTATTGTCATGCTCCTTTTAGAACATAAGTAAGATGAAATCATTGTCTCAAAGTCACATAGATGAAACAGAATCTGTTCAAATCCAAAATGTCAAACTTTCAAATATGTATTTACTTAATTATATCACTAAATATTCTTGGAACATGCCATGTACAGTAATACATGAAATAGTGCAGTTATTGAGTTCCTCATTTTGATGGGCTTGCCTATTCTGTGCAACTTCACAAACAAATATGAAGTTTGCTATGATTTATTCTGTTAAATAGGTATCCCTTTATTTCAAAGTGGCTAATCTTTTGCAGGAATAGGTTTTTATTCTTATCAAGAAATTTTTCCAAATTTAGTGTGAAGTTTATGCTATCTTTTAATTTTTTTCCCCAACTAATCATATTAATGAAATTTCAAATATTATATAGCTCTTAAATTTCAGAAATTAACATTACTGTGCACATTTAAATCACAGCGAGCTATCACCTCATACATGTTAGGATGGTTATAATAGCAATGGAACAATGAAATGATAACAAATATTGGTGAGGATGTAGAAAAATTTGAACTCAAACAGAAAATGTTAAATCATAGAGCTGTGACACAAAGTATGATGTTTTCGCAAAAAAATTAGAAAAGTACTGAAATAGAACTCAGAAAATTCAAAATGAATGAAATCGGTATGTTGAAGAGATCTTTGTTGCAGCACTAGTCACAATAGCCAAGATATAGAAGCATCAGACTCTTTATTATTGAATGGGTAAATAAAGAAAATGGGATACAGGAGAATATATAGTCTTTACAAAGAAGACAATCCTGACATTTGCAACAACATGAATGAACCTAGAGAATATTATATTATGAACATTATGTTAAGTGAAACAAGCAAGGCACAAAAAAACAAATAGTGCATTATTCCCCTTACAGGATGTATCTAAAGTAGTCAAGCCCATAGGTGCAGGGAGAAGAATGTTGGTTTCCAGACACTGGTGTGAAGGGAAAAGGATATTGTTTTTCAATGAGTATACAGTTTCAGTTATGCAAGATGAATGTAGTTCAGAGAACTGTATGGTGCCAATAGGCAACAACACTGTACACTGAAAGCTAGAAGAGGACAGAGCTCATGTTGTATTCTTACCACAGTGAAAACATATTAAATATGCTATATCAACTTCTAAATTTCTTTTGTTTATTTATTGTTTTTCTAGGTGTTTTGGGCATTTGAATGTATCATCGGTGAGGGGGTATATTTTTTCAGTATTTTTTTTATGTCTGAATATCAGAGTAAAGTCTGTGCTAGAACCTGATTTGTAAAGGTTTTGTTCTGTTTCTTTGTTGGTAAGTTTTATATGTCATGACAATTATGATTTTTTATTGTATAAATCACAGTTCTTATTGACACAGTTAGTCTTATTGACATTTTGGACTAACTCTGTGAGTTGCTGTCCTGTAAACTCTAAGATGTTCATCAGCATCACTGGCCTCTAATGACTACATGCCAATAGTACCTAAACTTCAGGTGTGACAACAAGAATTGTCTCTGGACAATGCTAGATGTCCCCTGGTTCACAGAATCCACTCTCCCACACATGCATGTGCTGTTAAGAAGCATTGGTGTAACGGAATTCTGCTACTGTGTATCCAGGCCTGGAGACTTCTTATACATTAATTATATTCTTTATTATTTTAATTGTACAGACTTATGGGGTACAATGTGATAATCCACTACATATGTGAAATGTATTGATCAAGTCAGAAGTTGAAATGATCAAATTAGAATCAGCAACATTTCCAATTCCATATTTTTAAAGATTTTGATTAACATATAATACTTGCATGTATCGGTGGCGTCCAGTGTGCTATTTCAATACATGTGTGCATATTGTATTCGTTAGGGTTCCTGAGAAAAACAGAATCCACAAGAGATATGTGCATAAGTATGCAAGGAGATTTACAGGATCTGAGGCTGGAGAGTCCACAGTGACCACCTGCAGGGTCACAGGCAGAACAATCTACAATGACTGCCTGCATGCTGGGCAGCTGGCATATTGAGTAGTTGCTCGGTTCAACAAGATGGAAGCTGCAGAACCAGAGGGATCAAAGATGCAGCATCAGTCCAAGGTCAAAGGCCTTGATGGTCACAGGAGAGTGTCTGGTGCCAGTTTGTGTTGAAAGGGTGAACAGTGGAGACCTGGAGGCTCATGTCCAAAGGCAATGGCACCAAAGGATGCACCTGCTCGAGAATACTAGAGCTCTTAAGAATGGACACACATTCTTCTTTCTACTCTTTCATTCCATCCAGGTACAAGTCTGTTGGTGCATGGGAGCCACAATTGGTTTGCTGTCCTACCTGTCAATCATCCCCAGCACTCTCAGACCTGTGCTTCACTAATCTGCAGGGCATTTCGCACTCCAGTCAAGTTGGTGTATCACAACTAATGCTCACAAATGTGTACTGTTCCATTCTCAATATTTACTCTTTCCATTTCCTTAACTTACTTTGTGTTTGAAGCCCCCAAACTCTTCCCTTCTACTTAATCATAAGGTATACACAGTCATGTGGTGCCACGAACTGTAGTGATACAAGTGTGGTTTGGAATACTAACTTTTCACCTAGCCAAATGTGTTTGGTACCCATTGTACAGCATGGCTCCTCCCCTCCTTCCTCATGTCTAGTGGTCACTCTTCTACATTCATATTCATGGTTCTAGCAGCCACATATAAGGGAATTGTAACATTTGTCTCTCTGTGTCTGACTATTTTACTGAACATAATGTCCTTAGCTGGCAGTCTTTTAAAAACAATATTCTTTCATAGAATTTCCTATAACTGCCATAATTATCAGTCTTTCCAAATTTTCCAAGCTTTCTACTTGGTGCTAATTCTAGTAGTGCTTGGCTTCTTATAAAATATTTATTTCCTCAAGAGTTGCTTAATTATGAATGAAATCTCCTCTATTATTAGCAATATCATTATTCCTATTTCCAATTTTATGTGAATTTTCCCCTTTATTTTCTTGTATTTTTCAGGTGTTTGCCTTTTTCATTGCCTTGCTGTTATGCTTTTTAAAAATTTCCTAAAGTCATTTTCTGTTTTCTTCCTATGTATCAGATACTGTACCCTATGGATCAAACCCCTATTGTGCCATAATAATGAGCTAATTTCACGAGACAGATTTGCAAACGTATAGTTACAGTGATGCTAAATGTTAAGATAATGGCACATATTGGGTATTATCAAAAGATAATGAGGCCAACTTACATATTAACTCTAGGGTAAAGGGCGGACTACCAGAAGCCTGAGTTGAGGTTTTGAAGCAAAGTGATCTTTGATTTGACTATGTGGGACTCATAACAAATGCCTTTGAAATTCTAAGGTAGGGAAGATTGAATATGGGAAGATTCAGAACATGGGTTATGTTTTAGATAATGTTATGAGTGGTGCAGGCATTTCAGGTGGGAGAAAACTGAAAAATTAAAGTCTTTAAAACTAAAACAAAGTCTATTTTCATGTCTGAAAGAAAAAATACTGTATTTTAAAATCACTAGCAGGAGTGACAGGAATATGTGTGTGCTGTATGAAAATGAGGACACGGAAGTAGAGGGCAAAAACATCAAAGTCCATTTTCAATCATACTTATTCATTATATGTCTGCAAGTATCATGCACTTTCTGACTGTCCTTCTCCCTCTATGACTTGTCCTTTTTTTGGAGTCTTATATTCATTTACATAACTAGAGGGATTTTGCTGGTGTCTGAAGAAACTTGCTCTTAATGTCAAAAAGTGTTCCACACCCCTTAGCATAAGTGTTACGGTCATTGTACATATGTTTCCAAGTTACTTTTATGAGGAATGGCAGGTCCCCTGTTGGACCCATCTGATTCTTGGCATGATTCACAGTTAGGCAGAGCAGCAATGGGAGTAAGCCAAGGTCAAGATCACTGAAGAGGAAAAGGAAGAAGTGATAATGTTGTGAAATGTGTCTGAGCTAAGGATTTGGCTTCTTTTTTATCTCTCTAGAAATTAGAATGGCTTGTCTTGTGATCTGGAAGTCTGTGCAGTGCTTTTCAAGTTACCTTTTGTACCATTGTTTCCAAAATTATAAGGTGACTTTTGAAGTTCTTTGCCTGTGTTCACGTCCCTAAGCAGAATAGCTAAGTGATATTACACCTTGCCAAATGGCAAGTGCACCAGCCTTGCTGAGGAATCTCAGGTGGCTTTAAAGGGCGAGGCCAGAAACAGTGGATCTAATCAAACTAACTTGTACGAGGGGAAGCTGTGATGCAAACCGCAGAAGTCATCAAAGCCCCGCGCCAAGAACTAAAAGCACTTGGTGACCACTATGTAGCAGTTCCTGGTGCTTACACAAGCATGCTGCTGCTTAGTTTTGAGAATCTTTTCCATCTTCTATGACATTTTCCATGCCAGTGGTTCCTTGTTCATTCTTCAGTACATTACACCAGTCTCTTATGCTGAGCAGTTGCCTTAGATTCCTTTCTTTCCCTTCAAGGAGAGCTTGCCATTCCTTTATTGTGTCCCCACTGTAATACATGTATTCCTATCTCCTTGAGCTTGTCTTATGGTATCTCCATGTTTGTTTATTTGTTTTTCCAAGTAATTAAGACACTTATTGAAGAAGGGAATAGTGATATTAATTCTTGAAGCTGAATGTCTACTGTGCTTACTTTTAAGGGTTTGGGGAAAGACCGAATGCCACTATCTCTGCCTGTTTGCCTGACTTTTACATAACTGTCTTGTGTTGTGCAGTCTTTAATGTCAATGGAAACGTTTTCTTCAGCTTAGGGAAAAGACCCACCCTTGGCCCTTTCAGAACACTAGGTGTTTTCTTACAAATAAACTTTATTGAAATGTATTATCATTTTCTTCTCTATGTCTGTTTCCTGTGATCTTTTGAGGGCACAGATTGTACCTGATTCATCTTTGTGTCTCCAAGTCACTTCACTGTTTGAAGGTTCAGTTTCCTCAATTACTCTGTAGAAACAAAAATCCTTATTCTGCCTACTGCAGGGGTTTGGTGCAAAGAGTAAAATTTAAATAAAATAATGGCTGTTAAATGACTTTCAGTGCAAAGTTATGGGTGATTAAAAAAGAAAAACAAGCCAAAGAATGACCTTACTTTATCTTGCCTATGTAAAGCCAGAATGGTCTTCTTCTTTTTTTTTTTTTTCATATAAGATGGAAAGGTCCTTTTGACGGTGAGACGTAACACACAGACACCGGCCTAGATGAAAGGTGGAACACTTTGTCTCTTATGTCTGCTTTAATGAGAGAAAGCTGGCAGCCAAGAGCACACAAGGGGTTGCATCTGGGGATGGGGAGCAGCTGAAACTTTAGGGGGCAGTTTGTAGGTGGCAAGCAGGTAGGGTTGGCAAGGTTTTGCACGTTTCCTGTAAATTGTCTAATTTAAATACAATTTCTCCTGCTGCTGTCACAGGGTCTCTGCCTAGTTATCTAGTACCCAACCATGAAACAGTTAGAATGAGGACAGAGTGTCCCCAGATTTAAAAGCCTGATAAGGGAAGGAGAGTGGACTTCACTACTCAAAAAATGGAACTGAGTGACCTTCAGCCAGGATCTCAAAATGGGTTTAAGATTGGCATTAAAACAAAAAGAAAACACAAAGCTATATTAAAGTCTAGGGAATGATGATGCACCTCTTTTATCTCCAACATCTAAATGTGAAATATTTTCTCCCCAAAACTCCTAGTTTTTTTCTAATTCAGTGGATCATAGATATGGAAGGGAGGGAGGGGTGTCTACTTCTCAGCTGTGTTTCAGGCAAGTGCTCTGTTGCACACAAGATTCCTGGTAAAAATGAAGCATGGTAGATTTAACCCAGAGACTGATTTTGTATCTTTTGCTTTTGAAACATAGTTCCATCTTTTATTAGCTTTTTTATTTTTTTATGTTTACTTTTTCTTCCTTAAATTCTTTTATTGGTACATTTTAGGTATACAATATGTTTACATTTATCACTGGATGCTTGTACCTGTACATGTTGTATCTTGGTTCTTATTTTTCCCCATTTTATTAGCTTTTTGATAGCCTAAAATGCAAGATTGTTGATAAATTGGAAGATAATACAAAACATCTATACTCTATTTCTCAGATTACAACAATTTATTTATTTTAGTATTTAAGTGAATCTATAATTATCTGAATATAAATATTTACAATGAAGTCATACAAATACATTATCATATAAAACTAGGTCAGTAACTATATCTACAGAGGCAATGTACCTATAAATACAAAAACCACGTATAAACTTCAGAAATCATATCAATAGTAGAAATAAATATGAATAAACAGAAGATACAGAAACAGATAAACATGAAGTCATAGGGATGAAATCGTAAAAAGTTAAGAGTGTAACAAATCTACAAGAAAATTATCAGTTTCTTATGGCTGTTATAATAACTTACCAGAAACTTTGTGGCTTTAAACAACATAAATGTATTGTCTCACATTTCTTGAAGACAGAAGTCTCAAATCAGTACCTATAGGATGAAATTAAAGTGGCAATGGGACTATACTTGCTCATCCGATTTCTGACATCTGCTGGCATTCCTCAGCTTGTGGCTGTGTAGCTGAAGTTTCCATCTTCCTGCTCCCTTTCCGATGCTCTTCTGCATGTGCTAAGATCTTCCTCTGCCTCTTGCATATAAATATATTTATGTTTGCACAGATAATATAGAATATCCTCTCCTCCCAGGATTCTTAACTCTGTCACACTTGTGAAAACACTGCTTGGAAAGTAAGGTAATATCCCAGATTGCCATAGATTAGATTGTGCATATTTTGGGAAGGTGGCATTTAGCTGGCTTTAACATTCAAGTTTCCTCAAAATAATTTCAAAACCGGAGATGAAGAATTGAGAAGAAAAGTACAAATCGAGAGAGATTTAAGGGATATATGACCAAGTCTCAATGGATGAAACTTGTTTGGGGCCTGATTCAAACAAATGCATAGAAAGAAAGCAACAGGGAATTTTAATACTCAATTGTATTTTATGATGATAAGGACATTTTCATTGAGATAATAGTACTCTGCTAATTTTTAATACAGCGATTATTCCGATCTTCTGGAAAAACCTTACAAAATCAATGAAACATTATACTTCCATAATAAAAATAGTATTTAATTAAAAACAACCTATCATTTGGCTTGTTATATCAGTAGTAATAGAATCTAAATAACTATAGCTGCTATTATGAGAATCACTGAATAGCGCTTCCAATTTGTATGCAATGAGTCAGCAAGAATATTTCTATATGGCTAACGCATTGGATTTTAATATTTATTTGATATTGATGTCTATTTTTTTGTCATATTGATGTCTATTTTTAATTTCATAACAATATCACTTCTCTATGACCTAGGAGTTTATCACACACAAGTACTCAAGTGGTATTTGGTCATATATATACACTTGTGTGTGCATATACACACAAATTATACACAGAGACACACATGCTTATATACTATATATGCATGCAGGTACAGTGTATGTGTATATAATATTAGGCAAAAATCTTAGGTATAATCACGCTAGCCAAGACACTGCAAGTGGGAAAGCCACACAGAGAAAATGTGTTGTTCTCATTCAACA
This sequence comes from Heterocephalus glaber, assembly GCF_053883595.1. Lineage (NCBI taxonomy): Eukaryota > Metazoa > Chordata > Mammalia > Rodentia > Bathyergidae > Heterocephalus > Heterocephalus glaber. The sequence goes on from NW_028258461.1 coordinate 2,344,637, forward strand.
TATTACCCAGTGATTCTCCTTCGTACATGCTGCCATATAAGCAAGTTGCTTTCTATATCCTTGGCTAGTATATCAGACAGTAGACAGTGGTAGTTGTTATGTCAGCCTTGATGGGATAGTGTACACGTATAGCCTTCATATCTCTGAAAATGGCTACTCTTTCCATGTGCATTTGATGCCAGTTTTGAGGTGGCTACAGACAAAAAAAAATGGCTAACGTTAACTGAAAAAGCCATTCTGTCTATTTTGTTGTTCAGTGGTTCTCTTGTGATTGATACATTTTGGTGAGAATTAACCTGCAATACAAACATCTTTGGATTCATTCATATAGCCTCTTCCTCAAAGTTCCTTTTCTGTTATCTTCTATTCGTTTTCCTTCCAGGGTCTGAAGCAACAAACCAATGCATTAATTTCTATTTATAATTCTTTAGACCAGTTCTATTTCCACATAAAATGGATAACCATGTATAATATCTTTATCTCTGACTATTGAGAGGATTTCCGGTCTCTGTTTTCTTGGGGGCCATTCCTGTGTAAAGTTTTACTGAAGTTAGAATCCATTTAAGGGCTCCATACACATATAATACTGAGCAGATCCTTCTGTAAACTAAGCTTGGCCCTTCTTGTCCTCAATTATCTAGTTGTCAGCAATCCTTTATGTAGCCAGAGGATTGATCTGAGAGAAAAATGCCATGGTAACAGTTGTGGGTACCACAGACATCTGGGCCATTTGCCCATATAGAGTACCTATGTAGTTGGTCAAATACCATTTACCTGAGCAGGTGATAGTCTGATGTTTTAGTTTCTTTTCTCTCACTGCTGAGACAAAATACTGACAGTCAGAGTTAAAGGGGAAAGGTTTATTCAGCTCACTGTTTGTAGAGGTTTCAGTCCATGATTGGCTGGCCCCAAGGTAGCTCTAGCATAGCAGAGGAGAGACAGTTACTGTTGGACAGAAGGTAACAAAGCAACAAGGGATGGCCACGGCTCTTTCTATCCCTTATATCTTATCCAGGCTACTTGGGGTGGGTAGCATTCACACCCATAATCCTAGTTCCCCTGAATCAATTCCAGTGTCACACACTCTAGATCTAGCCACCTCTGAAAAGCCCTATCTATGACCACATGAAGCTCTGGGAGGACATCTAAACACAAGCCATAACATCTGATATAACAAAGGTATTGCAACCAGGGTAGAAACAGTATTTATGGCTCTAACTTGGTAAAGTTTGTGATATGCCTTTTCATCTACCAGAATCTATTTATTTTTTATGGTCCAGAAAGAGATGCAGTTATTGGGATTACTATTTCTGTTTCATTAGGCCTTTTAGTATGATGCAGATTTTTACCATTCCTCCCATGATGCAGTATTCTTTGCATTTACTATGTTGGTAAGCAGCAGAAAGTTGTGGTATTGAGTGTTTCACAGACTGCCACTTTGTCTTCACTAGACTGATACCTCTTACTCTCCATACTAATCCTCAAAATAGGGTTTCAACAATCGCCCTTGTATGCACATTCCAATTGTATCTTTAGGAACTAGAAAAATTTACTACCTGGTACATCTGTGGACTCAGTTATCTGTATATACACCACAACTCTACATATCATTTGATTCCTATAGGGTTCTACTCTAAATGGTGAAACATGATGACATTTTATATCCTTCAGTATCAATGCCAACCCAGCCTCTGTGACTTAAAGTGCTGGTAATGCATTTCTCACAAAGCAAAGTTACTGAAGTGAATGTTACAGGTGCCTTTGCAGGAATACTATGAAACTCATCATCTTATACCTTACCAGAATGTTGGCAGGTTTTTTTTGGCGGGGGGGGGGCAGCCATGGGCACCTTTCAGTTATTGGGTTCTAAATCTGAGAATTCATTAACATCAAAATTTTGGCCCAGAGACCAAAATTTTTAATTGGGGTTAGCTGTCTTCAGCCTCTTTTAATCTATTCTTGGTTTAGGTGCAAAAGTTAAAAAATACTCTTGTTTAAAGTCCATTTATTTTGAGCCCATAGACATTATATTCTTTTAGTCATTTTATAGCTGTGGATCAAGCTCCTCTGGCTGCCTGATCTACTCTGATATTGATGCTCAGATTATAATGATGGCTACCTGGCTTCTACCATTTAACTGCTGCTACCTGGCCTTTATTTTTCTGAGATTTCTACTATCTACTTTGCTATCAGGGAATAGAAAGTAATAATTGCATCTGCTAATATCATCTCTGGCCTGCAAACTATAGCCAATACAATATGCACAATCATAATTATCCTTCAGTTTGTCACATGCCCTTGTAAAACCCCCTCCCTGTGACTGTTTTTGGAAGCTGTCACTTAACTGCTAACCAAAAGAGTATGTCAGAGGTGTTAGAATATAATTTCTTTGATTAGGTCATATTATACGAAGCTCCACCTTAGACTAGTCTGAGAACTTATCTTGCTAGTATTGAAGAAGAAAAGAGCCATTTTGCGAAATATCTATGAAAAGGATCATATGACAGGAAATTATGGGCAGCATTTATGATGTGAGGAAGTTTCTAGTTGTAACAAGTCAGAAGCCAAGAATCTCAGTACTAGAAAGAAATGAATCCTACCAATAACCACATAGATTTCTCCAGGAAAGAATTCAGCCTGGCCAGAGCAGTGATTTTAGACCTGTGAGAGATCCTGAAGTAGAGGCCCCAGTTTATGCCATGCCTTGACCCCTAACACACAGAAACTGTAATACCATAGATGTTTGTTGTTTTAAGCAATAAATTTGTGTTAATTTGCTACACCATCATATAAAAATCACTTGACCTCCCACTGAGGTTCTCCAAATTCTCAGATTGTTTCTTCCTGAGTCATTCGATAATGTTTTGCTACACGGATTATCCCCTGCACCTTTCTGCAGAATTTGATAAGATATTAAGGTTTCGGGCCACATATAGTAAATCTGCTCCAGAAGGTCTATTTATATGTGCTTTTTGATTTCTTCCTCCCCATCTATCATGGCATTTATTTTTCAATTAGCATAGGCACTTTATGCCAATTCTCAGGAGCTATCCTAGAAGCATGTTATTACTCTCTCCGGGACCTTTGATTGATGGTTAAGTCCTTAATCATGAAGTATCTCTTCCATATTGATAAAGTCATCCCTTCCAACTATATTCTTTCCCTCTTAATTCAGTGTCTTCCGGGTTTAGCCCCATATATACCCTGCTGTGGTCTTTCAGTTCAGCCAGTATATACTCTTTTTTTCTCCCTTTGCCAGACCAGCGCTTTTGGTATTATGACTTCACCTTAGTGATTTGTCTGTTGGCCAGAAGACTGATTCAAGCTAATTATGAGCAGATCCTGTGTGGTCTTGCAAGGCTTGTGCAGTGTCTTCAAGCAAGTGGTGAATGCTCCTTTAGTAGAGAGGACTGGCAGTCCCAGCATGTGTGGGTGAATCTAGCTGAATTATCACTTCAGATATAGCAACATGGATGGACCAATTTCAAGATTCAGAGTCCTTTTTCTTCTCCATGACTGCACTGTTGAAATTTCACATAGTCAGGCTTGAGAATTCAAGCCTCTCAAGCACTTCTACAATCAGAAGTAAGTGCTGAGTCCGATCTTTTGCTTTTTCTGCCCAAGGGGTGCAGGAGAGAAATTTTTCTTATATGCTGGCAAGGGACCCCTCTGGTTTTCTTATTTTGTCTTTAATTGGTGATTTTTTTACCATCATCCTTTCATTTTTTCCACGAAAAATATCCTCAAATCCATATAATTTCATATTTCTTATAGTTACCATCCATCTCAAACCTTATAAAAGGCTGCAGTGATGTGCATACTATTGGATTCCTTTCCATCCCTTACCCCATTCCAGTTTACCACGGTGACTTTTTTTAACAATTGAATTGCTACATCATGTTAGTGGCTATTAGTGCCCCAACCACTACCGGAGATGAACTCCTTCCTCCTCTCTACCTGTCCAGGGAGTGAGTAATGCAGCATTTGAATCCCATATATGATAATATGTCTTGGAACTATTCCCCCTACCTTAATTGTCTTTGGCTGGTTTCCCAGTGAAAGAACTAGGTGCACACAGCAGTTTTTGAGATAGTGATCTGAAAAGCAGCACCTTTGAGGAAATGAAGAAAGCAGGATGAACAGAGGGAGAATTTTAACCTTGATATGGATTAAATAGGCTTAACACTATCCCACAGAGACCTATGGTGCTGGGATGGTCTCTGACCATTGTACTGAATTAAAGCAAGGAGCCCAAGTCTTTGTTCTCCCATACATATAGCAATCATTACATATATGCTGTTGCCAGGGAAAAAGTAATGAAGATAACTTCTTTAGGTTAAAGTTAGATCTCAGAGTAGGACTCAGCTGTGAACCAATAGCAAATACAGCTCCTGACCATGGGAAAAAAAGTGTTTTGGTCCTAATAGAAATATCTAGATGAAGCCCTGCTCCATGTACTCCCATTTGTAAAGAGTCAAGTAGCCTATGATTATAGATCATATTGTGGTTAAAGATATTTTATTTTCAAGCCCATTTTTTTCAATACTACACTTTAAAACAGAATGAACCATTTAATGATATTTTTCGGTCAATAAATATTTATGGAATGCCTACTATACTAGGCACTATGATAAGCACTGTGGATAGAGCCTTAAACACTGCATTTGAAAGAATATAATCATCCCCTTCAGTCCCGCCAGATGGAGAATTAGAATCATCCTTGACTTTGGATTTAGCATTATAAACACTATTTTGAAAAGCTTCAGCTGTCTCATTCTATAGTTAAGAGAAAGGACATAAATAATTGTATGGCTCAGCAACCACATTACCAATTGGTGAAAAACAATATCTGAAAGGGAATTAGGTATTAAGGTGATGAAGAGGAGGAACTAACACTTCTCTGCATACTACAATGATTTGGCTTCAGTGTAAGAGAGGCAGTCTTGCAAATCATTAGGGAATTGATCACTGGAGACTGCACTATTCTTTAGAATTAATAATTGTCTTTTTCCTTTTCTTTGGTTGGTTTTATTAAACTAAAATTTGCATATAATACGTTTCACCAATTTTAAGTGCACAATTCGATGAGCTTTGAAAAATGAATATAGTCATGTTACCACAACCAGTATAAAGCCATGGAACATTTGTATCATGCCTAAATTTCTCTGTATATCTTTGCATTCTATCCACTCCACATTGATCACATTTCTGTCACTGTGAGTTTACTTCTTCTATAATATCAAGTTAATAAGATTATACAGCACGTAAACTTTTGTGTCTGATATTTTTCTCTTTGCTATTCACTAACAAAGACATGTACACAAATATTTGTTGCAGGTTTGTTCAAACTGTAAACAAGCCAAATGCCCATCAACTGGCAAAAGAGTAAAGAAACTACTGTATGTTATACTCCTACAGTGGGAGATGACTCATCAATAAAATGGAACAGACTATTGATTAACACAATGAAAATTTTGTATTCTACACATATAGTAAGTTATAGTATTTTACTGATAAGTTGAATTCACAAGTTAGAGTAAAGGAACTATTCAATGTTTTGATGCAGTTACATGTTAGAGCAAAGTCTTAGATGGTAAGGAAACAACAAGTGACAGACAGCTACTTCCCTTAGTTTTCCTATGAGAAAGAAGCTTTTGCTATTTCTATCCCTATCTTTATGACTTACCTTGCTTGGAATCAATATATACTGTTTGTAAGTTAACTTGACAGGCTTATTCAAGAGTTTGACAAACATAAAATCCCACATAAAAATCTGAGATGGAACAGTGATTTTGGAGGTGAGAATGGGTAAAACACTTTGAAAATTGATTTGTTTGTCACAAATATCATAAATATAGTCACACATATTGACTCAGTTTACTTATAAATCTGTCATAAAAATAGAAAAACAATTACAAATCCTTAGACAATGATCTGCAATGCATTTATCCACTTTATTTTATTTTTAAATAATAGAACTTACTATAATACTTTTATGTTTACAGAAAAATTGACCAAAAGTATAGAGTTCCCATATACTCCATCTATACCCCCAGTTTCCTCAATTAACATCCTACATTTGTATAGTACATTATTTACAATTGATAAAAAATATTATTCTGTTTACTTTTTGTGGTACTGGGAATTGAACCCAGGCCTTTGCACTGAGCTACATCCCTAGTCCTTGTTTTAATTTTGGAAGAGGGTCTCACTAAGTTTCTGAGTTGATCAAGCTGGGCTCAAATTTCCATTCCTCCTGCTTCACCCTCCCAGAGTGCTGTATATATTATTATAAATTGAAATCAGTAATTTCCATTAAGATAACTTGTATTGTACAGTTCTATGGCTTTTGAGAATTCACAATCTATGTATCTATAACTCTATCACACAGAATAATTTCATTGCCCTAAAAATGCCCTGTGCTACATCTGTTCATTCCTTCTTCCTTCTTTGTTAATCAAGCCCTGGCATTCACTAATCTTTCCACAGTCTCTATAATTTTGCTTTCTCCATATGACATATAGTTGGAATCGTACAGTGTGTAGTTTTTTCCATTTTTTTTTCACTAAACTATATGCCTTTAATGCTTCTTCATGTCTTTTGATGTCTTGATTACTTGGGTTTTTATTTTTTAGTGGTGAATAACATTCAATTACATGGTTGTATCACAGTTTGGCAATTTACCTATCAAAGGACTTCATAGTGTTGCCAATTTGGGGCGATGATAAATAAAGGTGCAAATATTTGTATGCAGATTTTTTTATGGAGTTGTGTTCAGATAATTGGAGTAAATACCTAAGAGTGGGAATGCTGAATAGTACAATTCAGATAATATTTAGATTTGTAAGAAACTGCCAAGCTGTTGTGAATATTATTTTATATTGCCTCAAGCAAAGAAACAAATTCTTGTATCTCCACATCCTCAAAAGCATTTGTTTTTGTCGTTTGGATTTTAGCCACTCTACCAAGTGTGTAGTGGCATGTCATTGTTTTAATTTGCAATTCTCTAACCGCATATGGCGTTGAGTATCTTGATATGGCTCTGTACACCATCTCTACAACTTCCTGACTGAGGTGGCTATTCAAATGTTTTGCACACATTTTAATTGAGGTGTTTATCTTCTTATTGCTGATTTCTAAGAGTTCTTTAAATATATTAGATGCAAGCCCTTTAACAGTTATGTGTTTTTGTAATGTCTTTGTCTTGTTTTGGTACTGGGGTAATTCTGACATCATGGAAAGTTTTGAGAAATGTTCCCTCTGTTTGCATTTTGAGGAACATAGGGTAGAAAATTGCTCTCATTTATCCCATAAATGTCTACTAGAATTCATTGGTGAACTCACCCAGGCCTGCTTCTTTCCTTGTTGGAAGGTCATTAATTGTTGATTTAAATTCTTTAAGAGACATAGGCCTCATGTGAGATTTGAATGTTTTCTCACATAATTGGTCCATTTTAACTCAATTATCAGATTTGTGGATTATTTTCTCTATGGAATGTTATCTAATTTCTTCTGATCATTTGGATTTAGTTTTCTATTTCTTCATGATTTGGTTGTAGTATGTTGAGTGTATTTAAGATTTTAGTGATTCAATTTGTTGGTATATGATTTATTCATGAAGTCTCCTTTAATCCTTTGTAATTTTCTGTTATCAGTTGTCTGTTATCTCTGTTATCAGTTCTCTGTTATCAGTTGTCTCTTTTATATCTGACCATTATTTTAGACTCTTCTTTTTTTGCTACATATTCTAGTTAAGGGTTTGTCCATTGTGATTATCTATGTGAAAAAAGCACTTCTTTAGTTTCATTATCTTTTCTAATGTTGCTCTAATTACTACTTCATTTATTTCTGCTCTTATCTTAATTATTTACTTTCTTCTGCCAACTTTGAAATTTGTTCTTATTTTTCCAATTTCTTGAGATATGATATTTCCTCATTTATTTGAGATTTTTCCTTTCTTTTATCTGAAGTAGGTATTTATTGCTATAATCTTTCATTTCAGGGTTGTTTTTTGTTGCTTTTGTTTTATTTTCTTTTGTTCTGTGTTTTTTGACAGGATCGCCTTACATAGATCAGGCTGGCCTTGAACTCACTATGTAGCCCAGGCTGGCCTCAAATTTGCAGCAATTCTCCTTGTCTCAGCCTCTCAAGAGCTGAGATTACAGGTATGAGCCACCATGCCCAGCTCAATATATTTTTTAATTTGCATTTTGATTTTTATAGTGGCATATAAATTGGCCAGGAGCACAGTGCTTACTTTTCATGTATTTGTGAATTTTCTGAAATTCCTCCTCTTACTGATTCATTGTTTTATAACCTTGTATTTAAATTTCCATCTTTTTAGACTTGCTAAGATTTGTTATGTAGCCCAAAATATAACCTATGCTGGAGAATGTTCTACATCCACCTCCAAAGAATATATATTATACTGCTATTGGACAGAATACTAGTTGTATGCTTGTTAGCTTAATCTGAACTAAAGTGTATTTTAAGTTCAATGTTCATATGTTTTCTGTCCATTTCTGAAAGTGGAACACCGAAATCCCCGACTGTTATTGTTTTACAATCTCCCAAGTCAGATCCATTATTTGCTTTATATATTTAGGTGCTCTGGTGTAGGGTACATAAATATTTGTAATTGTTATATCCTGCTGATACATTGTTTATCATTATCTAGCTGTTTTATTTTTCTCTTGTGGTTTTAAAGTCTCTGTTATCTAACATACATGTGGTTGCTTCTTTCCTCTTTTGTTTTCCATTTGTATGAAATATCTCTTTCTGCCACTTGATTTTCGGTTTATCTAAGCCTTTAGAGGTGGAAAGAGTCTCTTGTAGTGATCAGATAGTTGGGTCTTTTTTTCATTCAGGCAATATGTCTTCTGATTTTATATTTTGTTCCATTTGCATTGAAGGTGTATTAATCAGCTTTTATACTGCTTGAACACAATACTAAAGGCCTGAAACTTAAAGGAGAAGTTTAACTCACAGTTTCAGTGGATTTACTACATAGAATGCAAGGAGGAACGTCAAGGCAGAGAAGGCCGTGGGGTAACAACATTCTTTAGTTAATGGTGACCAGAAAGCAGAGTAAGGGAGCAGTGCCAGAAAGGAAAGGGCCAGGAACCAGATAGGGACTCTAAGGCCATGCTTCTATGATGTGCCCATACACATCCAGCAGTGTGGGTGGATCCCAAAGGCGGTCAAATTGATACTCCATCCTAAGGACCACAGAGTAATTACTGATAAATAAGGTGTTACTCATGAGTTTCCTTAATCATTTCTTGTGTTGTGTAGATCTTTTGTTCTTTATTCCACTTTTACTCTCTTCTTTTTCTGATTGATTTTTTTCTAGTGGTATATTTTGATTCTTTAAATATACACTTGGCATATATACTATTTATTAATGTTTCATGGTCACCCTGAGGCTAACAAAATTTCTGAGTAGCCTATTTTAAATTGATAAAATTTAACTTTTATAACAAAAAGGCTCCAATTTCACTCCATCCTTCTGCACTTTAAAATTTTGATGTCAATGTTTACATTATTTTGTACTGTATATCCCTTAATAAATTGTTATAGCTATTATTATTGTAATAGTGTTTTCTTTTAAACATCATATAAAAATTACAAATCATTTATACATGAGCATTACAGTATTAGAATAATTAGGGGTTTTTTTGCTTCTTTACCATTGTTGCTTTCATGATACTCTGATAGTCCTTGAAATTTTGGCTTTGATTACACTATATTATATCTTAGCAGAAACATGTTTGTATTGAAATATATTAGAGTAATTTGTCTTCCCATATTTGAATATATGTTATCCAAATATGGAAAGTTTTATATTTTTCTTCAAATAAACTTTTCTCTTTTCCATGTATAGGCATACGCTGCCAGTGTTATCTCTATTGATGATGTGCATAAATCCTTTGTTAAAAATATTAAGGATATAGCATACAACTACTTTATATTTTTTGTTCCCTGTGACCTGACATTCTAGTGTGGAGTAGATAGGTAATTAAATAAATATATTGTCTACTTATTAATATATAGTTATTTAATACACTTATTTAAATAGTATAAAAACAATAAAAATGATATATTAAGAAATGTTGAAAACCACCAGCCATTATCATACTAAACAGTCGAAAACTAAAATCCTTCATACTAAAATTAGGAACAAGATTAGGACATCCTTGGATGTCCACTATCAACAGGATGTCCACTATCAACACTCCTGTTCGATATAGTTTTGGAAACATTAGCCACGGTAATTAGACAAGAGAAAGAAATAAAAGGAATAAAGATAGGAAATGAAGAAGTCAAATTGTCATTATTTGCAGATGACATGATCCTCTATAAAGGAGACCCCAAGAACTCCACCAAAAGTCTTTTAGACTTAACTGAATTCAGTAGAGTATCCAGATACAAGGTCAACACACAAAAATAAATAGCTTTCGTGTACACATACAACAGATTCAGTGAAAAAGGAACTGGAGAAACAACTCCTTTCACAATAGCATTCAAAGAAAATGAAATACCAAGGGAACAACCTAACAAAAGTAATCAAAGATTCCTACTCCGAAAACTACAGCACTCTGAAAAAAGAGAACCTTGAAGAGGATAGAAAATGGAAAGACATCCCTTGTTCCTGGGTAGGAAGAACCATTATAGTAAAAAATGGCCATGCGTCCAAAACTGCTATATAGTTTCAATGTAATCTCAATTGAAATACCAGCAGCACACTTCACAGACCTGGAGAAAACAATCTAAAAATTCATTTGGAACAAAAAGAGACCTAGAATAGCAAAAGCAATTCTAGGCAACAGAGACATGGCATAGGGTATCACAACCCCCAACTTGAAACTATACCACAAAGCTACTGTGATAAAAACAGCATGGTACTGGCAAAGAAACAGACCCAAGGATCAGTGTAACACATTAGAAGATGAAAAAACAACCCCAGACACCCTCAGCCACCTCATCTTCAACAGAGGAGCCAAACACCCTCACTGGAGGAAAAATAACCTCTTTAATAAATGGTGCTGGAAAAATTGGGTTTGAACTTGCCAAAGATTAAAACTAGACCTATATCTCTCACCATATACTAAAATAAATTGAAATGTATTTAAGATCTAAGCTTTAAAACAGAAACACTAAACTGGTTGGAAGAGAGGTTAGGTAGAACTCTTGAAGACATTGGCATAGGAAAAGATTTCATGAACAAAACCTCAGTTGCACACGACCTAGCACAAAGAATCAACAACTGGGATCTCTTGTTATTCAAAAGTTTCTGCACAGCAAGAGAAACCACCAGCAGAGGGAAGAGACAACCCACAATGTGGGAAAAAATTTTTACCAGCTATTTCTCAGACAAAGTTCTACTATCTAGAATATGTAAAGAACTTTGAAAAATCTAGAATATATAAAGAACTTTAAAAAGTCATACTCTCTAAATTTAAAGACACAGTACAAAGTGGGCATCTGAATTGAACAGACATTTCTCAGAAAAAGAAGTAAAAGTGGCAAATAAACATATGAAAAAATGTTCAACATCACTGGTCATTCGAGAGATGCAAATGGAACAACACTGACATTCCACTTCACTCCAGAAAGAATGGCTGCTATCATGAAATCAACCAATAACAAATGCTGGCGGGGCTGTGAGGAAAGAGGAACCCTGCTCCACTGCTGGTGGGAGTGTAGACTGGTGCAACCACTGTGGAAATCAGGATGGAGATACCTCAAAGAACTAGGACTCGAAGTCCCATTTGACCCCACTATTCCACTGCTGGGGATCTCCCCCAAAGAATTAAAAGAATCATATCACAGTGATATATGTGCACCCATGTTCATAGCAGCACAGTTTGTAATAGCTACAACTTGGAAACAGCCCAAATGCCCATCAGTTGGAGACTGGATAAAGAAAATGTGTTTTTTTTAATAAAATGGAGTACTACTCAGCCATAAAAAATGAGAAATTAGAGACATTTATAGCTAAGTGGATGCACACTGAGGCCATAGTAAAAACTTAAGAACAGTACTGTTGGTTCTTAACAGTAATACAAAAAATTTCTATATTGTTTTCCAAAATGGTTTTGTCATTTTACATTCACATTAGCAGTATTAGATAGTTCTAACTGGTTCACACCTAAGCTGATATTTGTTCTTGTAAACCTTTTAACTTCATCTCACTAATGAGTGTATAATGCGATCTTGTTATTGTACTGATTAGCATTTGTCTAATTCTAGTGTTGCACTCCTTGCCTTGTACTGTACTGGCTATTTATCATCTTCTTGTGTCTACTTTTTAATTGGGTTGTCTATTAAAGAGCTTTAAGTGTTTTTTTATATATTCTAGTCTTAAGTTATATGTATTATAAATATGGTCTATTTAAGGACTAGTTTTCATTTTCTTAATGACATCATTTAAAGTTCCAAATTTTGATGGAATTTCATTTATCAATTTCTTTCTTTTATACATCAAGTTTTTGTATCCTAGGAAATTCTTGCCTACCCTAAATTCATGAACAGTTTCCCTTATAATTTCTTCTTAAAGTTTTATAGTTTTAGTCTTTCATATTTAGGTTCATAGATCCTTTCAAGTTATTTTTATGTATGGAAATAAATGGTTGAGGTTAATTTTTACAAACGGATACCAGGTGTTCTAGTACCATTTGATGAAAACACTATCTTTTCCTCTGCTCTTGAATTGAATTTATGTTCTATAAGATGTTAATATTAAATAATCTTTCCAAACTCAGTAGACCATATACGTGTGGTTCTATTTCTAGATTCCCTGTTTTATTCCATTGATCTATATGTCTTTCCTTATGCCAACACTGCTTTGATTACTGTAGCTTTAGAGGAAGTCTTAAAATTAGGTAATAAATGTCTTTCAACACTTTTTTTTTTAGTTTTCTAGATCCTTTGTACTCCTACATAACTTTTAAATTTCAATATCCAATTCTTCATTTATAGCAAGTATACATACTTTCTTTAATAGGTGCTATTCAAATTTTATATTTCCTCCTGAGTTAGTTTCATCAATTTGTCTTCCAAGGTACTTCTTAGAAGTTGTCAAATTTATTTCAAAAAAGATTTTTGTAATATGCTTTCTGTATCCTTTTAAATTCTGTAAAATCTGTGGTAATGTCCTCTAAATTTTGATATTGCAATTTAAAAAATTTATAATTGATATTGTATAATAGGAAGAAAAGTTCTAAAGGAGTAGGGGAAGTGGGAGGGGTAGGGGAAAGGAAAGAATGTAAAAGAAAAAATATGAGAAAAGAAAAAAATGGAAACAAAGTCTTTGCAAATAGGGAATGGTGGAGGGGGTGAAGGGAGGGCTGGGGAAGGGGAAAAAAATAAGAACCAAGATACATCATGTAAAGGTACAAGATCCCAATGATGAATGTAACTGTATTTTATACCTAAAATGTACCAATAAACTTAATGGAAAAAAAACTATGATCATGCATCACTATACTAATATATATATATATATATTTGAATTAAAAACATGTAAAAATCAGAGTTAAAAAGCATGAGATGAAGCTTCGCTCAGTGGCTCATTGCTATAATCCTAACACTCAGGGGCCTAAGGCAGGGGGATTGTGTGTTCAAGATGAGTCTGGGCTAGTTAAAAGCCAGCCCGGATTGCATAGAGAGCTACAGTTTCAAAAAAAAATAGAAATAAAAATAAACAAATAAATAACTAAATGAAATAGCATGAAATTAAACACAAATTTAATCAGAATTCGTATTATTTTCATCCATCATCTTAGCAAATGGCATTCTTTTGGCCAAATTTGGAATTCTTTTTTAACCAGTCTATTATGAGGAAGAAATAAATGCTTTTCTTCATTCTTATGTTTGTTCAAGGAAATTTTTATCATCATGTCCTGCCATTATCATTTTACTTTACGTATAACACAATGGTTTTCAGCAATTTTTACAATTAATGTTATTTTCTATAATTACATTATATGCTAGCACAGCACTTCAGGGTATGTAAAGGAGTAATTTCAGGGGAGGGGAAATGACACGAATACAATACTGTGATGTTAGGTGCTTGAGTTCATTTCAGGTGATCTTGGCGACCTACAAGCTACATTAAAACACAAGGATTACATCTCTTTTCACACTTAGTATTCCTTCTGTGTTCTTTGTTGTGTGTGTGTGTGTGTGTATCATTTTATTTTAAGCTTTCTCAAGATCATCAACAGAAAAAATGTCCTTTGAAGAGTGTTCGAAAGTTTATAATAAATCCCGGGTTAGCTAATTAACATCCTAGCTTTACAATTAAAATGAGGAGCAGAATGACATTTCGCTCTTTGGGACTAGCAGCAAATCTTTGGAAATGGAACAACCCCCTCCCCAAGTGCCCTGATTCCTAATCCAGTGATTGTTAAAAACCTGTGTTAACTATTTCAAAATTTAGGTGCAAATTTTTCTCCTCTGCCTAGAGCAATGGATAATTCTTTAATTAATCTTTGATTAGTTTTGCAGTACCTGTAGGCAGCAGTAAAAAATAATACTTTCTAAGCAAAGTATTAGTCTCTTTAAATTATATGGCATTTCATAGAGTTACTTCCTCATTGATTTTTCTTTGGTATGTTGCTGGAAAACAAAACAGACTCCAATTGTTAAATTATTTAGCAGATGTGATATGGCATTTACTTGGACTTAGGATGAAGAATCATTTGTTTTTTCATATATTTTGTAAAGAAGATATAAGAGACAGTGGTTATATACGAAATGGACGTGCCAATTCATAGCAAAATTATTCATGATATTATTTCTGTGCTGGAGGAAATGTACGTTTATTGAAAATGCTACCCTACAGCTGAACTCTCTGGTGCAGTGAATAATGTCTCTGAAAAATATCTCCACACTGTTAAAATCTGTAAACCTTTTGATAGAAAAGTGACAGACAGGATGGAGAAGGGCTTGTTTTAGATCCTTTCATACAGAAAGCATAAGGAAGTCAAAGAATTCAGGAATGAAAGCTCTTATTGTGTTCTGCCTTCATTCATGAGGGACTTCCTTAGTCGTATAATCTCCTGTCTCCCACGAGTGATTTTCTCAGGAGGTGACTTGTCATGTTATTACTTCACAGATGATGTTGTACCCTCAATAGCCAATTAGATAAAAGTCAGATTCATCTATGACTTGAAGACACTTCCTAACACTCAACTTCATTTTTTGATCCTTCTCATATAACATACTAATCTTGCTTAATGTCTGAAATACCTTCTGTTCTTCTCTGCCAATTCCTGTCAGTCCCTTGTAACCTGAAATATATATGCACATAAAGGCAAACACACAGAGGTTTGTAAACACACACACACACACACACACACACACACACACTCCTAAGATTTATTCTTTTTTTCCAGTGTAACCCACTCAACTTTAGCCTAGAAATATCTTCCCAGACTATATCTTAGTTTGTTCTTCAGTTCACTCAAAAGGTGCAGTTAGTTTCATTTGAACCATACTTTTACATCTGTATATAAATTATTAGGTAGAAAATAAGAAAACATAAGATGGTATCAATACCTATATGCCTACTACTATGAATTCACATGTAATATTTTATTCATATCTTTGTTAATGTAATATATATATATTTAATAGAAGCAAAGCTGATCTCCTTATGATACAGGATGTGATATAGGAGATGAAATATTAAAATGTTATATCTCCCAACCTGTTAGATGTCTGATACGCTGAGCTCATGTTTTCTAAAAATTGAAAAATGAATTCTGGGAACAACAGAGTTTAAGAGTAGGAAGATATTTATTGATAGGATGACTCCTGAGAGGCAGGAGGGCGTTCTGAATGGCTAGCTGGGGACCTCACTTTGCAGGAGGGGTTATAGAGCAAAACTCACATAGGTATAATGTGGGTTACAGCTATGACTAAACAATAAGGTTACAAGTAGAGCCACTTAGGTAATAGTGGTCCAAATGAGAAACAAGTCACATAACAAGTGTGAATGGAGAGATGAAAAACAAGAAAATGATGGGTCCAGAGGTCTTTGGTCACCCACTGGGATGATTGATGTCTATCTAGGCTTCCTTAGGCCCAGTGTCTGTCCTTTGAGGAAATATACAGGTTTGGTCATCTTGTCTTTATCGCGAGGCCTGGTCTCTGCATATGTGTCTTTGGCCACTGTTGTGATGTGTTTTACTTTTGCGTTGACTCTCTTGAAGGCCACACTGCTTGTCATATTTCTGCCTAACTTAGCTGTCATCATACTTGTATGTATATATTATATACAGGGAGAGCTGATCTCCTTGTATCCCCGGAAAAACAAATTTCCCTTTTTTCTAAAACAGGTACTAAAATAAATTTGTTTTATCAATCCAGTATCTAATGTTATTTAATTGACAGTAGTTGCATCTGTTTAAAATGTAAATTTTTAGTATTGAGAACTTACTGTTAAATAGCTCTTCTTAAAATTTCTACTAGCAAATTTCAATCACCAAATACCTCCATCTTGTTTATTCAAATCAATTTTTTTTTGGTACCATGGATCGAACTCAAGACCTTGTGCTTGCATGGCAGGCTGTGGGACCATTGAGCTAAATCCCCACCCTGTTCTTTCAAATCTAATAGGTGATTATTCTGTTTAACTTTGTTTTTCTTCTGATTGCTGGTGAAGTTAAGCAATTTTTCTTAGTTTTTTCTAGACATTCTATTTCATCTTTTGCAAGATGACAATTTTCAACTCTCTTTGAGGTTTGCTTTTCTTTGTATCTCAGATGCCAAATTCTTTCAAAAACGAATATCAAAACTAGTTTCTCCCAACACTCATTATGTTTTTAATACAGAAGTTTAAAATTGCAATATAGTCAGTTCCATCAGTCTTTTCCTTGATGTAAAAGATTGCTTCTTCCACATGTAAGAGATAGTTTCATACCACATAGCCACAAATAAGTCACTTACATTCTCTTCAAATGATTATAAAGTAAATTTACCATATATTTAGTTATAATCATATTTAGTTTATTTGGATATGATGCGGCGAAGGATCTTTGTGTCTAACACAAGACAAGACAAGTTTACCAATTAGCTATAGTACCAATCACATCATGTTTCAAAATGTATTTTTTTCCTGGATCTTCTATTGGATTGATCAGCATTAATGTTACACACAGTTCTGCTGTAAATTTTGTTATCTGAAAAACTGAGCCTTTCTCCTTTATTGTTTTTAGCAGTACTATTTTGAGATTTTTTTAGACTTTAATTCTCTGTATAAATTTCAGGATCTATGTAATGCCAAAAAATCCTTCACAAGATTTTGATTGGAATTTGAGCTCTCATATTCATAAAAATATTTTAGACTATTTGTTCTAGATTTTGTTCTCTTTCAAAATAGTGTACACTTTTCCTTCAAATACATATTTGGTATGTTTTTAGATTTACTCCATGAAAGCTATCGTTTAAAGGATTATAACATTCTATTTTGTATTGACCATTACATATTTGAATTTATTATTGCTGGTGTATGGCAACTGTATTGCTTTTCTTTTTTTTTTCCCCATTAAGTTTATTGGTATATTTTCAGTATAAAATACAGTTACATTCATCATTGGGATCTTGTACCATTACATGAGTATCTTGGTTCTTATTTTTTTCCCCTTGACCTGCCCTCCCTTCACCCCCTCCACCCTTCCCTATTTGCAAAGACTTTGTTTCCATTTTTTGCCTTTTCTCATATTTTTTCTTTTCCCTTTTTTCTTTCCCTTACCCCTCCCACTTCCCCTGCTCCTTTAGGCCTTTTCTTCCTATTACACAATATCAATTATACATTTTTTTAAATTACAATATCAAGATATAGGAGACATTACCACAGATTTTACAGAATTTAAAAGGATATAGAAAGCATATTTCAAAAATCTGTTTTGAAATAAATTTGACAACTTCTAAGAAATACCTTGGAAGACAAATTAATGAAACTAATTCAGGAGGAAATATAAAATTTGAATAGCACCTATTAAAGAAAGCATATTCCTATCTTGAAAACCTACCTATATGACAACAGCAGGCTCATATACATTTTAACTGATAAATTATATCAAGCAATTAAAGCAGAAAGAAGAAGGAACACTTCTCCCCTCATTTTAGGAACTCAACATTGTGCTAATCCTAAAACAGGATAAAGATAATAGAAAAAAAAAGTATGAACATAGATAGTAATTTGTTTAACAAAACAAACTATTAGAAGTCAGATCTGGCAGGATGTAGAAAGTGGTTTTGTTATAGGGATGGCAGTGTTGGTTCAGCATTGAAAGATCCACCCCCAAAAGTCATCATTTTAACAGAGGAAAGGAAAAAGCCATATGATCCTGTCACTAGTTGGAGAAAAAGTATTGGACTAAACTCTACAGCTGTTCATGGTAAAAGCTATCAGGAGGCTAGAAGTAGAACAGAACCTTCTCAACAGACTAAAGACATGTACTCCATACTTCCAGCGAGAATGCCTTATATGAATGGAGAAGATGCAATGCTCTCTCCTTAAGGTGGGGAACAAGGGCAGATATGCTTACTGTTTATCTGTCCATTAAACTTTGAAACCTAGGCCCCACCAAAATAGTCTGGCAATAAAATTACACAATTAGGATAGGATTGGCATGGCAGAAGCAAAATCTTTATATGTAGATGAAATGATCATCTACAGAGAAAATACTAAGAAATCTCTAGGAGCCCCTAGACCTTGTATTTCAATTTAGCAGAATTGGAAAGCACAAGATATATATAAAAATTCAGGTCTGTGTATTCTTGCTATAAATGAAGAATTGGATATTGAAATTTAAAAGTTATGTAGGAGTACAAAGGACCTAGAAAAGTTAAAAAACAAAAACAGTGTTGGAAGACGTTTAGTACCTAATTTTAAGACTTCTTCTAAAGCTACAGTAATCAAGGCAGTGTTGGTATAAGGAAAGACATATAGATCATTTGAATAAAAGAGAGAATCTAGAAATAAAACCACACATATATGGTCCACTGAGTTTTGAAAGATTATTTAACATTAGCCTTTTATAGAATATAAACTCAATTCAAGAGCCGAGGAAGAGAGAGTGTTTTCAGCAAACGGCACTAGAACACCTGGTATCCGTATATAAAAAATTAACCTCAACCCTTTATTTCCATACATGAAAATAACTTGAAGGGAATTATGAACTTAAATATGAAAGTCTAAAACTATAAAACTTTAAGAAGAAATTATAAGGGAAAATGTTTATGAATTCAAGGTAGGCAAGAACTACCTTGTATATAAAACACATGATATATAAAAGAAAGAAATTGATAAATGAGATTCCATGAAAATTTAGAACTTTAAATGACATCATTAAAATGAATAGTCCTTAAGCAGACCATATTTACAATGCATATAGCCTATGAGCAGAATATATAAAGAATTCTTAGAGCTCATTAATAGACAACCCAATTAAAAAGTAGACATAAGAAGATGATAAATAGCCAGTATACCACAAGGAAAGGTGTGCAACTCTAGAATCAGAAAAATACTAATCAGTACAATAATAAGATTGAATTATACACTCGTTAGGGAGATGAAGTTAACAGTTTTAAAAGCCTTGTCATGACTTTTTCTTTTTGTTGGATTCTCCCTCTTTGCACTTAATTTTTCACGCCCAATGGATTCATTCTGCTGGGTTTCCTGGGGTTGTGATCCTCATTGTCTTTTCCTAGGGTATTGTCTAAATTTTTTTGGAGTGCCAGTTTGATATTCATGAATTTCCTGAGGTGCTTTTTATCATGAAAGTATCTTATTTCTCTATCAGTTTTGAAAGATAGTTTTGCAGGGTACATCAGTCTGGGTTGGAGGCTGTTTTCCTTTAGGTCTTGAAATACATCACTCCAAGCTCTTCTTGCCTTGAGGGTTTGCATTGAGAAGTCTGTTGTGATTCTGATGGGCTTTCCTTTGTATGTGATTTGTTTCTTTTCTCTCACTGCTTGTAGAATTTTGTTCTTCTGTTGGATTTCTGGAATCCTAACTATTATATGCCTATGTGTAGAGTTTTTTTGATTAAGGCTAGCTGGAGTCCTATATGGCTCACTTATCTGTATGTCAAGTTCTTTTCCCTTCCTTGGGAAGTTTTCTGCCATCACTTCTGTGAAGAGTTTTTTATGTCATCTGCACTCTTTCCTCTTTCTTCATTGACTCCAATCAGTCTTATGTTATTCTTCTTTGCATTGTCTAGAAGCTGCTGGATTGATTTCTCATGTTCCTTTACAATTTTAAAGCAATTTATCTTTTCTTGGTCACTAATTGCAATCTTATCTTCTATATCTAAAATTCTATCCTCACATTTTTTCATTCTGCTGCGCAGACTTTCAATGGAGTTTTTAATGTCCTAGAAATCTGTTTGCATCTGTTTTATGGATTCCATTTGTTTCCTATGTTGGGATTCCATCATGTTCCTCAGATCCTCTATTTTTTTTATCTGTGTCCTCTCTAGATTTTGTAATCATGTCTTGCACCATGAGCAAAATCTTTGCTGTTATCTAAGTAATGATTTCTGATTTCATTTTTCCCAGATCCTCTTTTGTTGCCAGTTCAGAGAGTCCAGGTGATTGACTATCAGATTGTTCCATGTTGTTTCCCTTTGTGGTTGCTGTAGGTGATCCAGAAGTCTGTTTTTGAGGCTTATTTACCTGTCTTCTCATTTCCACGGGTTGGGGGGTGCTTCTGGCACCCGCACAGCTCACCTTCTCTGCCCTAGGAGCTTGGGA
The DNA here is from genome assembly GCF_053883595.1 of Heterocephalus glaber. NCBI lineage: Eukaryota > Metazoa > Chordata > Mammalia > Rodentia > Bathyergidae > Heterocephalus > Heterocephalus glaber. Next base: position 2,365,406 of record NW_028258461.1, read on the forward strand.
TGGTGGGAGGGGAGCTTCCTTCCAGATGCTGGGACCAGCTGACCTTCTCTTCCCTAAGAGCGTGGGATGGGGGTGGGGGAGCTTCCTTCCTATATTGCTTTTCTATATTGATTTGAGTTTAAAGATATTGATGGATCTTCTTTTTACTTGCATTTATCTGTATTTATTTCCTTGTTTTCACTATGAAAAAAATTCATCAGCACCAAGTTATGAAAATTTTCTTTCTTTTTTTTAGTTGTAAAAATTCTAATACTTCTTACACTGTTACACTTAGAATTTCCAGTACAATGTTACATCGGAGTGAGAGCAGTAATACTTGTTTTCTTCTTCGATATAATGGACATGTTTCAAAGTTTTACAATTAAATATGTTTTTTATTTTATGAAAAAATAAAAATTTCAAAATCAGATAATAATAAGTTTTGTCATAGGTTTTTAGTAGACATTTTATTTGATTAAACATGTATTCCTCTGTTCCAAGTTTATTAGTGATTTTAGTCATGAATGCTTTACTTATTAAGTCATTTATCTCTGTCTGTTGATATTGTTCTTCTTCTATAATTACCAATATGATAAATTACCTAGTGATATGGTTTAAAACATTTAGTCACATGTTAAAACCTAAACGCAAAGTGTTGTTATTTGGAGGTGATACCTTTGAGAGTTGTATAGGTCACTGAGATGGAACCCTAGCTAATGAGATTCATGCCCTTATAAATGACTCAAGAGAGACCTCTGACCCTTCTGCTATGTGAAGACACAAGAAAAGATGGTCATTTATGAACTTGAAAGCAATTCCTCACCAGAAGCCAAAATCTGCCTATACCTTAATCTGCAACTTCCTAGCCTCTAGTAAAGAGAGAAATAAATCTTTGTTGTTTATGAGCCATTTCGTCCATGGTAGTTTCTTACAGCAACCTAAATTTTTGTTATAATAAATTAAGACCATTACAATTTCTTTTTTTATATTAAATTATTTTATTGGTACATTGTAGGTATACAACACAATTACATTTCTCATTGGGAATTGTACCTTTACATGATGGATCTTGGTTCTTATTTTTTCCCCATTTCTAGCCCTCCCTTCACCCCCTCCACACTTCCCTATTTACAAAGACTTTATTTCCATTTTTTCCATTTCTCATCAGTTTTCTTTTCTGTTCTTTCCTTTCCCGTGCCCCGCCCACTACCCCTACCCTTTTGGACCTTTTCTTCCAATTTTGCATTATCGATTATTCATTCTAATCATTGGTACATTTTAGGTATACACTATAATGACATTCATCATTGGAAATTTGCACCTTTACATAGTTTCTCTTGGTTCTTATTTTTCACCCTTGCCCAGCCCTCCCTTCAACCCCCCCAGTCCTCCCTATTTACAAAGATTTTGTTCCTATTTTTCCATTTTCCCATATTAATCCCATTCCCTTTTATCCTTTCCCCTAGCCCTCCCACTTCCTTCCTCTTTGCCCCTTTTCTTCCTATTTCACACTACCTATTATACATTTAGTCCTTATTTATACTTTCAGTTTCTCAAATGAGAGAAACAATTCGGTATTTATACATTTGTGTCCTATTTACTTCACTTAAGAGTATCACCTCAATGTGCATCCAGTTAGCTATAAATGTCTCTAATTTCTCATTTTTTATGGCTGAGTAGTATTCCATTTTAGAAAAAAAAAACACATTTTCTTTATCCAGTCTCCAGGTGATGGGCATTTGGGCTGTTTCCAAGTTTTAGCTATTACAAACTGTGCTGCTATGAATATGGGTGCACATATATCACTGTGGTATGATATTTTAATTCTTTGGGGAAGATCCTCAGCAGTGGAATAGCAGGGTCAAATGGGACTTCCAGTCTTAGTTCTTTGAGGTATCTCCATCCTGATTTCCACAGTGGTTGCACCAGTCTACAATCCCACCAGCAGTGGAGCAGGGTTCCTCTTTCCCCACAGACCCACCAGCATTTCTTATTGGTGGATTTCATGATAGCAGCAATTCTTTCTGGAGTGAAGTGGAATCTCAGTGTTGTTTTCATTTGCACCTCTTGAAGGACCAGTGATGTTGAACATTTTTTCATGTATTTATTTGCTATTTCTACTTCCTTGTCTGAGAAATGTCTGTTCATTTCAGATGCTCCTTTTCAGATTGGGTCTTTAAATTTGGGAGGACTGATCTTTTTAAGTTCTTTATAGATTTGATATAGTAGACCTTTGTCTGGGGAAGAGCAGGTGAAGATTTTTTCCCACATTGTGGGTTGTCTCTTCACACTGCTGGTGGTTTCTCTTGCTGTGCAGAAGCCTTTTAATAAGAAGAGATCCCACTTGTTGATTGTTTGTGCTAGTTCACGGACAACTGGGGTTTTGTTCATAAAATCTTTTCCTACACCGATGTCTTCAAGGGTTCTACCTAACCTCTGTTCCAACTGGTTCAGAGTTTCTCTTTTAATATTTAGATCTTTAATCCATTTTGATTTTAGTTTAGTGCATGGTGACAGATATAGGTCTAGTTTTAATCTTTGGCAAGTTGAAGTCCAATTTTTCCAGCAACATTTATTAAAGAGGCTATCTTTCCTCCAGTGAGGGTGTTTGGCTCCTTTATCAAAGATGAGATGGCTGAGTGTGTCTGGTGTTGCTTCTGTATCTTCTAATCTGTTCCACTGGTCCTCAGGTCTGTTTCTTTGCCAGTACCATGCTGTTTTATCACAGTAGCCTTGTACTATACTTTCAGGTTGGGGATTGTGATACCCCCTGCCATGTCTCTGCTACTTAGAATTGCTTTTGTTATTCTGGGTCTCTTCTTGTTCTAAATGAATTTTTGGATTGTTTTCTCAAATTCTATGAAGTATGCTGCTGGGATCTCAGTTGGAATTGCATTAAATCTATATAGCAGTTTTGGAAGTATGGCCATTTTCACTATATTACTCCTTCCTACCCAGGAGCAGGGGATATCTGTCTATTTTCTGATATCATCTTTAATCTCTCCTTTCAGAGGGCCATAGTTTTCAGAGAAGAGGTCTTTGATTTCTTTCATTAGGTTGATTCCTAGTATTTCAGTTTTTTGGATGCTATTGTGAAAGGAATTATTTGCCCTATTTCTCTCTCAGTGAGTCTGTCATTGGTGTAGAGGAAAGCTATTGATTTTTGTGTGTTGACCTAGTAACCAGCTACTTGACTGAATTTGGTTATTATGTCTAGAAGACTTTTGGTGGACTTCTTGGGGTCTTCTATATACAGTAGCATGTCATCTGCAAATAATGATAATTTGACTTCTTCATTTCCTATCTTTATTCCTTTTATTTCTTTCTCTTGTCTAATTGCCATGGCTAATGTTTCCTGAACAATATTGAACAAGAGTGGTGATAGTGGACATCCTTGTCTTGTTCCTGATTTTAGTGTGAAGGATTTCAGTTTTTGACCATTTAGTATGATATTGGCTGTTGGTTTTTCATAGATGGCTTCTATCAGTTTGAGGTAGAGACCATCTATTCCAATTTTTTGTAGGGTTTTTATCATAAATGCATGTTGGATTTTGTCAAATGCTTTTTCTGTGCCTATGGAGATAATCATATGGTTTTTGTCCTTGGCTCTATTGATATAGTGTATTACATTGATTGATTTGCGTATATTGAACCATCCCTGCATTCCTGGGATGAATCCCACTTGATCAGGGTGTATGGTCTTCTTGATGATCTTCTGCATTCTGTTTGCCAGTATCTTATTAAGGATTTTTTCATCTATGTTCATTAGTGAGATTGGCCTATAGTTCTCCTTTTCGGTTGGGTCTTTCTGTGCTTTGGGGATCAAGGTGATGCTTGCTTCCAGGAATGAATTTGGGAGTATTGCTTCCCTTTCAATTTTACTGAAGAGTTTAAATAGTAGTGGCAGCATTTCTTCTCTAAATGTCTTGTAGAATTCAGCAGTGAAGCCATCAGGGCCCAGGCTTTTCTTAGTAGATAAGTTTTAATTACATTTTCAATTTCATTTGTTGATATTGGGTTGTTCAGAATTTTTAGGTCTACTTTGTTCAACTTTGATAATTCATATGTATCTAGGAATCTGTCCATTTCTTCTGTGTTGTCCATCTTATTGGCATATAGGTTCTGGAAGTAGGTATTGATGATCCTCTGGATTTCTGCTGGGTCTGTTGTAATTTCACCCTTTTCAGTCCTAATTGCATGGAGTTGGGCCTTTTCTTTCCTTTTTTCTGACACGGGTCTATCAATTTTGTTGATTCTTTCAAAGAACCAACTCTTGGCTTCATTGATTTTTTTGTATCATTCTCTTAGTCTCCATTGCATTGATTTCTCCTCTGATCTTTATAATTTCCTCCCTTATATGAGCTCTGGGCTTGTGCTGCTCTTCTTTTTCTAGAAGCTTGAGGTTCAGCATCAGGTTGTTTAATTGGGCTTGTTCTGTTTTCCTAATATGAGTATTCACTGCTATGAATTTCCCTTGTAAGACTGCTTTCATTGTGTCCCATAGATTCTGGTATGTTGTATAGTCATTGTCATTTAGTTGAAGGAACTGTCTGATCTCTTCTTTAACTTCCTCTGTGACCCATTGGATCTTCAGAAGTGTGTTGTTCAATTTCCACATGTTTATGAAATTTTTTGAGTTTCTTTTGCTATGGATCTCCAATTTCATCAAACTATGGTCTGATAATATACAGGGGATAACTTCAATTCCTTTGCACTTACTTAATCATGTTCTATGTGTGAGTATGTGGTCTATTTAGGAGAATGACCCATGTGCAGCTGAGAAGAATGTGTATTCTGATTTTGTGGGGTGGAAGACTCTGTAAACATCTGTTAAGTTCATTTGTTCAAGAGTTCGACTGATTTCTATTATTTCATTAATTACTTTTGTCTAGTTGATCTATCTATTTGTGACAGAGGGGTGTTGAGGTCACCCACTACAATTGTATTTGTGCATATATGACTTTTCATGTCCATTATTATTTGTTTTATATAGTTGGGTGCACTAGTGTTTGGTGCATAGATATTTATGATTGTCATCTCTTCCTCTTGGATTGTTCCCTTTACAAGGATGTAGTGTCCTTCTTCATCTCTCTTAATCAGTGTTGGTTTGAAATCTACTTGATCTGCAAAGAGGATAGCTACTTCTGCTTTTTGGGGGGTTCCCGTCACCTGGAGTATGGTTTTCCACCCTTTAACTTTCAGTCTATGAGTTTCCTTTTGAATTAAGTGTGATTCTTGTATGCAGCATATTGTTGGATTTTGCTTCTTGACCCATTCTGCCAGTCTGTTTCTTTTGATTGGTGAATTGAGACCATTAACATTGATGGTTATAAGTGAAACCTATTGACTTCTCATTGCCATGACTTTTTCCTTTTGTTGAGTTCTCCCCCTTTACATTTAATTTCTTGTCATGCCAGATGGGTTCATTCTGCTTTGCTTCCTGGGGTTGTGATCCTCAATGTCTGTTCCTAGGATATTGTGTAAAATTCTTTGGAGTGCTGGTTTGGTCTTCACGAAGTTCCTAAGGTGCTCTTTGTCATGAAAGTATCTTATTTCTCCATCCATTTTGAAAGATAGTTTTGCAGGGTACATCAATCTGGGTTGGAGGCTGTTTTCTTTTAGGGCTTGGAATATGGCACTCCAAGCTCTTCTTGCCTTGATGGCTTCTGTTGAGAAGTCTTCTGTGATTCTGATGGGCTTTCCTTTGTATGTGATTTGTTTCTTTTCTCTAACTGCTTGTAGAACTTTGTTCTTCTGTTGAGTTTCTGGAATCTTAACAATTATATGATGATGTGTAGATTTTTTTTGATCAAGGCTATTTGGGGTCCTATATACCTCACTTATCTGTATGTCAAGCTCTTTTTCCCTGCTTGGGAAGTTTTCTGCCATTATTTCTGTTAAAAAAAATTTTTTTTATGTCATCTGCACTCTCTCCTGTTTCTTCATTGACTCCAGTCAGTCTTATGTTATTCTTCTTTGCATCATCTAGTGTTGGGAGCAATGCTACATAATTCTAGGGAAAAATCATTTGGTTAGCCTAGTTCTCTTGTCTACAGTCCAGCTACAGAATAACTCCAGTTTGGCCTCTGGTCACAACTGAGACTTCAGTGATCCAGTGATGCTGTGATTCTCCAGGACAAGAAACATCCTGGGAGAACAAACATCTGCTCAGTTCCTTGTTGTTCTTGGACTGTTAACATCTTGTTTGCCTGAGATGTACTGAACTCTCTGCAAGCCTTCTGTTACACCTTCTTTATCCCAATGTGAGCTATTGAACTCTCTGCAAGTCATTTGTTGCATTTGTTTCTCCCGATGTACTGAATTCTCTGCAAGTCATTTGTTACGAGGTACTGAATAAAAGGTGTGGTAAGCTGGGGGCTTTTGTCTTTGCCGCCCAGAGCAGCACTGATCAGACCCAAAGCTCAGCTTCTTCTCAGTCTCATTTTTCTACCTTTCCTGTAATTCACCGTGTGCTGCCATGGCTCGCAGGAGACCAGGACTCACTGCAGAGGTTCTGGTAATGTCCCCTTCCCCTGTCCCCTACAATCTAGCAGCTGCTGGATTGATTTCTCATGTTCCCTTATAATTTTGAAGCAATTTTTCTTTTCCTGGTCATTAATTGCAATCTTATCTTCTATATCTGAAATTCTGTCCTCACATTGGCTCATTCTGCTGTGTAGACTTTCAGTGGAGATTTTCATGTCCTGGAAATCTATTTACATATGTTTTATGGATTCCATTTGTTTCCTATATTGGGATTCCATCATGTTCCTGAGCTCTTCTCTAGATTTATTAATCATGTCTTGCACTAGGGGCCCAATTTCTCCTGTTATCTGAGAAATTATTTCTGATTTTATTTTTTCCAGATCCCCTTTTTTTTTGTTGCCAGTTCAGTGGGTCCAGGTGGTTGAGTATCAGAATGTTCCATCTCATTTCCCTTTGGGGTTGCTGTAGGTTATCTGGAAGTCTGGTTTTGAAACTTATTTATGTGTTTTCTCATTTCTGCTGGGGTGGGGGCTGTTAGTGCCTGCACGGATTACCTCCTCTGAGCTGTGAGAGATGGGCCAGAGGCCGGGAGCAATGATAGGGATGGTGGCCCAAAAGCCCTCTCCTGTGGGCTGGGAACAGTGGGAGGGATGGTGGCTGGGAAACCCCTTCCTCTGGACCAGGAGCAGTGGGATGGTGGTTCAGCAGCCCCTACCTCTGGGCTGGGACCGGTGGGAGGGATGGTGGCCCAGAAGCCCCTTCCTCTGGGCCAGAAGCAGTGGGACGGCTGCTCAGAAGTCCCTACCTCTGGGCTAGGAGCAGCAGGACTCAGTACTATGGTCTGGTGTTCCGGTATCCTCTGGGTCTTTGTAGTGTGGAACCAGGTGGCCGTACAGAGGAGCAGGGGTGGGGGTCCAGTGGATTATTGCCAGGGCATGGGCTGATTCTGCATGTTCTGCGTGACTCGGGACCTCGGTAGGGCATGCGCAGACCTGCCTGTCTGCAGCTGGCTGATTAGATGTCTTCCACGTGACTTGGGACTTCCGTAGTGCATGCACAGACCTGGCTGTCTACAGCGGGCTGATTCGGCATGTTCCGCAATACTCAGGACCTCCCCATTAGAATTTCTGACATTTATGCATCCATATATTCCTGAGATAAACTATCCTTGAATATTATGTTTATATACACACATGTATGCACACACACAACCAGATTAAATTTGATAGTATATCTAGGATTTTTGATTCTATGCTATATTGTTATGCTCGCCTTATTTTTCTTGTTTGCAACTAAGATTGTACTAGTTTTCTAAAATGCACTGCATAGATTTCCCTTTTTTATTTCCTGAAATAATTTTCATTCTATAGGAACTAAAAATCGCTTGAATAATTAATGAATTTGTCTATAAATATCTTGATTCTGGTGTTATATTTTTAATTGAGATAGATGTTGAAATTGACTATTATAAATGCATTCAGTTATATTTCATCATTTAAATACATTTTAATAATAATTTTCAAAACTTTTCATCAAATAATTGATACTATTTTTAAAGATTGAAGAAGTCTGTATGAAGTACTATATATCAATTTTTAGAAGACAGAGGTTTTGTGTTTTCCTTTCCTGTAGAAGAATTTTACTCTTCTTATACCAGGAGAATCAGATATGTATCCATTTGCCTTGTTCATTGCCCTGATCCAGAATTCCAACTCAATGTACCTCAGTAGGCTTGGAGGTGTTAAGAAGACTGGGGAATTGTGTCTTGAAGGAATAAATCCCATCCCAGGAGAACTTTCTAGTTCTCCAAAGCCTAAGACAAGAAGATACCAGAGGGCATGTGGCCTTTGGAAACAAGTCTTTATATTAAAGAAAGATTAAGATGAGAACCCATAGATTCTTTCTGTTGCATCTCAAAGGAATGCATATTTTTTGAAATCTCTTTTCCAAAGGAGAGGTACAGGGCTGTCACTATGCTATACATACCTGGAGAAAAGCATTGCTTTTCCCTTGCCCTAGGAGTATCTGCATATTTTTCTAGGCAGGTTTTCCCTCTGATTTTCATACCATTACTCCAGGTGAAACATCTGGAATAAGAGAGATCGATAAGCTTACTTTATACTCCAAAGTATTTAATAAAGAATTATTTATCTCATATGAATAACTTGTGCACATTTAATCTAAAATTAGTAAAGATAAATATAAAAAGCTATGACTTACCTGTGGGAGATGTGGACTTTGTATTACCTGTATCATGAGACTTGAGGTATACATTGCCTAGACACACTATTCTTCATCCCTACCAAAGATCTTCCTCCAAAATTATGTTTTTTAGATATTTATGTTGCTAGACAGGGTCTCATTTGGCTGTTATTTCCTTGATATTTCTTTAGTTGTACTGTAAAATTTTGTCAAAATATCTAATTTTAGGTAAGTGCAATAGCTGAATTTTTATTCCATTCTGTATCTTTCATTTAATAAATATTTAATTCATTTAGATTACTCATGAGTAGTGATTTAATTGAATGTATTTGCCCCAAATATTTTTCTTGAGAGCCTGTCATAAAAGGTGACCAATACATTCCCAATGTTAGTGATAGCATAGCAAACAGACTGGACAACATTCCTGCTTAGATCGGTGCTTATTCTTTTGTCTTGTATAAAATATTTAATTAGAATTAGTTTTCTTTTCTTTCTTCTATGCAAAATCTATGAAATGACATTTCTCAAAGTTACAGTTTGACGTTTTTCCTGGTTAAGAAGCTATAAATTATATCTCTTAGTGATTACTTTTAATTTTTAGAAGGTAGCCACTGAACTGAAATTTCCATATTCTTCAAACATAAAATCTTTTTGTTTTATTTTCAGTGCTCAAATTTAACAGATTTTGTATACAAGTGCATGTTTTTTTAGTTCTTGCTTCTGATGTATGTGTTCCTTTTCCTTCTTTCCATTCCTTCAATACTTCCTTCAGTAAGATTCTGTAGGTAGTAGGTTATCATTTTTAGTTATGTCTGAAAATATCTTTAATCCATCATTATTCTCTAATAGTAATTTTTGCCTGATATGAATTCTAAGTAAAATAACTACTTCATCTGCATTTTTTCTATACAAGGTCTTCTGGAACCCAGCCTATGATGATTAGTTTGTTTTAGTTCATATTTGTCCCTTTTGTTTTTCAGTATTCATACAATACCCATTTTTACACCAATTTCTTTTTACTTGATATATTCTTTAAATGTGAGTATTTTGTCTTTTTGTAAAATTATTTATCTGAAATTTCCTGTGTTCTCTTCTAGAATTACAATTAGGTGAATAGTAGAACATCACATCCCTCGGGGCTCTAAAGCTGTCTTTACTTTTTCATGTTTCACTAGTTTGTCTCTTTTGTGAATAAATTTGTGGGTGAAATCCTCTATAGAAGTGCATATTCTCCAGGTAGCTTGTGAGTGTATCTGCGTATTAATTTTTCTATTTAATCCATATATGTTTATTGACCACTTATTACAACCCAGGCGATGTAAGTGGTCATTATATACTGATGAATAGCACAGATAAGATACTTATTCTCATTGTTCTTGAATTCAAGCACACAGAGTTTGATAGTATTATAAACAAGTAAAAAATATTACCTGATTGCAGCAAGTGACATGCAGTGAGAAGGAAGATGAGGGGATAGCAAATGACTTGGTGTCAAGTTAGATTAAGGGACGAGAATTGCCACTGTGGAGTGTCCTTGAAGCTGAGACCTGAATGAGATGATTCACCTGCTCCTTACTTTATATTTTCTAGTTTTAGTATATATTTTACAAGGATTTTCTTTGCTTTATGATTGAAGGCTCTAAACAAAGTTCTTCGAAAGTCTCCTGAAAATGATAATGTTTCCATTTTTAGGCTGTGAATTCTCTCATTGATGTTAATTTCCTTTGTATTCTTTGAAATTTTTGTTTTTGAGTTTAGCTTGAGTGTGGGCTGCTCATTTGCTTTCATCTATTTTCCTTTGTTTTGGTCTGTATATTTATTCTTTTTTCTCCCCGTACATGCCTGTTCACATCTAAAAGTTTTGTAGTTCGTATTTCGGTTCCTCATCAGAAACAAATTCTGTAATACCTTCTTGTGAGGCTATGTAAAGCTGATGTGCAGCTTTACTCTCTGTAGATATGCCTCAATCTTTCTATGCCTTAATTTAATTTAAGGAAGCATTCACAGATTTTTAACCTGTGTTCACATATTAGTATCATCTCAGACTCTACTCCTAGGGTGGGAATTTCTCATTTTGGAGATTTCCTATCCTCCCACCATTACAACCATCCTATTCCAAGCTTCAAACATGAGTTTAACATCTTTTGAGTCTGAAAAATTAGTTGATTGGCTTTATATAACTAAGATATCAACAGCCATATTGCACTTCAGGGCAACTATGTGAGATCTGAAATTCAGCATATACCTTCCAAGCTAATCTCTGGTCAAATTTGCCTTGTTCTTACGGTCATTCCTCTTCCACTGACAGCCCTACCTTCTGGACACAAAATATTAGATGTCATGTTCTGCTTGTTTTGTTTAACATTAGGGGATTGAACATTAGGAGAGCTGACCTATGAAAAGTAATTCATCCGCATACCCTACAACCATCACCTGGTTAACCCTTCATCCCTCTTTCTCTCACTACTTGGTCTCAGTTACCTGCCCCATGAGAGGATATAGAGAGTGGCTGAAGACATACTATTATGGAATTAGTTTGTCCAACCCAGGTGTTCTGAAAGCATATCTTGCCTTCTATATCACTACCAGTACGTTTTTTTAAGTATAGTCCACCATGAATTGCCTGTGGCTCTCTATAAGGCCAAAATAGAAATGTTTTTATTTTTCTAAACTCTTAGTGGCTGACAAGTGTCATTAATTGCATTTTCTCTGCCAGTGCCCTAGGCTATTATCTTGATAGTAGATCCAAGGGTGTGTCCATTTGGTGAGGAATCAAGTTCCCTTTTACTTGGCAACTTGGGTTTAGATGAAGTATATAGTATGCTACCACCTGGCTTCCCAAAAGGCTACAAAGTGGCCATCAGAACTATTTATCCTGCCAAAACCTTTGCTAAATGGTGTCTGAGTCCACATTTCCTGGCCCAGTCTCTTTTGTTACAGAATTTCTTCCATCTGTGTAAATGCAGACGACTTTTTCTCTAGCTCTCTGATGTGTATTTAAGAGGCTTATCTGGTATGCATTTTGGTTTTCAACAAGAAGGAAAGTCTTCTAAATCTCATGAAGATGGAGCTAAAGTCTCTTGTATGCTTTCCCTGCCCAAATGTCTTTGGAAATTTCCATTAGAATTTGCAGTTTCTTGGCCTTAGATGACTATCACTGTTATAACCTCTTTGTGCCTACCCTGAACAAGATTCAAAAGTCTTTTCTCCCTAATAGAATTTCTATTGCCACAAATCTCCCTAATTTTGAATGTTATCATTCTCCAGCCAGTAAAATATTCTTTCAAATAAGGTATTCTATATTGAGCAGCATGTCCAAGCACAAGACAGCTAGGGGTCTTTAATAATCCTTGACCTGCTGACATTTTTTGCTGTACACAATCACCTCTCAAAAAATCAGTTCTATCTTCTTTCCCAGCTATATTTCTATTTCTTTCTTGCTGGTTTATTACCCATTTTCTCCTCTTGAAATATATGTTTGTTTGTTTGTTTGTTTGTTTTTTAATGACGGAACCAACTCCTCTGTAACTCTCACTGCATGTTTCAGAGGACAAAGATTCCAATGGTGGATATGTAAGTGTAATTCTATCGAAACAAATCCTGTGTCTTGCTGAGGTGATTTGTTCAATGGTGACACGTATGGTGCAACTGGAGCTTTTGAGAATCCCTGTATCACAGTATTGAGTTTTCCTTGCCTTCTCATCCACTATTCCATGGCTCAGTACCCTCCTGCCACTGACTAAAAGGTGTTGCTTGTTATTGACATTATTATCCAGGAGATACTTTTCCACCAAGTTGATATCTACTCAACCTCTAGCCTGAATGTCTAATGGCACAATATTTTTGTTAGGTTTTATGGTTCTTGTACTGTCTCATGGAGTCATAACTACATAAGGTTTCCTGGTATATTTCCTTACATTACACAGTGTGTTTGCTTTCCCATTTATAATAACAGTGTCACTTTAGAAACTCATCTTAGGAAAATTTCAGCACTGGATGCTGAGTCTGTCTGAATTTTATCTAAACTTCTATTATTATATCTGTTTGAATTTTAGGCAATCATCCCATATAATTCACCTGATTAAGAGAGTTTCCCCTGAATGTTTACCTCTTCAAGTACTTACTTCCCTCTTTCCTAGACCACTTGTCCATTGTTTTCTGGATCTGGAATTCCACTGAGATTCATTCCAATTTGCTCTCCGAGATATTTCATCTTGTGTTAAATTCATTCTCTCTCAGTCATACTTTTTAGTCTCGAACAACCAATACATCTCACCTATTCCCTAGTTGCATCTTTAATAGTACTTAAATTTGAATAGATTTCATTTTTTCTCTGTCTTTTTTAAGTGTAGTCTAGCCATTAAATCCTTGCTTTCACCTAAGGCAATCTCTTCCTTCAGCTCACTCAGAATGATCCATTTCTCCTTTTTATTCCTCTTCTGGATCTGATTGTAAAAACAGGTTCCATTCTTAGTTTCTCTCGTCATTGCTGGGACCCAATACCCAACATCCACAATTTAAGGCAGGAAAGGTTGATTTTCACTCATGTTTTACTCCAGAGTTAGCAGACTCTAAGCAGGACCACATGCCAGGCAGGAAGCAGTGGGTAAAGGGAAGAGTGAGAGCAGAAGAAAACCCTCCAAGCCATGCCTCCAGTGACCCACCTCTTTCCACCAGACCTCACCTGCTAATAGCAATTCAGCTGTAAACCCCTATAATTCAATCACCTTCCAAAAGCTCCACGTATGAGCTCATGAGGCTTTTGGGCGACATACAGATATGAACTACAAAAGATTCTTTCACAAGCCTTCAAGCAAATATAATCTTAGCATCAAAGCTTGCTAAACATAGACATTTTAAATATTTTTCAGAACAAGATCTTATAAATACTTTGGCATATTTTTGTGCAGTGGATATTACCTTTAAGCTTGTCAGGTTGATTAGTTTGGAGGCTGCCCAGGTGATTAATGAAGCACACTTCTGGGTGTGTCTGGGAGGGTAGTGCATGTGTGACCTTGGTAGTATATATGACACCTCTAGCTCTGTTCTTCCCCTGTAGCTCTGTTCCCTTGCAGTAATTCTTGGTCACCATGAAATAAGCATATTTGCTCTACTGCAGCTTTCTGCTATGATGTTTCTTACCTTGGAGTCAGCTGAACATGGACCAAATCCTCTGGAAATGTAAGTCAGAGATGCCACTTTCTTCTTTAATATGTAGTTGTCAGATATTTGGTCCCAGCAACTGGAAAGCTAATAGAGTCAGTAAGTCAGTATTTCTGCCATCTGCTCAGAAATACTTCAAAATATGTTTAGGGCACAAACAGGATCATTAACGTTGTATAGAAATCCCATACTCTTGGGGTGGGTGTGTGTGTGTGTGTGTGTGTGTGTGTGTGTGTGATTTTTTCCACAGTCTTAACGTAATAAAATAGTTGTAAATATAATACAAAAATCTTTTTAAAGCATTTCAGAGTAAATTACTGGAATAATTCCCTGTGCCTCTTGAGTAGTTTGTTGTGTATTTCCTTCAGTCACTATATGTTCCAACACAATCAAAATACAGCCACCAATGTAGAGATTAATCTTGATACATTATGACCACATAACCCTTGATTTTAATTCAAATTTTACCAACTGTCCCTACCTACCGTCTTTTATATCGAATGGATCCAGCCCAGAATGACATGTTGCATCCAGTGATATATTTCATCAACCTCCCTCAAACTAGGACAGGGTCTTGGTGTTATCTTGATTTTTATTGCCTTGACACTTTTCAATACCATAAGACAATTATTGTGTGGGAATGTCCCTCTATTTGTATTTTCTGATGATTCTTCATGTTTAGATCCAGGTGAAGCCTCTTCACAGGAATGTTACTCAAATGTTGCTGTGATCATCTCAGTCCAACCTATCATGTAGTGCCAATTTCAGTTTAATCCATTAATGGTAATGGTAACAAATTCATTACTGTGTCTTAAATTTTCCCGACTTCCTTGTAAAGTTATTTGTTTCTCCTCCTTAACTACTAATTATTTTGTGGAAAGGGACTTGGAAACTATCTAAATATCTCGTCCTTCATTTCATTTTCAATTTATTTATTTATTTATTTGGATCACATTTCATATTATCAGTTCCTATATTATTTAATGCACTGTAAATTAAAGTCATCAGTGTTTATTGTGATACTATCATTGTTCCAGCTTTGGCCAACAGACTGTCTTTCAAATTCCTACAAGCAAGCTTCTATGCCCCCATGATATTTTTAAGTATCTCCTTACTTTCTGGAACAGATGTTCCAGGCTGCTTTTCATTTTCCTGACCAATCAGCCCCAGAATCAGTCATTCAACAAAGATCCCTAGTTCTTTGATGGAAAATGGTACTAGAAATAATGGTTTAGGCACTAGATAGTCTCATAGCTGTGGTAAGAGTAGCATTGATCTGAGACTCACTTAGTGAACACACAGATACGCATGAAAATACAAACTTTCTATATTATTTATACACCCATATATCTGTCCATAGGTTCACACTAAATCATATTTACAATTGCAATCTAATTCTACAGGGTTTAATTTTGGCTTTGCCATATGTATGACCACCTTTTCTCTCTCCCATTATCTTTAATACATCTAACTATATTTTTCACTTCCTATGGAACCAATCTCCCATCACTGCCACCTAAATTCTCATATCAGCACAACTATATTTCCCACCCCTTTTGGCTCCAAACCCTGCACCTGGCCACCCACATGCATGAATGTCCTTCTTCCCTCATTTAGGGTCTAACACGTTAAACCAGACTGCTGCTCATGCAACTACCCTGCAGAGAAATCTTTCTTACACTACTTAGTCTGCCGCACATCACACTGGGCTGCCTTTCATGTGGAGAACCTCTTCTTCCAGCTTAGCTCTGAAACCTCACATCGGATTGTCCCCCCAGTTTACTCTGTGTGGGGATTCTCTCCTTACCCAACCCATGCTCTGACCCACGTTGACAGAATTCTCTCCTACCTTCTCACCTTACTGTCTCACTTGCACTTGTCTCTAGGCTTTTGTACTTCATCTCTTCATTGATAAAATACACTACTCCTATATGTATGGTTGAACTCCTACATTTGTGCCTGGTGCTAGACTGTGTGGATGAATAAGAGTCTTTGAATGTACCACACATGTTTAAAATGCTAGCTATGGGGCTGGGGATTTAGCTCAGTGGTTTTGCCCCCTGCTGCGCAAGTGCAAGGACCTGAGTTTGATCCCCGGTAACAACAACAACAACAAGATGCTAGCAATGTTTGAGTCCTTTTCTTTATCCTAGATAGATTTCTAAAGTAGGGAAGGATGAACTGAAATCCAAGAAGTTGTCCCACTGAGGCCTACCAATAAGCAACATAAACAGCATGGAAGAGTTCAAAATGATCTCCAAAAGCTTTAAATTTATTTCTTAAGCTTGTTTGTTCCAGATTGAAATCTAACATCTGGAAAAGACCTACAAGAATATTCTCAAAATCAAAGGATTTAAGGTGTAGTTGAAATTAAAAGAAAGGATTAAACATTAAAAACACTAATGAGATTCCTGTTTTCTTCAAATCACTATAAAATAGTGCTTCTTAAAATATCCACCTTGTAGTTCAGTAAAATGTTTTAACATAATAATTGAAATCATCCTACAGTCCCTAAATGAATATAGCACCAAAATAAGAATCAAGCAAAGTGGAATATCAGAAATACAATGCTATGTAAATAGTGGAAAATGTAAATATCTGCCTCTTATTCTTCAATTATGCAGGTAGCTAGGCAGTTAAACCTGTTCCAAGTTGTTGTTTATTTTTGCAATAACTGTATTACTTAATGTAATGCTTTATAAATATTTTGTTTGTAAATATTTACTTTGTCAGAAACATAAAAACTTTGTTCTATATTACAGTGTGTGCATTTGTGTGTGTGTGTTTAAACCCACTGAAATGTAAAAAAAAAATAAACTTTCAAAATGTCCTATGATTTATATCCAGATGTCCCCCTAAAGCCTCATGGACTCCTAGATAAGGAATGTGGGAGGTGATTGGACCATGGGTCCATAATACTCATGGGTAGATGAGCCTATTGACGAGTTTATAGCTAAATGTGATGTTGGGAGATGAAGCCTGTTCTGAGGAGGTGGTCACTGCAGGTGTGTCCTCTAAGGGTGTATCTCCCTCCTTCCTCCCTTGATCCTCTCTCTCTGCTGCCTGTCTGCCATACCATGACTAAGCCTCCTCTGCCATGCCACCCTGCCCTGCTACCCTGAACTGGAACCTCTACAAGCTTTGAGCCAAAATAAACCTTTCTTCCATTGTGTTGTGCGTGTCTGGTATTGTGTCTCAGCAACAAGAAAGTAACTGAGACAAAATGTGAAAGAATGATCTAAGATCATGGATTGTACACAAATAGGCTAAGAGTAGATGGGTAGCTTGCTGATGCCTGCTTTTAAAGGAAGCACTCAATCATTCTCAAAATATGATGCCTGGAGTAGTAGCATCAATATCTTTTGGGAACTTAGAGAATGATTTATAGTTTTCATTTTTAGTTGGGTCTTCTCTGGTTTCGGATATTCTAGGAATGAGTTTGGAAGTACTCTTCTCTTTAAATTTTATTAAAGAGTTTGGGGTGTACTGGTGTTATATTAAAGTTCTCATGGAATTCATTGTTGAGTCCATCAAGTCCTGGGCTTTTCTTCGTAGGTTTCTTATTACTACCTCAAGTGTATTGCCTATTATTGAATTGTTAGGCATTTGGGAGGTAGATAGATAGATAGATACATAGATACATAGATACATAGATAAATAGAGATGTATAGATATATCCCAATGAAAATATCAACAGCATTCCTCATAGAACTAGAGAAAAATAATCCCAAAATTTATTATAACAAGAGCAAGGCAGAATGCACCATAATCTCAAATTTGAATTTATATTACAAAGCTACAATGATAAAAACAGCCTTGTTACTGGCACAAAAACAGACAAGTGGAACAATGGAACAGAATAGAGGACAAAGAACCATCCCAGACACATTCAGCCACCTGATCATTGACAAAGGCTCCAAAAACATGTGCTAGAGGGAAGATGGCCTCATTAGCAAATGGTTCTGGGGAAACTGGTTATACCAGAAGATTAACTTTAGACCCATATCTCTCACCATACACTAAACTAAAACAAATGCTTTCAAATGCCAGAATATTAAAACAGGAACATTTAACTTGTTGGAAGATAAAATAGGTAAAATTCTTGAAGTCATAGGTAAAGACATTCTGAACAGAACCCCAGTTGCGCAAGAAATAATATCAGGAATCAACAAATCGGATCATGTCAAATTAGAAGCTTTTGCATAGCAAAGGAAACAATCAATAGAATGAAGAGACAACATATGGAATGGGAAAAATATTTGTCAGCAATACCTTGTATAGAAAACTGATATCTAGGGTATATAAAACACTCAGAATTATTAAACCCTCCAAAATAAAAGATCCAATCAAAATGGGTAACTGAAAAGAAAAGACATTTCTCAGTTGAAGAAGTATAAATGGTCAATAAATACATGAAAAAAATTTCAACATACTTGGCCATTAGTGAAAAGTAAATTAAAACTACACTTAGGTACCATCATACTCCAGGAAGAATGGCTATAATCAAGTAATCAAATAATAACAAATGCTAGTGAGGCTATTGGAACAAAGATCCCTTCTGTATTGTTGGTGGGGATGTAAACTAGTACCACCACTATGGAAATTAATATGGAGATTCTTCAAAAAACAAAAAATGAAAATTATATTCAACCCAGTTTTTATCCTACTAGGTATCTTTCTGATAGAATTAAGGTCTTAATATTACAATGATACATGTATACCCATGTTACAGCAATACAATCCATAATAACTTAATCTTGGAATTGTCCTATATTTCTATGAGCCAATGATGAATAAAGAAAATGTGGTATTTGTACACAATGGAGTACTATTGTGCTGTAAAGAGAAAAAAAACTTCAGTCATTTTTAGGAAAATAGATGCACCATGAGACCATTATTTTCAGTGAAATAAGTCTGACAGAAGCATAAATATTGCCTTTCTCTTTTATGCTTTCTCTTTTCTGAGAATCTCAATGTATATACAAAGAGCAAAATAAAAATCAGGTACTAGAAAACAGATCTTTTGCAAATGAGAGGGTAAATAAGAGATGCGGTCAGAGATGATAGAATTAAGACGTGTTATTTACATATACAATTCCCCACAATGAGAGTAATTATTCTGCACTGCAAACACGTATTAATGAAAATAAAAATAAAGAGCAAGGACCCAAGTTCGATCCCCGGTACCAAAAATAAATAAATAAATAAAAATAGAAAAGAATGACTCCATTTTCCAAAATTTTATCACTTACATCTCTACTCCCCAAGGGCACTCAATTTAGATCGTATAAAAATGTTTTTTGTTAATGTTGTTAATTTTGGTGGTTATCCCCATTTTTCTAAATATATTGTTTAAATTTCTATTTATTATTGTGTCAATTTTAGGTACAATAAACTTCCTACTATGACTTATTCCAATCTTTCCAAGTATAATCACAATACTTAAATCCTTCTATGCTGTTACCTTTTCCATGCTAAGCAGTGTACTTGAAACTCTGTCTCTTGTTTCATCAAACACACTTTATCTTTCTTTGCCTTCCTTTTCGACAATACACACTTTTTATTATGTAAAGCCAAAATGAAAGCTATAAAACAAGTTTGTTTCTCGAATTTTCCTACTGTATAGTCTGTAAAGTTTAGGTGTCTTCTATAAATATGCATATTTATAGGAGAATGTCTAGTTGTGAATGCAAGGAGCATCTATGAGGTGTGATAAAATGTAAGATGAGTGCTGCTGCCCAGTGCCATCCAGTGGCAAGACAGGGACATTCAGTATGGGAGGCAGTGCATGGGAAGCAGCATACAGAACCGCAGTAACGGTGTGTGACAAATTTCACCTTGTTCTGTGCAGTCAGTTGCGAGCTAGGTTTGAGAACAAGTGGTTTTAAGGTGTACTCTTTTGCAAAAGGTAAAGGGCCCAACAGATGGAGAAAGAGGGGAAGGGTAAAAGGGTGAACGGCATGGAAAAAGATTTAAGATGTGTTGTGTAGATGTCGCAACTCCCCTCGATGAATATAATCATTATGTACTACAAACGTGTACTAGTAAACATTTTAAAACTCTAAAGTGCGCTGCAAATCATCAATAATGAGCAACAAATTCATGTAAAATTTCATTGGAGTTTCACTATTATGCCTCTTCAGATTCCAGCTTCTTACAAAATGTCATCATGGGAGATGATACTTGGGTCTATGGGTATGATCCTGAGACCAAGGTTTAGAATTCTCAATGGAAATCATCCAATTGTTACTGTGCAAGAAAATCATATCAATCAAGGTCCAACATCAAGGCAATGTTGATTATGTGTTTTGACTTTCCTGGAGTTGTGGGAGCCAAGATTGTACCAGGAAATATAGTGAAGTCTGAATATTATAAGGCTTTATGAGAAATGGACAAAGTGTTTTATCCTTTAGTGTGACAATACTCCATGTCATACAACCTTTGTGGTATGGCAATTTTCTGTCAAATAAATATATTATGCTGTGTCCTTATCTACCTTATTCACAGGACCTGGCACTATGTGAGTTCTGGGTCTTTCCCAATATCAAAATGATCTTGAAAGGTAAACATTTTGAATCCATTCAGAACGAGAAGATAGCCATGACAGTGAAACTAAAGACAAGCACAGAAGTGCTAACGACAGAAAACTGCTTCGGAAAGTGTCAAGAATGATGGTAAAAGCGTGTTTGAGGTGAGCGGGAGTATTTTGAGAAGGGACTAATGGCAATGTGTCTTATACTGTAATACTGAAAAATTTAAATCTCTGCTATATTATTTGATCACACCTAGAAAATTTCACCCTGTACACTTAGTGTTTGTTTCAATGACATCACCATTTTCAGGATAGATCTAGCATCTTGATGTGCTATATTGATGCTGCTAGAAATTTCCAAGCTTTTCTTTTGTACTATCCACGCATTTTTCCTCTGCATTTGGCCAAATTCCTGAAATTTGCCAGCATTTTGTTCCACTCTTGCCTGGATGCTCTCTGTACCTGCTGCAAGGTGGTTAGTTGGGGCTTCTCTTCTGCAGTATTATGTTCTGTGTCCACTGTTGCTTAAACACCATGACTTTTTTTGCTTTACTTTTTAGATGTACTAGAATACAATCTCTAGTTCCTCCTGGAGAAAAGTCGCAGGATGAGTCCTTAAATATCTGATACTGTTAATATTGGCCTTTTTTAAATATCAGCTTATATGGGCACAGAAATATAAGCTGAATTAATTTTTCCTGAAAACTTTGAAGGCATCAGCACTGATGTCTGGTAATATTTGCTGCTTCACCTTTATAATGTGATTATTTAGGTGTCTTAATTTTTAAATGCATACTGAAATTTCACTATGAAGCTTGGTAAGCTTTATTTTTCCTTTCATTTTTTTGGTGTCTAATGGGCCTTTTCAATTCTGAGAGATAATCCAGAGGAACTTAAAAACATTCTTTTGGGAATTTAGTTCTTTCAATTTTTTATGTTGCGTTTTCTGGAATATTTTCATTTAGATGTTGGTCTGACTGGACTGATTCTTATTATTTTCTTTCCTGTGTCCTGTGTTATTTGTTTTACTTTCCAGAAGATACACTTAGTATGGTCTCCAATTCTACCAAGTTTGATTTTTTAAATTTTTAACATTTTATGAAAATTTATTTTTTATTAGTACATGTTTTCAGTACATGCAGTTTGCAATCATCTTGGGGAGAGGGTACATGTATGTGTTACACTCTGGTTCTTTTCTTAATCCCCTTTCTGTTCCCTCCTGCCTCCTGCCCACCTCCTCTAAGTCCACTTTCTTCATTTTCCTGTATTTTGTTGATATGATTAATATTACCTCATGTTTATGACATACAATTTTTATATTTACTGAGGCTATTAAGTGATTTTTAAGGTATTTTACTTATCACATTTTCAAATTCAAGAACTTTCCTCTGTTTTCTTTTTTTTCGTAGAATATCTTCTGATGTATGGATGCATATAATTATAAAACAACTCATCATATATCATATTTTGTATACCAAACATCATTCTAAATGTTGCAACTATGCTATTTCATTTACCTTCCCCCTAAAAGAATATAAGACAAATTTCAATTGTAGAAATGGAATCCAAAGCTCAGATAGTGAGTATCTTCCCAAGGCCACAGGCTGGTTAGTGGTTACGGCAGTCTTCAAAAGTGGGCCATGTCATTCCTAAGCACACATAATGTTATTTGGTACACTTGTAGTAATGTATTTTTTTTATTCATTAAGTTTATTGGCACATTTTAAGTATACAATATGATGATATTTATCATTGGGAACTTGTACCTTTACATGCTACATCTTGGTACTTATTTTTTTTCCCATTCTCCTGCCCTCCCTTCACCCCCTCCACCCATCTCTATTTACAGAGACTTTGTTTCCACTTTTTCATGTTCTCATATTAATTCCATTCCCTTCTTTCCTTTCCCCTCCCCCTCCCCCTTCCCCTTCCCCTTTGGATCTTTTCTTCCTATTTCACATTATCTATTATACCTTTTGATCCTTATTTACACTTTCAGTTTCTCACACCACAGAAACTATTCTGTGTTTCCACATGTGTGTCCTGCTTATGTCACTGAAGAGCATGGCTTCAATGTGCATCCATTTAGCTATAAATGTCTCTAGTTTTTCATTTTTTATGGATCAGTACTAGATTTTATTAAAATAAAAACCACATTTTCTTTATCCAGCCTCCAGTTGATGGGCAAATGGGCTGTTTCCAAGCTTTAGCTATTACAAACTGTGCCGCTATAAACATGGGTGCACATATATCACTGTGGTGTGATTCTTTTAATGCCTTTGGGAAGATCCCCAGCAGGGGAAGAGCTGGGTCAAATGGGGCCTCTAGTCCTAGTTTCTTGAGAAATCCCCACACTGATTTCCACAGTGGTTGCCCCAGCCTGCACCCCCCACCCAGCAGTGGAGAGTCCTGGTGTGGGTGTGGGAAAAATGCAGTAAAGCCTCACTGGAAATACTTATTTTTACCTCTTCTTCCAGCCTTCTGTGCATGGGAGTCAACTGCAAGTCACGTGCCATTTTCTTCTGCCTCTTCCTCCTCTTGTGTCAAGGTCTTAAGTCTCCTACGACCTTCGTGGATGAAACTGGCTTTTCCTCTCAATAGCTCTTCTACAAATTATTTCTCCCTCTGTTTTCCATCTCCTCCTCATGTAATGAAATTGCCTGCTTTGTGGTGCTCCACACTTTGAGACCCTTGATCTATTAACAACTGGATTTCTTTAATTCTAGCAACACATAGAAATTACAAGTGATTTTAAAAGTAAAATCTTTTAAAATGTAATGTCCATTTTCTCCTATCAGAAATGTGACTTGCTTTTTTTCTGGTTTGGTGCATCTCTGAACTATATTTTCTATCATGGGCTTTTGTGCAGCAACAAAATATTCCCCAACATCATTAGAGTGCTAGGAAAAAACACAAAGCACTCCAATTATACAAAAAATGGATCAGTGTTTACGTACACCTGGAAAGCTAGCCAAAGAAGCATAATGGTGTTTGTCTGGTGACATTATTTTCACCCTAAAGTCTGGAAACATTATTATCCCAGTTGCTTGAGTTAAAGAGTTTTAAAATGGTTCTATACTCTTCTACATGATGCTCTGACTTAATCTAACACAAATTTTGCTTCTAAACCTTAATCACAAACTACTAATATGTACAATTTATGCATTTGTGTGTATGGGTTAAAAAAAACTTACTTTTAAAAATAAAAAGCGAATCATGCCCTTGCTTCCCACCTTATCCTGTTACTAATCAAATTAAGCTTTCATTTTCTGCAATAATTGGTCTGCTTATATCCTATTCCATACCGTAACCAGAGTTATTTTTCAAAAGCACACACCTCCCCACAGCACTGCTCTATTCAAATATGTTAATCTTTAATGAGTTTCCAGGAAAAAGACCAAATCTTAAAGATGATATATGAGGTATTTAAAGTAGATATCTGGGAACAATTTAGCCAGAGTACAGATTAGGGTTTTGTTGATCAAAGTATCATAATTACTTAATCTGTCCAAGATTTGAAGATGGATCCTAATTATTCAAATATACCAACGTTCACAGTAAGGATTGAGTCCAGGAAAGGATTGATGTGTTTTTACTGGTTACCCTGTGATTCTATCTAGGTGCTAAGGAAACAAGATAAACAAGAGAGCTAAAGCACTAGTCTCCCTGCATCATGCACTTCACAGTAGGAAACAAAGCTCAGAGAACTACAATATAATACAAGTTCTATGAAGAAAAAGTAGAGGGAGTAACTGAGAGATTGTTATAATGAGGGACTGCCTAGGGTAAGAAAAATATCAGAAAAATTATCTTGAACAAATTCTGTTTGAACTGAGAAGTAAAAGATGAGGAAGAGTTTGTCAAATGAAGTGAAGAGGGAAATTAGATCATTCAAATAGGAGTAATTAGTGTGCCCTAAGACCCTGAGGGTGAAGGGGGTAATAAGTTAGAGAGGACTAGAAAAAGGGCCAATATAGTCTGGGGAAAGATATGGGATGAGATGAGGCTTACCTATATGTCCAATAGAGTGGAAAAGTCATCAGAGTAGATTCAGGAAGATGAGACAAGAGGTTGTTGCTGTATTTCAGACAAAAGACAAGATGATAACCTTACAGTTGGAGTGATGTGATTAAAACCATAAATATTTAGGAAGTAGGATAATCATCAGAAAGTGAAGAAATTTTATGATTCAGTGGACGTGCATACCAAGTATGCCTCCTGACAAACTGAGTCCTCTGCGTTGGTCAAGATGACCAGCTGTAATTCCTCCAAATCAGAGAATCCAGTTTCTGATATACTATTTGCCCTGGTCAGGACTGGTGCAGGATGTGATCTTGTGTGTAGAGTTCATCAGTGACTCTTGCTGAGAACTATAAAGGAAGATAGAAACTGTGAAGTGAAATATTAATGTCTTGAATGTAGAAGATTTGTTCAAATTATAGCATTTGCTTAGCGTGCTAGCAGAGCACATGAAATGTGGTTTACAATGCCCTTAGAACTAGAGTGAAGTGTGTAACAGGAGAAACAATGAAATAACTAATCCCCAAATGCAGTAATGACTTTACTGCATTTATGACATTTGACTGTTGACAAATTGCAAGCCTGCCCTCTGCTTTATTTTCTGTCCCATGTTCAGTAAGCTCATAGGAAAGCATCCTGATTCTCCTGTATCACAATCAATTTCTGGTCCACTGTTGAGTGTCTCTCAAGCAACTTAAGCCATGTTCAGACCTGCCTGGTAAAACCTTGCTCTCTCCAGGAGCACTGTGATGTGTCGTTGTTCTCCATGAATTGAACACAGAACGTTGTAAATGGAGAAAATGAGTGCTCACCACATAGTCTATGAGCTCCACTGACATTTGCAAACTTTTTACCATTAATTTGGTGACATAGAAGGAATTTTGATGTATCAGACTGTGAGCAAATTTATCGTGTCAAAAACTTAATGAAATAGATGAAAATGGTAACCCAACATATCAAAGCCTATAGGATATGGCAAAAGTGATAGTAAAGGGGGAAGTAAAGGGGGATTTATAAAAATTAATGCCTACATGATAAAACAGAAAGACCTCAAATAAGCATCCTATTGTTACACCTCAAGGAATTAGAAGGACAAAAAAAATTTTATCCCCCCAAATTAGAAGGAAATAATAATGTTTCAAGCAGAAATAAATGCAACAGAGACTAAAAAATAAAGACTAACAACACTCTCCAGATTAAGGAAAATAGAAAAGATTCAAATAAAATCAGAGGTGAAAAAGAACACAGTACGAATGATGCCACAGAAATATGAAGGAACGTTAGAAATAATTGTGAACAAATACAAACAACAAATTTATTAACCTAAAGGAAATGGACAACTTCCTGGATGCATACTCCTTACCAAGATTGACTTGTGAACAGACTAATAATGAACAATAATACTGAATCAAAGATAAAAAGTCTCCCATCATAAACAACCAAGATGGCTTCGTAGCTGAATTCTTTTTTTTTTAACTCTGCAATGACATTATTCATTTATTTTTTTCCCCATTAAGTTTATTGGTACATTTTTGGTATAAAATACAGTTACATTCATCATTGGGATCTTGTACCTTTACATGAGTATCTTGGTTCTTATTTTTTTCCCCTTCCCCTGCCCTCTCTTCACCCCCTACACCCCTCCCTATTTGCAAAGACGTTGTTTCCATTTTTTTTCCTCTTTTCATATTTTTTCCTTTCCCTTTTTTCCCTTCCCTTACCCCTCACAATTCCCCTGCTGTTTTAGACCTTTTCTTCCTGTTACACAATATCAGCTATGCATTTTTTAAATTACAATATTAAGATCTAGTAGACATTCCCACAGATTTTACAGAATTTAAAAGGATATAGAAAGCATATTACAAAAATAGTTTTGAAATAAATTTGAAAGTTTCTAAGAAGTACCTTGGAAGACAAATTAATGAAACTAACTCTGGAGGAAATATAAAATTTGAATAGTACCTATTAAAGAAAGTATATTCCTAGCTTGAAAACCTACCTATATGACAACAACAGGCTCATAAACATTTTAACTGATAAATTATATCAAACAATTAAAGCAGAAAAAAGAAGGAACACTTCTCCCCTCATTTTAGGAACTCAACACTGTGCTAATCCTAAAACTGGATAAAGATAATAGAAGAAAAAGTATGAACATAGATAGAAATTTGTTTAACAAAACAAACTATTGAAAGTCAGATCTGGCAGGATGTAGAAAGTGGTTTTGTTATAGGGATGGCAGTGTTGGTTCAGCATTGGAAGATCCACCCCCAAAAGTCATTATTTTAACAGAGAAAAGAAAAAAGCCATATGATCCTGTCACTAGTTGGAGAAAAAGTATCAGACTAAATTCCACAGCTGTTCATGGTAAAAGCTATCAGGAGCCTAGCAGTAGAACAGAAACTTCTCAACAGATTAAAGACATGTACTCCATACTTCCAGCGAGAATGCCCTAAATGGAGAAGATACAATGCTTTCTCCTTAAGGAATAGCTGAATTCTGAAAGAAAGAAAGAAAGAAAGAAAGAAAGAAAGAAAGAAAGAAAGAAAGAAAGAAAGAAAGAAAGAAAGAAAGGAAGGAAGAAAGAAAGAAAGAGAGAAAGAAAGAGAGAAAGAAAGAGAGAAAGAAAGATTAAATGAGAAGTAATTCTAATTCCTTCCCAATTGTTAAAAAAAAAAGAAAGAAGTGGAAATTGTTTTTCTACATTCATTAAATGAGGGCACCATTACCCCCATAACAAAACCACACAAGGACACAATGAAAGATGGAAACCACAGGCCAATATCCCTGGTGAACATAAGTACAATTCATCAGCTAAATAATAGCAACCCAAATGCAGCAGTGTATTAGGGTTATGGTTAGAGTTAGAGTTTGGGTTGCTCAGCAAAAGAAACAATCATCGCAGTGTAATGACAACCTATAGAATAGGAAAAATATTTGGAAGTTATATATCTGAAAAAGGGTTAATATCCAGAATCAATAAGGAACTCCAAAATCTTAATAGCATTAAAACATTTAACCTGATTTTTAAATAAATGAGTATCAGAACAAAATAGGCATTACTCAAAAGAAGACATACAAATGGCCAACACATACATAAAAATGCTTAATATCATTATTCACTAAGAAAGTCCAAATTGAAAATATAACAAGATACTATCTCATTCCAGTTAAAATGGCTATTATCAAAGAACAAAACAAAACAAAAAACAATTTCAAGTGAAGACATGGATAAAGTGAAACTCAAACGCTATAAATTAGAAAATAACTTAGTAAAGAAATTATGGAGAACAGCATGGAAGCTCCTCAAAAAGTGAAAATAAACTTACCATATGATCCTGCTATCTCACTCTAGGTATATAGCCAAAATAAATTAAATCAGGATACCAAAAAGGTAGCTTCAATCCCATGATTTATTTAAGCTCTACTCACTTTAACCAAGTAATAGCGATAACCTAAGTACTTCTCAACTGATGGATGGATAAAGAAAATGTGGCAGACATATATTATAGGATACTATTCAGCCATGAAAAGATTAAATGCTGTCATTTATGGCAAGACAGATGATGCTGAAAATGATTATGTCAAAGGAAATGAACCAGGAACAGAGAAAACTCTTTCCTGTGCGGAATAAAATATGTTGATCACTTTGTAATTTAGAATACAATTATGGTTACTAGGAGAGTGTGTACCAATATGTACCACTTTGTAGTTAAATGGGAGCAACATGTTTTTGAATGCTATTTTAAAGTAGAATGACTATAGATAATGGTATATACTATACATTTCGAAAGATTAGAAGTATTTTATGACAAAGAAATATGTGTCTTGGAACATAGGTAGACTTACTGCAATTTGTAAGTTTTACAATGTATACATGTATCGAAACATCACAAGATCCACTACAAATAAACTGTATCATATACTTAAAATGTACCAATAAGCTTAATGAAGAAATAAACCATAAATATATAAAATGTGCCATTTCTAAGCTGAGATAATTACAAACCAGATTTTTTTCGATTGAGCATAATCTCACAAGTCAGATTGTTTAGTACAGAAAGGATGCTTAACCTAATCAGATTTTAATGTGTACAAGAAATAAAGAATTTCAGAGTTCATCTGTTTCTGCTCCATACCCTGTATTAACCTGATTAATGCACACTGTCTTGGACCAATTGAACAACATATACGTCTACACATCCACTCACAGAAAGTGATATTTAAAATATGTATTTCATAGAAACCAGTAATAAAATATAGAGGTACAGTGCATGTATGTGGCCCTGGGTTTGATACCCAGAACCAAAAATTATGAACACAGTTGTAAGGCATAATTATTTTGTTATTCACATGAAAAAGAGAAATAATGATGCATGTTATAAATAGACAAATTTTCCTCTCAAATGAATTTTCATTCATTTTCATTTGAGACATCAAAGAATGAAAATGTTGATAACATAAAAGCCTGGCACTGTCTCACTATATGTCAACATTAATCTAAATTCAAACATTATATTTCCCAATATAGTACATAATATGAAGTGTTAAGAAATCTACTTTGTCTTTGGTATGATGCCCCTAAATTGTTGGATAAAGAATCAAAACTATCTCCTAAAGAATTATGAGTAAGATTTCATTGAGTTTTTTTTCTTAAATTTCAAGCAAACCAATTTTCAGAGAAAAACAAAATTACTTTTCACAATATAATAAAATCTGCTATTTTTTGTGATTTAAGTAAATTTTAGTAGTGATTTTCTGCCTTTACTTTCTTTCTAACATTGAAGAATTAAAATCTTTAGCTAAGAGAATTTTTATCTTCACACGAAAGATCTCAGTGATGTTCAAAACAATCTGTCGATGTGTTTTCTTGACTCAGGTGCATTCACATACATTCTGCTCCCCTGACAGATTATATTGATTAAGCTGAAAATAATTAGCATGGTAGAGTATATCTGGTTATATTAAAAAGTGTTTCAACATCTTTTTTCTTTTCCTTAAATTCTTTTATTGTTACATTTTAGGTGTACAATACATTTACATTTATCATTGGGTGCTTGTACCTGTACATGATGTATCTGGGTTCTTATTTTTTCCCCATTCCCTGGCCTCCTGTCACCCACTACCCTTCCCTATTTACAGACTCTGTTTCCACTTTTTCCTTTTTTCATAATTTTTCCTTTCCCTTCTTTCCTTTCCCCTTCCCCTCCCACTTCCACTACCCCTTTGGACCTTTTCTTCCTATTTTGAATTATCAATTATTCATTTTAATCATTTTAATCCTTATTTACACTTTCAGTTTCTCACACTACAGAAACTATTCAGTATCCACACATGTGTCCTATTTCGACATTCTGCTTTAAATATATCACAAGACAGATTTATGTGTGCTTATTTTAACTTTCTGGTAACCTATTCTGGTATCGTATTGATTTTTCTGTTTATTCTCAGCTTAATTTATCTTTTTTGATATCTGGCAGACATTTTCCCCAGTGAAATGCATGTTTCTTCACAAGTAATTATTGTATTCATCCACCATGTCCATTTCTCCATTTTATTTAATATTTTAATATTTAATATTTTCAGCTTAGAGAGTCCCTGTTTTCTCCCCCTCTGACCTTGCCTGGCAATATTTTAAAATCATTGTCAATTTTAATTTCATTGTCATCATTTCATCTTCATCTCTGATTGTTATAACATTTTCACTTCAGTTTTACTTTTTCATTTTTCTATGTTTCCTTCCCAAAGTACTCACTAGTAATTAACAGGAATCACCTTTTCCTTTTAGCCAAGAGCAGACTTTCATTTCTCTTATAAAAATTTTTCTTGTGGCTCTGTATTCATGTATTCATCCCATTAATATTCAATGAACATTCTGAGCTCCATTCACAAGGCACAGAGGTAAAATTAAACATCCTTATTATGACCCCATTCTTGGTACCACATTAATTCTATTTACATGGTTGCTGAAATGCATAACTATGATTCTTAGATGGTCATTCTCGCTAATACCTTTATATCTGTTCTTATCAAACTATGCGATCTTAATTTCTACTGCTATGCTCAGAAGTCATAGCTATAGGAAAAAATACTAATTTTTTAGTTTCCTGTAATCAATCCCTTTACTGAATATCTTTAGCCTTATTTGCTATACTTTCTCTGACATATGTAGCATTTGTCATTTGGTCTACATGATTTTACTCCTCTGTGACTTCACACATTCTCTCATTACTTGCTGACATTCCATTTTAACATTTTCCACTTGAAATGATTTATTTATCAATTAAAACTCAAATGTCACCTCTCTTGGAACATCTGTCTTATTTTCCCCTTGAGCTGGGTCAGGATTTTTTTTCTCTTCATTTTCAATACTCCCAGCGTCTTCCGTTCACAACACTTTTTCCTTGTACTGTAATTGTTTCCTTATCTATCTTCTGCATCAGGTTGGATCCTCCTTCCGGTTAGGTACTGGCCCCTTATTGGTCATCCCTAGATCAAAATCTTGTGTAGGACTCATACCCTGTATCACTAGTCCCTGATTAAAAATGGTACCTCATGTATTTATTTTTAAGTGAAGCCAAGTTTGCTGTTTTATTGTGGTAATAATACCTAACATAGACCTACCCTTCTTGCAAATTTTAGGTGTACATCAGATTATAGAAAATTGTATGCACATTTTGTACAATAGATTTCCAGAACTTACTTATCTAGCATATCTGTCGATTATTATCAATGAAGTAGTGATTGTCCAATTACCCAGTTCCTTCTCCATTCCCCAGCAGTCATCATTCTCTTCTGTGCTTCTATGATTTTGACTAATTTAGATACTTTTTTTTTGTATATCCTTTTATTGGTACATTTTAAGTGTATAGTATAATGACATTCATCATTGGAGATATGCACCTTTACATACTCCCTTGGTTCTTATTTTTTCCCCTTCCCCTGCCCTCCCTTCAACTCCTCCATCCCTCCCTATTTACAAAGACTTTGTTTCAATTTTTTCATTTTCTCATATTAATTCCATTCCTTTCTTTCCTTTCCCCCACCCCTCCCACTTCTCCCTCCCCTTTGCCCCTTTTCTTCCTATTTCACATTATCTATTATACCTTTTAGACCTTATTTACTCTTTCAGTTTCTACTTAATGGAAGTGGAATTATGCAATATTTCCTCTGTCACTGCTTATTTCACTTAACCTAATGTCCTCTAGGTCAATTCATTCTATAGAATATGGTAAAATTTCCTTCTTTTGCTGAAATATATATATATATATATATATATATATATATAAAATGTTTTCTTCATTCATTCATCTATTGATGGACATTTAGATTGCTTCCATCTATTCTCTACTGTGAACAATGCCGCCTTATTAGACAGTGCTCACTATACTCAGATGTAGAAGAGTGCAGACATCTGTCTGATCCCTGGAGACCCGAAGGATCCGGTCAAGGCCTTGGAGCCCACGGCACTGTCCCCCTGTGAGTCCGTATCAAGGGTCCGCACTGGAAGGGCCCAAGGGCCAGTGGTGGAAGCTAGAAAGTCTGTGCCCACGGGGTGAAGGATCTGAGCCAGATGGCTGAGGGATCTGCACTGGAGCCAGGAGATGACATTCAAGATGAAGACCAAGTTTGAAGCTCTCCTGAAAGAAGATGGCAGCCAAAGCTCCTTTGAAGCAAGACCGTCAAAAGCAGCATCCTCAGGAAAATCAGTAGCATATGATCTTCCTCTCCCATTCTCCTTTTATGCCACTGGAAACAATCCACAGGTGAGGGGGGTCTTCCACGCACAGAACCATGCTGACTCAGTTCAGCTGGGCGTTCCCACTCAAGTTGACCGTGAATGAGTCCACCACAGCCTCAGTGAACACATATATACAAATATCTCTTTCAAAAACTTTTCATTTTTCAAAATATATACACAGAAATGGGATTGTTGGGTCATATGATAGATATATTTTTACTTTTTTGAGAAACCATCATACCAGTTTCCATAGTAACTGTGTCATTTAAAAATTCTACCAAACCATATTTGCTTTTTATATAAAATTATTTTATTTTTAGAAATTTATCTTAATTGACAATAGTTGTGTGTATCTAACAAGTGTAATGCAATATGTTGATTTATACATACTCTGTGAAAAGTTTAAATCATACTAATTAGCAAACTGATGATCCCATCAACTTACGTTCTTCTGTGTGGTGAGAAACTATTCTTTTTTTTGAGAATATATTCTTTTAGCAACTTTCTTTTTTTTTTGTTAAATTCTTTTATTGGTACATTTTAGGTATACAACACAATTACATTTCTCATTGGGAATTGTACCTTTACATAATGCATCTTGGTTCTTATTTTCTCCCCATTCCTAGCCCTCCCTTCACGCCCGCCACCCTTCCCTATTTACAAAGACTTTATTTCCATTTTTTCCATTTCTCATCATTTCTCCTTTCCCTTCTTTCCTTTCCCCTGCCCCTCCCACTACCCTGACACCTTTGGACCTTTTCTTCCTATTTTGCATTATCAATTATTCATTCTAATCATTGGTACATTTTAGGTATACACTATAATGACATTCATCATTGGAAATTTGCACCTTTACATAGTCTCTCTTGGTTCTTATTTTTCACCCCTGCCCAGCCCTCCCTTCAACCCCTCCATTCCTCCCTATTTACAAAGATTTTGTTCCTATTTTTCCATTTTCTCATATTAATCCCATTCCCTTCTATCCTTTCCCCTAGCCCTCCCACTTCCTTCCCCTTTGCCCCATTTCTTCTTATTTCATATTACCTATTATACATTTTTAGTCCTTATTTCCACTTTCAGTTTCTCACACAAGAGAAACTATTTGGTATTTATATATGCATCCTATTTATTTCACTTAAGAGTATCCCCTCAATGTGCATCCACTTAGCTATAAATGTCTCTAATTTCTCATTTTTTATGGCTGAGTAGTACTCCAATTTATAAAAAAAACACATTTTCTTTATCCAGTCTCCAACTGATGGGCATTTGGGCTGTTTCCAAGTTGTAGCTATTACAAACTGTGCTGTTATGAACATGGGTGCACATATATCACTGTGATATGATTCTTTTAATTCTTTGGGGAAGATCCCCACCAGGGGAATAGCAGGGTCAAATGGGACTTCCAGTCCTAGTTCTTTGAGGTATCTCCATACTGATTTCCACAGTGGTTGCACCAGTCTACACTCCAACCAGCACTGGAGCAGGGTTCCTCTTTCCCCACAGCCCCACCAGCAATTGTTATTGGTGGATTTCATGATAGCAGCCATTCTTTCTGGAGTGAAGTGGAATCTCAGCATTGTTTTCATTTGCATCTCTTGAAGGACCAGTGATGTTGAACATTTTTTCATGTAATTATTTGCTATTTCTACTTCCTTGTCTGAGAAATGTCTTTTCATTTCAGATGCCCATTTTCAGATTGGGTCTTTAAATTTGGGAGGTCTGATGTTTTTAAGTTCTTTATAGATTCAAGATAGTAGACCTTTGTCTGAGGAAGAGCAGGTGAAGATTTTTTCCCACATTGTGGGTTGTCTCTTCACACTGCTTCTGGTTTCTCTTGCTGTGCAGGAGCCTTTTAATAAGAAGAGATCTCACTTGTTGATTGTTTGTGCTAGTTCACGGGCAACTGAGGTTTTGTTCATAAAATATTTTCCTACACTGATGTATTCAAGAGTTTTACCTAACCTCTGTTCCAGCTGGTTCAGAGTTTCTATTTTAATATTTAGATCTTTAATCCATTTTGATTTTAGTTCAGTGCACAGCAAGAGATATACGTCTGATTTTAATCTTTGGCAAGTTGAAGCCCAATTTTTCCAGCACCATTTATTAAAGAGGCTATCTTTCCTCCAGTGAGGGTGTTGGGCTCCTTTATCGAAAATGAGATGGCTGAGTGTGTCTGGAGTTGTTTCTGCATCTTCTAATCTGTTCCACTGTTCCTCAAGTCTGTTTCTTTGCCAGTACCATGCTGTTTTTATCACAGTAGCTTTGTAGTATAGTTTCAAGCTGGGGATAGTAATACCCCCAGCCATGTCTCTGTTACTTACAATTGTTTTTGCTATTCTGGGTCTCTTCTTGTTCCAAATGAATTTTTGGATTGTTTTCTCAAAGTCTATGAAGTATGCTACTGGGATCTCAGTTGGAATTGCATTAAATCTATATAGCAGTTTTGGAAGTATGACCATTTTCACTATATTACTCCTTCCTACCCAGGAGCAGGGGATGTCTGTCCATTTTCTGATATCATCTTCAATCTCTCTTTTCAGAGAGCCATAGTTTTCAGAGAAGAGGTCTTTGATTTCTTTCGTTAGGTTGATTCTTAAGTATTTCCGTTTTTTGGATGCTATTGTGAAAGGAATCGTTTGTCCTATTTCTCTCTCAGTGAGTCTGTCATTGGTGTAGAGGAAAGCTATTGATTTTTGTGTGTTGACCTTGTAACCAGCTGCTTGACTGAATTGGGTTATTATGTCTAGAAGAGATTTGGTGGACTTCTTGGGGTCTTCTATATACAGTATCATGTCATCTGCAAATAATGACAATTTGACTTCTTCTTTTCTTACCTTTATTCCTTTTATTTCTTTCTCTTGTCTAATTGCTGTGGCTAATGTTTCCAGAACTATATTGAAAAAGAGTGGTGATAGTGATCATCCTTGTCTTGTTCCTGATTTTAGTGTGAAGGATTTCAGTTTTTTGACCATTTTTTATGATATTGGCAGCTGGTTTTTCATAGAGGTTTCTATCAGTTTGAGGTAGGGACCATCTATTCCAATTTTTTTTAGGTTTTTATCATAAATGCATGTTGGATTTTGTCAAATGCTTTTTCTGCATCTATGGAGATAATCATATGGTTTTTGTCCTTGCCTCTATTGATATAGTGTATTATATTGATTGATTTGTGTATGTTGAACCATCCCTGCATCCCTGGGATGAATCCCACTTGATCAGGGTGTATGATCTTCTTGATGATCTTCTGCATTCTGTT
This sequence comes from Heterocephalus glaber, assembly GCF_053883595.1. Lineage (NCBI taxonomy): Eukaryota > Metazoa > Chordata > Mammalia > Rodentia > Bathyergidae > Heterocephalus > Heterocephalus glaber. The sequence goes on from NW_028258461.1 coordinate 2,400,785, forward strand.
TGCCAGTATCTTATTAATTATTTTTACATCTATGTTCATTAGTGAGATTGGCCTATAGTTCTCCTTTTTGGTTGGGTCTTTCTCTGCTTTGGGGATCAAGGTGATGCTTGATTCCAGGAATGAATTTGGAAGTATTGCTTCCCTTTCAATTTCATTGAAGAGTTTAAACAGTAGTGGCAGCAGTTCCTCTCTTAATGTCTTGCAGAATTCAGCAGTGAAGACATCAGGGCCCAGGCTTTTCTTAGTTGATCAGTTTTTAATTACGTTTTCAATTTCATTGGTTGATATTGGGTTGTTCAGAAATTTTAGGTCTTCTTCATTCAACTTTGGTAATTCATATGTATCTAGGAATCTGTCCATTTCTTCTGTGTTTTCCATCTTATTGGCATATAGGTTCTGGAAGTAGGTATTGATGGTCCTCTGGATTTCTGCTGGGTCTATTGTAATTTCACCCTTTTCAGTCCTAATTGCATGGATTTGGGCCTTTTCTTTCCTTTTTCTGATAAGGTTGGCTAAGGGTTTGTCAATTTTGTTGATTCTTTCAAAGAACCAACTCTTGGCTTCATTGATTTTTTGTATCATTCTCTTAGTCTCCATTGCATTGATTTCTCCTCTGATCTTTATAATTTCCTCCCTTATATGAGCTCTGGGCTTGTGCTGCTCTTCTTTTTCTAGAAGCTTGAGGTGCACCATCAGGTTAATTGGGGTCATCCTGTTTTCCTAATATGCATATTCACTGCTATGAATTTCTCTCGTAAGACTGCTTTCATTGTGTCTCATAGATTCTGATATGTTGTATTGTCATTGTCATTTAATTGAAGGAACTGCCTGATTTTTTCTTTAATTTCCTCTGTGACCCATTGGTTATTCAGAAGTGTGTTGTTCAATTTCCACATGTTTATGAAATTTTTCCAATTTCTTCTACTATTGATCTCCAATTTCATCGCACTGTGATCAGAGAATATACAGGGGATAACTTCAATTCCTTTACACTTACTTAAACATGTTCTATGAACAAATATGTGGTCTATTTTGGAGAATGACCCATGTGCAGCTGAGAAGAATGTGTATTCTGATTGTGTGGGGTGGAAGACTCTGTAAACATCTGTTAAGTTCATTTGTTCAAGAGTTCAATTGAGTTCTAGTATTTCATTACTTATTTTTTGTCTAGTTGATCTATCCATTTGTGACAGTGGGGTGTTGAGGTTCCCCACTACAACTGTATTAGTGCATATATGACTTTTCATGTCCGTTATTATTTGTTTTATATAGTTGGGTGCACTAGTGTTTGGTGCATAAATATTTATGATTGTCAACTCTTCCTCTTGGATTGTTCCCTTTACAAGGATGTAGTGTCCTTCTTCATCTCTCTTAATTAGTGTTGATTTGAAATCTACTTGATATGCAAAGTGGATAGCTACTCCTGCTTTTTTTCAGGTTCCCATCGCATGGAGTATTGTTTTCCACTCTTTAACTTTCAGTCTATGAGTTTCCTTTTGAATTAAGTGTGATTCTTGTATGCAGCATATTGTTGGATTTTGCTTCTTGACCCACTCTGCCAGTCTATTTCTTTTGATTGGTGAATTGAGACCATTAACATTGATGGTTATAAGTGAAACCTATTGACTTCTCATTGCCATGACTTTTTCCTATTGTTGCGTTTTCCCCCTTTACATTTAATTTTTGTCATGGCAGATGGGTTCATTCTGCTTTGCTTCCTGGGGTTGTGATCTTCAATGTCTGTTCCTAGGATATTGTGTAAAATTCTTTGGAGTGCTGGTTTGGCCTTCACGAAGTTCCTAAGGTGCTCTTTGTCATGAAAGTATCTTATTTCTCCATCCATTTTGAAAGATAGTTTTGCAGGGTACATCAATCTGGGTTGGAGGCTGTTTTGTTTTAGGGCTTGGAATATGTCACTCCAAGCTCTTCTTGCCTTGATGGTTTGTGTTGAGAAGTCTGCTGTGATTCTGATGGGCTTTCCTTTGTATGTGATTTGTTTCTTTTCTCTAACTGCTTGTAGAACTTTGTTCTTCTGTTGAGTTTCTGGAATCTTAACAGTTATATGATGATGTGTAGATTTGTTTTGATCAAGGCTATTTGGGGTCCTATATACCTCACTTATCTGTATGTCAAGCTCTTTTCCCCTGCTTGGGAAGTTTTCTGCCATTATTTCTGTTAAGATTTTTTTATGTCATCTGCACTCTCTCCTGTTTCTTCATTGACTCCAATCAGTCTTATGTTATTCTTCTTTGCATATTCTAGTGTTGGGAGCAATGCTACATAATTCTAGGGAAAAATCATTTGGTTAGCCTAGTTCTCTTGTCTACAGTCCAGCTACAGAATAACTCCAGTTTGGCCTCCGGTCACAACTGAGACTTCAGTGATCCAGTGATGCTGTGATTCTCCAGGACAAGAGACATCCTGGGAGAACAAACATCTGCTCAGTTCCTTGTTGTTCTTGGACTGCTAACATCTTGTTTGCCCGAGATGTACTGAACTCTCTGCAAGCCTTCTGTTACACCTTCTTTATCCCAGTGTGAGCTATTGAACTCTCTGCAAGTCATTTGTTACGAGGTACTGAATAAAAGGTGTGGTAAGCTGGGGGTTTTTGTCTTTGCCGCCCAGAGCAGCACTGATCAGACCCAAAGCTCAGCTTCTTCTCAGTCTCATTTTTCTACCTTTCCTGTAATTCACCGTGTGCTGCCATGGCTCGCAGGAGACCAGGACTCACTGCAGAGGTTCTGGTAATGTCCCCTTCCCCTGTCCCCTACAATCTAGCAGCTGCTGGATTGATTTCTCATGTTCCCTTATAATTTTGAAGCAATTTTTCTTTTCCTGGTCATTATTTGCAATCTTATCTTCTATATCTAAAATTCTGTCCTCACATTGGCTCATTCTGCTGTGTAGACTTTCAGTGGAGATTTTCATGTCCTGGAAATCTATTTGCATCTGTTTTATGGATTCCATTTGTTTCCTATATTGGGATTCCATCATGTTCCTGAGCTCTTCTCTAGATTTATTAATCATGTCTTGCACTAGGAGCACAATTTCTCCTGTTATCTGAGAAATTATTTCTGATTTTATTTTTTCCAGATCCCCTTTTTTTTTGTTGCCAGTTCAGTGGGTCCAGGTTGTTGAGTATCAGAGTGTTCAATCTCATTTCCCTTTGGGGTTGCTGTAGGTGATCTGGAAGTCTGGTTTTGAGATTTATTTACGTGTTTTCTCATTTCGACTGGGGAGGGCTGTTTGCGCCTGCATGGATTACCTCCCCTGAGCTGGGAGAGGTGGGACAGAGGCCAGGAGCAGTGGTAGGGATGGTGGCCTAAAAGTCCTTTCCTCTGTGCTGGGAGCAGCGGGAGGGATGGTGGCCAGGAAGCCCCTTCCTCTGGACCGGGAGCAGTGGGATGGTGTCTCAGAAGCCCCTACTTCTGGGCCGGTGGCAGCGGGACTCAGTACTGTGGTCTGGTAGTCTGGTGTCCTCTGCGTCTTTGTAGTGTGGAACCAAGTGGCTGCCTGTCTGCAGCAGGCTGATTCGGTGTGTTCTGGGCAACTCGCGACCTCTTTTAGCAACTTTCAAATGTACAATGTACAATCAGTAAGTGTCATCACCATGCAGTTCAATGGATCACTAAAACTTATTTCTGTAGTCTGATTAAAATTTTGTACCCTTTGATCAACATCTCCCCTTTCCTCATTTTCAATCAGTTTTACAGAATTATTGCAAAGATAATAGAGTAAATTTCCTTATATTCCACACCCAGTTCCTCTTGTTATGTACATCTGGCATTAGTATAATATGCTATGCCCATTACTGACCAATTTTGTTTCATTCGTATTAACTAAAATTTTTTCTTAGGTTTTCCGCTTTTCTCTAATGTGTTTTTCTGTACCAAAATCCCAACTAAAATTCTGTATTACATTTGCTAATTGTACCTTCTTATGTTCCTTCTCTTGGTTGGGACAGTTTCTCTTCCTTTTAATGATCTTGAGAGTTTTGAGGAGTACTGGTTAGGGGTCTAAATAATTTCCTTCGAATGATAATTGATAATTTTCCTGATGATTAGACTAAGGTAATCGATTATGACTACAAAAGTAAAATTCTATTCTCATCACATAGTATCAAGAGTAGATATTACCAACATGATTTATTAATGTTGATGTTAATCTTGATATTCCGGCTGAGGTATTGTTTATGAAGTTCTACTATTTTTCCCTTTTTTCTTCATTTACATAATGGAGTCTTTGCATAATTTACAATTAAGGAATGTGATGCCATAGACAAATCTCTAGGCCTGGATTATCTATATAAATTATCTGAAAATATTCTGCATATGAACTTTTTCCTACCTCATATTTATTTATTCCACAATTTATTTGTATAACTATGAACACATAGCTTTTTTACACTTCGGTTTATAATCTACTACTGATTTATATGTTTTCTTTCTTAACTTTCTAGCTTTAAGTTGGGCATGGTGGGACATAAACACGGGAGGAAGAGGCAGGAGAATCTTGAGTTAGATATCCACCTGAGCTACATAGTGAATTTCAGGCCGTCCTCGACTACATAGTGAGGACTTGTCTCAGAATATCAAAGAAACAAATAAAAAGTTTTTCATTTTCAGTTAGTTGGCTTTTGTATCCCTTTGATATAGCCCAGTCATTATGCTTTTTTAAAGCATGTTCGTTTTATATATCTCCTACCTCCATCCTAGAATCAACCATTTCTCTAAGAAAACCTGATACTTTTTTCATTTTTTATATTATATTCGAAAATAAAACCTGGGTGCAGTAAGTCCATTGCTAGGGGATGTCATTGCTTCTTCACCATTCAGCTGGAGGAACAAGGAGATATTTATGTTTATATTAATTGAGATAGATAGATATATATGTGTGTGTGTATGTGTGTGCTTGTACATGTATGTATAAGATAACAATTTGGTATTTATATTAAACTACACTTAAGTTTATACCAATATTTCCTACTCTAATCCTTTGCTATTTGAATTATAATCTTCCCACATTGCTTATCTATAAACATCTATTCCAAAAATGAGAAATTTGGTTCCCATCTTCAAACATCCATTAACTTAATTGTTCAAGTCCAATATATATGTAAAGTAATTTCAGAATTATAGCAGGTACCTGCATGGGAACCAACTTTATCAAGTATATTATTCTCACACTGGTTTCCTTTGCCTTTAGTTACACAAAATCTACCCATTTCCAAAGTCACTTAGATCAGTTGCTTATTTCTCTAACAACCTTCTTCAAGGGCATCGCTTCACATATTTGGAATACTTTTTGATTATTTGGTCACATTATTTCATTCTTGGATCTATCCACCTCCTCAATGATTTCCAAGTTTGTGTACATTAATGTTTACTATGTGTTCTATACAGTTCTATGCATTTTGACACATATTTAATGCTATATGTTCACACTTGCAATATCTCATAGAATAGTAAACTGTCCTAAAAGACAAAGCAAAACCGAAAAAAAGAAAATAACGTTTCACCTCTGTAACTTTCTCTGCCTTTCTGAACTCCTCAATTTGTTTACTGTCACTATAGTTTTCTTTTTCAAAATGTAATGTAATTTGAAGTCAAAGAGTCCTCTTTCACTTAGCATTAGATACATATAATGTACTGGTGTATTTTTGTAGATGGAATTCTCTTTCCTTTCAATCACCAGCTGAATCTTATTCCATTTTGTGTGTGTACAGCAGTTTGTTTATCCATTTTCTATTGAAGAATGGTTTAGTTGCTTTCAGTGACTGGCTGTTAGAAGTAAAACTACTAAAAAACTTACCATGGGAGGTTTTTGCAGAAATAAGATTTCAAGTTAATTGAATAAATACTAATAACCATGATAGTTCGATTTTAAGGAAAAATAATGTTTTATAAGAAACTTCCTAACTGTCTTCTAAAGCGATTTTCCCATTGCACCTTCTCATCACCAGTACCACACCTTCCCCAGAAGAGGGCAAGGTTACCATGCATTCATCCTGAGCCATTCTAATGGGCACGTGATAATATTTTATTTCTATTTTAATTTGAAATTGCCCGATGACAAATGATGTTGAATAACTTTTCATATGGTTATTGCTATCTGTTCATTTTCTCTAGTGAGTTTTATCATCTATTTTATTTTGTTAAATTATTTTATTGGTACATTTTAGGTATACAACACAATTACATTTCTCATTGGGAACTTGTACCTTTACATAATGCATCTTGGTTCTTATTTTTTCCCCATTCCTAGCCCTCCCTTCACCCCCTCCACCCTTCCCTATTTAGAAAGACTTTATTTCCATTTTTCCCATTTCTCATCATTTTTCCTTTCCCTTCTTTCCTTTCCCCTGCCCCTCCCACTACCCCTACCCCTTTGGAACTTTTCTTCCTATTTTGCATTATTGATTATTCATTCTAATCATTGGTACATCTATTTTATCAATTTTTAAATGTTTTTGCTTTGTTATTCCTTAATTTTAAGAGTTATTTATATATATATTTTAAAGTGCTTTCCAAATATTTCCCCAAGTCTGTTTCTTGTCCTCTCAAGCTCCTCAGGGTGTCTTTTTCAGAGCACACACTTTTAATTTTAATAAAATCCCCCTTAATTCTTTTATTTCTTTTCCCTATTGATGCTTTTGTACTGCATCTAGGAAACATTGAAATTGACACCATATACATGCACAGGATCATTATGGACTATTACTAACAACTATATGTGAGCAAACTACAAATAGAAGAAATGGATTCATTTCCAGGCAGATAGAACTGAAATGGAACAATGAAGACATTGAAAAGTTGAAAAGATCAATGAGTATTAAGATTGAATCAGTAATGAAATGTTTTCCAATATAGAAAATCCCAGCCTTGGATATCTTTACTGCTGTATTCAGTCACATATTTAATGAAAAGCTAATACCAATGCTTCACAAACTATTTTAAGAAATTAAAAGGGAGAAAACTCATCCAAACTGTTTCTTTGAAACCAAGTATGTCCTAATAGGAAAACTTGACAAAGACACCCAAAATATTATACATCAATATCCCAGATAAACACAGATGTAAATATCCTTTAAAAAATACTAGCAAATAAAAATTCACCAGATACTCCATCAGGATCAAGCAGGTTTTATCCCAGAGATCCAAGGATGTCATATGATATACAAATCAATAAACACAATACACTACATCAGATTAAAGGACAAAAAACATGGGATAATCTCAATGGATGCAGAAAAAGGTACTCAACAAAGCTCCACATTTCTTTATAATAAATCTCTGAACAAAATAGTTATAAAAGAATGTACCACAACAAAAAAGTCTTTATTTAACAAATCCATAGCTAACATTTGATTGAATGGGGAAAAGCTGAAAACATTGCCTCTAATATTGAAAAAAGAAAAGGATATCCATTTTACCACTTTTAAAAAAATTAGTACCATAAGTCTTAGGCAGAACATCTAGACAAAAGAAGGAAACAAAAGGCATATAAACAGAAAGGGAGGAAGTGAGGACATCTGTGTTTGCAAATAACATGATTCAATGTAGAGAAAAATCTGAAGACCAAAAATTCTGTTTTAACAGATGAATGAATCCATGAAAGGTGCCATACACAAATTCAATACAGAAAAATCAGTAACATTTTTATATGCCAATAATGAACCTTCTGAGAAAGAAATTGAGAATGTCATCTCCTTCACAATAACAACAGAAAATTAAATTTCTAGGAGCAAATTTACATGGGAATAAATTAACAGTAAAGAAAGTTACAAAATACTGATAAAAGAAATTAAAGAAAACACAGCAAATGGAAAGATCTCTGATGCTCTTGGTTTAGAAAAATTAATAATTTTTTAAAAAAATCCATATAAATAAAGCAGTTTATAAATTTAATGCAAGTCTCTTGAATATATTAATGCTATTCTTTATAGAAATTGAAAAAAATGTCCTAAATTCATTTAGAAGCACAAAAAGCCCTAAACAGTCAAAAATTCACAAATTTGGAGACCATAAAAATCTAATTTCGAGACACGCTAAAGGGCTATAGTAAACTTAACATCGTGGTATTGGCATGAAAAACAACAAAATGACAAATGGAAAAGAATAGAGACCACAGAAATAAATGCACACATCTACAACTGATTCTTTATAAATGTTTCAAAATCATACATTGAAAGTGAAGAACTTCTTCAATAAATGGTGCTGGAAAACTAGAAAAGAATGACCTCGATCTCTCAGAACATACAAAAATCAACTCTCAGTGAATCAAATGCCTAAATGTAAGACCTAAAACTATGAAACTACTAGAAGGAAACAAAAAGAAAATCCTTCAAGATGCTGGTATTAGAAATAAGTTTTGAAAAAAGACCTCAACAAAAACAGGCAGCAAATGTAAAAATAGACAAATGGAATTAATATCAAACTAAGGAGTTTCCCCACATCAAAAATCAATGCAAGGAGCTAAGACATAACCTCCATAGTGGGAGAAAATATTTGCAAAGTATCTATTCAATAAGAGATAAATATCTAGAATTTATAAAGAACTAAAAAATTGAATATCAGAAAAAATTATAATAAAAATTGGAAAAATAACCTGTGTAGATAAGATTTTAAAGCCTGAACCCTTAATTTTATGTGCCCATTGGCTAGGGTAATGGTTCTCAGCTCTTTGGTCAAACACCAGTGGAGATATTGCTATGAGAATATTCTTTTAGATGTGTCTAACACTTAAATTAGAATTTAAGGAAAGCACATAATCTTCAATAGTGTTGGTGGGCCTCATCTAATCGGCTGATGGAATTAAGAGCATAAAAGACAGATCTTGCAAGAAAGAGGAGATTCTGCCTCCAGACTGCCTTTAGACTCAAATTACAAAATAAAATTCTGTCAAAATCTTTAATCTGCTGGACTTCCCTGCAGCTTGTCTACTTGCTAGGCCCCGTAATTGTATGATAAAATTCCTTAAAACCAATCAATCAAGTTCTCACTCTCCAACTAAAAATGACTGACACATCTTTAAGATCTATCAATATGAAATTTCTAGACAAAAAAACAAAGAAAATAATTATAGTTGCTTTTTATTTGCCAAACCTTTTGAAATACAATACCAAATGCAAAACTTTTTGTCAAATAAATTGAAAAATATAGTTTTTTTATAAATTTAACAAAAGAATCAAACAAGTCATTGTAATTAATCAACACAGAAGTATTTTTCTCTTCAAAATATATTGTTTTCAAAGTGCAAAGGTAAACCAAATTTAGAAGAAAATATTTGCAAAAAACTCCCAACAAAATACTTGTGTCTATCCCACACAAATAGCTACTCTAATACAAACAACCTAATCACAGTGAGAAAAAATATTTGAATAGACAATTTAATGAAGAAAATAAACGCATATCACATAAGTACACAAATTTATATTGAACATAATTATTCATTAGGGACATGTAAAATAAAAACATATTGTGATACTCCTACACTTCCATTAGAATGTCTACAATTTTTAAAAAGTCTTTTATCAAATGTTTGGTGAACACTTGGCAAAAGCAGAACTCTCATATAGTTCTGGTAGGAATGTAAAATGTACAGGTTCTTCAAAATAGTTTAGTGATTTTTTTTCTTAAATTCTTTTATTGGTGCATTTTAGGTAAACAATACATTTACATTTATCATTGGGTGCTTGTACCTGTACATGATGTATCTTGGTTCTTATTTTTTTCCCCATTACCTGTGTGCCCTTCACCCCCTCCACCCTTCTCTATTTACATAGACTTTGTTTCCATTTTTTTTCTTTTTTCATAGTTTTTTCTTTCCCTCCAGTTTAGGGATTTTTAAAAACAATAAATATACAACTAGACAAAATAACATTGTCTACTTGTAGGCTATCCAAAAATTTTTTAAATGCCCACAAATAGACCTGTATATTAATGTTTATAGCAGTTTCATATATAATAGTTATAAACTAGAAACAACCTTACATATATCTTCAGATCAACAGAGACATAAATTTTGTGATGTATCTATGTTTTGGTATAGTATTTGGCAAATGAAAATTAACAAACTATTGTTAAATTCATCAACATAAGTTAACTTCCAAATAATTGTGATAAATGATAGAAAGCATGCCAAAATATGATAGCTTAATACAAGATTTCATTTATACATAACTCTAAACAAAGTAAACTAATTCATGGTGGTAGAAAGCAGATCTGGTAACCAGGCAGGGCCAGAGATTGTTCAAATAAAGGAATTAAAAGAACATGAAGAATTTTGGGGTATTATGAATATACTCATTATCTTTATCATGTTTATGGTCTCATGAATATATACTTATGGCCAAAGGCATCAAATGGTGTCTGTTAATTATGTTCTCTTTAACATAGGTCAATTTTACTGTGACAAAACTGTCAAGGATACAAAGACCAACACTTCAAAGCAAGCACTTTCATGAGTTGGCATGTACAGTGGCAACTTGATTATTCTAGCTGTTTGGTGTCATTAAGGGATTGTTCTAAGCTTACTTGGGATTCTAGGTTCACCAGAAAAGAGAATACTCTAACTTTAAAAGAGATTAAGAAACATAGCACACAGAATCCTGTCTACAAAGAACAGTTTTGAGTAAAATTGCTAAATTTGAAGACAGACTTGGTTTTAGAAGATACTGGTAAATTATTATTAATTTTATTTTACTTTATTTCTTTTTTTTTTTTTTGGTACCTGGATCGAACTCAGGACCTTGTGCTTGCGAGGCAGGTGCCCAGGTGCCGGAACCACTGAGCTAAATCCCGGGCCCTAAGTATCGTAATTTTAATTGACTCCATGATGTAAATTTCTTAGTTTGGACATTTTCAATATTTGAGGTTAACTGTTAAAATAGCTACAATTACTGTATAATCCTTCTGTACTGAAAAATAAAATGTAGTAAGGAAAATGCTCAGAAAGAGGTTTTTGGTTAGTGTTTTCAAGCTGAGTACTTGATATTCAGGAACCAATTACTGTTATTAGGTGAGAGATGCATGTTTTGTTGTACACATAATAAATATGGTGCTTTGGTCCTCTGGACAATAGGTAAGCATTTTGAATAAAATCTGTAGTGATGGCAATGACATTATGATGCTCCATTTATATTCCTAGGCCTGGCACGATAGGCATCAAGTGATTACATAATAAAGCTTTATCATGCTTTTCTCTAAACACCAGTGTATGAGGAAAAAGGCAGTGCATTAAAGTCCATTAAACATTCTCTATTCTTTTTCACTCACTGTGGCCTTTATAATGCCTCTTATTAGGCTTTCCTTTTTTTCATCTACACCTGCTCTCTCATATTATAGTTAGGTAACAGTTAATTTTGAATTTCAACTTCTTGGGTTTGGGACCTGCACAGGGATTTAATTAGTAAAGCACACTTTTGGGTGGATCATGGAGGCATGGCCTTGGACACTATATCTGGTCCCTAGGCACTTCCTATTTGGTACTGCTCCTCTGCTCTACTTTCCAATGTCTATTATATAAACAATTTCCCTCTGGCATATCCTTCCACAGTGATGTTTCTAGTGTTGGATCCAGGTGACCATGGACTGAGTCCTCCAAAACCATGAACAAAATTAAATCTCTCCTTTCTAAATTATGGGTTGTTGTGTATTGTGGCTCAGCCACCAAAATAAATAAATAAATAAATAAACAAATAATAAAAAGCTGACTAATATAAATTACATTAGAACAAAACCTTTCTACTTATTCTGTTCTATGAGCAAAACAGAATCAATTTAATCATTTATTTATTCAACAAATATTTTTTTCTTAAATTCTTTTATTGGTACATTTTAGGTACACAATATATTTACATTTATCATTGGGTGCTTGCACCTGTACATGATTTATCTTGGTTCTTATTTTTTCCACATTCCCTGTGCACCCTTCACCCCCTCCACCCTTCCCTATTTACTAGACTTCATTTGCATTTTTTTTCTTTTCTCATAATTTTTTCCTTTCCCTTCTTTCCTTTTCCCTTCCCCTCCCATCAACCCTACCCCTTTGGACCTTTTCTTCCTATTTCAAATTATCAATTATTCGTTTTAATCATTTTAACCCTGCATGCCAATTGCAGTGATTCCTAACTCTGTGCATTATAATTATCTGTACTGTTTTTAAAATCTAGAAAGTTATAAGCCCTACCACTCAGAATTCCAACTCAATGAGGCTGTTATGAAACCTGCAGAACTGTATTAGAATAAGAACAAACAAAAATATCACAAGTGTTTCTTATTCCGAAGTGGGCTTGAGATCCACTGGCCATCTGTGTGCCATACTCTGTGTTAGTCACTGAAAATCACCTCTGGATGTGATAGATTTATATTTCTTGTCCTTCTTGAGTTTGTACTCTTAGCTTCTTATTCATAGTGTAGTCTTATGATTTTAGATGTGGTTTTAGGCCATTCGTGCTGCTGTAATGTAAAACCAGAGACTGGGAAGCTTACAAGCAATAAACGTTTAGTTCTCACAGTCCTAGAGGCTGGGAACTCAAAGATCAAAGTGCCAGGAGATTTGATACTTGGTGAATACTCACTTTCTTGTTCATACAATTCCATTTTACTGTGCCCTCACATGACAAAAGGGGCAAGGAATCTCTTTGGGTTCGTTTTAAAAATAGTACTAATCTTGGCCGGGTATTTAGCTCAGTGGTTTCACCACCTGCTGCGCAAGTGCAAGGACACGAGTTCAATCCCCAATACAAAAAAAAAAGGTACTAATCTAATTTATAAGAACAACACCCTCATGTCTTAATCACCTAGCAGATTCTTGACTTCCTGTCATCACAATGAGCATTGGGATTTCAACACATGAATTTTGGGCAAACCCCACCAAATAATTTCCTTCTCCTATGCCCAATAGTCATTCTATCCCAAGTTGTTAAAAAAATATTAACAAGTTCTAGCAACAACTCTAAAACCTAAAACCCCAAATCTCATGTAGGATCATCCAAATCTGAAATGGGTGAGATTACTGGTCCAATTCTTCCTGGGAACCCAAACAAGTTATGTATTTCCAAAATGTAGTGGTGGAATAGGCACCAAGTAAATATCTCTGATCCAAAAGAGGAAAATAGGAACAAAGAAAGGAATAATGGAATCCTAGTTAAGTCCAAGCTACAAGTCAAATTCCACAAGATCTTAAGGCTGAGAGAAATGATTTTAGTTCCATGTTGTGCTATCCGGGCCTACTGGGGTAGATGCTCCACCATCTGGACCACTGGGGCAGCAGGACTGAGTCTGTGGCTTGGTTGGAAAGGGGGAAAGGTGTTTTCTGTTGAAATGGCAAATTTCAATTTGGACATATTTAGTGAGTGTGAAAATATGATATTCAAACCAGTATGTCCTGTTGATGTCTGCTATAGATGGAATATTTGTTTTGCTGCAGAATGCATCAGTGAGCTGGGGTATAGTTCACTAAAACTTTATTGAAGGACATTTAAATTTTAATTTTATTTAATTTTTATTTATCAATACATATAATTCTTCTATTATTTTAGCAAGCACTTCAAAATATAAAAATTACCCTTAGTTTCCTGGCCAACAAAAAACCAGCACTAGAGAAACTATTTGGTATTTACACATGTGTCCTATTTATTTCACTTAAGAGGATGACCTCAATATGCATCCATTTAGGTATAAATGTCTCTAGTTTCTCATTCTTTATGGCCGAGTAGTACTCCATTTTATAAAAAAAACCCATATCTTCCAGTTAATGGACACTTGGGCTGTTTTCAAGTTTTTGTTATTACGGACTGTGCTGCTATAAACATGGGAGCACATATATCACTTTGGTATGATTCTTCTAATTCTTTTGGGAAGATAGCCAGCAGGAAATAGCTGGGTCGAATGGGACCTCTAAGCCTACTTCTTTGAGGTATCTCCATACTGATCTCCACAGGGGTTGAACCACTCTGTACTCCCACCAACAATGGAGAAGGGTTCCCTTCTCCCCACGCTTCCGCCAACATTTGTTATTGGTTGATTTCTTGATAGTAGCCATTCTTTCTGGGGTGAGGTGGAATGTCAGTGTTGTTATCATCTGCATCTCTCGAATGACCAGAGATGTTGAACATTTTTTCATGTATTTATTTGCTGGTTTTACTTCTTTGTCTGAGAAATGTCTGTTCATTTCAAAAGCCAATTTTTGAATTGGGTCTTTGAATTTGGGGGGTCTGTTTTTTTTCAGTTCTTTATATATACTAGATAGTAGTCCTCTGTCTAGGTACACCTGTTAAAATTTTTTCCCACATTGTTGGTTGTCTCTTAGCTCTGTTGGTGGTTTCTCTTGCAGTGCAGAAGCTTTTTAGTAAGATGAGATCCCACTTTTTGATTTTTTGTGCTAGTTCAAAGACAACTGAGGTTTTGTTCATAAAATATTTTCCTATGCCAATGTCTTCAAGAGTTCTACATTACCTCTCTTCCAGCCAGTTTATTGTTCCTGTTTTAATATTTAGATCTTTAATCCATTTTGATTTTAGTTTAGTGCATGGTGAGAGATATAAGTCTAGTTTTAATCTTTGGCAAGTTGAAACCCAATTTTTCCAGCACCATTTATTAAAGAGGCTATCTTTCCCCCAATGAGGGTGGTTGGCTCCTTTGTCAAAGATGAGGTGGCTTAGTATATCTGGAGTTGTTTCTGCATCTTTTAATCTACTACACTGATCCTCGCGTCGGTTTCTTTGCCAGTATCATGCTTTTTTTTTTTATCACAGTAGCTTTGTAGTATTGTTTCAAGTTGGGGATTGTGATGCCCCCAGCCATGTCTCTGTTGACTAGAATTGCTTTTGCTATTCTAGGTCTCTTCTGCTTCCAAATGAATTTTTGGATTGTTTTCTCTCTTTCTGTGAAGTACATTGTTAGAATTTCAATTGGCATTGCATTAAATCTATATAGTAGTTTTGCAAGTATGGCCATTTTCACTATATTGCTTCTTCCTACCCAGGAACAAAGGATGCCTTTCCATTTTCTTATACCCTCCTCTATCTCATTTTTCAGTGTGCTGTAGTTTTCAGTGTAGAAGTCTTTTTCTTCCTTTGTTAGATTAATTCCTAGATATTTCATTTTTTTGGATGCTATTGTAAAAGGAATTGTTTCCCAAATTTCTCTCTCAGTGAGTCTATTTGTGTGCAAGAAGGCTATTGTTTTTTGAGTGTTGACCTTATATCCAGCTATTCTACTGAATCTGTCAATTAAATCTAGAAGTCTCTTGGCAGAGTTTTTTGGGTCTTCTATGTAAAGTATCATATCATCAGCAAATAATGACCATTTAACTTCTTCCTTTCCTATCTTTATTCATTTTATTTCTTTCTCTTGTCTAATTGCTGTGGCTAATGTTTCCAGACCTATATTGAACAGGAGTGGTGATATTGGGCATCTTTGTCTTGTTCCTGGTTTTAGTGTGAAAGTTTTCAGTTTTTTACCATTTAGTATGATGCTGACTGTTGGTTTTTCATAGATAGCCTTAATCAGGTTGAGATAAAGATCTTCTATTCCAATTTCCTTGGGGTTTTTATCATGAAATGGTGTTGGATTTTGTCGAATGCTTTTTCTGCATCTATTGAGATGATCATATGGTTTTTGTCCTGGGCTCTGTTAATAAAGTGTATTACATTTATTGATTTACATATGTTGAACCATCCTTGCATCCCTGGGATAAATCTAACTTGGTCAGGGTGTATGATCTTCTTGATGACCTTTTGTATTCTCTATGGGAGTATCTTGTTGAAGATTTTTGCATGTATGTTCATTAGGGAGATTTGCCTGTAGTTCTCTTTTTGGGTTGGGTCTTTCCCTGGTTTTGGAATTAAAGAACCACTTGTTTCCAGGAATGAATTTGGAAGCCTTGCTTCCCTTTTCATTTCCTTGATGAGTTTAAAGAATAATGGTGATAGTTCCTCTTTAAATGTCTTGTAGAATTCAGCAGTGAAGCCATCAGGGCCTGGGCTTTTCTTTGTTGATGAAATTTTTTATTACCTTTTCAATTTCACTCATTGTAATTGGGCTGTTTAGAATTTCTATATCTTCTTCATTTAACTTTGGCAATTCACATGTATCTAGGAATCTGTCCATTTCTTCTGTGTTTTCCATTTTATTAGAGTACAGGTTCTAAAAGTAGGTGTTGATGATCCTCTGGATTTCTGCTAGATCTGTTGTGACTTCACCTATTTTGTTCTTAATTGCTTGGATTTGAGCCTTTTCTTTCCTTTTTTGATAAGGTTGGGTAAAGGTTTATTGATTTTATTTATTCTTTTGAAAAACCAACTCTACTCATTAATTTTTTTGTATTGTTCTCTTAGTCTCCATTGCATTGATTTCTGCTCTGATCTGTATAATTTCCTCTCTTGTATGACCTTTGGGTTTGTTATGCTTTTCTTTTTCTAGGAGCTTGAGGTTCTGCATTAGATTATTTATTTGAGTTCTCTCTGTTTTCCTAATATGGCCATTCACTGCTATGAATTTCCCACATAGAACTGCTTTTATTGTGTCTCATAGATTCCTGTATGTTGTACTGGTATTATCATTTACTTGTAGAAACTGTCTAATTTCTTCTTTGATTTCCTCTGTGACCCACTGGTTTTTCAGGAGGGTGTTGTTATTCAATTTCCATGTGTTTGTGGGAGTTTTGTGGTTTCTTATGTTACTGATCTCCAATTTTATTGCACTATGATCTGAGAGTATACAGAGGGTAACTTCAGTTTTTTTACATTTACTTAGGCATGTCCTATGACCTAGCATGTGGTCTATTTTGGAGAATGACCTGTGTGCAGCTGAAAAGAAGGTGTATTCTGATTTTGTGTGATGGAACACTTTGTAAACATCTATTAAGTCCATTTATTCAATAGCTTGGTTCAGTTCTAGAATTTCATTGTTAATATTTTGTCTATATGATCTGTCTATTTGTGATAGTGGGGTATTAAGGTCCCCCCTGCAATTGTATTAGTGCTTATTTGGTGTTTCTTGTCTTTTAATATTTGTTTTGTATAGTTGGGAGCATTCGTATTTGGTGCATATATATTTAAGATTGTCATCTCTTCCTTTTGGATTACTCCTTTCACAAGCATATAGTGACTATCTCTGTCTCTCTTAACTAGTTTTCATTTGAAATCTACTTTGTCTGAAAATAGGATTGCTATGCCTGCTTTTTTCTGGGTTCCTGTCACGTGGAGAACTGTTTTCCATCCTTTTACTTTCAGTCTATGAATTTCTTTTTGAGTTAGGTGTGTTTCTGGTTTACAGCATATTGCTGGATTTTGCTTCTTAATCCATTCTGTCAGTCTCTTTCTTTTGGTTGGTGAATTGAGGCCATTAATATTGACAGTTATAATTCATAGATTTGACTCATCCTTGTCATGATGTTTTACTGTTGTTTACTCTTTTGCTTCTTATTTTTTCCCCCTTTCCCTTTAGTTTCTTACCTTGCCTGGTGGCTTCCCTCTGTTGGGCCTCATGGAGTCTTGACCTTCATTGTCTTTTTCTAGGCTAATGCTTAGAATTATTTGGAGTGCTGATTTGGTGTTCATGAAATTTCTCGGGTGTTCTTTGTTGTGGAAGTATCTAATATCCTCATCAATTTTGAAAGATAATTTTGCAGGATACAATAGTCTAGGTTGGAAGGTATTTTCTTTTAGGGCTTGAAATACTTCACTCCAGGCTTTCCTTGATTTGAGGGTTTGTGTTGAGAAGTCTGCCGTGATTCTGGTGAGTTTTCCTTTGTAGGTGACTTGTTTCTTTTCTCTAACTGCCTGTAGGATTTTGTTCTTCTGTTGGGTTTCTGAGATCTTGACTATTGTATGTCTAGGTGTAGAGTGTTTTTTGATCATGGCTAATTGGAGTTCTATATGCCTCACTTATCTGTGTGTCCAAATCTCCACCTCTGTCTGGGAAGTTTTCTACTGTTACTTCTGTGAACAGATTTTTAAGTGAATTGTACTTTCTCCTATTTTTTCATGGACTCCTATTAGTCTTATGTTGTTCTTTGCATCATCTAGCAGCTGCTGGATTGATTTCTCGTGTTCCCTTACTATTTGTAAGAAATCTCTGTTTTCATGGTCCTTAACTGCAATCCTGTCTTCTATATCTAATATTCTATCTTCAGATTCCCTTAATCTGATGTGCATGCTTTCAATGGAGTTTTTAATCTCCTGAATATCTGTTTGAATCTGTTTCATGGATTCCATTTCTTTCTTATGCTGGGCATTCATGGCTTCCAGCATGTTTCTGAGCTCATCTATTTTTTTTTTAATCTGTTTCTGTTCTAGAGCCTCTAATCATGTGTTTCACTCTGCTCCCCATCTCTGTAGTTATCTGGGAAATTATTTCTGTTTTGAATTTTTCTAGGGCATCATTCATCTGTTTTGTTACTTCCTGTGCTATCAGTTCAGGGTGTCCAGGTGCTTGATTATCAGACTTTCCCACCTCGTTTCTCCCAGAAATTACCCTTGGTGAGATGGAGGTCTGAGTTTGTGCTTTGCTTAAATGTCTTCTCATTTTTGTTTTTGGTACTGTCTTTGGTTTAGTTCCTGGGTTGATACTTTGAAGTTGCTCATTGTAAGAATCTTTATTGATGTATTTAGAACCCTTATGGAATGATTGCTTCTCAGAGGTGTCTTCCAGATATAGCTGGTCCTTAGATTTTGAGTCTCTAATGGCTCTGAGGATATCTCATCTTCATTATACCAGGAAGGACAACTGATTAGATCAATCACAATACCTTAGCCCAAGTGATACAATCAGCAACACAATAGCATCAAGTATCTCTTAGAAAATGACAATTTGTGGTAGTTATTAGTCTATCACCTTTAACTGTGTGAATTAAATCAAAATCAAGGACCAATCCACCATATGTTTATAGTGAATAAACTCTTCAATATAGCAAATTTATCCTTTAGGATGAGGAGTTAGAAGGAGTTGAGGAGGGAGGGATAGGTAGGTAGAAGGATGGAGGAAGGTTAGCAGTGAGTCCAGAGGACACAGGCATGAGAAGGAAAGAGAAGAAAAGAAAAATAAAGAAGAAATACAAATTAGGGCTGGAACAGAGACACAAAAGGAGATGAAGAACAATGTGGGACAGTAAGTGAGTGAGGAAGAGAGAGAGAGAAAGAAAAGAGAAAGAAAAAAGAAAAAGAAAATAAAAATTTTTAAAGAGTAGAAAAGAAGAACAAAATTACAAATAAGAGCAAAAAAACATAGTGGTAATTTTGAAAATAACAAATAAAAGATAAAAATGAAGGAACTCTTTCAGGGAATGTCTCTGCTGTCACAATAGACAATGTGGGCAGCAGTGTGCAGTTATAAGTCAATGAGTCTCAGCAAGCCAGTCACAGACCCATGAGATTCAGGCAGATTTCTGGCTGCAAGTCCCAAGTTGAGCTCCCTGTCCTCCTGTAGGTTTGCAACCTGCAAGGTTCTATTGCAGGTTCCAGCTGCCTTTCCCCTGAAGGAAGTCCGGGTTCCAAGGGGAGCTGATGATCCCTCCAAATTACCAAGCCTGGTGGTCTGGTGTGCCTTTATTGCAGAGATTCTCTTCACTTTTCCAGTGGGCTTCAGTTTTCATCAGGGAGCCTGACAGAAGCCCTCTCTCTGTTGTTCACTTCTGCAGCTCAGGACAATGGCCTTTGTGTCCCCCTGTGCCTCGTCTCCAATGGGCATGGCAAACCGGGCAGAGCAGGGTTTGGTTGATCATATTCTTGATGGTGTATTTCAATAAAAATATTTAGTTTTTCTCCCCACTTACATTCTCTTTCTTAGCACCTTTATTATGAACCTCCCAGCCTCCACCGCAGCCCCACTGTCAGGTTTTAGAGCTGTTAAACAGGTCAGGATCAGCAGAACTTTGAACAGAGAAGATATGAAATGTAATAGAGAAAAAAGAGGTCAGAAGAGATTTTTGGTTTCTCCCCTGAGCGACTGAATCCACAGTTTTACCATTACTGACACAAGGGATATAAGGAGAAGGGAAGGTTCACAAGGAATGCTGTAACTTGTTTTAGGTGTTTTGAAGTTACCTCTGATAGCATGTTCCCACTATCTTTTTAAACTCCTTCCATTCTTTCTCCTAGTAAGGAAAAGTTCACATGCAAGATCCCATCTCAGAGAAACTTTTCTTATTGCTATTGCAAAACTAACTTCTTAGGATAGAGGAAATTGCAATGACAAAAATATTGGACTTGCCACCAAAGGTTCTGTATTTAACTATGAACTTTGGAATTTACTGCTGTGTGATATTGGGCAAGCCATTTAACCTTTTAAAACATCAGTTTCCTCATCTGTGAACAAAAGTGGTAATAATCATGTTACAGTCCTCCCAGCTTCTCCCTGCCTTTTAACTCTGGGCAGGTTTGTGATTGATTCGACTAATAGAGTACAGACAGGAGAAAGGAAGGGGTTAGATAACTAAGACTAAGTTGAAAGTCAAGGCAAATTTAACCTTCTCTGTTGGTTTACTTGAGTTTGAGCCCTGAGGTACCACGTTAGAATATTGACTATCTGGGCCAGAATGCCATGGGGAAAGACTACCAGCAGAGGCCCTATATACTCTCTTATTGGCACTCCCAAATGAAATCCCAAGCAATGCTCAACATTAAACTGTCAGGCATATTAGGGGAACCATCTTAGACACAGACTACAGTATCCTTCATAAGATTGATGTTCTAGATAAAATGTGATAGCAGCTGCATAAGAGACACTATGAGGCATGGATAATGTCCATACAAGCCTTCTCAAAATTCTCAACCCAAAAAAATCTTGAACATAATAAAATCATTACTTTATGCCACCAAAGTGTGAAGTATCTTATTATTTAACAATCCTGTTAAGATTACCTCTAAAGGTTGTTAATGATAAGAAATGAAATAATTATGTGAAAGGAGTTTGTTAATTTTCAAGTGTTGTGCATCCTTTTAATATTTGTTACACTATGTTGATAACATAGGTCATATGTCAGTCAGTCGTCATCTACTATGTGAAGATATATTCTGTCTTCCTGATTAGGCTATGAATTCATGATGCTAGGGTCTAGATCTTATAATACCTTTGTGCATCCATTACACAAATGCTAGATACAGAATCAGTAAAACCTTTAGGAGAGATTTCTGTTCTTAAATGTATTATTGAAAGACTTCATTAAAACCTTTTGTTGTGTTTTGAAAGTATCTATTTAAATTTTTGTGATTCTCCAGTAAAAATTCTGTTCACAGGCATTACTCATGCTATATATAACTATTTATTTGTAAGACTGCATTAATTAATCTATATTGTCACCCTTGATTTTACAGATAAAAAATTATTTTAACCCGATTGGCCTATGCAGGGCATTCACCTCTTCAATAAAGAGTTAAACCTTAGCACATAAACTGTGGGAAGTTAATTTCTTTCACAATTCACTTTTTAAAATATTTTAATTAACTTTCCAAAGTACTACAACATGATGTTGTTTTTGAAAGACAACAAATGTAATTAAGATCTTTAATTCCTCTTTAAGCTTTCATTCTGAAACTTTTTTCTCTTTATGGACTTTCACTTTTACTATAAATTTTGCTTTATCCTCTCTTTGGGAATTTAAATTCTTACAGACATTTACTCAATTTTTATTTTCAATTTTTATTTCTATATGAGCCAGTTGAAAAACTGGAACTAAGTACAAACAGCTGCAAAATACTGACTTGGGCAAAACTGTTAATTCCATTGGAAGTTTGACTGCACCTAAAGTAAACTCAAGCTCTTTAATTTCAACTAGATGTTGCCTGATGCCTAGCAATCCTTCGTCTTTCCTTATCTCATGTTGACTTCCTGTCACATTTCCCATGGCCTTTTCAATTCTCTCTATTCTCTTCCCAAGCCATTAAGGAGCTGACACAGCTACTCACTGTGCTTAAATGGAAACCATCCAGAGCAAACCCCTTCATTTTTTCACTTCAATTCACAACTTCTCTCTGTTCATTCATCGCTTTTACTCTTCTTAACTATTCAAAGCAATAGCAGTTCCTTTTCCTTTTTGAGACTAACCACTCGATCTATAATTTGGAGCACATTCACACCTGCTTCCTCTAGGAACTTTACCAGTTATCCCTCTACTGGCATTTTCAATCTCTGGTTATTCAGTGCTTTTGTTTTGGCTAAAATAGACCTGACTGCTTACTTTTCAGGCAACTTGATTTTTCCAGGCTTGGTTTCCATATGGGTATACCAAGGATAATAAAAGATTAATATTGTTAAGTAACATTGAAGGGTATAATTTGTACTTTTAATCCTGTTTCATTATAACTCTGCTTGAATTTTTATCCCATTTTAAGTCCTAGGTGTGTGTTATGGTTTGGATCTGGATGCCCCCCAAAGTCTCATGTGGTCATACGTTGGATCTAGAGTGTGTGAAGCTGGAATTGATTCATGATGCAATGCTAGGCTCAAGGGCACTAGGATTAAGGGTGTGAGTGCTACCCACCCTAAGTGGTTGGAATAAGATAAAAGTGGCAGGGAGACACCAGTAATTTTCCCTTGTTACCTTTGCTGCCTTGTGTGTGCCATGTTGTTTCTGCTCTGCAATGCCTGTTTGTCACCCTGTCTTGGAGTCGGCTGATTACCGGCTCAAACCTCTACAAACTGTAAGCCAAATAAAGTCCTTCCTTTCTAACTTTGGATGTCGGGTATTTTGTCTCAGCAACGAGAGACAAAGGTAACTAACACAGAGTGTATGGTAGATTGAATGATCATTTTTCTTAATTTCAGCTCTGGTTGTCTCTGAAAAATCTCTTAGAGTCTTCTCATCTTATTTTTTGTGCAATAGTATCTGCTAACCATCTGTTAATATCAGGTTAGTTCACAAGAGTCCTTTGGAGAAAACTGTTCTAACAAAAGCAGCTAAAGTAGCAGTTCATAGGCACCTGGCCTGGGAAAGAAAAGTTTTCTGCAGCACAACATATGATATTGTGACTTAGTAATACTATACTACTAGCTAACATTTATTGAATACTAGCAGCCCAATGTCATTCAGACCCAATTAGAGGTAGTGCCTCATTTATTTCTCATAACAATACCTGAGAGTAGGTAGCACTTTTATCTCAGTATTGCATAGACAAAAACTGGGTCACAGAATTATTAAAACCCTTGTTCATAGTCACGCACTACTAATTAAAGTTGAAAAATGACTCTAAATAGGCAGCTTATCTCCAAAAACTATCGTATTAAAGCAAGCTTTTTAAATAAGTTTGTACACATCTTTTTTCCTTTTTAAATTTTTTTATTAGTACATGTTTGCAGTACACAATGATGACACTTATCGTAGGGAGTTGGTAGATATACATAACACATCATAATCTTTCTTTTCATCATGCCTCCCATTCCCTCCAACTTGTCTTCCCATTTGCAAGAGCTCTGTTCTCATCATTTCCCCCATTGTACACATCTTAAGGGAAAGCTCTTAACTGTTTCCACCATCATTTAATATGTTCCTTTCAAAACCGTAAAACACCATTTGGGAGTCTCATGTTGAAAGATGAAAATGACTAATAATCAAGTCAAGATCTAACTAGGTTGCCTCTTCTGCTGATTGAATTTGATAATCAATAGTCTCAAGTGATGCTACCATCTCTAACCAGAAATGAAGTCACAAGCACCATGATGTTAACTATATGGCGTATTTTAAGTCTCACCATCAATGATTTGAGGATAATTACTAATTTTTAAACTTGATAAATTTCATCATAAATTAGATTCATGTAAATGAGTATGCAAATCATTGATGTCTTTCTCAAGAACTTTTTATTTAATGTGCAAATTAGTCACTGATATAATTGGATGTAACAGAACTACTGATTGTATGAGCACTTTTGCAAAAGCAGAATAGTAAGTAGCTATAAGAACGACCCCAAAAGACTCTGGAGAGATTTTGTCTACTATACTAGGATAATAAAAGTAATTCATGGCCAAAAGGAGATCTATTTAGAAGTTTTCTAAAAAAGAAAAATGAGGAATGAATATCTTGACGCATTCAAAACAATCTTTAATATTTTTGTGGCACTTTATGTTATGTAAATAATTTTTACTTCCATCATTAAAATTAAGATTCTCAATTTCCTCAGGGTCGACAAACTACAGGAAATCTTTTCTATGTTTAACTTTATCTCTCCATTTGCCTTGACATCCAGGAAACACAGTGATACACTGAATTATTGAGTGCAAAAATAAAGGCAGCATTTTTCTGTTCCATCTATATTATTTTGACCTTTCCTTCTTACTTTATTCATTTTTTGAAAAAATATTTACCTGTTTAAATTGTTTTGACATTTAAGCTTCCTCAAGTGGTTTGTGAAGTATGTGGAATATAAATTCCAAATAAATTAAAGCTGATAATCTTTCTCTCAGCAAAATGTTAGATTTAAGAACTGATCACAAAGAGCATAGGACCCAATCTAATTCCAAAATTGCACCAAGCAGTAGAACCCTGCTGTTTCACTCCATTATCCAAAAAAATAAACCCTCAGAGAAACATAATATGATATACAAAACAAGCATACATTTGAACTTTATTAAGATAAATTCATAATTTAACTGTTGTGGCACTGGTTTTCCTAGCAAATTACATATTGTCATGAAAATAGAGAGATAGCTCTGTGTTTTTATTAAATGAATATGTATTATTTCATGGTATTGATGATAATTTAAAATTTTTCTTGTTCCCATTGATAAACTTTTATAAGAAAGGTAGCATGCATTTTTTGAGATATTGTTTACACGTAATTTTTTATTCAAATACCTTATTCATATTTTTACTCATTATTTTATGTAGTTGTTTTCAAAGGCTTCATCATGGCTTAGATCTAAAATGTCCCCAAGAAGTGTCATGTGTTTGGAAATGTAGCTTTTGGAAGGTGAATGGGTCATGGGTGAACTACCCTCATCTGTGGATTAATTCACTGATTGGTTCAGAGCTGAATGTGCTGTTAGGTTATGGTCCCTACTTAAAGGAGGTGGGTCACTGTTGTGGATGTGACCTGTATGGATGTATTCTTGTGCCTGGTTCCTTCATTTATTTTGTCTCTTTGCTTCCTAGTTGTCATGAGCTGAGAAGCTGTCCATCACCATGCCTTTCATGAGTGCTCTTTTTGCCTTGGAGGAAGCAGATTATGCATGGGCTGAACCCTGTGAAACTTTGAACCAAAAGAACCTCTCTCCTTCTAAGTTGTGGGTGTTAGGTCTTTTGTCCAAGTGCTGAGAATGTGACTGGTATAACATTTTTTCTCATTAATTTTTAACAGTCTTTACATATTACAGATAAGTTTATCTTTCTCTTACACACAAATGAATTTCACAGTCTATTAGAGACTGAAAGAAAATAAATGAAAGAGGCATTCCATCTGGTAGAAGAATATTTGGGGCATAAGACAGAGCAGTAGCCTAAACTATAACAAAGAAATCTTTGTAATTTAAATTGAGACAGAAGAATGAGGCCAGAGAGGTAGTTTCTCATAACGTCATATGGGGCCCTATGGGCACTTACAAATGGTTCCAATTTTACTCTAAAATGGGAAACCACTGGAAGACTGTAAAAAAATGAAGGACATAATCTATCTTGTGACTCATGAGTGGAGCATAGAGTTATAGAAGAAGGTAGATCAAGAGTAGAATCAGGGAGACTATTTTAGCAGAAAAATGATGTTGTTGTGGACCAAGATTGTACTTGTGAGAATTGGTCAGATTTTGAAAACACATTGAAGGTAAATCTAAATAAGATTTTCTGACAAATTATATAGAGAATGTGGAAAGAGATATGGACGGATGCACGAAGACTCACTCAAACCCCCATAATTGGTATGATATTTTAAATTAGAGATGTGAATCAATGGGTACACAAACAAGCCTTTATAGTTGTTACCCTCTTTTGACTAAAGGCACAAATCCCTACTTTTGGGCAACTTCAGTCAAAGAAGGAGGCAGAGATTGAATCTGCTAAGAATCTTCTCTCTGGGGAAGATTGCCTGCCATGAAGACCCCTGGCAGAGAAAATGAATTATCAGAAATTGATCTCTGCTTTGTTTCCTAAAATCCTATTTGTCTTTCCTAAAGAAACCATTTGATCTTCCATAAACTACTTCTTATTTCATTTTCCTTTATTAAATTATTCAAAGTCATCTTTTATGAGCTACATTTTGTGTGAATACACTTTTTCTTTTCTCCTGGTAATCTTTTCATTTTCAGTTAAATTTGCTGACCCCTTAACCACTTACTTAAACCTAAGTAGGTAGAGGAAAAGTTTTTCTTTCCAACCCATTCAAAGATTTTGGATCTAAACAACTGGAAGTCAGAATTACAATCAATAGTGATGGGGAATTTTAAGGTCAAGTGGGATACATGTAAAAGTAAACAGCCTAGGTGAATTTGCGATAACTATTAAATGGCCTAGTTTATTAAAAAGTCAGCTAAATAATTGAATTTTTGAAGTTTAGGTGAGCAATCAGGCTGCAGATGTAAATTCAACAGTCATTTCTATGATATTGAAAAATTGCGGCCTTTTTATGACATAAAAGGATGTTATAAAACCAGAATATAAGGCTAATTCCCTCTAGTGGTTATTATAAGATTAATTAGACGGCTGAGTGTGGTAGTGCATGCTGTAGTACCAGCATTTGGGAGACTAGCACAAGAGTATCTAGGGTTTGATGCCAGCCTGAACTATACAGTGAGATCCTGTAACAATACAAAACAACAAAACAAAATTTATTAGAAGAATGTAGTAAAGAGTAACAGACCATAAGTTAGGGAGATGTACATATTCTAGAAGCAAAGCAAACAAAAGAATTCATGGAAGAAGTAGTAACTATCTCAAATCTGGCAGATGGCAGAGAGGTCAAGTGAAATGAAAACTGGGAGTTGACAATTTGACAACGTGGTATCCACTAGTGACCTTGAATATTTCAAAGGAATAATTGTAACAAAAGTTGGCTGAGGACAGAAAGAGGAGAGAAAGAGTTAATAACTCTTTCAAGGAGTTTTACTTTAAAGGCAAGTAGAGAAATTAAGTAGCAGTTTAATAGGGGCAAGAGAAGGGATGTGTGGCCGTGTTTAATAATTGGAGAAATAGCACCATGTTCACTGACAGCAATGCTGCCTAGATAATGGAAATGAAAGAAAAAGAGAAAAGGAAAGAATTGCTGGCATTATGCCCTTGCAGTAGTAAATGCAGAGGGTCTAGTGCATTACTGGACAGAAGAAAAGGAGTTCAAAACCAGCAGGAAGACAGAGTTCATGGGGGCATATACTGCAAGGTGCATAGGTGTGGAGGTGGGTTTCTGAGGAAACTCACTTCATATTACTTCAAATGTGTCCATAAAAGAAGGCAGTAAAATCATTCATTAGGTGAGAGTCAGGATGACCAGGACTTGAGGCAAGCACGAGAGAATGAACAAAAAACATAGAATGGCTGCCAGATACATTAAAGATCAACTGCATTTGGTAGTCACATATTTCAAATGGGCATCACCCTGGTGCTATTGTTCTGCCCACGTTCAGCTTAGGAACAAGAGATATATACATATTTATGAATCCTCATTCATTCCATGTAAAGCAAAATGTATGTGATGAGACAGGAGATTCAGACTCCTGTACTGATTTTTCTTTCCTTAAAATTTTGCCTGGTACACTGAAATGTCTCCTTAGACTTGTTTTAAAACCCTGCTTGAAATTTTGCATTTGTGTTGGGTCATTTTCCTTCTGTTTGCTTATTTATATCTCTTAAAATTTGAAGTAGTTCCTCAAATACCTGGTTAACTTTCATTGCACACTTCTATTGCAAAAAGAAACTGCAGATGTGTACTAGATTAGCTACCTAGGAACAATGCTGTGAATTAGCTGGCAGTTTTCTACAGTCTTGCTTTAGATTGAGTAAAGTCAGAATGAGGCATGTTGCAAACTAGAGCTGCAGGTCCCAATTCTGGCTACACAATAGATGCACTTAAAAAGTTTCTGAAAATTGCCATTTCAGGCTTTTCTCCCACTGATTTGGATTCAGGTATTTTCTTCCACACAAGAATCCATATTAGAATATCAATAAATGATCTCATTACAGGAATATCTGCAAATCCTTTCAAATAATTATAGTAAATACCTCAACACTCTTCATGATTCAATGTTTTAGGCTTGGGATGTATTATACCACATTGGTGAGGCTTTTATCTTTCCCATACCATTCTAGAGAAATCACTTCTTCTGAGATTTGAGGTGACAAAATCCTAAACTTGAAAACAAAACAAACATAAGTGTACTGACTTTTTGTTGTTCTTGTTGTTTTGAGACAGGGTCTCACTTTGTAATGCAGGCGGGCCTTGAATTTGAGGCAATCCTCCTTCCTCAGCCTCCCAAGCTGGGATTACAAGCTTGATTGACTTTTTAAAAGCGTGTTAGAGGATTTCCTACTGAGCTTATTAAATGTCGTTTTCTCCTTCAGAAGGTGACCCATTATCTAATCATCAGGGCTGTGATACTTTTAGGCACCTTAAATTGTAGATCACTGAAGCAGTGGTATGGTTGGTTTATTTGTGTCTGATGGAGAATATAATTCCTAAATTTATGGTTTTATTGCCTGGGACCGCTGTAAACAGTTGTGTATCTCACTTGGAATATTTATGTCAACAGCTCTGACCCCAGTAATTATATAAGTTAATGTTTCTCCAATCCTCCCACAGATAGCTGTTTTTCCTCTCCTCCAATAATGAATTGCATAGGACTTTCACTTATGTTATTTCTATGTGAGTTTATATTCTATGTCTAGCAATTTGAGTTACACACCTTTAATATTTTTCATAGTTTTCCATAGGCGTCATCACCATCTGAGCAACCGCCACAGCAGACATCAGACCTCAATCGTGAATGTCACAAGAGGAACCCTTTCCTATCTCTGCCTTCCACAGATACTAAAACCGCCTGTTGAGATTCAGCCAAGAAAAGATAAATTGAGCATAATTTCAAAGATTGCACTTGACAACGTCTGTCTTATGCATTTTCGTATTTTAAAAGTCATATATGGCTTTTGCACATCATTACTATCTCCCAGTCGAAAACTTATAGGACCTCATGACAGTCTTTCAAGAAGTCCGAAAGACTGCTTTTGGGTGCTAGAGGTAGTGTGTTAGCTCCTTTTCTGTTACTGTAACAAATACTGATATAAATCAACTTTAAGGGAGGAAATCTTTCTTCTAGCTTCCAGTTTCAGAGCTTTGGTACATGGCCACCTGGCTCTGTTGTTGGGGGTCCAGGGTGAGGCAGAAAATCATTGCAGGAGCATGTGGGAGAGCAAAGCTGCTCAAATTATAGCAGCCAAGAAGGAGGGGTGGGGAGCGCCAGGGCTCCAATATAGCCTTTTGGGTGGCACCAATGCAATAAGCCCCATCTGCAGGAGGTCTCACTGCCTCCCAGAAGTGCCACAGGCTGGGACCTGTTTTCAACACATAGACCTTTGAGGGCATTTTAGACACAAACTGCAGCAGGTGACTTACAGAGTAAGAGCCTGAAAGACCTTTGGGGTCACTTATCTTTTATTTTAAAAGCTTGAGCATGATGTTACAAGTATGGTGCAACTTTTTCTGTCTAAAGTCTAGGAAATATCAAAGATGAGGTAATGTGTTGGACTTTCAGATATCTGGGAGTGTTTATTTTGTTCAAGAAATACTGAAGATTTGTTGATGCTAAATTCAAAAGTGAGTGGAAAAGAAATTCATGTCAACAAGTGGTCTGTATCATGTATGTCTGAAGAACACTTTGTTTTTTAAAAAATCACTTAGGATGAACAGTTCTACAGTTTCATAGTTCTTCTTATCTGTAAGAAATCAACTTTTTATTTCCTTTCTCCATGTTTTTGTAGGAGGTAGATCTGGTTGTGCCTGCAGAAGTTGTTCACATGAATATGGTTATGCCTAAATCAATATTTATTTTTGTGTATTGATGAGCCTACAACCAAATAAAGCTTTTAATTTCTCCACTTTGAGTCGTAATAATTGATGTCTCCAATGCTCTGGTTATGTGTTTGTGTCTATGAATTTATGAATGGTTTCTTAGAGGACACTCATAGAAATTGAGTATGCATAACTATCATTTGTCTGTAATATGGGAAATAGAATGATAAGATAAATTTATGATCAAACAGAGAAAACTGATACTACTTGTCATAAAATTCTACCATGTAAGATTCTTTGAATCATTTTAAATACTTAATAAGCATATACGGGGTTATAGCAGCATCTATAAGAAAATTAAAATCACAGATTATTCAAGGTAAATCTTTGAACATCAAAGTGGTTAGATAAACTTGGTTTTTAAACACATAAATGTGTTTTATGTGAATTTATCACAGTGTGGAAGTTATAGAGCTGTGAGAGTCAGGATACCTCATAAAAGAAAGTCTTGACCAAAGAATTTGTCAGCAAGGAATTCCACTAAAAAACTCTTAGAATTAATAAGCAACATCCACAATGTAGCAGGATACAAAATCAGGAAGCAAAAATCAACACCATTTGTGTACACCAAAACTGAACTCGATGAGAAGGAATTTTTTAAAAAAATCATTCACAATAGCATCAAAAAATACCCAGAAATTAACCTAGCCAAGGAAGTAAAAGGCCTCTATAACAAAAACTGCAGTACTCTGAAAAAGGAGATTGCAGAGGACACCAGAAAATGGAAAGATGTCCCCTGCTCATGGATAAGGAAAACCAATATTGTCAAAATGGCCATACTTCCAAAACTGTTATAAAGTCCAATCCCAATCAAAATGCCAAAATAATACTTCAGAGACTTAGAGAAAACAATTCTAAAATTCATATGGAACTACAAGGGACCCAGAGTAGCAAAAGTAATCATGGACCACAAGAGCAAAGCAGGGCTCATCACATTACCTGACTTCAAGCTATACTACAAAGCCACAGTAATAAAAACAGCATGGTACTAGACAAAAACAGATACACAGATCAGTGGAACAGAATAGAGGATACAGAAACATCCCCAGACACATTCAGCTATTTGATCTTTGACAAAGGGGCCAAAAGTACACGTTGGAGGAAAGACAGCCTATTCAACAAATGGTGCTGGGTAACTTCTGTTTGCAGAAGATTGAAACTGGACCCATATCTCTCACCTTGTACTAAGATCAAAATGGATCAAAGATCTCAGCATTAAAATCGAAACACTAAACCTGCTGGAATATAAAATAGGTAAAACACTTGAAATTATAGGTGTAGGAAAAGATTTCCTAAACAGAATGACAATTCCACAGGAAATAAAAGCAAGAATCTATAAATAGGATTACATCAAATTAAAAAGCTTCTGCACATTAAAGGAAACAATCAACATAGTGAAGAGACACCCTACAGTATGGGGAAAAACAATTCCCAGTTATTCCTCTGACAGAGGACTAACATCTAGCATCTCTCTCTCTCTCTCTCTCTCTCTCTCTCTCTCTCTCTCTCTCTCTCTCTCTCTCTATCTATATATATATATATATATATATATATCAAAAAAATTAAGCCACATAAAAGACCCAATCAAGAAGTGGGCAAGTGAAATAAGGACACTTCTCAGAGAAAGAAGTACAAATAGCCAACAAATGTATGAAAAAATGTTCAACTTCCGTGGCCATTAGGGAAATGCAAATTAAAGCAACACTAAGATTCTATCTTACACCAAAAGGAATGATGATCATCAGGATCATCATCATTAAATGTAAATTAAATTACATTATTGATGGGGATGTAAACTAAGAGAACCATTGTGAGAATCAATATTGAAATTTCTCAAAGAACTAAAGTTAGAAATTCCACACATCCCAGCTATTCCCCTTCTAGGAATTGTCCCAAAAGGGCTAATGACATCATACTACAGTTATACATGGATATCGGTGTTCACAGCAGCATAATTCACAGTAGCTAAATCCTGTAAGCAGCCTGTACTAGATAAAGGAACTGTGCTATCTATACATAATGGAGTACTGCTTGGCTGTACCGAAGAACAAATCTAAGACATCTGTAGGAAAATGGATGCATATTGAAAGTGACTATGTCAGAAACATAACATTTTGAGTGAAATAAATCAGATACACAAGTTTGCATACTATATAGTATCTCTTATTTTAGTAAGGCAAAGTACAAACATAGAGCACAATAAAAGACAGATAGAAGGAGACAAGGAGGGAGATCTCTTGCAAATGGGAAGAGGTCCAAGAGAACACGGGTTAGAAGAGAGAGGGAAGGAAAGCAGAAATAAATTGAATAAAGATATGTCATGTAAAGGAATCTAACAACCTCAATAAATGTAGACATTATATGTCATAAACATGTGATAAGATTAGTAATATCAACAAGAATGAAAATGAGTAAAGAGGATTTAGAGGAGGGAGGGAGACAGGAGGGAAGGGGAAGGGGATTAAAAATAATAAAATTGTTCTAGGTACATGTATCCACTCCCCAGGTGATTGTCAACTGCATGTACTGCAGATATATACTAATAAAACAGTCACATAAGATAACCTCAGGAAGCCCTGTAAGGGAGGAAGTTATAGTTGTGCTTGCAAGGCAGGCGGCAGAACCACTGAGCTAAATCCCTGGGCCTGGAAGTTTTAGTTGTGCAATCCCGGTTGTGCCACTGTGAGCCAAAGAATGGGCAATATATCTTCAGCTACTCCAATTCCTTCATGTACCTCTGATTCATTAACTCTCCAAAACATCTGCTGACTCTGTAAGCAAGCTGAACATGCTCGAAATACCCGGATGTATCTTCACACTGAGAGATACAGAAAGCTCTCTCCATGTACAAGAACAATCTGGATGTAGTGACCTCCAGGATAGGCCAAGGTGATACAGAAGGAACAGCAAACGTCTGCTGATAAGTTAATATTTAACTTCTTTTAAGACTTGGGTTTATCTTTTTTCTGGTGACATTAATTAATTTTAACTTTTTAAATAGTTCAACATTTCTTTTTATGTCAGATAAGTGAATACTATTTATACAATATATTGAATTATAATGACTGTTTCTAAATCAGTGATTGTCTTTTGTGAACTTTGTACAGTTTCTACTTTCATTGTTCATTTCAATTTGCAAATGTCATATCTTGAACAAATTTTTAATATCAACAATATTTGTTTTGCTCTATTATGTCAACTTAAATATAATTTCCAAGTTCATCAAATGACTTTAAGAGCTAAAATTAGCATCAGATTGATTTCATTGATAAGAAAACGCCCATGGCTTGGAAACATAAAATTCATAGAGGTAGTGAAAACAAAGTTCATTATGTAGTTTTTATTTACCTATCTATGTTTGTCTTTTGTTAAGTTTCAATTAACAAAATATTCAACATGGTTGATATCTTGGCTTATACTTACAAGACTAAATATATTTTAAACTATTTTCGTCTATATACATGTATGGATATACACTTTAATAAGCAAAAGTAGCTAAGGTATGATAAAGAGCAAAAGATGTACTTTGTAAATGGCTTTGAAATATTTAGTTTCCTCTTAATGAAATAAAGTGTTTTCTTGAATTTCTGTGTAGTAAGTTCCTACAGCAGGGATTCATAGTAGTATCACAATAATCTCACTACAAAACAGGCTGTTCTTTTGTGATAGACTTACTTCATCAGTTTGAGTATGCCTACTCTTCTCATTTTGGTGAAAGGTTTTACTGTGAATAGGTTTTGAATTTTGCCAAGTATTCTCTTTGCACTTCCTGAAACAATGATGAGATTTTTCTTGTATTATCTGAATATATGGAATTATAGTGATTCATTTTTAAATATTAAACCAACCATGAATTCTTTTGATTAAACTTTACTTCTTCATGACTCATTACCTCTTTTATATAGTATCTACTTTATGATAGCTTGTTAAGGATTATTTTGTCAGTATTTGTTGTGGTTTAAATAAAAAGAGCCCCTAAAGACTCATGTAATAAGACTTGATCCCCAAAGTAGCAGTGTTCGGAGGTAAGGCCTAAAGAGGTGATTGGAGCAAGAAGTTGCTGACCTTATCAATGGATCTATCTTTTGCTGAGCTCATTATCTGAAGGACCTATTAGGAAGTGGGGCCTAGTTAGAGGAAGCAGCTCACTGGGAACAGGACCAGGAAGGCTATATCAATTCTCAGGCTCTACATACCCCTTCACCATAACATTTCTGCCAAAACAATGGGACCAAATGACCATAGACTGAAACCACTGAAACTGTTAGGCAAAATGAACTTTTTCTCCTTTCAGTTCATAGTTTCAAGTATTTTGAAGCAATGATACAAAGCTGGTTAACTTGGGATTCAGGAAGTATGTTTAGTTTTTTAAAAATTTTTAGTATGATTTTGCATTAAAGTTATGTCAGCTCATTAAAAATAATTGGCATTTCCCCAATAAAGACATCAAAATAGACAACATGTACATGAAAAGGTGCTCAACATCACCAATCAGCAGGGAAATGAAAATTAAAACCTCTATGAGATACTACCTCATAAGTGTTAGGGTGACTATTATCAAAAAGACAAACGATAAGAACTGTTGGAGTAAAGGGAACCCTAGTATACAGTTGTATACTAGGGAATGTAGATTGGTGCAACCATTTGGAAAATGGTATTATTCCTAAAGAAAGTAGTAATGGAAATAACATACGGACCAGTAATCCTTCTTCAGGGTATATACCCACCTCATAAAGATATCTACATTCCCTTATTCATTGGAGTACTATTCACAATAGACAAGATATGATATCAATCTGTGTTCACCCATTGACAACCTGATAAAGAAAATACAGCACATATATACACAATGTAATATTATTCAGCCTTAGAAAGAAGGACATTATGCCATGCGTTAGCTACATCAAGGATGAATCTGAAGAACATTATGCTAAGTGAAACACACCAGACACAGAAAAATATTGCACGATCTTACTTATATAAGGATTTTTTTTTAAAAAAATGGAAACAAAGTCTATGTAAATAGGGAAGGGTGGTGGGGGTGAAGGGCCTATAGGTAATGGGGAAAAAAATAAGAACTAAGATACATCATGTTCAGGTACAAACACCCAATGATAAATGTAAATGCATTGTATACCTAAAATGTACCAATTAATATATAAATTAAATAAAGAGCCCAGGTACACAGAGGAATGGAGAATAAGCCAATGGCTTCCATGGGCAGTGTTGAGTGAGAGGAGGGAACTGTAGATTAGATGAGATAAATACTAGATGTACAAGATGAAGAAGTCTAGAGGGCTGAATTATGGCATGAAGACTAAAGTTAGTACAATTGAATTATATTTGAGATTTTTGTTCAGAAAGTAGATTTTAGTTGCTCATGTCACAAGAGTGCAGTAATGCAAATGATAAGGAATGGGTGCTAAGTCTGAGAAACATGTTTCTGACCTATTATTCTAAAGTCTAAACTTCTTTATGACTTTTAATAAATGTTACAGTTATGAGTACAACAGTTGATGAGATTAAGTTATCTCTGGAGATCTGTTTTTGTAAAGGACAAGGTACATAAATAAGCCTTTCAGTGAATTTTAATTTGATATGCTAAATGGAATGAATATGATCAGCTGAGCTTACACACTTTAGATTAGAAATTTCATCTCTGGTCTAGATAAATTCTCCGTGATAGCTCCATGAGGAGCTTAGATTGGGACTTATGTGTTTGCTAGTGACAACTGTTGGAACTTTGGACTGGAGGATCTTAATTTGAAGGGCACTTACTAGTCTACTATCTGACAATAATTTCAATAATTGAAGGACAAAAATAATCTTGTGGCTGGGATGTATAGTTCAATAATACAACGTGTCCATTATACACATAAGGACCTGATTTCTATCCCCAGTGAGGGATGGCAGCAGGGAGGAAGGGAGACAGAGGGGGGAGGACAACAATTTTATGCTTTTATTTTTTGAGAGAAAAAACATTAAAACCTGAAATACTCATGATTTTCTAGATGATATCAGAGAAATTCTCTAAAGGATATAGTAATGCCCAGATGTATGACATAATAAAATTGAAGTAGTTTATAAAGGATTATTCGGATGATTGAAATTAGGAAATACAACTGAGAATTTGTTTTTCTTTAAGACTGATTCAATAGTCGCTTGCACATTGTCTTATAAACATCTCTCAACTAAACAAAAAGAGCTGTTTGTGGGCGGGGGATTTGCAAGGTCCCGAGTTCGATCTCCGGTACCAAAAAAAAAAAAAAAAAGAGCTGTTTGTACTATGGACCACAGTGGCAAGGCACAGGCAACATCCTGTCTGGAAGCCATCCACTGTCACTGAGGAAGGTAAAAACAAGTGACATTAGTGGAGTGAACTGCATTCTACTTGGCACAATGTTTTGGTCGTTCCAACTTCTGCATGTAAACAGGCAAAAGGACACCAGAAACTTAGTACATTAATGAATTTCATATGAGGCCCAGCTTTATCCAAAGTACTATGGGGATTGGAAAGAGGCTATAAATTAGGACACAGCACTGCCCATTTAAACTCCCATATTTGGAAAGTGATTGGAGTCATATTCCTGTGTGCTTCTGGGACCCACAAAAAGTGGACTTTGGGGTACGGCAACAATACAGAGTTCGGGTGAATCTTGACTTATTCCTCTTGCACTC
This sequence comes from Heterocephalus glaber, assembly GCF_053883595.1. NCBI lineage: Eukaryota > Metazoa > Chordata > Mammalia > Rodentia > Bathyergidae > Heterocephalus > Heterocephalus glaber. Next base: position 2,437,449 of record NW_028258461.1, read on the forward strand.
TTTGAAGCATAAAATCCCAGTAGAATCTATTTTGTCTGCCAGCGAGATGGCTGTGTGGCAGGTTCCCCAAGGAGAAGAGCCTGAAACAGCTGGTTAGTCAGACTGATGCTAGGGCCTCAGTGGGCTACAAATGAGTCTTAAGTAGTGAGTCTGGAATGGGCTTTACTTACATGGTAAAGAAGTAAAAATTTTCACAGTGGTATAGAAGAAGAACAGAAGATGTTGCACCAATTTTGACTACTGAGTCACATTTCTTCAGGCTAAGAAACATAATTTTCATAATGTGCAAAAATGCACAAAGATTTATCCTCTTCAGAGGAATAATTTAATAGAGAATGGAAACGAGCAATGGAAATATAACTTGTCTAAAACAGGGAGATGAAGATATGAAGGGCTGGTTGAGAGCTCTTTGCCAGGCTGTGCTTACAGTTAGTAAGATGGAATGTCTGTCACTATGAGATTATGTTTTCCTAGGGGAACTTGGGAAGAGAGGGCGGAAGGAAATGCTAGTATAATGACCACATCTTTTTCCTTTCTTTCCCACAATGCCTCAATTACCTTGGTCCTGCCTTAAACAGTGACCACAGGAACATATCTCCAACTACAATTGCACCATATTTATAAGCCTTTAGGCCAGCATTTCAAGTTGATGGAGAAAGTTGTGCTTTCACCATGCATGTTAAGATTGAAGTTAAAAATAGGTATTTATTTGCTCCCTATTCATCAAGGCAGCTCTCTACTAGGCTAAGTGTTCTAACTACATTGAAAATAAGGTAGACTAAGCTATGATATTTGGTAAGACAGGTATATTAAATGTGTGTTTCAATTACAATATTTCCAACTCACAATAGATTTATTGGGAAGTACCTTCATTTTAAATCAAGAAATATCTGTAATATACTTATATAGGTATATTAATATATAAGTGTCTCTTCTTAATTGATAACTTTGTTTCCTTTTAGAGGGCTTTATAGGGTAATTTATTTTTAAGAATGTTAATTTGTGGCCACATAATGAGAGGAATTTAAAATCATACTGAGGTGTTGAGAATTGTTATTGGTATTCAACGCCTAAGATGCTACCTCTAAAGCAAACACAAAACATTGGATATACATGGGATAGACTACAATGTGTGGGTAACCTAACTGGAATTCACAGTCTTACTTGCAGTGTTCTAATTCTGTCTCAAGGATTTGTTATCTATATGACATTTGGTAAGTTACTTAAAAATTCTGAATGTGTTTCACCGTTTGTAAATTGCATCTAAGAATGACTAAGACTAGAAGTACAATTTTGTTTTAAAATGAAAGAAAGCATGTGAAACACAAGAAAAAATAGAAAGCAATCATTGATGGTGTTGTTAATGGTATTAATATTCTATTATTTAAAGCCTTCATGAGGAACAAACTGTCCTTTCTCCTAAGAAGGTACAGAGTTCTATCAACTTCTTAAGGCATAACCAATATTTTTTCATTGTCTTTGGTTCACATTGCCCAAAGGCCTGTGTATTGAAGACTTGATCTCCAGTCCATGATGCTATCGGGATGTGGAATCATTAAGAGGCCCAGCCTAGTGAGAAGTGAGGCCCTGGAAGGGGCTACTGGGACACCAGAGCTTTCCTCTCTCCTTGTTTCCTATTGCTATGAGATAAACAACTTCATTCCACTGTATGTTTCCACCATGATGCTTCTGCCTTGCCAGAAACACAATGGCAATATAGCTAGCTGACCATGGACTGAAACCATTAGTACAAACAAATCTTTCCCCCATATGAGTTGATTTATCTCAGGTATATGTTATGATAACATAAATACACTAGGGGAAGAAATTAAACTTGTATGGAGGTTTAAACAGAGAAATAAATAAATGACATTTCAAATTCTCCTTCTTGTTAGTCTATGAAGTCTACTTGGTGTCTTACATTAAAACAACTGAAAAGTAAACTTCTCATCATCCTTCAGTGCTTTCCCAATATCTCTCCTTCTTTTCATAGTCTAACTTCTCCTGAAGGCTGTTCATTATCCCTGGTCATGTTTCCTCAGTTCTTTATTGCTAATCTCCTTGTGTGAAAATTGCATCCCTTTCTGCTCACCAAAAAAATATCTTCTAAGATCAAGACATACTTCAGTGGTGTTTCTGAATTTCTAACGAATATTTGTAACGCTTACACCCTGCCTTCCGGGACTTGTAAGTTTCTCCTGTTCTTGTGTTTCCTGTTTCTCACCTCTCTGACTGCTCTTCATCAATTTTGCAGGTGCATACTCTTCTACTTCACATAACTCATCACTGGGGATATTAACTTTACTATTTGTTTACTTAAAATAGTTTTGTCCAGGTATCTCCCCTCTAAAGCTTCTGTTTTCCCCTTTCTGTACTCCAGTCTTTGTAAGGAAGTCATTAACTTCAATCCACAGTCATTGGGAATTGATGATCTAGCTCTAGGCTCTGAAGTGAACAATATCTACATATATCTTTTAGACAAACACTCCTTTTAATATACTGTCATATTTATTCCAAGAGCCTATTACCATGGGGCTTCTGTTTGTTAGTGGGCTACTTCTTTTGAGTACAATGAGACTATTTCCTTAGCAAATTCACTTAACTCAGCATTAAAAATATGTTATGTGAAAGCTACATAGAATGACAGTAATTTACTATACTGACTTGGTAAGACCAAGTTTGGATTTTAGGCCGTTTTCTGTAGAAAATTGTATTAGTCACTTTCTTGTCATTGGGACCAAGTCCCAGACATCCACAATTTACAGGAGGAGAAGTTTAATGTGGCTCACAGTTTCGGGTTTTAAATTCATGGTCAGTCAGCAGGATCCAAGGCAGAAACCACATGATGGAAGGATATGGTGGAGGAAAGCAACTCACTGCATGGTAGCCAGGAAGCAGAAAGAGAGGAAGAAAAGAGGAGGCTGCGGAAAGGGACACACTTCCAGGTCTCAGCCCTAGAAACTCACCTCCAATGTGCTTCACCTCCTGACAGCATATTCAGGCATGAACTGATTAGGTGATTAATCCACTGATTACATAGCATGCCCACAATCCAAGCACCATCCAATAGCCCCACCTCTGAATGCATGAGGCTTTTAAATTGTATTTTAGAATTAAACCATACCAGAATCTATTTGATAGCCCAAATAAGCAAGTGTAATTTTAAGCAATTCAGTTAGAGAAACAGGAAAACAAATTGGTCTCAGGTAGTTAAACATTTTTCTCTATATAATTTAGTAATCTTTGAAACTTGAGCATCATCTTGTATTTTCTCTAATAAAGTATAGTTCCCTGAAGTAGCTTTTTTCTGAAATAAATATAATTTTTATCAGTCACTACATATGTATGTATTTGCCTTATTTTCCTATAAGGATAGGGTTATTCTCTTTTTTTCTGTTTTGTGGAACTTACTGTAAGCTTAGAGAAATATGAGAATCTTCAACATGATTGCAGTATAGAATCTATATAATTCTGGTAATGATCTCGCTCAGACTCGCCCTTGATTGAAAGTTTCATCTGTAGATAAGAGTGATATGCAGTTCGTTGTACGTTTTCAGCAAATTTTAAAAGATCCCTCAATGTATTACTGATTGACCAATGAGACGTTATTCCTTTGAAGAAGAAAGCTGTATCAGTCTGTTGTTGAGGTCAGAACAGTTATGGACTATTTTAATTACATAAATAAAGCAATACCTGACAAAGAGGAATAGAGAAAAGAAGATGGAATCGAGCCATTTACAAATTCATATATATATATATATATAAAACAAATAAATGTATATATATTACAAATACACATATATATTACATATATATTACATAAATATATACATATTACAAATACATATATCTAGCTATCTGGATGGTTCGGGAATGTTTTTAAAGACAAGCCTCTGCTTTCTGTGATTTTTAGGAACAAAAAGGTTGGAAGGTTATGAATTAACTTTGCAATCTGTCAGTACTGTATTACAGAGAGATTTGGAAGGCTCAGAGCAATATTTCACTCTCTACTGAAAATCCACATAAAGGGCACATTGTCATGCTTCTTTTTCGTACATAATCAGCCTAGCAGAAGACTGTGCAATGCTGTTTCATGATATGTTTTAAGTTGTTTCTGTATGAAAAACAAGTCAGAATTTAAAAGTTAGAGCCATAAAAGTATCCAGTTGTTTTACTAAAGGAGCTCATGGACTTATAGGATGTGCATGACATTCTTTTACAAGTATGGTGAAACTATTCTACTGTCTTCTTAAATCATTTTAAAAGAGGCAGCATTTTCTACCTTTCAATGTCTACAGACACCTGACAATTTTTTTTCTGTATATATCTGTTTGACTTATTCATTCATTCATGCAACAAATATTTATTGAGCACCTATGACATTTTTGGTATTGTACCAAGTCTTGAGGATTCAGCAATGAATGTGAAATACAGACTTGAATCTAAGGGAATTGTGCTTTTGCAGGAGACACCGGCATTAATCAGTCATCAAAATGAGTATAGAATAACATTTCTGCTTCTAGACTTGTGTAATTTCCCAAGCCAAGAAGTTACATGGCCTTGGAATGTTCTCCAATGTTCACCTGATCTGATATTATTTTGATATTTGGTTTGAGATGATGAGCCTGGGAAGACTCACATTTGCTTGTATATACTTCATTTCTCTCTGTACATTCTGGCCTCTTTTTCATTCACTTCCCACTTCACAATTCAGCCAAAAGTAATTGGTAGGTATGTGAGCCTGAGAAACTCAGTCCATAGCTGTATGGCCACTTCATTTAGCCTGGGCAGTACAGTCCTGCTTGCCTGGGGACACTGATGACAGTCAGAAAGGCACTGACCTGATCTTGTAAGAGACAAATATGACGGATGTCCCCTCGGGGATCTCATAAGACACTAAGTCCATGTGGTTGATGTGGCAGCTCTCAGATCAGCTGATGTCTGTTCCTCCTCTGACCAGACAAGAAAAGGTCCTCTTTCCTCAATAAACCGTAAACTTTTAAATTAGCTTCATCTATCTTTCTTGGCTTTAAGTGCAATCCAGACTCTACCTAGAGTATGGAGTATTTGTGATCATTAACTCTTCAGTTTTTTTAGTGATCTTCTCTCTTCCCATAATCTGAGTGTGCCCCATGTATATGCACCCCCAATGTTTATGTTCTCTGCCTGAAGGACCACTTAGAAAAAACCCATGCTCAAAGCTCCACCTATGCAATTGAAAAGCTGCCTCTTTGGTGACTGAATATACCTAGTCAGACAAGATAAGAAAGTATATCAGAGGGTGGCATTTCAGCTGAGCTCTGAAGGGTGAGCAATAAATAAGGATGGGCAGAAAGGGAGGGAGGAATAATCCATGAAGGAGTCCATGCAAAATGTCTAAGGCAGGAGGGAACAGAGTATATAAACATTGACTAAAAGGAAAATGATTTGAGACAAAGCTGCTGAGAAGTGTAGAGACCAGACTCTGGAAAGTCTTGTAGGTTATGATTCTCCCTCTGTATTTTAAGCGTAATGGAAAACTCCTCTTTGATAGAGGAATGAACACTTATGTAAAAGGATTAAATTTGTATTTTGAGAAAGATAATATTGTCTAAAATATGAAAAAATGCTGGGATATGACTGTAGAAGTACTAATAATACCGAATAGCACTCACCACTTACTGGGTGATTTACATATATAACCACATTTACACCACCTCCAATCCCAATGAGGAAATTTTATTCCATCTTTACTCCACAGACAAGGAAAATTAGCTGTATGTGGAAGTCAAAAAAGTAACAAATAGAAAAGTGAGAATGTGAATCTAGGCAGCATGGCTTCAGAATGGATGCATCCAAACACTAAGCATGATTTTCTTCTGTTAGTGAGTTATGACATTTACTTGGATTTAAAGGATAGTAGTGGAAACAGAAAAAAAGGAACCAATTGACAAGATAAAAAAGGAAAGAATATGATGATATCTTGGGCAAGGTGAGTAAGAGATATTTAAAGGTGAGTCCTCAGTTTTGGGATTTGCACATCAATCTATCATGCTATCATTCACTGTCACAGGGAATGCCAAACAAGGGCCAGCTTAAGAAGAGAAATGTTTTGTTCTGGAATGTCTTAGGTTTGAGATAACTCTGAAACAATTGGCAGGAAAGTCGTGCCACGTGAACAGTAGGCTTGGCATTCTGAAACTAGATATATCAATGCAACGTGAATCATCAGCATATAGATGTATATGGCATATAGATATATATCACCTGATGTGATATAATGGGAAAGCCACTTTATCTCCTTTGTCTTTCTCCAAATACCCATAACTCATGTGTTCTCATGAAGCAGACTTCAGACAGATTCTCGTTGAAGGACATCATGTAAGTATTTGACCAGTCCTTTTTAAAACCTCTGAGGGTAAGGAAAACAAGATTGGAACAGCCAAGGAAAAACCTAAGAAAATATGATGATTAATGCAATGTGCTATCCAAAATTGTACCCAGGATCAGAAATAGTAGAAAAATTAATAAAAGCCAAACAAGGCTAGATGTTTAAAAATAATAATTTTGGTTGCTTAATTCCACCAATGTATCATGATATACTATTACTAAAACTTTGCAATTTTTGTATCTTGTTATGGTTTGTGTTCAAAGCTTCACGTGGGTGAGGTGGGGCATGCTTTTTGCAGAGTGGATGAATCTAGAGTGTGTGATGCTGGGGTTAAGCGTGTGTGGTTACTAAACCACTACAAGCGAGTGACTGATTTTGCACCATCACAATCCCAGTAGTCTGAATGGGATAAAAAGGGTAGAAAGATTCTATTAAGGCCTCTCTTGTTGGTTTTGCTACTGTATGAGCCCCATGAACTGTTTCTCCTCTGCGACACCACTCTGCCATGCGCCACTCTGCCTTGGAGCCAGCTGATTATGATGGACTGAAACCTCTATAAACTGTGAGCTAAATAAATCCTTTCCCTTTTAACTTTGGGTGTCTGGTATTTTGTCTCAGCAACAAGAGAAAAGACACACATTTTATGTAAATATAAAATTATTCTGAAGTAAAAATTTTGTTGAAAAAATAATATTAAAAACAGTTTTGATTCTTCGCCACCATCATTAATATAAATTTTAAGGTTTTTTTTTAAAGAAAACCTGGATGGGGGGCCCAAATGACTTTAGCAGATGTCAGGTCTTAGAACCTGTTTGTTCTCTTTGCTATAACAAAATACTGTATATATAACAAAATCCTGGGGGGCTCAGACAACAGAAATTAATTTGATTTCAATTTTTGAGACTAGAGATTGAGATCAAGGTTTCAGCAGAGAAGGTTTATCTGTCTCTTTCAGAAAACTGCCTTCTGCCGTTTTCACATGGACTTTCTTCTGTATGTGTCTCTGTTCTCTTCTCCGTTTCTTATAAAGACACTAGTCAGATCATATTAGAGAGAATGCAAATGATGTCATTTGACTTCAATTACCTTTCTTAACGCTGTATTTCCAAGTAGTCATGTTCTAAGGTTCTGAGAGTAGGATTGCACCATACAAATTTTAGAAGACATAGTTCAAGCTCTTAACACAGTAACATGTACCTGAGTTAGACTCTAGACTACTTCTATGGAGCACTGTAACTGTATATAAGTCAAATTCTGAGTGTCCCATTTTTCTTGTTTACCTTTTAAAATCTCTGAAATAGACACAGTAACATTCAATTGTAGAACTTTGGGGAGACTTAGATAACATTTGTGCCAAGCTTTCAATCGGCATTTGATATATCAATGTGCTTTTCCTATCTTGACTTTTATAGGTCCATCTGTTTTGTACATTTACTTATGGTTTTCCTAATCATCACTAAATTTTCTGAGTGCCCATAAGCATGCCAACTGTTCAAATCTTAAATTGTTAACTTTAAACTAACCATATTGGTACATGATCTGTGAGAACCAACATTGAAAGCATCTATCTGTTCACTAGCTGCAATTTGAGGGAGATGAGTGAAATAGAGAAGTGAATATAGAGAGGGAAATACACACAAACAAATGCTAAAGTGTGTCTTGTAGGAGTCATTGTTCTAAACTGCACATCTGAATCATATCATCACATCAGCCTATCATCACAAACCATACTATGGCTGTGTAAATGCTTTTTTAAGGGATTGAGTCTAGAAGCATTTTGTCAGAGCTTGTGTTCTGAAACAAGAATATCACAACTTAATGTTTGTGTCTCATGCTAATAATATGTTGAAACCTTTTCATCAACGTGATCCCATTAGGAGGTGAGCCCTTTAAGAGGTGATTAGACATTAAAGTAGAGTCTTCATAAATTGGTTTCATACCCTTATAAAACAGGCTCAAGTAAAATGACTTATCCTGCCTGACATGGGAGGACATAGAACACAGGTGCAGCTACAAGAAAGTGAGTCTTCACCACACACTGAATCTGCCAGTGCCTCGATATTGGACATCCCAAGCTCAGAACTGTGAAGATATATTTGTGTTGTTTATGAGCTAGTTAATTTATGGTGTTTTTTGTAGTAGCATAAATGGACTAAGAGAAGCAAGAAAGAAAGCTCTTTTGAGAAGGAAGCAATACTGTCCCACACTTGGTCACTAAAAGAATGATCCCAAGTGTGATTGTGAAGTGGATTGCCAACTTGATTGGCTTGGAAGTCACCCAGAGGATTAATAAAGCCCACTTCTGGGTGTCTAGGTTAGGCATGGTGGAGTGACACCAGGGTCTCGATCTGATCCCTGGTACCTTCCTCTCTGCCACTACTACCCTGCTCTGCTTCCTGGCCATCCTGAGCTAAACTTATTTGCATGCCCTTCACCACAACGTTTCTTCCCTGCAGCAAATAACAATGGACTGAATTCCCTGAAACTATGAGCCAAATTAAACCCTTTCTCCTTTAAGTTGTTGTTGTTGTATATTGTGTCTCAGCCACAAGAAAGCTGACTAATGTGTAAAGATTTACAATCAGAGAGGTTTCAAGGATGACTTAAGGTCCACAATAATCAACTGTTCTCCCTCTCATGTCAGGATATATAAATTACATAGAACAACACCTGGCAAACAGTACTGCACTTGCTCTATAATGGAACGGTGGTGGTGTTTATAATTATTATTTTCTGTGAAAACTAAAGACTTCCAAATTGTTCTATTATTGATTGGGGGAGAGCATCACAGTAATGACTAAGATGGAATTTCAAGCCCCTCCTGAAATGTGTACCCTCAATAGCAGTATTAATTTTTATTTAAGGGAAATAAATAAATTCATTTTTATGTGCCCTTGAATTTTGGAATTAGATTTACATATACTACATCATTTCATACTCAAACTGAAGGGAATTCTCCATGAAGAAGCTTGATACCTAATCTATATGTACAGTACACAAACAACTGTACAGACAAGTACTGATGATGCCAATAGTGAGCTTGGAGAGGGTTAGTGGTGTGTAGTGAAAGAAACAGCAGTACCGTCATGTCATGTGACTCTGCGGCCTACTAAGAGACACTGGAAGTTCTAGGATTCATTTCACATACTGTCTGGAACATTGGCTCAGAAACAAGAGAAGAAGATAAGGCATGGACCACACAGTCTGTTCCGTGTCAAACAAAGAAAAAGGGTCAATTAAATAAGGCAGAAAATCCACAAAATAATTTTAAAAATCGGTTGCAGAGACATGATTAAAGTGTCAGGAAGAGTTTTCATTTTTGCCTTTCTTACAAAGGAATTCAAAAGCTAAAATAAGTCAGCAAGATTTGCAAACAATAGCTCATGCAGCTCTTCTCTAGATACCTGGAAAAACAGAAGCTGTTCCCCAACGGCTGCCAGCCTTTCATCCTTTCTTGAAAACTGCGCCCTTGCTAACAATTCAGCAGCAGCTGCAGATAAATCCATATTTTATCTATTGTTTCTCTTTTAAAGATTCTGAAACAGAGAAAACAATGTGACAATCCAGGGAAAGCAGTTATAATAACAGTCTAGGCCCCCAAGGGGACATGAGAAGGTTGCTCACTACAGTTAGTTTTGCAAGGTCTTTTAAAAATTCCAAAAGTAATCTGGATTTATTTTTCAGGCCAGATTAGAACATTCTCAAGATAGCAGTTTTATGAGACAAAATCTAATGCCCATCTGTAGGAGAGAAATTTATAGAAAGATGTATGTATGCAGAGTTCCATAAGATGACATCTAAGGAGTCACAGGCCTTGTATAATCTATTCCCTTAATTTTGGGAAGAACCTCTAACTACCTTCTAACCATAAAGTATGGCAAAAACGATGAAACTTACACGGAGGAGCTAATAGCAGCCCCACCATGGAAGGTAGCAGAAAAGAAAGACTACAGTTCCACCACAAGGACTTATATGTGTAAACACCTCTGGCCAACATTCAGCCTCATGCAATCCTGAGAGAAGAAGACTTAGCCGTGTTCATTCCAATATGAATTTCTGACGATTAAAAACTGTGAGATATTGAATGAAGATAGTTTCAACCAACGACATCTGTAGTACTTTGTTATACAGTAATCACAAACTAATATAGACTTGATCCGTCATTATCTAGGCTTAAATCTATGAAATAAGATCCCTAATTTATAACCTAACTGATCTCCCACTAAAGGCTACATTCTGGGCCAAGAAGGAAATAAACAGAAAATCATTTAATTTTTCCAGAGAATGTGACTTGCTGAATCTTACTGACAAAAACTAGAAAACTTTTCCAATCATTGTTTCCACAAACCCTTGCTGTCCTTTCTCCTCACCCAAAAGCCATACTTCCTATCCCGAATCTAGGGCACCATGATGGGCAAATACTCATCCATGTTTCCTGATTTATAATAGAAGGGCCTAGTACTTATCTTAACAGCCAAAGCCTGAGTAGAAAGATACAACCTACTATGAACAGGGACCATATCATATTATACTATACTCAAGACACCAAGAAAATACTGCTCTGAGTATTCGAAATCAGCTAAAGGAGTTATTTACAGTAAGACTTTTTACCCAACTGACATTTTGGGTCAAATAATTCTTTTAGGGTAAGCATTTGTTTTGGGGACTTTGTATATAGTGTTTTGACACTATGACAAATGAAGCTGAATCCAAATATCCTGCTGGTATGGGGGCGAAATTGACCCTGGATGACCATCACTGCTGTAGCACAAGGTTTTGTGTGGGCCCTTCTCAAGACCAATGAGAAATTATCATTGTGTTTGTACAGAACACTTATCAAAACAGTAGTCTGCCAAAGACCAGGCTAAGGCCTTCCTTATCTTTGTTCTCACTGCCCCAAAATGCTTCACCTCACCTGTGTTTCTACTGAGTACTCACCATTGGCAACTTGCACTCATCTTGGACTCCAAAATAGTTCAAAGGACTGCAAGGTCCCTCTCTCTTTTCCTTGGAGTGATATTTCTATGAATCTTCTTTCTGCCCATTCCAGAGCTTTTCAGTTTTAACATTTATATAAACACCACATTCCTTACCCTACAACCTCTACCAATCAACTAAGTGATGATTTCTGAGTCAAGTCCTTTCACTTGTCCTCTGAATACCGTGGGAGGTCTTTCTGGGTTTTACCAATGTGACTGCTAGAAGGCTTTATCAAAGAACTGGATACTCTGTGCTCTAGATTGCAAGCGCATTCCAGTAGTCTATAGTTCTGAGAGACAAAGGCCAGTTAGGTGGGCTGATTTGGGTTGGCTGCTGAATCTCTAAACATCCCAGTCATGGGGTAAAAAAAGCCACATCTGGTGGGTTAAAGAGAGATTCATTGTTTCATCTCTTTAGGCAAATCTAAGCCTGTAATCTGTCCAATCAGTATTGTTAGGCTTCTGAACCCTGTGTCTTATAGGCCTTCATGAACTGACTTGAAGATCCGGGGAAGGCAGTATCTGTGGTGTGATTCTGAGTAGGGAATGGTACTTCCTGGTGGAAAGTTTCCCCATGAATAACTGCCTAAAATGCAGCCAGAACTGCTTGTCAGATCTATTCCAAGTTACAATCAAAGTAGTTATCACTACGAAAAAGGAACCAGTATTTCCTTCCTCGTTGCATTGTTTAAACTACACTGAATCTGTTCTCTTTCACCTTACTTCATGCAGAAATCCTGCACGAGACAGGAATGGTGACAAGAGGGGAAAGTAAATGGTGAGCAAGGTCTCTGCAATTCCATCAACAACTTTCTAAGTGCTATAGAACCCTTGTCTTTCAGTCCTTTTGAACTTTCTATAGGAGAAATATCCCCTGCTCAGGAAGGAATAAGGGCCATTATGGGCTTTCTAAAAATTTTAACCAAGGTTATTTTTGTTCTCAAAAATATATGTTGCTGTGATTTCAATGTTTCCCCAAGTTTCATGTGTTGGAAGCTTAATAAGCAATGCAGTAGTGTTGAGATACAGAGGAAGCCTGATAAGATTTGACTAGGTCATGAGGATTCTGTTCCCATGAATGGCATAATGTTGTCATGAGAGTGGAAAATGTATGGCCAGAGTAGTTTTGATATAAAAATCCAGCTTCACTTTCCTTCCTTTTACCTTCTCTTGCCCTGTGTCTTCCATCATGGGAAAACAACAAGATAAAGGCCCTTCAAAGATGTCTAAACCGTACTCTTGGACTTTCCAGCCTCTAGGAAAATTATCTAAATATATATCTGTTTGTTATAAACTACCTAGCCTGTGGTGTTTTGTTACAGCAACATAAAGGAGACTAAAAAATACATGTTCATGACAAAAACGCAGGTATTATAAAATACATAATAGGCAGTGACATTGCATACAAGCACAGAAAGAAAAGCACATTTTGTATTATGAGGCACATTTCTCCATTTTTCCCTTTTTATACATATTCAAATGACTATTATTAATAGCGTATTTTGAAAAGAATTATGCTATTCATGTTCTTTTGCAATATACAGAGTCCACCAGAAAATGTATACATACTTCAGAAAAAGAAAAACATAAATATTTTAATACAAAATCTACTGAGACATCCTGAGATTAGCAAGCTAACTTTGGCCTCTACAATTGCAAGAGTTGCTCAAAGTGGTGGCCATGAGCTTCCAGCCATTTATTAGAACAGGGAACTGCTGCTCGGGTAACCTTGGTCATGGAGATTGCTGCACATGCATTTTCAATTTCTTCTCTGAGGGCCAGCAGTGCAATGGATTTTCTGTGATATTCGACATTCTCTAGGGTCCCCCACATAAGGGTGTCTTATTTACTTTTCTCTTTGCTGAGACAAAATACCCGAAACCCAAAGTTAAAGGAGGAGAGGTTTATTTAACTCACAGTTTGTAGAGGTTTCAGTCCATAGTCGGCTGGCTCCAAGGCTGGGTGGCATGGCAGAGGGCCATCACAGAGCAGAAACAGTCCATGGTCAGCAGAAACCACAAAGTAGTGAAGAAGCAAAGGAGCAAGTGACAAGAAGCAACCCTTTCTGTGCCACTTATATCCTTATATCCACCCTTAAGGCAGATAGTATTCAACCAGGGTTGGGCACCCTTAATCCTAGCATCATACCATGAATCAATCTCAGTGTCACATGCTTGATCCCAGCATCATACAGCTTAGATCCAGCCACCTCCCAAAAGCACCACCCATGATTACATGAGGTTTTGTGGGACATCTAGATACAAGGCATAACAAAGGGTAGCATCATCTGATGAAAAAACATCATACTAATTTTCTTTCTCTGAAGTGTGTATACATTTTTTGGTGCTATCTATCTGTCTATTTATCTATCTATCTATCCATCTATCTATCTATCTTTTAGGCCATTATATATATTGGTTTACCTCATTCTTATTCTTGATGAAGGCTGTTGAGTTTATCATTGTATGCTTATGCCACAGATTTTCTACTCGGTCTACCATTGATTGACATAAAATTATGTCTGATTATTTGCTACTGCCACAAGCAGAGAAATGCCTTGTCCTTGTCCATCATGCTTTATGAACAGGATTTCTATAGAATGGGGATGAGTCCAAGTAGAAATCTGGACTAAAAGAATATGAACAGTTTTTCAAGCACCATTTGTTAAACAAGGTTTTGGCTCTTTTGTCAAAAATCAGATAGCTTAAGGTCCATATGGCTGTTTTTGCACCTAGGATTGTATCTCATTTGCCAACATGTCTCTTTTTAGGCCAGTGCCATGCTCTTTTTATTACTGCAACTTTATACCATAACTTGATATATGACTTTGTAATGCCTCTTGCTTAGCTCTTTATGCTCAGGATTGTTTTTGCTATTCTGGGTCTCTTCTGTTTCCATATAAATTTTAGAAATGTTTTTGCTAGCTCTGTGAAGAATGCTGTGGGTATTTTGATTTGACTTGCATTAAATCTTTATACATTCCTTTTATAAATTTAATTTTTATTTTATTAATGTATGTTTGTATGCATGCAGTTTATAGTTATTTTGGAGGAATAGGTACATGTACATAATACAGCTTATTTCTTTTTTTAATCCATTTCCTACCCACCTCCCTCTGTCTCTAAATCACCTTTCCCAATTTTCACTCTTTTGGTTATTATTCTTAGCTCATGTTTCTGACATACAATGTTTACGTTCATTCTGGCTATTTGGTACATGTACATGACATATCTTAAATCTTTTTATTTCCCATTCTCCTTCCCTCCCCTCTCTTTCTCAGTCTTCTTTATCTCTTCCCATTTTTAGGAGGTTCCTTATATCTATCTCTATTAGCTACTTATCTCTCATTGCTGAGACAAACTACCCAATACTCAAAATTAAAGGGGGAAGATTTATTTAGCTCACAGTTTGTAGAGGTTTCAGTCCATAATGGGCTGGCTCCAAGGCAGGGTGGCATGGCAGACATGCCTTGCAGAGGGGAAAGAGGTCATTATGGCCAGAAGGTAGCAAAAGCAGCCAGGGGTGGAATAGTATCTTTCTGCCCCTTTTATCTTATTCAGACTGCATAGGGTGGGTAGCACTCACACCCTTAACCCCAGTGCCCTCGAGCCTAGCCCCAGCATGAATCAATCACACACTCTAGATTCAGCCACCTCTGAGAAAACATGAGGTTTTGAGAGGACATCTAAACACAAACCATATAACACTATATTTTTTTTTTTTTGGTACCAGGGATCGAACTTGGTACCTTGTGCTTGCAATGCAGGTGGTGGCACCACTGAGCTAAATACCCAGCCCCTATAAAACTATCTTTTATTTTGCTCCTTTTCATTTGCCTAACTCAAATGAGAGATACCATATGGCATTTAATATTGTGTGTCTGATTTATTACACTCAACATTATATTTTCCAAGTGTGTCAATTTTGCTGTAAATGTCTTGAATTCATCCTTATTTCTAGCTGAATAACATTCCATTATGTATAGATATCATGTTTTCTTAATTCATTCATCTGTTGGTGTGCATAGAGGCTGCTTCAAAGATTTATCTGTTACGAATTGTTCTGCTATAAACACTGGTATGCATTTATTGCTGTAATACAACATCTTTAGGTGTTTTGAGAAGATACTTAGAGAAGGAATAGATGGGTCATATAGAATTTATAATCTAAGTTCTTTGAGAAATTTCCACACTGGTTTCCATAAAGGTTGTTCTAGTTTAATTTCCCACCAGGAATGTTCTTTTCTAAATGCAGCCACACTGGCATTTGTTATTTTTGACTTCTTGATAATTTCCATTTTTTTGGTGTAAGGTAAAAATCTTAGCATTATTTTAATTTGCATTTCTCTAAAGGTGATGTTTGTTGGCTCTTTATACTCTTCCTGAGAAGTGTCTGTTCATTTCACTTGTTCATTTTTTTGGTTGGGTTTTTTATTTTAGGTGATCTAATTTTTCAAGTTCTTTATATAGTCTAGATATTAATTCTCTGTCTGAGGAATAGCTGGCAATTTTTTTCCCCATTCTGTAGGTTGTCTCTTAAATCTACTCATTAATTTCTTTGTGTGCAGAAGTGTTCTAATTTGATGTAGATTCTTCCTGTTATTTCTTGGGCAATGGAAGTTCTGTTCAGAAAGTCCTCGCCTACAACTCTGACTTCAAGCGTTTAACCTGTTTTGTCTTCTGGTAGGTTCAGTGTTTCTGCTTTAATGTTTAGATCTTTGATCAATTTTTATTTTAGTTCAGTATTTGGTAATATGGTTATTTTGACAATATTGGTTCCGCCTATCCAGGAACAGGGGATGTCTCTTCATTTTCTACTGTCTCCTTCATTCTTTTTCCAGAGCATTATAGTGTTTGTTATAGAGGTCTTTTATTTCATTAGCTAGGTTAATTCCTAGGTATTTAACATTTTTGGAAGCTAACCTGAATGGGATTATTTTCCGGATTTCTTTTTCTGTGAATTTATTGATTGTGTCCATAAACACTACTGAATTTATGTGTCAATTTTGTGTCCTTTTTTGAATTTATTAGTTCTAAGAAGCTTCTGGTGAAATTTTGTAGGACTTCTATGCAAGGATCATGTGATATGCAAATAAGGATAGTTTGAGTTTTTCCTTTCCTATTCAAAAAAATGAATCTAGAGTCATGTCTCTCGCATTGTATTAAAATCAAACAAAAAGATCAAGATATCTAGATCAAATATATTAAAATGGAAACACAATCTGTTGGGAGATAAAGGTAAAATTCTTGAAGACATAGGCATAAGAAGGAAGGTTCTGAACAGATCTCCAGTTGCACAGAAAATAATACAAAGAATAAAGAAATGAGATTATACCAAATTAAAAAGCTTCAGCAGAGCAGAGGAATCAATTAACAGAGTGAAGAGACAATATACAGAATGAAAAAACATTTTACCTTCTATACCTCAGACAGAAGACTGATAGCGAGAATATATAAAGAACTCAAAAAAGCTAGAACTCCCAAAATAGGAGAACCAATAAAAATGATTCATTGAGGACTGGGGATTTAGCTCAGTGGTGCCACCACCTGCCTCGCAAGCACAAGGTGCCGAGTTCGATCCCCAGTACCAAAAAAAAAAAAAAAAAGATTAATTGAAATGAATAAAAACATCTCAAAAAGAGAACTATAAATGCCCTATAATTACATGAAAAATATTTAGTTTTCTTCTCTCTTGGAGAAATCCAAATTATAACAACACTGAGATTCCATCTTACTCCAGTAAGACTGGCTATCATCAAGGATGCAAAAAGCAATAAATACTAGTGTGGTTGTAGGGACAAAAGAACACTTCTATATTGTTGTTGAGAAATTAAACTGGAAATGTATTATCGAATGATGCCCAACAGTTATCTGGGGATGCCCGATTGCCTGACTGATGGTACAGCAGAGGATGAAAGAATAGTATACAAAGAACAAAGAGTAAAGAAATATAAGAACAAATGGTAGTTTATTACTTGAAGGGCTGAGATTTGCTCTTAGCTCTTTTCTGGCTAAGACCACCTGATCTTCGCCCTTTCCCGGCTAAGAACATGTTCTCCGGATTAGTCAGAATTTATTGATTATATAACATAGCAAAGGGCATAAAGGCGGACATAGAGAACAACAGGATTATGACACTAATTAGAGTTGGGCTTGGAAAAGGGTGGAAAGATGGTTTCTTCGAAGGACAGGTCACAGTTAACAAACCACCTGTGCTATCTTGTAGGCCATAGCTAACAAGCCACCTGTATTGCCTTTAGCTAATGTTTGATCTGAGAGAATGTCTGCACAGAGTTGTTATTCCTCAGCTGCAATGTTTTCTTGCCATTAGAGGCATCACAGTATCATCAATCATTTCGACCTCAGTTGTGACCTTTGACATAGGGAATTCGGTCTCCATACTCCAGCCAAAGGCTCCATTAGCAAGTCACACACAGCCCTTGGATTTCCTTGTAATTTTTGGGGGGGTGTACTGGGGATCGAACTCAGGACCTTGTGCCTGAGAGGCCAGCAGCACCACTGAGCTAAATCCCCTGCCTTGTAATTTTAATCAGTAGCTGAATTATAAGCCAATTTAATAATATTTAAAGCCTGTTCAGTGCTGTTTCAAGTTGGTCTCCTGCAATGTATAACCATGGAGTTTCTTCAAAAAATAAATATAGAAACAGAAATTCCATTCAGCTATACCTATTTTTTATCTCCCCCAAAAGTGTTCAAGTCGTGCTATTATAATGATACATGCATATTTATATGTATATAAGCACAATTCACAATAGCTAAATCTTGGAAGTGGCCTATATGCCCATCAACCAAAAGATGAATGGATAAAGAAAATGTGGTATAATACAAAATAGATTACTTCTCAACCATAAAAAGGGATAAATTTGAGTCATTTTATTAAATGTATGGATCTTGACACCATAATACTTAGTGAAATAAATCATACATAGGAAGTTAAATGTTGCATGCTTTCGCTTATAAGAAACTCAAAATATAAACAATTTAACGAGCAAAGTAAGATAGATGGTAAGTAAGAGGGAAGTAGATTTTGTGGCAATGTGAAAACGATGTGGCGGAAAGGAAGACAGGAAAATAAGGAGTAAGGGCAAGTAAAAATAAAGAAGATGGCATATGTATACATATCAGTTCCTCAAGATGAATGTAATCCTTATATGCTGCAATTATATAATAATAACAAAAACAGTAAGAAAACTTTTCAGTTTAAAAACTATTGCTTTGGCTGCAATGGTAGCTCAGTGTTAGAGTGCTTAGTCAGCATGCAAGAGGCCATGAGTACAATTCCTAGCACCAAGCACACAAAATCTATTGTCAAATGAACTTTCAAACACTTGTATCCATAAACAATTCCACTGAAATAGTGTATGAAAATATATGATTCATCAGTTTCATGCCAATTTTAGATCATATGTTTTCTTATTATTTGCAAACATAAGTGAAATAAACAATCTGAAGTTTATGTTATCTTTCCTTATTGCATTTCTATTGAGTTTGAGCATACTTTAAAACATTTATTGACACCTTATATGTGTGTGTGTGAGTATATATTTGTCCTTACTCAATTTACTCATTTTTACCTTTTGAGAAATTCATCTTTTACTTGCTTTGTAATATGAGTTCACTGTATATTATGATATTAAACATTTTTCTGCTACTGATTTTGCATACATTTATACAGATTTCCATACATAAGACTTTCCTTACTGCATATTTTGGTACACATATTTTAAAAATTTTATATAACAAATATGTCAATCTTTGTTATTCTATCTTCTTAGAAAAGCCTTTCAGCAGGATTATAGAAGTTTCCATTTTAGTACTACACCTATTACTATTAATTAAAATTCTTCATGCAATGGAATATTGTAGGGGTTATGATCTGAGGTAGAAATTGGACATTATTTTTATGGATATCCTTTACAGTTTATATTATATAAGTAAAATTTTGAAAGTATGTTTTAAAGTGCTGATTACTGTTATATGGTAAGATGTATCATTTTCACATCTCTGCCATGATCAGCTGATTACTGTGCTCTATTTTGACAATTAATTATTAAAATTCAGATTAAAAATAAATATTATAAGATTCTATCATCTAGCTTTACTAATCCTCTTGATAACTGAAATTTAATCAGTAGTATTGTAACCTTTATGTCATTTAAAAATTAGCTTGTAACTAAAAATTCAATAAGCACACATTTGCTTGTTGAATTACTATAGCAGTCATAGCAAATTCCTGGAGTTCATCGTAGAATATCCATGTTTTGAAGTTCTCCTCTTAGTGGCATGGCAGCACATGTCATCATTGTGAACCATGACCTGACATGGAGTAGACCCCACAGAAATGTTTGCTGCAAGGTACATGTGGAAGCAGTAATGCCGATAGTATTAGATTTGGTACAAATGTTCCATTGTTAGATGACTACCTGGCACAAAGCACTGTATCTTCTCAGGTATATCTTTAACTCTTACATTTCTGTATGCTTTCTAATTTCATAGCACATCAAATAGTATTATGTAAAGATTATTACTCTCTCTCTTCTAAGGGCTTATATTCCATACTACTTATTAACTCATTTAATTCTCATACCACTCTCTGTGGTAGGTGCTATCACTACATTCATTTTACAAATAAAAATATTGAGGCTTCTTAACTCTCTCAAGAATAACAGTGACATTTCCAGGATCACGCAGCTAGTAAAGACAGTAGACTGCAATTTTTACCCATGTTTTCAGGCTCCAGGCTAAATAGCAATCAGCCTCCACCTTTCCCCACAGTCAGTGTCTCTTTAATTGGGGCTCTTTTTAAAAAATTCTCTACAAGGTGTACAAATTAAGTTGTTGTCCAAACTGATAAAGAGAGTAGAGATGAATTCATCTATTCAGAAGTTGTGTCTAATTAATATTAAACCATCAATATTTTCCCCATGAGCATTAAGCCACAAAAGAAGGATTTAGATTTACATAAACTTAGATGATACCTTTCCTAATACACAAAGGAAATTCAGACTTGGAGAGGGGCTATGATTTACTAAGGTCAGAGAAGAGTTAGTGGCAAAGCCATAGGACCTAGACCTTCTGTCTAGAGCTACTGTTACCATAGCCAGTTGAGAGGACACACAATTTTGCCTTTCAAATCTCAAATATCAGCAAGTACACTACATTCTTAATAAGCCAGGATATGGCTGGTAAATCATGTCTTTTATGAAGTAGAATGCTGTGCTGGAAATCAATCCATCTCTAAAAGCAAAATGTGTTCCTCTAAGAAGCATCAAGCACAGGGAAAAAAAAAGTCAATTCACAAAGCTAAACATCTGTTTGTACTTGGCTACCTTCCAGCCAGTGAAGGCTCATTTCAGTTCAGCTTTTGTGTTTTACTTGCAAATATGAACCTTTGGAAAATGTGAACATTTGTTCCCTTCATTATTGTGGTGAAACAAAGGTTTGGAGGGCTCAGAAGAGAAATACAAACATCTCCCACAGGCCAGCTGGTAGAATTATTGACAAAAAGCATAAGCAGGACTAAGCAAATATGAATTTTTAAAAATAGTGAAAGTTGTGTGTGTGTGCATTTCCCAGAATCTGTTTATAATAGGAAATACCCTAACCAAGTGTTTCTGAGAGCTATCAATCACCATTGCTCCACCAATAGCATGCCATTATGAGGTAGGCTGTTCTGTATTATTGATCTAAAGCAAAGTTATCCCCTCAGTTAAAGCAATTAACATGGCAAGCTGCTCATCAACACGTAGCACAACCTCCCCTTATAGCTTCACACAATGTACCAGCCTGGAGCCACTGAGTGTATCAGTGAGCAGGTCTTGTTTACCATTCTGAAGAGTTATAAAGAAAGCTAGAAAGATTTGTAATTAAAAGGACCTTGGCATTACCTCTGTATGGAATATAAAGCACTTTATATCAGTTTGCTCTCTTCGTATAATTAAACATAAGCCAGATGTACTCAGCATAATATGAAGTGAAGTCTTTGAGTTTTACTTTTGGAAATAGCCTCAGATTGGCAAAGAAAATAAATGGAAATTTTTATAACATGCTTTGCTCTGTACAAACTCTATACGTGGACTTACAGATTCAAGTATGTTGTCTGTTACCAAATTTTATTGATTGACATCTTATGATATCATAAAAATTCTGTATGAGATGCCCAAATATGGAACAGTATCTGATTAGAGTATAGCATTTTTCCATAAACTGAAATTATGATTGAGTTAGTCATAAGTGAAAAATCTAAATTGCAGTAACCCAAATGCAAGTGTGGAAAACAAACTTAACCTTAGGACACAAGAGTGCTATGATTTTAACAGATACTTTTAAGAAAGGATAATTTTAATTTGGATTCATTACTATGTCTGTGGATATATTAGACCCTGTCAGTTTCCAAGATCACTATTTTCTGATACTCTGTAAGCATACATGTTTATAGGAACTTGGTAAAAATCAAACAGGTCATTTCTTCCCTCTCTTTTCTTACACCATTAGTCATTAGAAGGTTGTTTAGTTCAATCTGTTCAAAATAGTTTGTAGTGTTTTCATGGAACCCACAAATATTCCATTAGTGTCTACAGGAATATTCACATATACAAAGCAGATTTTGTATTATTTTTTATTAAGTTTATTGGTACATTTTAGGTATACAATATGATTACATTCATCATTGGGAACTTGTACCTTTACATGTTATATCTTGGTTCTTATTTTTTTTCCCCATTCCCCTGCCCTCCCTTTAACCCCTCCATCTCTCCCTATTTAAAAAGACTTTGTTTCCATTTTTTCCATTGCTCATATTTTTTCCTTTCCCTTCTTTCCTTTCCCCTACCCCTCCCATTTCCCTTTCCCCTTAGACCATTTCTGCCTATTTCCCATTATCAATTATACATTTTGATCCTTATCTACACCTTCAGTTTCTCACACCAGAGAAACTATTTGGTATTTACACATTTATGGTTTATTTATTTTTATTTTTTGTGTTCTATTATTATTATTATTATTATTTATTAGTACGTTTGCAGTAGATAATGTTTACATTCCTTGTGGGGAATTGATACACATACATGACGTATCTGTATTCATTTTTACTCCCTATTTCTTCCCTTCTCTCCCTCCCTTCATCTCTTGATCCTCTTCCCCTGTGAGAAAGATCTATCTCCCTACTTCCTATGATCTATCTTTTATTTTGCTCTTTATTTTTACTTTGGATTTATCATATAAGAGAAATCATGTGATATTTAAGCTTTTGTGACTGATTTATTTCACATAGCATTATGGTCTCAAGGTGCACCCAATTTTCTACAAAGGACTCAAGTTTATCATTCTTTATTGCAGAGTAGAATGTCATTGTGTGTAAATACCACATTTTCTTTATCCAGTCTTCTGTTGATGGGCATAAGTTTAAGTAATTATTTGACATTATTCTGACTCAGGTCAAATCATTTAATTTAACATAATATATCTTTATAATAGAGAACATTTGGGGGAGCAAATTAAAAGAGTGGAAATTTGAAGAGTTTAATGTAAAAAATTGTACTATGCAGCATCAGTGATTTTATTTTTACTACAACTGTGGACCTGTGAAGTATAATTCCAATCTATGTTTTACTGGTAAAAATACCATAAAATTATAAAAAGGACTCTTATATATCCATATATAGACATAAATTCACAAAGATCAACATAGACATACTCCAATATACAGTTCAGAGAAGATTATAGGTGGAAATATATAGAATTTGACAATCACTCTATATGATATTAAACATAGATTTTACTATTCTGAGCCACAGTTTCAGTTTTTCCAAGGAAAATGTTTTTTATGGTCTAGTGTTGATGATCAAAGAATATAATGTGAGTATGCATTACATAAACTAAAAAGTACAGTGTGCATATAATCTTGTTTTCTTGTTTCCTTTTTGTTTTAAAATTCTGAATGTAGTCAATTAAAATATTTCTACAATTAATGTATATAATCACAGGACATAATTATAACAGATATATAAATATTATGGACTTTTTCACATCGTGTTACAGACCCTTGATTATAGCGTAATGTGACAGATTTGAGTTAAAGTAGTCACAGCACTGGAAGTTACTGTTAATAATATAAGAGAAAGAAAAACATAAACTTTTAGAAATAAAAGGGGTATAATTAGAGATATAAAATTAGGAACTAAAGAATAGGTGTAATTCTATACTAAAACATTTAAAATCTCCAACAAATCTACAATTTACTGAGAAAATAAAATTAATCAAAACTAAAAACATCTATCAAACACTAATATACCAATAGCAATGAAGTTAAAGAAAATGAATAAATGATGAGTAAATATTAAAGAACTTTTTGGTCACTCTTGAATCCTATCTCCCAACTCACATGCATTCTATAGAGAAATTCTATCACCTTTATCTTCAAAGTCTCTCCAGCAAGTGACCAATTTTCTCAATCTTCACTGCTGCCACCAAATCCAGGCTATTGTCATGTATAGACTGGAGTTTTGCACAGTAGCTTCTTAATTGGTCTCCCTTCTACAACTTTTGTTCCCTTTAATCTATTTTCAATACAGTGGCCAGAGATTTTCAAAACCTGTCTGATAAGATGGAGTATCAAGAATCAGGTTGAGCAAGTCACACAGGACATGCAGAATCAGCCCGCTGCAGACAGGCAGCCACCTGGTTCAACACTACAAAAACGCAGAGGACACTGGACCACCAGACCACGGTACTGATTCCCACCACCCCCGGCCCAGAGGTAGGGGCTTCTGAGCCACCTTCCCACTGTTCCTGGTCCAGAGGAAGGGGCTTCCCGGCCACCATCCCTCCCACTGCTACCAGCACAGAGGAAAGGGCTTTTGGGCCACCTTCTGTACCGCCATTACTGGCCCAGAGGAAGGGGCTTCCGGGCCACCAACAATCCCGCTGCTCCCAGCCCACAGGAAAGGGCTTTTGGGCCACCATCCCTACTGCTGCTCCCGGCCAGCCCCCCCCCCCAGTCGAAATGAGAAGACATGTAAATAAGTCTCAAAACCAGACTTCCAGATCACATAAAGCAACCCAAAGGGAAATGAGATGGAACACTCTGATAATCAACAACCTAGACCCACTGAACTGGCAACAAAAAGGGATTTGGAAATACTAAAATCAGAAATAATTTCTCAGATAACAGGAGAAATTGTGCCCTTAGTGCAAGACATGATTAATAAATCTAGAGAGGAGTTGAGGAACATGATGGAATCCCAACATAGGAAACAAATGGATTGCATAAAACAGATGCAAATAGATTTCCAGGAGATGAAAAGCACAACAGAATGAGCCAATGTGAGGACAGAATTTCAGATATAGAAGATAAGATTGCAATTAATGAGCAGGAAAAGAAAAATTGCTTCAAAATTATAAGGGAACATGAGAAATCAATCCAGCAGCTGCTAGATGATGCAAAGAAGAATAACATAAGACTGATCAGAGTCGATGAAGAAAGAGGAGAGAGTGCAGATGACATAAAAAAATCTCTTCACAGAAATAATGGTAGAAAACTTCCCAAGCAGGGGAAAAGAGCTTGACATACAGATAAGTGAGGCATATAGGACTCCAAATAGCCTTGATCAAAAAAAATCTACACATAGGCATATAATTGCTAAGATTCCAGAAACTCAACAGAAGAACAAAGTTCTACAAGCAGTTAGAGAAAAGAAACAAATCACATACAAAGGAAAGCCCATCAGAATCACAGCAGACTTCTCAACACAAACCATCAAGGCAAGAAGAGCTTGCAGTGCCATATTCCAAGCCCTAAAAGAAAACAGCCTCCAACCCAGATTGATGAACCCTGAAAATCTATCTTTCAAAATTGATGGAGAAATAAGATACTTTCATGACAAAGAGCACCTTAGGAACTTTGTGAAGACCAAACCAGCACTCCAAAGAATTTTACACAATATCCTAGGAACAGACATTGAGGATCACAACCCCAGGAAGCAAAGCAGAATGAACCCATCTGGCAGGACAAGAAATTAAATGTAAAGGGGAAGAACTCAACAAAAAGAAAAAGTCATGGCAATGACAAGTCAATACATTTCACTTATAACCATCAACATTAATGGTCTCAATTCACCAATCAAAAGAAAAAGACTGGCAGAATGGGTCAGGAAGCAAAATCCAACAATATGCTGCATACAAGAAACACACTTAATTCAAAAGGAAACTCATAGACTGAAAGTTAAAGGGTGGAAAAAAATATACCATGTGATGGGAACCCCCAAAAAAGCAGGAGTAGCTATCCTCTTTGCAGATCAAGTAGATTTTAAACCAACAGTGATTAAGAGAGATGAAGAAGGACACTACATATACTTGTAAAGTGAAGAATCCAAGAGGAAGAGATGACAATCATAAATATCTATGCACCAAACACTAGTGCACCCAACTATATAAAACAAATACTGACAGACATGAAAAGTCACATATGCACTAATACAATTGTAGTGAGCTACCTCAACACCCCACTGTCACAAATAGATAGATCAACTAGACTAAAAGTAAGCAATGAAGTACTAGAACTCAATCGAACTCTTGAACAAATGAACTTAACAGATGTTTACAGAGTCTTCCACCCCACTAAATCAGAATACACATTCTTCTCAGTTACACATGGGTCATTCTCCAAAATAGACCACATACTCACACATAGAACATGTTTAAGTAAGTGCAAAGGGATTGAAGTTATCCCCTGTATATTATCAGACCATAGTGCGATGAAATTGGAGATCCATAGCAAAAGAAACTCAAAAAATTTCATAAACACTTGGAAATTGAACAACACACTTCTGAAAAACAAATGGGTCACGGAGGAAATTAAAGAAGAAATCAGACAGTTCCTTCAATTAAATGACAATGGCAATACAACATAGCAGAATCTATGGGACACAATGAAAGCAGACTTATGAGGGAAATTCATAGCAGTGAATACCCATATTAGGAAAACAGAGCAAGCCCAATTAAACAACCTGATGCTGAACCTCAAGCTTCTAGAAAAAGAAGAGCAGGACAACCCTAGAACTCATACAAGGGAGGAAATTATAAAGATCAGAGGAGAAATCAATGCAATGGAGACTAAGAAAACAATACAAAAAATCAATGAAGCCAAGAGTTCGTTCTTTGAAAGAATCAATGAAATTGACAAATCCTTAGCCAACCTTGTCAGAAAAAGGAAAGAAAAGGCCCAAATCCGTGCAATTAGGAATGAAAAGGGTGAAATTACAACAGACCCAGTAGAAATCCAGAGGATCATCAATACCTACTTCCAGAACCTATACGCCAATAAGATGGACAACACAGAAGAAATGGACAGATTCCTAGATACATATGAATCAACAAAGTTGAACGAAGAAGACCTACAAATTCTGAACAAGCCAATATCAACCAATGAAATTGAAAATATAATTAAAAACTTATCAACTAAGAAAAGCCTGGGCCCTGATGGCTTCACTGCTGAAATCTAAAAGACATTTAGGGAGGAACTGTTGCCACTACTGTTTAAACTCTTCAATGAAATGGAAAGGGAAGCAATGCTCCCAAATTCATTCCTGGAATCAAGCATCACCTTGATCCCCAAAGCACAGAAAGACCCAACCAAAAAAGAGAACTATAGGCCAATCTCACTAATGAACATAGATGTAAAAATAATTAATAACATACTGGCAAACAGAATGCAGAAGATCATCAAGAAGATCATACACCCTGATCAAGTGGGATTCATCCCAGGGATGCAGGGATGGTTCAATATATGAAAATCAATCAATGTAATACACTATATCAATAGAGCCAAGGACAAAAAGCATATGATTAACTCCATAGACGCAGAAAAAGCATTTGACAAAATCTAACATGCATTTATGATAAAAATCCTACAAAAAATTGGAATAGATGGTCTCTACCTCAAACTGATAAAAGCCATTTATGAAAAACCAACAGCCAATATCATACTAAATGGTCAAAAACTGAAATCCTTCACACTCAAATCAGGAACAAGACAAGGATGCCCACTATCACCACTCTTGTTCAATATTGTTCAGGAAACATTAGCCATGGCAATTAGACAAGAGAAAGAAATAAAAGGAATAAAGATAGGAAATGAAGAAGTCAAATTGTCATTATTTGCAGATGACATGATACTCTATATAGCAGACCCCAAGAACTCCACCAAAAGTCTTCTAGACTTAATAACCAAATTCAGTCAAGTAGCTGGTCACAAGGTCAACACACAAAAATCAATAGCTTTCCTCTACACCAATGACAGACTCACTGAGAGAGAAATAGGGCAAATAATTCCTTTCACAATAGCATCCAAAAAACTGAAATACCTAGGAATCAACCTAACAAAAGAAATCAAAGACCTCTTCTCTGAAAACTATGGCACTCTGAAAAGAGAGATTGAAGATGATATCAGAAAATGGACAGACATCCCCTGCTCCTGGGTAGGAAGGATCAAAATAGTGAAAATGGCTATACTTCCAAAACTGCTATATAGATTTAATCTCTGAAATTGAGATCCCAGCAGCATACTTCATGGGCCTTGAAAAAAAATCCAAAAGTTCATTTGGAACAAGAAGAGACCCAGAATAGTAAAAGCAATTCTAGGTAACAGAGACATGGCTGGGGGTATCACAATCCCCAACCTTCAACTATACTACAAAGCTACTGTGATAAAAACAGCATAGTACTGACAAAGAAACAGACCTCAGGACCAGTGGAACAGATTAGAAGATGCAGAAACAACGCTAGACACACTCAGTCATCTCATCTTCAATAAAGAGCCAAACACCCTCACTGGAGGAAAGATAGCCTCTTTAATAAATGGTGCTGGAAAAATTGGGCTTCACCTTGCCAAAGATTAAAACTAGACCTATATCTCTCACCATGCACTGAACTAAAATCAAAATGGATTAAAGATCTAAATATTAAAATAGAAACTCTGAACCAGTTGGAACAGAGGTTATGTGTAGGAAAAGACTTTATGAACAAAACCTCAGTTGCCTGTGAACTAGCACAAACTATCAACAAGTGGGATCTCTTCTTATTAAAAGGCTTCTGCACAGCAACAGAAACCACCAGCAGTGTGAAGACACAACCCACAATGTGGGAAAAAATCTTCACCCGCTGTTCCTCAGACAAAGGTCTACTATCTCAAATCTGTAAAGAACTTAAAATGATCAGACCTCCCAAATTTAAAGACCCCACCCAAAAATGGGCATTTGAAATGATCAGACATTTCTCAGATAAAGAAGTAGAAATAGCAAATAAATACATAAAAAAATGTTCACCATCACTGGTCATTCCAGAGATGCAAATGAAAACAATGCTGAGATTCCACCTCACTCCAGAAAGAATGGCTGCTATCATGAAATCCACCAATAACAAGTGCTGGTGGGACTGTGGGGAAAGAGGAACCCTGCTCCACTCCTGGTGGGAGTGTAGACTGGTGCAACCACTGTGGAAATCAGTATGGAGATTCTTCAAAGAACTAGGACTGTAAGTCCCATTTGACCCTGCTATTCCACTGCTGGGGATCTTCCCCAAAGAATTAAAAGACTCATACCACAGTGATATATGTGTGCCCATGTTCATAGCAGCACAGTTTCTGATAGCTAAGACTTGGAAACAGTCCAAATGTCCATCAACTGGAGACTGGATAAAGAAAATGTGGGATTTTTTTAATAAAATGGAATACTACTCAGCCATAAAAAATGAGAAATTAGATACATTTATAGCTAAGTGGATGCACATTGAGGGGATACTCCTAAGTGAAATAAATAGGACACACATGAATAAATACCAAATAGTTTCTCTGGTGTGAGAAACTGAAAGTGTAAATAAGGACTAAATGGATTATAGGTAATGTGAAATAGGAAGAAAAGGGACAAAGGGGGAAGGAAGTGGGAGGGCTAGGGGAAAGGATAGAAAGGAATGGTATTAATATGAGAAAATGGAAAAATAGGAACAAAATCTTTGTAAATAGGGAGGAATGGAGGGGTTGAAGGGAGGGCTGGGCAAGGGTGAAAAATAAGAACCAAGAGAGAGTATGTAAAGGTGCAAATTTCCAATAATGAATGTCATTATATTATATACCTAAAATGTACCAATGATTAGCATGAATAATTGATAATGCAAAAGAAGAAGAAAAGGTCCAAAGGGGTAGGGGTAGTGGGAGGAGCAGGGGAAAGGAAAGAAGGGAAAGGAAAAATGATGAGAAATAGAAAAAATGGAAATATAGTCTTTCTAAATAGGGAAGGGTGGAGGGGGTGAAGGGAGGGCTAGGAATGGGGAGAAAATAAGAACCAAGGTGCATCATTTAAAGGTACAATTCCCAATGAGAAATGTAATTGTGTTGTATACCTACAATGTACCAATAAAAGAATTTAACAAAAAAAATGGAGTACTACTCAACTATAAAAAATGAGAAATTAGAGACATTTATAGCTAAATGGACATACATTGAGGCTATACTCTTCAGTGAAATAAATAGGACACACATGTGTAAATACTGAAAAGTTTCTCTAGTGTGTGAAACTGAAAGTGTAAATAAGGACTAAAAAGTATAATAGATAATGTGAAATAGGAAGAAAAGGGGCAAAGGGGAAATGGGAGGGGTAGGGGAAAGGAAAGAAGGGAATGGAATTAATATGAGAAAATGGAAAAATGGAAACAAAGTCTTTGTAAATAGGGAGGGATGGAGGGATTGAAGGGAGAGCAGGGGAATGGGGAAAAAATAAGAACCAAGAGAGATTATGTAAAGGTGCAAATTTCCAATGATGAATGTAATTATATTATATACCTAAAATGTACCAATAAAATTAATTTTAAAAAAAGAATCAGGTTGACCCTTAAGGAAGCAGAAGCTAGAAAAAAAAATATGAAACAAAGGCTGTCAGTTATTGAACAACTTCAGAAATATGATCCTTGACAGAAGGATAGCGAAAAAGATAAGCATAACTTTTTCAGCAGCTTGTTTCCTAGAAGCAGTTTCTTAGACATAGCGGGAGAGGGGACCCATCAGAGCCCACAGTCTTATTGATCTAAGAAGATAAAAACAGGAACCTGGTAAGAAAATTTTAAAGGGGTAAGATTCACAGGAAATACTTTGGGAAAACAGGGAGCTATGCAAAGACTGAAAGAGTTCTGGAGATGTAGAAAGGTGAATTTGTATTTCTTTGAGTACTGAGAGTACTGAGCTATTGGAAATTACCTAAAGTCTTAAAAAGAAAAACAGAAAAGAATAGGCCAGAGAATTGCTAAAAATCACACAGATCTATAAATAAGCCATGATGTCCCAAATGAAAGAAGAAAGGCTTCATAATACCTGGGTCATAGGGTCGAATCCTCATAATACTATCATGTTTGTAGCTCTAGTCTAAAGGTGGCTATAAACCACATGGAACAAACCTAAGAACAAGCTTTAAAAAGATCTAATTAATTTCAAGTAACTGAATTGAAAATCAAACAAAATCATCTAACATTATTTTTTAAATACAAGAAATTCTAGTGCCCAAAATGAGTAAGGTTATTAAACTAATTTGTTCTACTCCAGTCCTTCATCACAACTCTGTGGAGATCACATAGACCAGTAGCACAATAACATGGTGACTATGATAATCAGCACCGTTGCAGCCATCGGAGGTACAGATTTGTTCCTCCACAAGTGCGAGCAGCCTTTGCGAACTGTCCTATTTATGTCTCACAGATCCCTGGAAAAAGCCCACGTTAATTGGCCTAAACTGCCAAAGACGTACTACATCCTTTAAGGCCCTATAAGTTATGCCCTAATTCTTCCCGCTGCCTCTGCTTTTCCCACTGATCTCATCTACTACTTTAACTCTCCCTAGCTATACTCTGGTCACACTGGTCTTCTTTTCTTTCTCTAGAACATATGCAGCATTGTTCTCAGCCCAGAACTTTAGCACTCACTCTTTATTCCAGCCAGAACATTTCCCCCACAGATATATTGTTGCTTTGATGCCTCTGCTCCCATTTCACCTTATTAGAGAAACTTCTAGGATCATCCTGTTTAAAATTGCAACCCTTCCATGAATCCCTGGCAACACTATGCCTTTTGCCATTTTATCTTTCACCATAACAATTTTTGCCATCTGCTTTTGTCTGAATGCTTCCAAATTTACATGTGGAATCTTTAGTCCTCAAGATCCTGGTATTAGGAAGTGGGGTCTTCACCTCACTCTTTGGGGTTTGAGATATCTTCTCCAGTCCTAAGCGTGGGACTTATGCCTTGGCTCCTGTGATTTTCAGTCCCTTATACTCGGACTGAATCACACCATGTGCTTTCCTGGGTCTCCAGCTTGCTGATGGCAGAGCATGGGACTTTTCAGCATCCTTATTAACATGAGCCATTTCCTCCCAATAAATCGTGTGTGTGTGGGGGGGTATATGCACAATTAATCCCAGGTCTTTGTGCATGCCGAGCATGTACTCTAGCATTGTTATGGTTTGTGTCTAGATGTCCCCTCAAAGCATCATGTGATCATAGGCTATTTTGAAGGTGGCTGAATCTAGAGTGTGTGATTGATTCATGGTGGGGCTAGGCCCAAGGACAATAGTAATAGGGGAATGAGTGCTACCCACCCTAAGTAGTCTGAATAAGATAAAAGGCACAGAAAGTCTCTGTTAAGGTCTCTTCTTGCTTTGCTCCTGTCTGTCTGCCATGAACTGTTGCCTCTCTGCCACCCTGCCTCAGAGCCACTCTATAATGGACTGAAATCTTTTTGAACTGAAAACCAAATAAACCTTTCCCCCTTTAACTTGGGGTGCTGGGTAATTTGTCTCAGCAAAGAGAAAAAAGTAACTAACACCATCACAAAGCTATGCCACTAGCCGAAATCTCCTTTTATATCTATCTCTATCTATTCATTTATCCATTCATTCGACCACTTAACTATATCTTCTCCTATTAGTCCTGTTTCTCTAGACTACCCTGATGAATACAAGGACACTACTTATTCTGGGCCTTGGGTTTAACACAGGCTTAATCTCTTACTTTTTACCCCTTCGTTCATTGTACTCAAAACACATTGAATCTTTTTCTGCTCCTTAAACATATCCAGTTTGTTACTCTCTATGACGTTCTCTTCCTGCAATGCCCTTCCCTCACATATCCACATGACATCGTCCCACTCATTTTTGCTGATCTGCTCTTTGATCGCTTTCAGAGACCAATTTCCTTTGTCCACTTCATCTAATATAATTCCCTTTCAACCTACTTTGTGTTCTTTTACTTCCTCATATCTCCCATAAGCTATCTGGTATTTTAAAATGCATGCATCATTTAATCACTGCATATATTCATCTCTAGAGTTCAAGTCCCATTAGTGCAGGTGCTTTGTTTCGCTCACTTGTCTAGTGTTAAAACCTGGAAATGCTCTTGGTCTATGAATATTGATGTGTGATTAAATGAATGATTGGTTAAATGAATAAAAATATGCAAATAAAGGGAAAGGCTCTAAAACAACTGTATTTTTTTTCTAGGCAGATGGAATGGTAGACCATTTTTATTACTTCCTTTTCATTATCTGCATCTTGGGCTTTTTAGGTAATGAGAACCTATTGATTTTGCAATGATAAAAATGTAATTAAAGTTATTTTCCTTCAAAAATTACGTAGTCCATAGTCCTAACTGAATAAAGAAATTGAGTCCAAAGGTCAATGTATTGGCAGGCCATTTATAAATCAGTTTTTCTATATTTCTAGTGCTGACATTTCAATGAAAGTAAAGCATCCTGATTGATCAACTGACAAACATAATAAGTAGAAAAATGAATAATGATAAGTTTAAATTGTTTAAATAGTGTGCAGATGTCAACAATAACTAAACTGGAAAGGCACACAAATTAATTAATGACCCTGGGTGAATTCCAAATTGCTTACAGAAAACATTTTGTGTTGTTAAGAATTAATATTTTCACTGAAAATTTTAGTATCATATTATATCATGGGAGATGAGGGACCATACTGTCTGACTCTATAATAGGAAAGTGATCAGGATGCATTTTCAGTAAGGGAATATGTTTTTTCAGTTGATGTGTGATTGCCCCCTCTGTCATTTAGATTTTTGGCATTTGCAACATGGTAACACTGTGGGTCATGATTTTTTTAAGAACCACATAGAGGGAGAGAGTTAAATTTCAGGTTGGTGTTTGAGAAGAGTTATATTTTAACATCTACAAGATGAAGATTTGAATAGAATCTGAAGGAGAATTGGGCTTTTATAGAAAGTTACAGGAGCAAGTATAGGGGAGAAGATTGCTGACAAAATGTACAGACTGAGCAGAGTCACAAATTTGGAGTGTTCAACAGGAAAACAGAGAGAAACGAATAGGTGAAGGTTTCACTGGGGAGCAGAATGATGGATTAACTTGGGAAAATAATGCAGGTCACTGTATTGTCCAGTAACACTCTGCTGCCCAGAAAGCCCTCCTTTGTATTGCCAATTTCAGTGGTATAAACACTCTCACCATGATCTGTTTCGAGCTACTAACACATGACATGTCACTGAACTCAGAATTGAATAAAGATCCTGAGATGGGCTCTCACATGTCCCTGCTTTTGGGTCAAATTATGCATGGTTTCATAGGAGCTAAGAAGCTACACTGAGGGACTCTACAACAGGGAATGGCATTATAATACTTATATTTTGGGACAAGAATTGGTAGCAAATTTCTTCAAAGACTGGAGAGCAAAACTCCAGCAGAAAGCCAAACAAATTAACTGACTTAATTGAAAGCAGACTCAAAATGAAAAACGTGTTTGCAAAAAAGTGTAGATGACTGATTGGATATGTGGACAAGGAGGACATGGGACTCTCGGGCTTCTAGCCTAGATTCCTGGATAAATGGTAATACCTTTAAAAATTAGAAGAAGCCAAGGAGGAAGAAAGGGAACACACAATGGTAAAATGGGCATTGGATAGACCATTATTTTCATGTGCAAAATTTGGAAAGTATTGAATGACATTGAAACACCACAGAATTATTTTGAATTTGAAGCCTTCTAAATTATGATTCATGCCCCTTGAGATCATAAGTGAAATAAACCAGACACCAAAGGTTAAATATTGCATGGTTTCTCATATGAGAAATCTAAAGTATATATAATTTAAAGAGCAGAATGAAATGTAGATGACAGGAGACAGGGAGATAAACTTTACAGATATGGGAAAAGGATCTGGAGAGAGTGGAGGTCGGAAGCAGGAGTGGAGAAGGAAAAGTAAATAGGATCAAATCAAATCGTGAAATGCATGTGTACCAATACCACATGGTGAATATATTCATTATATATCACAAACACATACTAATGAAAAATTTTAAAATAATAAATAAATGATAGTCTTTGAGACAAAATAAGTGTTATTTATTAACTTCACAATATTCAATTCAGTTGCCTTTTAGTTTTCATACCCATTTTCTTCTGATTGGACATCCCACTTGCATTTCTTCTTTTTTTCTATTTCAAGTAATGCTGCAATATACACAGTTGAATATAGGACATTTTTGTTTTCATTTTTGATTATTTCTTTAGTTTGCATTTCTAGTAATAGAATTATTGTTTCAAAAGATGTGTATTTTAAAGCTTAATTCATATTACTGAGTTAGTCTCCAAATGAATTAACTTATCCTGCCACTAGTAAAATTATACCAGCTTCATTAAGTTCTTGCCTACACTGGTGAAGATCACTGTTTTGACTCAGTTAGTGGGACTAAGATAATGTCTCATTTTAATTTTCAATTTATTTACCAACAAAGTGGAATTAGCATGCTGCTGATATCAATATGCTTCTTTGTAATAAGAATTTCCAAGTTACTTGGTGAGTCTTCATTTCCTGTGTCTATTCACATATTTCTTCTTGGTGATAATACTGAGGATTGAAGCAGGGATGCTCTACCATGGAGCAACACCCTCAGCCTTTTAACTTTTTACTTTGAGACAGGGTCTTTCTACAGTGCCCAAGATAGCCTTGAACGAGGGATCCCTCTGCTTCACTCACCTAGTAGCTAGAACTGCAGGTGAATGTCGCTGCAGCACACTTTTTGTTCACAAGATATCAGTTGCTTACTGTTACTAATTCATCTCCAGGTCTGTTTTCTTTGAAATGTCACTACTGCAAATTACATCTTTCATTTATTTCTTTATTTATATTCAGTTTCCATTTCTAGGATGTATGCTTCCATGTGAGTAAGGACCTCATTTCCTTTCGCACATTTTCTTCCTAGCACTGGCATCAGTGCTTGGCAATATAACAGGTACTCAGTAAACATTTGTTGAGGAAATGATGAAACAGCAGTCTAACAGGCACGTCGGCATAACTGCATCATCGACTGATTCCCATGAGAATTTCATTTTGGCTTGAAACAGTTAATGCTTTCCTAAGAACGTTATTACACTTAATCTTTTAGACACTAAGAGAAATGAAATCAAATGTGTCCATATCTTGTTCAACCTCATTTCTTTTATTCTCCATGAATCTGTAATGATGTTGTCCCCAAAATGTTGGTAGCAAGAGCAAGGAAGTGACACCGTCCATATGCATCAAACTTAGGACCTTGAGCTTGCCAGGCAGGCATGGCACCACTGAGTTACATCACTGGCCCTGTAAGTGACTTTCCTCATCAGTCTCTGAGTCTTTTGTACCAAATACCTAGGGCAATGTAATAGACGTACTGGAAAATCCAAAATTATTAAATTATAGCAACAGTGTTGATGATTCGGCTGTTATAAAGAATGTCTTTTGTTGGAAGCCATACAGAATTTTATTTTAATAGCACATCCAGAATTAAGGCATCTTTATTTTATTTATGTGAATTAGAAAGCATCACTTAGAAACAAACATTAAGAATATACCAACATACTGCTTAGCCTAAAAATCAGAAGTAATTTTAGGCACGTAGTTGATTGAGGAACATTAAAATAAACCTATACTCTGTCACTCATAATATTTATTCATATATATATTCACATACAGAAATATATACATAGATACACACAGATATGTACATGTACAAAAATCTAGTAATTAATATACTCACTTATTCATTTGCATGGTTTTAAAATCTGCAACAAACTTCTACTACTGAATTAAACACTCTGATTATATATTGCTTAACATAAAAATGAACTAGTTGAAAACATCTCTGCATTATCTTCACAATTGCTGTTAAAATACTGACTTAATATGTTTTCTAGGAATTCTAGTTCTAGAAATGAAGGTCACAGTACATTTGGTGACTCTAACTTACAAGTCAATGGGTATATTAATGATTCCTTCTTGTACAAGATATCATAATTCACAAGGTATTTTTTCCAAATTTGGTTGTATGTTCCTCACAAAAAAGCCTTTTTCAGAATACACAAAGAGGGCCTGCAATACAAGCCATTTTCCTGATGCAAGCTTAGATTAAGTTCAGATTGCCAGGTGATTACTTCCAAATCACTTAGCAAGTGAGGAACAGAGGTAGATTGCAGAACGCAGGCTTCCTGGTTCTTAGAAAATGTTGTTTTTCATTAATCAGGTGTTAAGAGTTTTTATATTGCTTTCTCTCTATTTTCATCTCTTAAAAATTATTGAAATGTATACAGTACTTCCAATAATTATCTCAGTCCTTATATAGTTATGACTCTTTCCTTTAAGAACTCCTTGTAACATTTTGTCCATGTTTTATAAACAATTTGGTTAATTTCTGAGCTAGATGGGATATAAGATATTAACATTCCTCAAAATTTTCTAAACTACTTCAGTCTTCTCAGCCCTCTTCTCTAGTAAAGCTGATCAATTCCATGAGAAATTTCTGGGTGCTGCCAGGTAGGGTGGCCTATGGGTGGGTACAGGCCTGCATTTTTTAGTCCATGTGCCTGTCCTGGTTAGAGCAGGAGGTCTTCCTCCACTGAAAAGGAGGAAAGACCTAGGTCAGGGATGCTTTGTCTTGTAGAAAAAACTGTTAATATGTAGAAGAATTTTTTTTCTGAAAAAAGATAGAGCAAACATGCATAAATAACTTAAGAACTGTATAAGGGTCCATATATCTTTTTGAGCACGTTAGAAAATGGATGCCTGAGGCCTTGGAATTTATATAGATACTGAATGAGATCTTGATAATAAAGAACCAACTTGGCTCATTTTCTTTCAATTTCTGAAATGTGCAGTACTCCTCTCTACCAAGAACAGAAAGTTGTATGAATTTCAGACAGGCAGAATTTAAAGAGTTAAGCACAATGTCACACAAGCCCGTTGTTCTGCAGGAATCTGTGTGACTCACCTAAAGCAGGAAGTGATTTTGCCCATGCAACAGGAATTGGAGGAATTCTCCCAGGTACCCCAATATTCCCACAGATATGGCATCAAGGTAGACTAGGAGGGAACCATGTTTCTCCTGCACTCAGTTATCCTATCAGTGTGTCTTATTGGCTGACCCAAGTGGAAGCCAGATTTTAAGGAAGCCTCTGATAACAATTCTCAAAGGTGAGCACTCCGGAATACCAAGAACAGAAAAGGGGAAAAATTGGATATGAAGTAGAAAACACAATAATGTACTATATTCGTTTTTAGAGCTCTTTATTTATCAAGCCTAGCACAATTTTGTCATCTTTGTAGCACCTCCATCTTCGTTTTGTGATAATTTGTTTTGATCTTTGCCTAGGCCCAGCCTTTTCTGTAAATCACTTGTGTGTTAGTCTGCTTTCAATCTCCAAGACCAAAAATCTGAGAAAATCAATGTAAAGGAAGAGAGATTTGTTTTGGCTCATTGGTTCGTTCAGCAGTCTCATTTCACAGCCTTTTCCGCTGCTTTTCGATTTGTGTGTAGTATGATGGAAGCATCATGGCAGAAGGGCATGGCAAAGGAATATGCTTTCCCCATGTCGCAGAGGAAACAGAGAGAAAAGGGAAGGGCCAGAGAGGAAGGGGCCAGGGCCAAGATATAATACAGTCCCCAGTATCATGCCTCTGTGGTCCATTCCCTTCTACTAGGGCCCACCCCTTATGTTTCCATCACCTCCCCAAAACCTCACCAAACTTTGAATCCATTGACAGATTAATCCATTGATGAAGTTAGAGCATTCAGAACCCTATCATCTTCCGCAAGTTCATCAGCTGACAAGGAAACTCATAATACATGGTCTTTGGTGGATATATTAGCTCCAGACTATAACAACACTTTCTTTATTCTCAGTTGCATTGGGTTACTATGTCTTTACATTATCCTGCCCCTCCCAAATAATTTATCCATGAAGTCATTTTGCACAATCAAGAGAGTTTTTGCTTACTCTACTTCTGGGCACAGAGCAATCAAGCTGTCTTCATGATGACAAAATAACATACAAATCAATTGTCTTCTAAAGTAAGAATAAAGAGCACAGCATTCCTGCTTCCTACACTTTATTTCATTTCAGAACGTGCAGAAGTTCCTGCAGCCTGTTATCCTTGGGGTTTTCCTGTATAAATCAGAGTCACTATCCCAAACTGATGAGAGTTTTACAACTACCACCAGCAGTACTGCTTTTGCAAGTGTGATGTGGGCTTGTGAGGAAGGTGCTCCTGGAGTGTTATTCTGCCTGCTTCCTTTTCTACGACAGGCTTATGAGAGTCCTTTTTGTTCTGAGGATGACATACAAAAAGTGTAAGTGACTGCAATACTCAGTGACTCACTAGAAACAAGCCCATGTTTTCTTGCTAACAATGCAGTGCAGTCCAGCACTTGAGTCTAAATTAATGGGAAATCCAATAAAATGATAAAGCAAGAACTTCTGAATAGGACAAATATTTAGCGTCAAGCTTATTTGGTTCCAGGTCATATTTTCCCAAATGTAACAAAACACAGAAAGAAGTGCTTTGCTAGAGTTAGAATAATTTAGCCCTAAAATAGAGAACTGTAGAGATAAGGAATTCCAGAACTGAAGTACCCAGTTTAGAGTTAAAAACATGTCTCTAGGCCTCAAATTAATTCGAATACCAGTAAAAGTAATTTGAAGAATCTTGTTTTATTTATCTTTATGCTAGCTTTTGAATAATGCCTGGCATATAATAACACATAGTTTCCATTCAGCATGTGTTTGATCAATGAATAGATTAATGAATGCAGCAAAACATTTAGAGGAAAGGGATGAATGCTAATGGGTTGCCAAGCCACTATATTCTTTTCTATCTAGGCTGACCTTTGAATTTCAAAAGCAAAAAAGAAAATTAAGACAAAAAATGAAGACAATTACTTTATTGAACCAATGTGTATTGTGTTGAGCTGGGCTAAGTGGTTTAGGAGATGCCAAAATAAACAAAATATGCTCCCTGCCTCCAGCAATTTGAGAAAATTTAATTATACCAGTATATTATGTTATATTCCTTAAAATTCTACTTGAAATGCTTTGAACAGACAACAGTGAATTTACAATATGTATGTAGGTTCTTTTGTTAAAATGATGTATAAGGCATACAATTATGGAACTAAGTGACAAGTGTGTTTCTGTACTTAGATTTTACTAACTGTGCATTAGTAGCTACAGTCTATTATGGCAACTCTATTTACCATTAAATGTAGAATTATTTAACCTTTAAAGTAAATTTGTATGGCATTAAAATGTTTTATACTAATTCTTTCATCCTAGAGCTTTGTAACTCATGTATATTTTTGGAGTTAAAATATTCCTGGAATAAAGTAA
This sequence comes from Heterocephalus glaber, assembly GCF_053883595.1. Taxonomy (NCBI): domain Eukaryota; kingdom Metazoa; phylum Chordata; class Mammalia; order Rodentia; family Bathyergidae; genus Heterocephalus; species Heterocephalus glaber. The sequence goes on from NW_028258461.1 coordinate 2,477,528, forward strand.
TGGCACATTTTCTCCCATTTAGTATTTTCTCAGCTTAATTTCTTTCTCCATTTTAGGCTACATTAAAAGATTTTTAAAGTCAACAAACAAAGCATTTTTCCAAAAGGAATAAAACTGTGTCATTCTAACCATGCTTCTCTTTCCTTTCGACATGGATAACATAGATAGTTTGGTCTTAGTTTAGTGTTGAAATAACAATAGCTTAAAAATCAATCTCTCTATCTGTAATCTTACCTGCAAAATATGAGCAAACAGTGTAAGATACTATTACACTGTGCAGGTAAGAGTTTATTATGCCAGCAGACTTAAATATATTATACACTGGGAGTTGAAACAACTGATTTTATTATAAAGCAATTGTAAAGTTACCAAAAAATATTCACAGAATGACATGAGATCAAAATAATGGTTCTTTTAGATTTTTCCAGAATATGACACAGTTTGACTGAATGAGCTGCAGAATTGTCATTGCAAATAGCTTGGTGAAGTTAAAAGTTAACAAATTGAGTGTCACCAGAAAACAATTACTTTAATGGTTGCTAGACAGATAATTTTTTAGATGAAGAAAAAAGTCTCTCATGTAGGAGAAAAAAGTACATTGCTTTAGTTAGTAGATATAAAACATACTAGACCAGTGAAATCAGGGAAATGTGCATAGGCAGGTCGGGAAAAAGAAAAACAAACAGGAGAATGTTTGTACCTTTCTAACCACAGGAGTGATGTGAGTCTAGAACCCAGTTTAATTTGACTAAATTTAACAGAAATGGTAACTGAGATGAAGCTGGACAGACTATATCCCTAGTTGTGCTATTTCCTGATCCCTGAAGAGTCCTAATGAAAAATCTTACCCAAAAGAATCATCACAAAGCACACCAATGACCAGAGTAACATGTGGTCTACTTTCTTCCATCCTCAGGGAATGACAGAGAAAGAATTTATTAAGGATCTTGTTCAATAGTGAAGTATCAGATCATGTAAAAGGAGATTTAAATTGTACATGAAGTGAATTAAACCGAACCTTCATAGAAGTTCATATTTCTGATACACCGCAGACAGTTGTATTACTTAACTTGTCGTGTGTTAGTCGTGATCAATAAACTAAAGTTTTCATGCATCCATGTTATTTTATCTTTCCACATTTGGCCATTTCTGCATAAAAGAACACACTAACCCTGAGAGAGGGGAAAGCTCCTTTCCTTCGTATGGTGGCTTTTGTGAATAAATTTGGATTTCTAGAAATTATGGCAGCTTGCTCATTTGATTGTTCTCTATGGTGTTTGGTACAATTAAGGAAGATTAAGTCCACCCAAAGAAGATGACATAGGGAGACAAGTGCATCAACGATATTTTTTTCAAATCCCTCTTGTCAAAGATTTCAATATGCACTTGATCAGTATTTGCTATGAGAATGATAGTGTTGCTTAATGACATTTTCCTTACAATGACTTTTATTTTTAAGATATACACCTCTAAGAAAAGCTCAGCTGAGAAAGGCTTTCCTAGGCTTCACAACTACACTGACAGGCACAAAAAGAAGTGTAGTGACAAGGTCAGGCGATGAGTCAGAGAGCAACAAAGAGTCCCAAGGGCCATCAGATCTTAGCATAACCGCTTCCCTTGTAAGTCACATTGTTTTGCAGTGGCAAAAACACGGCAATATTTACTTCCAGATACATTTTGAAATAATCTTTTTCTTAGATAATGTATTCACGTGGATGCTTCTGTAAAACACTACTGCTATCTTTTAGCCTCTAAGCTATTAAAAAGCCAGTAGTGTCATTTTCACAGAAGATTCACCTGAACAATTTTGGTGAGTGTGAGTGTGTGAGTGTGTGTGTGTGTGTGTGATAGAGGCTAATTGCCTCTTTGGAAATTTGGTATTTGCCACACATTCAAATATCTGCAGAGAATTTTTTCTAGGTTACTCAGAATTGTCATCTAGTATATATTGTCAAATACAAGATTGTTCTCACTCTAAGAATGCAAGTTTCAAATTGGCTTGACTTATACTAATTTAATGAGCTCCATTTCATTCAAGCTAGGCAAGAATGGCTTAGAAATAAATAAGACCTGTCCTCTATCCTCAAGGAGACAAGCACCTAGCAAGATTGGCATAGAGGGAAGCCAAGACAGAGGTGAAGTTACCCCTGGGACACAGATGCATGCGTGCGGTTTCTTCCACAGCCTTTCACATTCTGATTCTAAGCCGTCTAAGATTCCATAGGGATTCATAGCTAACATGCGGCAACCATTCCTGGAAATGACACACGGCACTCAATGTAAACATGGTAAAGAAGAAAGTATTTTATGCAGGCTCCTTGGTTGTCAGCAAATTGCTTCAATGTTGGGAAATTGAATATGATTATCTCTAAATTTTCCTCAGGAGTGTGATTCCAATCCCTAAGATTTATAGAGTTAGAATGTAAGAATTCTTAGGGTTTTAAAATATTTAGATATTTGATCATAGCAGTAGAGATTATTCAATAGTGTATGAAGCTGGTTGAAAGTAAAAGAAAAAATATATAGTAAGAGAGGAGGAAAAAGAGAGAGGGTTCACATTACTTTGCAACTTTACATTATAATGGAAACCAATGACCTCTTTTATTCAGACTCCATCAAGTTTTATTGTTTCCCAAATAAATTTAAGTGAATAAATGTAGGCCAGTTTTAAATTGATATCCCTTTAGCTAAATTCAAGTTCTGAAGACTTTTCTACAGGAACTTTTAATCAAAGAGTAAAGTGGGAACTTAAGAGTATTCATTAATAAAATTAGTGTCCTCTCCTGAAGGTATTGATTATTTTTTCAAGATAGTCATTGAGATTCTCATTGAAGCTCATTACAGCCCAGTGTTGACAGGGGATGGGCCACAGTGAATTTCAATTTCATGTATTCTTTTGCTCAACTCCCGTGATACTCTATAATTGAACAGATATGACATATCTTATGGCAATATTTATATGAGCAGAAGCTATTAAATAATAGTAACTTTTCAAACTTCTTTTAGTGAACTGTTTCTATGGGAACCAAAGGCAATACTGAAAATTAAAGCATGCTTTTTTCCCTTGGATATGTATGAAGCATCATCTTAAGAGATTTTGCTACACAAGAGCTGAAATCACTATGTTCATTAATTATACACATTAATTGCCTAACTGAATTTCTTAAAGGTCAAAGAGGAAACATAAAATGTATTTTAGACAATTTGACTTTAAATGCATCACCTTTATAAAAGGCCAAGCCCAAAATTCTAAATTACCATCAATATAAAATGGCTGCAGATGTTTTAATTTTAATTATATCCCACAGATCAAGAACCAAGGACGCTCAATTTAATTTAATCTACATAGTTTCTTAAATTGAACTTTTGATTATTTAGAGCTGTCCACACATTAGGAGTAAATATTGTAATGAACTATTTTGGCAAATACTACTGTACCGCTAAGCATTCTGATGGGGGGAAGTATAAAGAAGTGCATGCTATCTTCAAAAGGTTACTTTACTTTTTGTTTCTTTCCTTCTCTTCCTGGCCTTCATTCAAGAATAAAGTTATATTAAGTTTCTATTTCTCTGTTAAGTACATTAGAGGAATATAAAATATTCTGCCTTCAGGGAGCTGGCAATTTAGTGACAGAGACATAGAAGTTATACAAAATAAGCATAGTGAATATTCTTTGTGTTTTATAGGACAAAATCTGCCTTTGGATTCATCATTGGATCTTGCCTCTCAACACCGATCATAGTGCTAATAGTAGGAGCTATATCTAAAATATATTTTATGCAACATGCTAACATATAATGAAATATAATTTATTTCAATATATTTAAAATGTATTAACAACTGGTTAAAGAAATGATACATGATGTCTTTACAAATGAAGCTATTGCTATTTGTGGTTAAGATAAAATTAAGTAATGCAACAGTCAGCTCCGTACAGATTCAACAACCAAGCCACCAAATGCTAGAGAAGTAAAGACGGCTTTCACAGAAGTGTGAGATGTGACCTGGATTTTAAAGAACAAGCAGCGTTATACCAAAGGGAAATGGTTTTAAATTTTTTCTAATAATAACTGATTTCTAATTAAAACATAGGGAATTAAATATGCATGCTTTTTTTTTCTTTTGTAGTTTTCCTTTTGTCAGGTCATGTTTTCAGTACACGATGTAGTACATAGTGGGGAGTTGCTGAGTGTGCATAACACATCTGAGCTCTATTTTCACCCCCTGCCCCTCTGCTCCTTCCCCCTCCTTCTGTCTCTTGGTCCCCTCCTTATTTCTTGTTATTGTTTATTTTACTCTTTATTTCTATTTTGGGTTCTCATATGAGATGAATTACGTGTTTTTAAACTGATGCATCTGATTTATTTCACTAAACACGCTCTCAAAGTGTACCCATTTTGCTACAAATACCTCAAGTTTATCGTTAGCTTTCTATATGGCAGAATAGCACTCTGTTGTGCATAGATACCATATTTTCTTTATCCTTTCATGTGTTGATGGACATATAGGCCACTTCTCAGATTTCACCCTTCTTTTCTTTAACCTCTCAAAAAGTGCATTAACATCTGTATTGCTTTCATGTTGCTGCCAGGGTGCACTTCTAGACTCTTAGTGACCTAATCCAACACAAATTTATCTTCTTAAAATCCTGAAGGTCAACAACCTGTGCCCATGATGTAAGCAAGTTTGTGATACTGCTGGAGGCTTCAGAAAGGTAGCATTTTTCTTGACTTCAGCTTTCAACCACTGTCTGCATTCCTTTGGTTGTCCCTTCTCATATCACTTCAATTTTCCTTCTATCTCTGCATCTACTATTAATAAATCACATCCGCTTGCCTCACTTTTATAAAATTGTAATTACATTGTGCCCACCTGGATAATCTCTCATCTCAAGGTCCCTAACATTATCGCATCTCCAAAGTCTGTTTTATTATGTAAGGTAACATTTACAGGTTCTAGTGATCAAAGCTTGCATCTCTTAGGAGAGCTACTATTCAGCTTACTGTAGTCTTCTTGCTAGCCTTAAAGATTCACATTCATGCCACATGGAAAACACATTAACTCATGTGAAGGTTCCCAAAAGCCTTACCATTAAGGCACTAAGTCAAGTTCAAATTCTCACCAATCTTTTTTTCCCATTAGATCAAAATTAACATAGCTCCCTATCTACATCACCTAGTTGGGTATGAATAAGACTCTTGGTATTTCCAAGGACAAAATTCTTCTTTATCTGTGACCCACTGAAATTTATAAAACAGATCAACTGGGCCCAAAATACCCTGGTTGGGCAGCACAGGATAACAGTTATGCACATTCTCATTCAAAATGGAAGAACATGAAAGGGAACCCAAGCAAGTTTACTTATTTTTCTTTTTCTTACTGAAAGATGTTTGCCATACATAATGATCACATTCCTTGTAGGGAGCTGGTACATGTACACCACACACTTTAATTATTATCTTTATCATCTTTCTATCCATTTCCTGGCCTGTCCCTCTATTGCTTGGTCCCAAGCAAATTTAAAATGCAGGTGGGCAGAGTACAGTAGAATAATCTGTGAATAATCTTCTGTAACTCCTGCATCTTCCCTCTGAGCCTGTGGCTCCGCCTTTTCAACCCTTGGCTTTGCCTTGAAGTTATCTTTTGTTGGTAATGTATATTAGCATGTGATTGCAGCTAAACGGGTTTATCACCATGATTCTTGCCTCTAGAAATTGGAAGATGATAGCCTCTATCATTTCCTCTTCTCCACTTTTAGTACAAGATGGCAGTGTTCCCTCTGATATAGCCTTCATGATGACCTTGTGAGTCTCCCACATACGTGAAGAGGGCTTAACTCTAGTAGATCTCCACAGCCATTTCTTACACAGTGCGATCTCTATTTTTGGTTTCTGTGGAGATGTTTGAGAGGATTCATCAATTACATGACTAATCTCGTCAAAGAGCCCTGTGAATGACTGAATAGCCAAAATTCTGTTCTTTTACTCCTTTATTTACATAAATGTTGTGCAGCCACTCCTGTGGATTTCTTTCAAGAGTATGATTTCCTCACAGCAAATCTCCTAACTTTAGCATCTTTTGAAGTCTGAATAGGCTGGGAATTTCACCAATTGTCAATGCCCAGTTCTGTCTTGCGTGATAGTTCTTCCCTCAGATTTCTTTTTTGCATTGTATTATAAACAGCAAGAAGAAGCCAGGTCATATATTCAATACCATGGATATAAAATATAAGAAAAAGAGGATCAAGATATACCATGTACAGTTACAAATTCCCTTTGATGAATGCGATCATTATGTATATTTAAATTGTACTGGTACAATTAGTAAAAAAGAATTGTGCACCTATAAAGAGGACAAATAAATTCACATATTAAATAGTATTAGTAATTCAAAAATACAGGAGTATATAATGTGAAATTCCTCCCAACAGATACTCTAATTTCTATTGAGCAGAATATTCCATTATATCAGCAGGTCCTGTTCTAATATGTGACTCATATTAATTTTACACGATCTATGAGCATTGTTTTTCATTTGCAACTATTAAGCAAACTCTATGGAACTAACTCTTTAGTAAGCTCTTTTCTGTGTGCCTCTCTATATATTAACAGTCCATTTGTATAATAAGTCATTTGGTAGTTTCATATAATACAGCACTTAGCACATAAACTCACTTGGACAAGTAATATTAATTTCACTTTAAAGATTAGGAAACAGGCTATACTATGCAAAATCAAATAATTGTTAAACCACTTAGGAAATGAAACCAAATTTGTCTTGATTATAATGTCTTTGGTAAACACTAAATCATATGATACATATTAAGCGCCTAGGACTGAATCTGATTCATAGATGACATACAATGAATAATTTACATGGATATTATTTATCATGAAATATGTCAAGATATTTTTGCAACAGCTTCCTAGTAAAAATCTATTTTTATTGAAAAGAATCAATAAAATTTAAGTTTGCTACAATGTACCTTGTCCAATATTTTGTGGTACTGGGGATTGAACTCAGGACCTTGTGCTTGTGAGGAAGTCATGGTGCCAGTGAGCTAAATCCCCCTTATCCAACATTTTTTTGTGGGGAGGGTACTGGGGATTGAACTCGTGACCTTGCACTTTCGAGGCAGGCACTGGAACCACTGAGCTAAATCCCTGGACTCTCCTTGTCCAATATTGGATATACAGTTTTCCTTTATTTTGTATATACTAACCTGCATTTGTCCAAGAGGCATATTTTTAGGTAGAGTCACATGCTTTGAACATATCTTTACTTACTATCTTTTCTATCTTATTTTTATTGCTGAGAGTTGAACCCAGGGCCTTCATACTGAGGATCTCAAAAAATTGTTAAGCTAGCTTGGCTGGACTCGAACTTGCAATCCTCCTATCTCACCCTGCCATGACACCAGGGAGTCTTTACATATTGTACGTTAAAGAATGAGGCAAACAATTATATATTGATCTGGAAAGTAAGAAAAAAGTTAATGCATAAAATATGAATAATAAGGTTCCACTTTTATAACAGAAAAATTGTGTGCATTCATAATATATGTTTTGATATGCATAGATTTCTAATAGGATATCCAAGGCATTGGTAAGCATTTGTCTCCAGTATGGGAGGATGCTGGGAACAAGATGGGATGGACTTCTCCATTTCAATTTTTGTCATGCCATGTCTTAAATTTCAATTGAATACAGCTGATTATTAAGAAAAAACGTTTTGTTAAGCTTAAAAAATAGACAAAATGTTGATAGCTATTCTTGAAATCTTTTGTATTTCTAATCATATAATGCACAATTCGAGGTGGCCAGGGAATACTCAGTGTGGTACTTTATAAGTATTTATTCAGGTAGGGAAAAATTAAAGTGGCCTGTTAATGATGAGTGCATAGTGGAGTGCATAATCACTGATGCTTAACAGTGAGATCAAAAGCCTAAACTTATATGAAAGGGATGGCAAAGTCCGGACAGAGATCTTACTTTTGTTCTGTGAGACCCCTGTGCAAAGCAAAAAGCAAATTAAATATTAAAAGCAGATGGTCAGAAAGACTTCTGTAAAGTCTACCGCTCGTAAAATGTAGCCCCTTATTATCTCAACAGAATAAGCAAATTTATTGGAAAGAGTTTTTAAGTGATTTTTATTGTCTGTGAAAGGTGGTGAAAAAAAAATTCAAAGAGAGACAAGAAAGCAGTTGATTTTAAACCAAGCTTAAAATAGAAATGGGTCACAAGTCATGTTGGAATACTTAATAAACTCAGAAGCTCCTCTCCTTTAACAACTCTATATATTCTGTGCTTTTTTGGAAGGATTGGAGGAAAAAGACCATGGGGACAGTAAAGAAAATGTTTCAGTTTAAGTGTATTTCATTTATCACTTTTGATCCATTCATTTTGCTCAGGTATCCATACATCTTCAGTGTCATTACTGACTGGTTTATACACTAAATATCATATTGAATGCTGAATACTTACGTAGATGTAAAAAATTGTATTATTTATTGTAGAGAGACTGTATGTCATCTTTTCTATGTATTCATGTAGTAAACAACCATTGATGAAAGGTTTACTATCTGCCAAGCAGTATGCTAGATATTTGGGATACAGAAATAAACAAGACATTCCCTGGCTCCAGTGAGCTTAGGATCAAATGATAAAACTACTGTCTACATGTGTGAAGTCATAAAGGAAATAAGCCATGCACGTATTTCCCATTGTAAAACATCTATTTCTTGCTTAGTGGAGAGAAAGCAGAGTTGTAGAAAGCTTCTAGAACTGTCGTATGAATGATATTGGTATTTCTATTGTTTTCAAACTTGCCACTCTGTTTTGATATATTCCTTTTTAGAAATAATTTTAGAATAGTTTTAATTTTATAGAAAAATCACAACATTAATACTCAGTGATGGACACTGTATCCATATCTGCTTGCTATTAACATCTTACATTAGCACGGTTCCTTTGTTAAAACAAATGAATCTACTACATTATTGTTAAGTCAAGCCCATACCTTGTTCGAAATTCCTTTCTTGTGACCTAATGCACCTTTTCTGTCTCAGGATCCTCTTTAGTTTACCACATTAGTTAGACATGTATCCTTAGGGTCGTCTTGTTATTACAGCTTCTCAGATATTTCTTTTTTTTTTTAAGATCTTCAGAGTTTTCAAAAGTATTGATCAGATATTTTGCAGTTGGCTGATGTTTTTATCAAGATTAGCCTTGGGTTATATGATTTTGAAAGAAAGATCAGAAAGGTAAAGGGCCATTCCCATCACATCATGCCCATGGGCAGTGCGTGCGCTCAACATGACTCAGTACTGTTTATGTTGACTTACATCACCTGGCTGAGGGAATTTCTGTCAGTTCTCTTCAATGAAAATTATTCCCCTTACCTTTTCCAAACAGTATGTTTGAAAGTAAGTCACTATGCACAGCCCACTCTTCAGGATTGGAGATTTATTCTTCACTTCTATGAAGACACAAGAGACATATGAATTCATTGCAATGCTTCTTGGAAGATTTTCTGATTGATGTCATTTATTCAGATTTTATCCATTTATATGAATATGAGTTTGTGGACATTTGCTCTATAGGTTGGGTTATAAGTCAATATTAATTTTTAATTTTCTTGATTAAATATCCCAGTTTGGGCCATTGAGAGCTCTTTCAATTATCCTTGCGTCCCTTTAATTCAATTTCATCATTGTGGGTTTTGTTTTTTTTTAACATTTCCTTACTTTCTGCAAGATGATCCTGATTCATCTTGTATACTTCCTGTCTCATTCCTAAAATGAGTCATTTCTTCATTTTTATCAGGAATTGCTATATTTTACCACGAATGACTCCAGAAACAAAGATCAGGGCATATATGTTAAACCTGTTCGTTTCTTCTATCAAACCTGTTTCTGTACCAGTTTCTCTAAGGAGCGTTGACTGACACATACATAGTGGTTTGCTGTGAGCTGGAGTCATGCCACGTGCTGTGTAGAACCAGAAGTTCCCTTTTCTGTGTGTGTTGTGGTACCCATTATACAACCTGCCTTTACCTTCCCTGCCACCCCACATTCCCAGTCTCTAGCAATTGCTATCATACATGAGACTGAGATTTTTTTTAGATTTCATACATGAGAGACAACAGGTAGTGTTTGTAGTTCTGTGTCTGCCTTATTTTGCTTTATAGGATCTCACCCAATTTGCTGAAAATTACAAGACTTCACTCATTTCTATGGCTTAATAATAGCTCACTGTGTGTATATATACCACATTTTCTTTATTTATTTTCATCCTTTTGATGGGCACCTAGGCTGATTTGATATTTTACCTATTGTGAATAGTGCCAAAATAAACATGGGAATGCAGATATTTCTTTGTTATAATGACTTTTTCAATTTAATTTGGCTATAAACCATAAGTGAGGCATCTGAGTCATATGGTAGAGTTTTCTGAGGAGCCTGCACATTGTTCTCCATAGTGACTATATTAATTTACATTCTTGTGACAATATATGAATTCAGTTTTCTCCACCCTTGCCACCATTTACCCCCTGCCTTGGATGATAGTCATTCTAACCGTGGTGTGATGATATCTCATTGTGATTCTGATTCACACTTTCCTCATGGCTAATATTCAGCATTTTACCATGTGTGTAAGCCATTTATATTTCTTCTTTGGAGAAATCTACTCAGTTCATTTGTTCATTTTTGAAATCAGATCACTAGTTCTTTGTTGGTGAACTTTATCTTTCCTATATATACTAGATATGAGTTCTTGTTAGATGAATAATTTGCATAAATTTTCTCCCATTTTGTAAATTGTCTCTTCACTCTACTGATGGTTTCTCTTGAAATGCAGAAGCTCAGTGGTTTGATATTCTCACAATTACCTATTTTTATTGTCTGTATGTTTAAGGTCATGTCCAAAATGTCATTTGTTGTTGTTGTTGTTTTCTTTTGGTACCGGGGATCAAACTCAGGACCTTGCACTTGCCAAGCAGGAGCTGTGCCACTGAGCTAGATCTCTGGCCCAAAATGTCATTTTGATAACCATGTCTTGAAGTATTTCCCATGGTATAGTAGTTTCACTCTGAAGACTCATTAGTTGATTTCTGGTAAGGGTGAGAAAGGTTCAGTCTTCTACACATGGATATTCACTCGAGCCCCTTTCAGGAATTCACCCAAACCTAATCACATCCCCAAACCTCCTACCTCCAAAAAACATCACACTGTGAGTCTGGGCTTCAACATAGGAATTTGGAGTCTAGCACTCACAAACATTGAGTCGATAGCATGATGTTTCTATAGTAGAAAGGTCCAAACACTCTAAAATTGAAAAATATATAACCAATCCTGCTATTTCCTTTCTAAAATATTCTTTCAGAAATTAACTAGTGTACTTTGAATACTTTGAGAAAGTTTGTCATAAGTTGTAAAGGTCTTTAGTACCCCTTTTAAACTGTACCACACTCATGTTCAGGATGGGATAAAGAAGAAAAGTGAGGTTCTGTGTATATGCTTTTATTTATATTTATCGACCAAGCCTCATATGTCACGTTTCTGTCAACCGCGGTTCAAAAGTGCCAAAGCTAAATGTGATGTCCAAATACTGTTTTCTTCAGGTCAGAGATTGAAAAGTTATTAAACAACTACATTTGGGACACTGGTTATCATCAGTGAACAAATCCCTGTCTGCCAGAAAATGTGGAGAAAGCTACAATTTGACCCAGTGTTTTGAAGATTTACTATCTCCACAAAATCAAGGCATAAAGCTATGAAATATTTATTGAAAGAATAAGCCAGGCATGGTGGTGCACACCTGCAATCCCAGCACTCGGGAGGCTGAGGCAGGAGATTTGCTGCAAGTTCGAGGCCAACCTGGACTACAGAGTGAGTTCAGGGCCACCCTGAACTACAAAGGGAGACCTCGACTCAGAAAAAAACAAAACAAACAAACAAAAAGAAAGAATAGGAAATTCAAAGGAAAGGTCTTTGTTCATTACCTGAAAATGATGTTGTCCCTAAAAAGAAGAGGTAAAATTAATAAGAACAGAAGTAGGTCAAGTCTTATGCACATTACATCATACAACATTAGGGCTATTAAATCTTCCAGATGAGCTTAATTGATCTTGGAAGAAGTTAGACATCTACTCACTTTTATCAATAAAACAGGAACACACTTGAAAAATATTAGGATAAAAAATAATATATTATGGAATGAAATTTCAAATGAGAAAACCATATGATAAATAGTTGGAAAATCAGGAAATGTCAATCAATTTATGGGAATTTGTTTGGGCTTTGAAGGAGAGATAGGTTTTGGCTATATTTTTATTCATTAATTTTAGGTATATTTTAGGTATACAATAGCATTCATCATTGGGAACTTGTACCCTTACATATTCTATCTTGGTTCTTATTCTTTTGCCATTCCCCTGCCCTCCCTTCAACCCCTACACCCCTCCCGATCTACAAAGACTTTGTTTGCATTTTTCCATTTTCTCATATTAATTCCATTCCCTTCTTTCCTTTCCCCTACCCCTCCCACTTCCCCTTCCCCTTTGCCCCTTTTCTTCCTATTTCACATTATCTATTATACCTTTTGATCCTTATTTACACTTTCAATTTCTCACACCAGAGAGGCTCTATATTATTTTACCTTATTTTCATCTCTCAGTCCTGGAATTCTATTCTTTTCCTCAGAAATTCTTAATCATCCTTAAGGCATATTAATATTTTCTCAAAATTTCCAGGCAAATTAGTCATTCTCTCTTCTTTGCACACATGACACTCTGTTCCTGTCTTATTGTCTGTATTTTCTTTTCTTGCATATTCTCCCCACTATATCAAGCATGTTTAGAACAGGGATGTGACTTTATGTTTTCACCCATTTGACATACCTTTGTCCACCTTTGGGTTTTGCCTAACTGCTGCGCTCAGAGGATAGTATCTACTAAGCTCCACATGATATTCTGTGTGACACAATCCCATTTCTGTTCAAAACACATACCAAAAAAATCCTTACTTATAGAGTACTGCAAGTATCTTGGTATTAAATACATGCAAATCAATGCCCAGGAAAAAGGTTGGAAAGTACAAACCAGTATGTTTTAAGTGGTCACCCATGGAGAAAATTTGGATGTAGAATGAATTAAAGGGACATTATTGCTTATAACTCTGTACATTTCTGACCTGGTACATATGAGGGAGATGAACATCAATTCATGTGTTACTTTTGCAATTCATTCTGTTTAAAAAGTTTACTTTTAAAATTATATTTTCAAAGAGCACACGGAGCTGGACTTCTTTCCTATTTATTGAGCTAATTTTAAAATATTTAACTTTTCCTGTAATATATAAGTACATAGAGAAGGAGAATGACATATGTTTGAACAGGGGTTTTAATGCTTCTGAGAGATAGAGAAATGCAACAAGGTGATCCATACATGAGCTCTGTATAACCTAGGAGTAAAGCAATAATGCAAGGAGATAATAGAAAGCAAATAGTTTTGGAAAGAAATTTTATAGCATCCTACAGGACACTGAAACCTGTTTTTTCATTTAACCAGTAATCTTGGGATTCATCTATATCAGATATTTAGACCTACTTCTTTTGTTTTTTTCTTGATACATTGAATATTAAAGAATGTATATGCCATAATTTATTTATTCATTCTTCTATCTATGAATTCGTGTCAGTCCCCAAATTTTGACTATTATAAAATATGCTTCGGTATAAATTCCTGGCCCTATATTTTTGAACACCCAAATGGTTATTTCTTTAGTAAAAAAAATGAAAGTGAAAATGGCACATCAGAGCTTTTACATAAAAATTGTTGATATTACAAGCAATTCTTACAAAAAAGGTTGAGGCACCAATATTTATAATAGTGCTTGAGCTTACTGATTTAATCATTCCTTGTCAAGATCGTATTTTTTGTCTTAGCTGTTTTATGATCAGATGGGGGAAGGAAAAGTCAGTGAATTGGTGTTCTCTGTTTATTTAGCTAAGAAAGTTTTCCATTTATGTTTCTAGTTGTCACTAACAAAAGAGAAATAACATTTCTCCACTAAAGCTATGTTTGGACACATTAATATGTCAGATTCAAAGCCTAAGTAATGCCTGACCTAAGAATGTTGTTTTCTAAATGGAAAAGTCTTTCCAAAGCTGAATAGCGGATTTTCTAGCTGTTATTCTACATTGAGAACGTGAACTAGCACTGAAGGATTAACAGTACCATATAGACATTAGTCTTGGCATTCTATGACAAAAGTTCTGAAGAAGCTAATGAGGTCAAAATTCTTGCCAGCTGTTTCTCCTATTTCTTTGGTCAAAAACCAGATGAGGAAGTTGCTTGCATTTAGAAGCAATATTCTATTGTATGCTTATATATAAAATGTTACAATACATCGAGCATGGTAATCTGCTCTAAGAGAATGTTCTAAGAAGGCTACAATGACATTTTTTATGTCATGCTGACTCAACACAATACACTCTTTGAAGTGGCTGGTTGGCATACTATAAACCTACCTTTACTTCTCTTGTGTTTCATACTATCTGCATATAATTTTGTGAATCAGCAATGTTAATGAAAGATAGCAAAAATATAAATATTCCAGTTAGAAAATATATGCAAAATACATAATATAATGTTAATTATTTAATGTATTGCCAATTTTTATATAACATTAAACTATGAAAACATTTGAATTTATTTGATAGATTTTTTTTTTTGCTTAGAGAGCCTTTGCACATATGTGTAAATGAAAACAATTAGATTGTGACTAAAATTGAAGTAAAATATTTTGTTAAGCTGACCCATATCAGAAAACTGAAGACCATGTAATTCATCTGATAAAACAGGATTGCCCTTTCTGATGGTAAGGTAAAGAGAGAGACACAAGAATGTCGATGTGTCTCTGCACAGGTAACTGCTGTCATCTCTTACTGTTGGTCAATTGAGAGTTGAAACAACCAGATAGTTCCAGTGCTGACGCTTCCTGCTCAACCTTGTTTGTACAAACCCATCCTCCTAATTGTCATAACTGGTTTTTTGGGAGTTCTACTTTTTTTCTAATTGTTATCGTTAAGGGAAAAACAAATAACAAAAATGTTAAAAGGAAAAAAACAGAGAAAAGGAGGAATGTTTGCAGAAAAGGGAACCTAGGTCCTGTAATCATGTCTAGTTTAATGATTTTCCACAATTGGTTTAATAAATTGACAGGGAACCTAGGCCTCCCCAATTATGCTACACCTTTTCATGACCATCAGTTTTCTGGTTCTCTAGCACATATCCTGAGGGTTTTATCCTTTACTTTCAGCAATGCTGCAGCTATTGTGCTCAGACTTCCTTACATCATTGGTCAAGTATAGAACAACAACAACAAAAGAAAACAATAAAAAAGGTTCCAATGCTAGTGTTACATGATATCACAGGGAATGACATGGGAATACAAAAAACTCAAGTACATGACTTTAGCACAAGAAGTTTAATTATCAGAACTAGAATTCATCGATGGAAGAAAGAATAATTGCACATTCATGCAAAAACACTTAAATATATACCTTCATTTGTAACTTCCAGTTAACTGGAAAACCCTGAAGTTAGAATGGTGTCAAATGGCCTCAATTTTATGAACGGCAAAAGGGGAAAAATGGAAAGATTTACAAGAATAAATTAATGAAATTGTCTAATCACAAAAATAGTTAACTTCAGGACAATAGTTGCTCTCAGAAAGACTGCAAAGTGACAGACTAAATACAAGTGGTACTTCGGTTCACAAAGTTTGTAAACCAAGGTACCACTGTACAAGTTTTGCATCAGAAGTTCTCAATGTGAATCCTGAATATACAGCATTTTTTAGCTAGGAAATGACCTGGAGGCCTTTTATCCAATAAGTCTAAGGCTAAGAATTTGCATTTCCTTTAATGAACATAGATTCAAAAATCCTCAACAATATACTGGAAAAGGAGCTCCTGTTCTTTCATCGCGAAAAACCTTTTGCTACTATTTGATGTTTTTTACCTTGTCATGCATTACTTTGTTGAAAATAAGCATTTGTTGTGCCTTCTGATTACAAATGTATAAGCATTCAATGTTCCAAATGGAAACGCACACAAAAAACCACAGATAAGAAATGAACGTGTCATTAGTTGAACTATGTACCCTGAAAATTCATATGTTGAACACTCAGTCCTTAGTGAGAGAGAACATGAAGTTATTTGGCAAGAGAGATAATGAAGGTAAAGTGAGTTCACTTAAATGGGCCCTAATAATATATGACTTAAATCTTTATATAAAGGGGAAACTTGGAAACAGAGACAGAGTCATACAGTGTGAAGATAAAGTAAAGATATGTCTGGAGAAGATAGCTACCTACTTGCTAAGCTGAGAGCCCTGGAACAAGTCCTTCCTTCACATCCATCATAGGGAAGTATTGCCAATAGGTTGATTGGTTCAGTTTGGATTTCTAGCCTCCAAAACCATAAGACAATGGTTTGGTTTTGGTTTGGTTCAAGCCATTCAGTTTCTGGTATTTTGTTCAGACAGCCCTAGCAAACTAAAACAATGCATTTCTCTTTATTCATTCATTTATTCATGCAACAGTTATGTACTGAGTACATAGCCTATAGGCATAGGAGATACAGAATTAACAAAACAAACAAAAGTCTAAATTGACTTGCTTGAAATTTATATTTGAATGGTATGGAAATAGATAAGACATAGGTAGAAGCTATAGGTTTTAGGTGGTTATAAGTACTCTGCTAGAAACTAAAGGAGGAAGAAAATTGGCAATATGGAACCATTTAAAATGGCACAATTTTAAATCAGATTCTCATAGAAAGGCTTATTGAAAAGTGCAACTTAACAGAATCTTGAAGGAAGTAAGAGAGGATGGTCTGAGTCTTTCTAATTCTTTTGAATCTGTATCTTTATTTAATAGATACTCATTTCTAGATGAGAAACATACATGCCAATGATAGAAATTCCAAGCCACCTAACGAATTGGAATTTGAAAATATGAAAATAAAATTTCTCTCGTAAGGCAGCTCTTCAATCATATTCTCCATCTGTCTTCAGCATTATTTTATGTGCAATTCCCTATCTCTGTGCATTAATACACATGTATGCACAAAAATATTTTACACAGAGTCCTGTAGATACTGATATGTATCTTGTATCATGATATTTAACACACACACATTACAACATGAAATTGTATCTGTTTTATTTCATGGCACGGCTGAAGAAAGAAATGTTGGAAAACATGTGTGAAAGAGGAAAAACTATGCATGTAACTGATTATTATCACATAAGTTACTTAAATGACATGCAAAAATAAAAATATGTGAAAAGACAAAGGTAAAATATAAAATAAATTATTTAAAATAAATATTTTTATTGATAGTAATTTTAAGTAAAATAAATAAGTAAAGTTGGTGTTTCATTCAAATTAAATACATTGTATTTATCAACTATTTTATTAATGGGATAGTATATGTATCATGCATGAAACTGATATGCAGACTTCAGATGATAAAAAATTCCAGAAGCAAGAGTCAGTATTTCTCTATTTAAGGAGAAATAGTGGGGAAACTCGATGTGTAACATAACAATTCAATTCACCACCCTAATACTCAGATTCCTTTTTGTTCTTTATTTCCAGGTTCTACTTACATTTTATAGAAGAGCAAGTGAGTGATCAATTGACAATTTCATTTTTTCTACAAAAATGAGAAGGCAAAAAGACATAGAATGCATTGCTGATATATCACAGGAGTACAGTTGAAGAAAAATAAGAATTTGGCAACTAATTGTATAAATATCACTATTGTGTGCTCTTATCACAGAAAATAATTCTAAATATCAGATTGCATTTGGTTTTATTGCAATTACAAATCGCTATAAGCTAAAAATCTTCCTTAAATTATATCATTCATCCATCACCAACTTTTAATAAAAAGCAATTTCATCCTTTTGCAGGTTATACTAGATTTAAATGTGTTTTGCTACATTGTAAAGTTTACGTCTTATTTAGCTAAAAATGTAAGATCTAGTTTCCTAGTATATATATGTAGCTGAATATGTTTTATTAATTTTACAAGTATAGTGTATAAAAAATTAAGAGAAAACAATTTGAATTTACAGATTTAAGCTAAAAACCTACCTCTGCTACTTATTGGCTTTATAACCTTGGACAAATTTCTTGAACTCTACTTAGCTCAGTATCTCAGCTTTAAAGTAAGGAAGGTAATAAGGGTAACTACTGCCTAGAAATGTGCAGTAAAATCTAGTGCTTAGAATAGCATTTGGCACATTGCTTAAATTTAACTTTATTATTAATAATGCTGATATTATCATGAGTAATATCATGTAAAAAAAAGTAAAAAGCAAAGATTCAGCCCCTTAGTCCATTGAAGCCACATTTAAACATGTACAATTCATTTTAAAGATAATTGTACCATTTTCCAGAGTACTTTGTGAAAGCAAGCATCTGGGATTTTATTATGTTTGTTTGTAGTGATCCCAGTTAGAGGGCTGAGCACATTTTGGGAAACCAATGTCTCCTGGGACATCAATGTGTCTCCTTGGGAATGGAGGAAAGGTTCCATGCTCAAGCATGTTTGCAAACATTGCTGAAACAAATTAAAAAGGGATTGCTTTTATTGTGACATTTCTCAAGGATTTTAAAATATATTATTATGAATTGTAAGGTTAAAAATAGGAATATCATATTTAGTGTTTCAATATACATTTGGAACCAAATTATTTAGCAAATGTTACCCTGGGTAGCAAATGGGTGATAATCATTTACAATCTTGGAGTGTCTTTTATTCCACTATTCATAGCTCTTGATAATTTTAATTGCATTTTGGATATCACCTGTAAAATACTTGATAGAAAGATATCATGACTCTAATACTGTGGTAAAATTTATATCTCCCTGTCACAGTTATTTTTTCTCATTGCTGAGACAAAATACCCAACACCCAAAGTTAGAAGAGGAAAAATTTATTACAGATTTAAGGAGAAAAAGAGACAGTTTTGCATGTTGTGTTAGGCATCAATATGGATAGTAATATCATTGTAAGATTGTTAGGAACCTAGAAAAAATTAGAAAGTTTTAATAAAAAGCCAAATCTATCAAATTTTAGTGAAGAATCAACACTTTTATGAGAGGTCTTCATGAAGATAAAAGCAACTAATGAGTTTAGCTCTAACCTAGAGTATTCTTTTGGGTTCCTTGTCAAGTACTCAACTCCTAAAAATGCCAAGTATAAAGTATTAGTGAAAAAAGTGAGATTAGTAAGGAGCTAGACTTGACCTTTGACGTTTTCAGCTCTTCTATAATTGTAGTCTACTCTGGCTGTCATAACCCAAGCAAAATAACATACTCAAATAACAGGAAATTACTTTCTAACAGTTCTAGATGTTCAATGTCAGTGTGCTAGCATAATTGGGCTCTGTTGAGGATTCTCTTCCTTCTTGTTGACACATAAAGGAAAGGAACAGTGTGTTCTGGTGCCTCTTTCCCACTTTTCTTACAAGGGCACTAATCCCATCACGGTATCCCAAACTTCATGAACTCATTTAACCTAGTTATGTCACTAAATTCTCACCTCCAAATCCATTTCACCTTCCATATCCATGAGTGAAAAATTTGTAGATTCAAACTTGGATGAAAATGTATAATAACAATGTGACTGCACCAAATATGGACAGGTACTCTTCTTGTCATTTTTCCCTATAAACATAGTGTATTAAATATTTACATAACAATTACATTTCTATTGTCTTAAGCATGATATGTAAAGTAGAGATGATTTAAAGTGTACAGAAGGATGTGTCTATGTTCTATGGAAATACTATAGTATTTCCTACCAAGGACTTGAGCATCTGTAGATTGTAATATCTGGTCCTGGAACCCATGCCTTGGGGATCCAAACTGGTGGTTATATTATCATAATAGAGACTAGTGCTTCAACATATACATTTGGCAGAGAAGAGGCACACGCATTCTCCAGCTACGTTCTAAGAATGTGATCTTGGGTAAATTTACCTAATTTCTCTACCATTTTTCTCCTTTATAAACTTGCTATAAAGTTGAATGTGTTCAAGTGAATGATTTGCATATACTGCAGTGGGTCCTCAGTAAGTATAATTTCCTCCCCACATTTCTTTTTCCCCTTCTCTTCTTGTCTTCACTAATGAATTTGTCTGCCAGTAATAGATGTCACATTGATGATTCATCTTTCCTTTTATTGCATGTGAGTTCAAGGATGGAGCTTTCTACCTTTCCCTTCAGTGCTCAATTATCTCCATCTGTACTCTGCTTTCCCCCTGGGACTCTCTGTATGTAGTATCAAACTCTCCTAGCAAGTTAGTAGGATGCTTCCTTGACGGTGAGGCTGATCTGCGATCCATTCACTGAAGAGTCTACATGAGCAATCACAGTTTGGCCCCTGTACAAAGGAAGGGAGGTGAAGTTGTAATAGAACCAGTAGAAACTGTTCCACATTCTTGGGGTGAATTTATTACAAACCGCAGTGTAGACTAAGTTCCACCAGCTGTAGTGGTGGTGCTAAGTAAGAACCTGGTGGCATTAGTGGAGGTTGAAGTATTTCCTATAGAAGTAAATGATGTGAAGACTGAACTGCCAGTGATGTCTACAGATAGCTGTGCATCGTCCACAAATGTTGGATGGGATATTTGGTTATGCGGCAGTTGTATCCGAAAGTTAATTGAATTATATTGCTACTTGAGCCCAGATTAAGACTGATACTCTCTCTCTGAGATGTATTCCTGCTAATAAATAAAAGTGGTAGCAAATTAAAAATTGAACCGTTGCTTGCTGTCACTTAGCATAAGGAGGTGCTACTTGACATGGCACCAAGAAGGGTGATCAGAAAGCCTTCTGTAATCTCTAGCAGTTGTGCAGTAATAATGTTGTCCCAGTTAAACTTTGGTGCCTTGACCCTTAGGAAAAACAGGTTTCTACTGACAGTGGTACTAGTCAATATCACTAGTTTTCAAAAGCCAAATATAATTTGGGGCTGCAACTGGGATACCATGTGAGAATAGGATAGCAGGTGATGTACGTGCATTTGGTCAAGACAGAGTCCCAACATTAAGCCTTTTTAGATCAGGGATAAAGTCAGCCCTGGAGCTTGAATGAATATTACTGTCTTTCTAAAATCAAATTTCATTCACATGCTAGGGAACCAATCCTCCAAAAATAACTTTTGTTCAAATTTTTCTTCCAAGTCCAAAGTAAAACAGTAGACCTTGGCAACTACCATCTCCCCCTTTTGTTATATCTCTCCATGCACCTTTCCTATTACACTCAATTGATTCCTTGCTCACAGCTAAATATATTATGCACTTTCACACTTCAGATCTTAGTTTATTCTAGGAACTTAAACTGAGGTACTCATTTCTCATGGTTAATGTCTAAAATATCTCTCAAATGTCTTTTGTGTTTGGAGATGGAGCTTTGGAAAGTGATTGTCTCATAACATCTTTGATGTCATCAGCAGATGAATTCACTGATAAGACCTTACTCTGACAGCATTATTGTGAGGTAATGGAAACTAGGGGCTGGGGCCAATGTTGAAAATAGTGTGTCATACGGGTATGATCTTGGAACTGATACTTCTTCCCTGGCCCCTTGGTCTCTGGATCTCTCTCTCTCTCTCTCTCCCTGGGCACCTTTCCCTCCACCACATTCTTCTGCCATGATGTTACCTTCGGGCCAACTTACCATGACCCAAAATTCCCAAAATAAGAGTCAAACCTATCCTCCTTGAGGTTACTGGTGTTGGGTATTTGGTCATAGCAATGACTAATACATCCTTCCTCACATATCTGAATATTGAAGTTTATCTTATTCCAATATCTAGTTAATTTCTTAGTCTCAAATGGAACTTTGCTGATCCCTGGGATCAGAATTAATCACTTGTTCCTCAGCACAATGATCATTCTCATCCGCTAGCTGGAAATAATTGAGACTGTATCATAGAGTTTGGGAAGGATTAGATAAGTTAATATGCAAAGTATTCTTTTGTATTTTTCTTTTTAATCATCCCCTCATTTTGCATGCTGCTCAGAAATATTTTGATTCCTATTACCCTCCAGCTATGACCCTATTCTCCATTCCTGTTCTCCATAAAATCAATTCCAATCAGGCTCTAATAAAGCCTATGATACAAAAACTGTTCTTCCAAGGACACAAATGACCTCCTTTTTGCTAAATCCAGTTTTTGTTTTCTTTTTCTTATCTGCTTGTTTTTCCAACAGTATTTTGCAGTGTCGATGGCCCTTAATTCTTTGAAAAACCTCTTTTCCTTGGCTTCTGATGTTTGAAGTGCTCCAGGATTCAGTATTTGCCCCCACACCCCAACTCTTGGCTTTGAAAACCAGGCTTACTGAGGATTAGTCCTGAGTTTGCATCTGAAATTCAGAGTTCTCTATATCAATGCCTGATACAGTCCTACTTAATATGTGTATTTATAAAATCTGATAGACTTGTCACCAAATAGAATTTATAACCTTCATCCTAAACCATCCAATATTCTTTTTCCATACTGGTTAAAAGTAACTTGCACAATCCTAATGCTTGTATCCAGAACTTTGCAGCCGTCATTTTTTTTCCTTGTGATGCTCTGTGTCAATCCAGGGCCTTCCACATGTTAGCCAAGTGGTCTCCCTCTGAAGTACATCCCCAGCCCCTGGACTCATTTTTGACTCCTCCTTTTCTTTCATATCCCACATCTAATCTGTCATCAAATCCTGTTGTTACCATGCAACAAAAATCTTCCCATTTGTAACAATGCTGCTACTACCACTCAGACCCCAGAAAACATCACCGATTATTTTCAATTATTATCCTACCCTCCTAAGTGACTGCTACCTTTGGCTTTCCTCCATAAACTCCTCGTCAACTAGACTGATTCACTTACAACATGCCAGAACATTCACTCCTTTAATTAAAGTGAGGACACGCCATCTTACTCAAGAGCAAAGTCAAGGTGCATCCCCACTTGCCACCATCTGCCTTATGCATTTCTAAGGACAAATAAACCATTGAAAGACAATGTGTTTCAGATAGTGAAAAGCACAGTGAAATAAAGACAGAAAAGGAGCATAAAGAGAGGGATGAGGTGAGGCCATTAAGCTGAACTAAATCTCGTTCCCCTCTTTCACACTGTTTTAAGCATACTCGAGCCCTGATTATTTCTGGAACACCCCAAGTGTCCTGATGTCATTGTACTTGTTCCCCCTGCACCTCTCTCCTCCCACACGTCTCCATGGTTCATCATCTTTGAGGCTTCACTCAAATGGCATCTCCTTAGAAAGGCCTTCTTTGTCTCAAAACTGAAATCGAAATTGCAATGTGTCCATTCTGTTGCATCCTGCAACCTACTCCTCTGCTTTATTCATTTTCTCCACAGCAGATATTTCCATATGCTAAATGTTCCACCTATTTGTGCAGCCAGATTTTTGTATTTTGTCCATTGCAGTATTTTCAGCACCCAGAACAGTACTTGCCACAAATAGTTACAAATAGTTACAAAATAAGACCAGTTTCTCTGATTTATTTGTATTCTCCACAAATGTCCACTGCTCTGGACTGCAGAGACAACATTTTATTTGTCTTTCTCTTTCCACTGGCAAACTGCATCCTTAAAATAGAACTGCTTGTTGGATATAAGTATGTATAATACAGCAGTCCTCTTTGCAGAGTTTCAGCACGGCCATTTTTAATAAATAATTTAGTCATCTAAGTTACAGAATTTTTTTACTTACTAATATGCAATGTCCTGGGTGAATAGATTCTGCCTTACTTTTCAGTCAAAATAGAAACTAGTAGCCCAGCTCTTCTTGCAGAATATTTTATTATGGAGGCTTACCTGGGTGAAATGTGGCTCTGGAAGTTCTCAACTGAAGGAGAAACTGAAGGTTCACATAGAAATGCAAACCAAATGGGGCTACAAGATCCCAAAACTCCCAGAAATCTGAAAATGTGGTCTCCCTGCATGTCTGAGATGTTTCTATATGGACAAGAGAGTTGAGCCCACAAGATTTAGGAAATAGAAACATAAGAAATTCGATTTAATTATGTGAATTTCAGATAAATGATATTATTTAAGTATAAATATGCACCATGAAATTTGGGGGATATACTCATACTAAAACAAGCAATTGAGTAACGGTAGACCATATCTAAGATTTCCCTTGAGCCCATTACCACCATCTGTCAATGCGCACGAAAACCTAAATGAGAGACCTAAATTTTTCCCAGTATATCTTCATTGAGTGAAGAAGGAAATGGTATGCAAAAAGTGGGAAATGGAAGTAGTACAAGATAAAATTATCCCTTTATCTTTGCTATAATCCACAACAGAAGTTCACTCTCAATTTGTCTCTTGAAACAGAAAGATCAAAGTATTATGTCATACTGTTATGCCACAGAAACTAATTTAAAATTTAAAATCATCTATTATAATGACTATAAGCATGTCTTCCACTGCTGAATCTTGGGGGAAAAGCGGGGTGATGATCAAGGATAAAATTGTATCTTTTATTATCTAAATGTGTGCATTGTGAGTTTTATTGTCCCTGAGAAAAACTAGGGGATTTAGCACCATGCTCCAGAAATGGCCCTTTTGCATTCTCAAGTCCCTTGCCAAGCCAAAGGCACATTATGGGCAGGTGGGGATGAGAGTGTCCAGTCAAGTGCTGCCTGAAGTGAAGGGCAGTTGGAACTAGGAAAGCTAGTCTTATCGTCTGATGGGTAGGACTGCCTTCCACCCCATGTGCTAAGTCAGCTATTGCTGGAAATGTTGCTCATAAAATGGGACAAAGCAAGCTCATAATGTCAATGTTATGTAATTTACTCTATAAAACCCCTTCCCTACAATAACTGAGTATGGAATTGAGCACTATGGTGTGCTAAACATATGAAGTCCTCCAGCAATTTTCTGTCTGCTTCAATGTCACCAGACCTTTTAGCTGTGAACTAATTCTTCCCCTCACACTGCTGGATATTCCAAGTGCCTTCTGATGACTTCTTGACCAGCCTACTGCCACTGGATTCTATCTATTTCTGCTAGTAAGTCAGTTCTGTTTTTTCCTGTTAATCTCTTAATAAACCTTACCTGTCACAGTACCTCTCTTGTTTGTCCATGAGTCTATGAGTAACTTCCTCCACTGCCCCAACACACTTGGCCTGTGGATGAGATGTGAGGGCAAAGATCTTGTGATAGTGAATTGTGGTGTCAATTTGCATAATAAACGCTCAGCTGATTGACTTAGCACCGCTCTGCGTGCAGGTGATGGACTTATGGAACAGGGAAGACCCACTCTGTGTGTGAGTGGCACCAACCAATAGGCTTGTAGCCTGATTGAAGTAACAAGGGAAAGAAGGAAGCCACATTTCTGCTTCTTCAGAGGAACTTGAGTCTGCGCCATTACCTTTGGACATCTGTCTCCAGGCTTCCAGGGCAGACTCTCCAGCTTCCTGATAGGAATTTGCACTGGATACATCAGTGAGCTCCTGCCCTTCGAATTTCCTCTGGATCCTTCAAATCTCCAGCTCACAGAGGGACCTTTCGTACTCTTCTACATCTGACCCTGGAGACAGTATTGTAAACTTGTATCTTATATTAAATGTGCTTCTGTAGTGAACACTGGCTGACACAGATCTGCTATATTAGGGAACCAGGTATATTTGCCTATTGCTCCCTAATAAGAAGAAGTTCACCACAGCACACAGCTCTGCGGCTATCATTTTTGTGCCAGGATGGATGTTATAGATTTATTAGAAAGTGCATTTGTCTCTTATTCCCACCTTGCCTGGCTCTGCTCTTTCTCTTGACATATTTGAAGGTGTCTTAATTGCCTCTATACAGTGAACATTCTTTAATACCTATTTTGACAATTTGGTTCTATTTAATCTTGTTAGTCAATTCTAATTTTATCAGCTTTATTTAGTTATAATTAATATACAAGAAATGCACATATTTAATGTGTATCATTTGACTTGCATAGATATATGCAAACACCTTGATATCACTTTCACAGTGTATAACCACACTCTTATGTTTACCATAACACCCTTCAGAACAGCCAAAAGAGAATCAACTTAAGTGCCCAGCAACTGATGAATGGATAAAGAAAATGTGAGACACATATCAATTACCCAGACACACACACACGCACACACATTGGGATATCATTCAGCCATAAAAAGGATAGAATCTAGTTACTCGTGACAACATGGGTGAACCTGAAGGACATAATGTTGAGTGACATAATCCAGGCACAAAAAAAAAAATTCCACATGATCTCACTCATGTGGGGAATCTAAAACAGCTGATCACATGAAGTTGAAAGTAGACTAGTGGTTACCAAGGGCTGGGGAGATTATAAAAGAGAGGGAAGGAGTAAGCATGAGAGGTAAGTTCTGGTATTCTATTGCATGATAGAGTGACTATAGTTAACAATATATTGCACATTAAAAAATAGCTAGAGGAGAAAATTTGCAATATACCTGCCACAAAGAAATGATTAATGTTTAAAGTTATAAATATTCCAATTACCCGGATTTGATCATGTTACATTGTATACATGTGTCAATTCATCATATTGCACCTTATAAATTTGTACAATTATTTGTGAATCAAAAGAATAGACATCCAATGTCCTTGAAAGTTTTCTTGTGTCCTTTTGTGTTATTCATTATTTGTTTTTGTGGTAATAATATTTAACAAAAATATGCCCTCTTAAGCATAATACTATATTGTTAAGCATAGGTAATGATTGACTTTGAAATTATAGATACCTCATATAAGTATAATCACATGGTGTTTGTCTTTCTGTGACTGGAATATTTCACTTACTGCTATACCTTCCATACCCATCTACAAGTATATGGCAGGATTTTCTTCTGTTTAAAAACTAGATTGTACTTCATTATAAGTATATAATAAGCTTCCTTTATCCACTCACTCCTTGTCTACATTAAATGTTGTTCTGTCCTAGGGACAGGAATATGGATTTATTTTAGCTCTGTATAGAAAATAAAACATGTATTACACTACCATACTTCTTTGCTAGGACTGCCATCACACGTTTCATGGAGTGGATGGCTTAAATACTAGAAATTTATTTCCTCACATTTCTGGAGTCTATAAGTCTTAGATCAATGCCATATTCTTTCCTCCTGAGTCCTCTTTTCTTGCTTTGTACATGGTCATTTTCTTCCTGTGACTTCACATTTCCTTTCCTCTATGCATGCTAGTGTCCCAATGTCTTTTAAGAAAACCAGTCATCCTGGAATATAACTTATTTTAGGGTCTTCATTTTTATCTTAATTAGCTCATTAGACAACATATACCCAACGTAGTCCTATTTTGAGATGCTGAATGTTACATGCTCAAAATGCTTGAATGAATTTGGAGGGGAGCGAGGGACACAATTCACTCCATAGCAAACATCATGGTAGACATGTGTAAAGGGTATTCAAGTATAGTTAATGCTAAACTCAATTCTAGAAAAATGAAAATGAGCTACTTAAAGAATGGGAAAAGGGAGTATTTAGGGAAGTGGGAAGAGCATATCAAATAGAAGGGATTGCATATACACTGGCTCCTTTGGAAAAACTGATCAATGAATTATAGCTAGAAAAGAAAGATACAGTCTGTGTGTGTGTGTGTTTATATATGTGACTGTTAAATTATCAGTTGATTATATAGGTCCGAAGGGTTGTTTGGTCCACTTCCAACCCTTTATATTTTCCATATTTCACTGCTGGTACATCAGTTGTCTCAGTTATTTCAACCGTACTAATGCCTGCTTTTCTCTTTCTATCTCAAACTTCTCTTTCGAACTCCAGACCTTTCAGTCAACTATGTTTCAGATGTCAATTTTTGGATGTCCACAGACATCTCAAAATGAAAATCGACAGTGTTAAAACTTCTCTCTCTTTCTCTGTCTCCCTCCCTTTTCCCCTTTCCCTCCCTTCCTCCCCCAATATCAGTTCCATTTTGAGCTTTCCTTTTCTTATCAGTAATACCCCATTTACTGAACAATTAAAACTTCAAAATTCAGGTACTGTCCTTAATTAATTAGTCTTCTTCATGCTTCCAGTCAAACATTGAATCATATGAATTATACATATAATTTCAGACTCATGGCTCCCTCACCCTCCCTACTTGCTGCAGATGCCCATGTACCTTTTGGGCCTTAAGCAGATTAGTTAAACATTAGGTCTAGTGGGGAAGTGAACATGGTTAATTGAGGCCATGTGTTGCACCAAGGCATATAGTTAAGCAGTTCTGGACTCCAAGTTTATGATGATGAAATGAAAATATTATTAGTGATCATCATTTAAGGAATGCACATGATGCACTAGATACTTCATTGGACAATTTACAACTCATAAGTAACATTACACTAAGTTGAATAATAGCTCTGTTTTGAATGAAGTCAAGCCAAGAAATATTGAATAATCTGCCCAGTTTCACATAGCCAGTACAGCAAATTTAGGATTTAAAGCCAGGTCATCTTGATGTTGAGCTCATTCTCTATTCACCATAACATGTCTACCATGATTAAGTGCTTCTCACTATATATAAAATGTTCCTAATGGAGAAAACTTCAGTGCAAATGCAAAAATGAGAGCAACATTTTTCTCATTTAAATACTACGTAAAATAATATAATTCTGTAAAGCCAATAACTTTTTAAAAAATCTGAGACATGTTTATTCTATCTCACTATAGAAAATGCAATCTTAAATTTAGCCAAGGAGTCACTATATGAGGATAATTCACAAGATGGATAATTTCATAATAAATATATCAGTTTAAGTGCTTTAAAATTGGAAATTATGTTTTCCATAGTGGAGAAGTCAAAGTGGAGTAGAATGTACGTACGTAGATGAGGGATAGTAGTTCACAGCCCGGCATCTCTAACTTTACTGAGAATAGTTTGTTCTTAAATTACTCTTGCAAAAAGTCAAAAATAGAAGCTATTTAATGCCAGAAAAAAATATATATATACTGCCATTTATTATAATTAAAGTGATTTATTTGCCTGCTACTTTATTTGGCTGAGTATTTTCTTAAAATTTAAGGCAAACTAGAAACATAATTTACTGATGTATCCAGAATTACAATGTATTTCATATTATGAGGCTTTGAAAGAGTCCTTCCTTCCTTTCAAACGTCAGTGATACCAAGTACCTCAGTCATAGTAGATATTGAAAATATGAGCTACTTAAAGCAGAAGTAGATGTTGAAATTCATTCTAAAGCCAGTTATATGTGCTTCAAGGATGGCCCCAGGAATTTAATAATCATCACTCAGGAAAGGATGAGGCACTGGATTCCACGGGGCATCAAGGATTTTTCTGTGTTGTTTATTTATCAACTTGAAAAAAGGTCAGAGATATTTGGTACACTTTGTATGATTCATGAGAATAGAATTCCACTTTTATGTTTTTTTCTAATGGAATTTAAATTTCTATGAATACTGAGGTTCAGAGTTATTTGAATTCATGGAAGAGCTGCCTCTTTCAAATTGAGGCCCAGTTTACTCATTTACAAAATTTGAGTAATAATAAATTTTCTTCTATGTTTTCTATGTGGAAAATGACATAAAAATAAATTCCTTAGAAGAGCACCTATTACATTGTATTTGCTCAATAAAGTATTGGTCTGGACTATACTAGGCACTGCCAGTTATCTAGCTACCTGCTGCCCACCTTCTTTTTGCTAAGAGAACCACAATTTAGGGCAAGTTCCACTAGTTCAGCCCCAGAGGAATTGTCACTGGTCTAAGGTACTGATTTTTGAAAGAGACATTTTGATATTAGGGATGGAAAATTCTTCCTTGCGTGGTTCTATCTCCAGCATGATTTATAATTCATATTTCCATATCCACCTTGATTCATCTATTCCCTGTGTTCATGTGAGTACCAGAGTTTATCTATGGCTATGTAAGTTCATTCTGCTATAAAGTATGGATAAACAGAAGGCAGGAAAAAAGGGACAGAGGCCAAAAGAAAGGAAGGAAGGAAAGGAAGAAGGAACAAATTAATTTCTCTCTCTCCCTGTCAAACCAAACTATGGCCTGCTTTTTCATTTCTCCTTATGCCAAATTCCAAGTTCAGTACAGAAGTGGTTTATGAAATATGTATCTCCTTTGTAGAAGCAAAGGAGACAGTTGAAAGGTGTTTTTATGCCTGATTCCACTACAAGCAAGTGTCTGGCCAAAGCAGTAGTGATAAAATATAAATTCTCTTTCTCAATACAATGTTCTCTACTCCTGCACTATCACCTATTTATTTTGTGAAATATATTATGCACAGAGGTGGATATATATCTTATTGACTTTTAAGGAATAGTTAAACAATAATTGTTCAATTTTAATCATTGCATTTACTTCTCTCCAATTGCATCAACTCTGATGATTGTGGAGAAAAATATTTTCCTTTGTGTTAATAATTATCTTGCCTTTACTTCTTTGAAGACTTTTATTTCTATAAATAGATATAACACCCACACACACATATGTATATAATACATATATATATATACACACACATATATATATATATTTCCTTTACATGAAGTTAACAATTCATTTAAATATTCAGTCAACAAATATTTATTCAGCACTTTTATGGATTGAATTGTGCCCTCACAAAAGATGCTGTACATTGAAGCCCTAACCTCAGAGATCTCATTTGAATATACTGTCATTATGACTGTAACTGTTAAGAATAGCTCAGATTGGAGTAGGGGCTTCCTGAGAGAAGAGAGAAATGTGGACACAGTCACAGGCAGAGTGGAAAGGTAACCATGTGAAGACAGAGGCAGAGATATCTTAAGAGTACCAGAAGCTGGAAGATGCAGGGAAGGATGCCCTAGAACCTTAAGAGAGAACAAATATGATTCTGCTGACATCCTGTTTAATTTTACTTTTTGCAGTTTGTATCCTACATGTTTGCAGTACATTATGATCATATTCCTTGTGGGGAGTGGGTACATGCACATACACATCTTAATTCTGTTTCATTCCCTTCTCCTCTCTTTCCTTCCCTTTTTCTCCATCTCTCAGTTCCCTTCCATTTTGCAAGAAAAGCTACCTCCTTGTTTCCTATTATCAATCTTTCATTTTGCTCTTCAATTATTTATGCTTTGCATTTCTCATGTAAGAAAAACTATGCAATATTTAAGATTGTGTGTCTGATTTATTTCACTCAACATTATGTTCCCATGGTGTATCCATTTTCCTACAAGTGACTCAAATTTCTGCTTCTTTGATTTTGGACTTCTGGCCTCCAGAATTATGAGAGAATGAATTTCTGCTATTTTAAGCCACCCTGTCTGCAGTAGCTTATGGAGGCAGCCCTAGCATGTTAATACAAGCAAGTACTCCGTGATAGATGTATTGCTTTCATCCAATGAGTGACTTCTATTTTGAATTTTGTACTTAACATCCATATTTTCACATATGTATTAAGGATTGAAAATGTGTTACTTTGTCTTATTTTTGAGCTGTACAAAAACTCACAGTGCATACACATTCTTTAGGATTTTCCACTCTATTTTAATATTTGTGCAATTCCTGCGTGATATTGGGTGGATCATGTTACAATCGCCCCATCAGGTTATTTAGAGTGTCTCCAGGCTTTTGAATAACAAACGCTACTGTTATGCATACTATTGTATATGTTACCTGTTACACATGAACAAGAGTTTTTCACATGTATTTTAAGGAGACAAAATCCTGGCCCTTAAGTATTTGCAGTTTCATATGAATAACAGTTTATGTTCTACAGTTGCAGTACCATGAATATGTTTATATTGGCAGGTTAAAAGCCAAGTTATTCTACCAAAATGGTTGTACCAAGTAATATTCCTGAAAGCAAAGTATGAAAGATGCTTTTGATCCTCAAATACATCAACAATTGATAATTCAATTTTTGGTAAACTAGAAATGAACTGCTATCTGTTGTGATCACAATTTGCACCTCTATGCTTAATCCACAATTTCAGCAACTTTCAGTGTGAACATAGGCCATTCATGATCCTTTTCTCTGTAATGTGTGTTCATGTCCACAGTAACCAGTCTCAACGATTTTTTTCTCCTTGGGTGTACATGCTGTTTCTTATTTTTCATAAAAGTATTTGCCAATATTTTGCCTTCGAAAGTACTTAAAATTTGTTTTTCAGATTTAGTCCTTGATCTATTTGGAATTGAGTTTTATGTAAGATACAAGAAGAAATTCAATTTTACTTTTCTAATATGAATAATCATTAACCCCACATCCATAAATTAAACATATTTTCCTTTGCCAACTCATTTATTATATCAAAATATGTCATTTTATTATTCAATATTTCTTTTACGTCAGAATCAAATTTATATCTTGTTCTTCTTTCTGATATTTTAATTTAATTTCATCAGTCAAGGTGTCTACCTCTTCATGATTACATTTTTCATTAAGTTTTATTTATTAGTACTACACATTTCAATTATTTTCTTCCTTTTCCACCATCCCCCTTTTATTTTGCCAGCATCATGTTCATTTATTTATCTTACATGGTGTTAGAAGGTTAATTATCATATGTACAGATTAAAAACCAGACAAATATGCAAAAACATATAAAACACGTGAGATAATTATGCTAAGTCAAACTACACTGTACTGGATTCTTAAAACCATTTTTTGGGGGGGGTACTGGGAATCGAACTTGGGTCCTTGCACTTGCGAGGCAGGTGGCAGAACCCTAAGCTAAATCCCTGGCCCCCATTTTTTTTTTTTATGAGACAGTCTCACTGTGAAGTTCAGGCTGGCTTTGAGTTCACTATGTATCCAAAACTGTCCTTAAACTCACAACAATCCTCCTGCCTCAGCCTCCTGAGTGTTGGGATGAGCCACCACGCTTGGATTAATATTTTTTATTCTTAATACTTTTTTAATTAATAAAGTTTATCGGTAATTTGTACCTTTATATGATACATCTTGATTCTTTTTCCAGCAGATTGAGTGTTTTTGTTAATAGTTAGGTCTTCATCCATTTCCATTTTAGTTTAGTGCATGGTGAGAGATATGGATCTAGTTTTAATCTTCGTCATGCAGAAAATCAGTTTTTCCAGCACCATTTATGAAAGAGGCTATCTTTGCTCCAGTGAGGGTGGTTGGCTCCTTTGTCAAAGATAAGGTGGCTGAGTGTGTCTGGAGTTGTTTCTTCATTTTCTAATTTGTTCAGTTGATCTTCACATCTTCAAGAGTTCTTACCTGTTCTCTCTTTCAGCAGATTTAGGGTTTCTGTTTTAATATTTATATCTTTGATCTCTTGAAGACGTTGGAGTAGGCAAAGACTTTACGAACAAAACCCCAATCAAAGAAACAACAACTGGGATCTCGTCTTATTAAAAAGCTTTTGCACAGCAAAATAAATCACCCACAGGGTGAAGAGAAGACCCACAGAGTGGGAAAAAAAATTGCCACCTGTTCATCAGACAAAGGACTAAGATCTAGAATTTTTATTTTAGTTTAGCACATAGTGAAAGATACGGGTCTAGTTTTAAAATTAACTACCAATAGACAAGTTTTCCTATTCTTTTATTTTTCAAAACTGTACTGATTATACATTTCCCTTTAAATTTTCATGTAAAGTTGAAATTATTTTAGTCAAGTTTCATTACAAATTCAGCTAGAATTGTAATTATAGTTAATTGAAATTAAATATTAATTTGAGTAGAAGCAACAGTTTGAAAATATTAGGTATGTTGACCTATGAATATAATATGTCTCTTCATTAAATGTGGCAGGCTCTAATATTATCCAATACAGTTTTATGATAGTCTACTCACAGGCACTATAATATGTAAGTCCATGAAAAAACTGTTCTTTTCTTCACCATTCTTTTAAAAATATTTATTACTATTATCTTTATTATTTCTATTATGAACCATTTCAAAACATATATCAAAGATAGATATAATAGTATGCTATACATGTATTACCACAAAGCTTCAATAATCATAAACTCAAAGTTCTTTTTAATCTGACCCTTCCAGTTTCCTCTCTTCAACCCTATTATTCTGAGGCAAATCACAGATCAAACAATCGAACATAATGAAGAGAAAGAATTGCAATAGATTGAAATATTGTAAATTTTGACAATACTACTTTAGGGGCAGTGCATTGGAATTTTGTCAAGAGGATCATAATTTTGTATTCCTTGTGTGACTTTGTGTGTGTATGTGTGTGTGGTTAGTAGCTATTCATA
Organism: Heterocephalus glaber; assembly: GCF_053883595.1. Taxonomy (NCBI): domain Eukaryota; kingdom Metazoa; phylum Chordata; class Mammalia; order Rodentia; family Bathyergidae; genus Heterocephalus; species Heterocephalus glaber. The sequence continues at coordinate 2,511,839 of NW_028258461.1, forward strand.
ATCACTTATCTAGATTTATTACTTCAAGGGCTGTATAATGATAATATTCTGATTTATTATTCCTTGTATATTTATGTCTAGAATGATATTTAGAAAAAGAAACATCCTCACTTCCATCTACTTGGTGACCTTTATTGAGCAGGCTAACAGATTTGGCCAATGAAAGGATACTGATCCCTGTACAGATTCACAGTCCCCTTACTATTTCTGTAGAGTACCAACAGCATCAGCAATGGTGTCCTTCTCTGTGTATTCATGAATCCATGTTCATTGCTTGTCACTTGAGAAGGCCAAAGCCTTATGAGCTAGTGGTTGGGGCTAGGAAAGATCTTGATTTGGAAACCTAGCAAATCAAAGAAGATGAAAGCTGTCACCAACAAAGACCACCTTACTAAGGGGTTGCAAGGGAAAGACATATGTCGCATGTCACGGTAGTTCTAATTTCCAGCATAATTACAAATTTGAAATGGTCTGCTTTTCTGAACCACAGGCTGCTTTTATTGATGTTCTAGATTCTATAAATCTAAAGAAAAGCTTCTGATCACCGAGTCTTATGACTCATGTCATTTTGTTTCCTTTTCTCAGGAATAGTTAATTCTGCAGTTAATTATTAGGATGCAAAAACAGTGTTTTCCCTGGAGAAACACTGGAGTAGCAAATAGCCACTTTCTGCCCAGAGGACTGGGAGAAATTGAGAAAAGCAAGTTTCCCTTGTTTGGCAAGGAGAGATAACATTTGCTAAGGAAGAGTTTTGAACCTGCCAGGTAGCTGTAGTAAGAGGTGTCACCTCCAGCATCAATAGTGGGAGACTAACAATGCATTGCCCAGCTGTGTGACTTCAAAAATGGGTGATGTTTAAAACATCAACTGAGAGCGAATGCATCTAGATGCTTCAATTAGATTTTTCCTCAGTAACACAACCCATGTGCCATAGGACAGCACTGAAACAAAACAGCACAAGTGATGGGACACCCTGTTGCTGAGAAGACAATTTCACAGTGCAGTGGCTGAGTTTCATAACCTGCAACTGTACCTTGATGGGGGAAGTAGTGAGGCAGAAGCCAAGGGGTGATGTGAACCTGCCCCTTGAAAGTCTCCTTGAAAACAGGGTGCTGGGTAAGGAGTGGCCTTGGCAGCTATAGGGATGACCATTTGCCTTCCCACGTCCCAGGAGACACCAAGACCTAGGCCCAAAGCAGGTAAGGCTGCCTACATGGTCTTTGTAGCTACATGTACTGCCGTCACAGTGCTGCTACAGAGTAGTTCTTGTAAGACTCTGAAACATATTTAATGTAAGGAAAGCAGGACACAGAGTTGAATATTTTCTTTTCCAGGTTTCAGAATCATGTGTTACTTCACTAGTATGTACCAAATGCAGAGGCTGAAATTATGTACAATTTAAACATATTTACTGGGTTTGAATCAATTGTAGTTATTACCCATATTGATGCACAAATTGCCCAATTTTAGGCCAGTGAAATTTCATTTAAGTTTGTACCCGAGTTCTCTCATGTTATCCAACTAGTATTTGCTAGCTTGTTCAATTTCTGATATAAGTTATGGTGGGCTTATCTAGTATATTGTCCCTTGAAGCAATCATTTATTTCAGAATCTCTCCTTTTAGTTGATTATCCTACAATATACACAGAATGGGAACTAATGTCATGCATTTAAATTCATTGTAACACAGAATTACCTGGTATTATGGTCTATATCTAGATGTCTTCCTAAAGCCTCTTGCGCTCATAGGGGGGCTTTTGGGGGTGAATGAATGGATCAGGGGTGTGTGGTACTGGATTATTCTACTGATTGATTGAGCATAGTTCTGAGTGTGGGTGATGGACTTAGTGAAGAGGGAAGACCCACCTCGGGTGTGAGTGGCACCAACCAATAGGCTTGTAGTCTGAATGGAATAAAAAGGAGAATGAAGAAGAAGGCTGCTGCTTCCTGGCTGCCGTCATGGACTATTTCTCCTCATGCCCTTCTACTATGCTGCCCAGCCTTGGAGCCAGCCGACTGTGGACTAAAACCTCTATAATCTGTGAACCAAAACGAACCTCCTCTTCTTTAACTTGTGGGTTTCAGGTATTTTGTCTGAGCAACCAAAAAATAACTAAGAAAGGCGGTCTCTGAATGAAAACATGGTTCCAGGGCTTCAGGATACTAATCTCTACAAATATCTTTTTTAATGTTTTGTGTATATACAAACCCACATGTCTTCTATTTCTTCATTTTCAACATTTTTATTGTAATGATCTAATAAGTGTAGAAAATGAGCACATCGGATTTTGAGAGTAAATCAGAACTGGAAGAATGTGATAGAAAGTTGGCATCCTCCAAAAGTTACAAACAGATTGAATAGTGCACTGTAACAAAATTTCTACTTATATTCAAAGAGAGATGAGAAGGAAACTTGTCTATCACAGAGTGGACTAGGAGTAGAAAAAAGATCCTCAGAGAATTTGTAACCATGGGCCTGTCTGCATATTAATTTTGAGTTTGAAGTTTTAATATGTTATATCTACCTAGAAACTAGAAAGCTGAGAAATAAACAGCATTGCTCAGGACAGAAGCAAAAGCAAAATATCTCTTGAGGCACACACAGTTATAGAAGAACTCATGGGTTTATGTGGCCAAGAAAGGCTACAGTAGTAAACAAAACAATAATAATAAAATAAAACACACACACAAAAAAACTCAAGGTATGTGAAACATAATTTACCACTAAGAAAGAGTCAGTAGTTATAATATAGAGAAAAACAAAACTTTTGAGAACCATAAATAATAAATTTATCAGATAGAAATAATGAAATACAAATGTTTGAAATGTTACAAATAATAATCTATTGATATATTTCAAAATAATTCTATAGAAGATGAAATGGAGAGACTCTAAAAGATTAGTAAATGATAAAAATAGCACTTCTAAAATATTTTAGTTAGATTATATCTGTATGAAATTTTAAAAACTAAATAGACTTTTAAAAATAGGTAAGTAACAGCAGATGAATGTATAAATAAAAGATGAAAATGTGCTGAAGAAATCATCCAGAAAAACCATAAAAAGTTAAAGACATAATAATTATGGACTAGAGATTTAAAGATTCTGCAAAACAAGAAGAATGTCTGACATCAGTCCATCATGGTTTTCAATATTTTGACTATTTAAAAATATTGTATTTGAGAACATTCCACAAATTTAAAAAACCCTGAATTCTCTTATTCGGGACAGGCAATAATTTCCACATAGAATTAAATAAATACAATTCAATACCTAGTGAAATTCGAGGACATCAAAATATTGTAGCCTTAAAACACAATTCTTGTGGGCTGGGGATTTAGCTCAGTGGTTTTGCCCCTGCCTCGCAAACACAAGGTCCTGAGTTCGATCCCCAGTACTGAAACACACACACACACACACACACACACACAAAATTCTTACCAACTTGTCACAATAACACCAAAAATCAACTCTACCAGGGATCAAACTCAGGACCTTGCACTTGTGAGGCAGGCTTGAAACCACTGAGCTAAATCCTGGGCCCCATAATCAACTCTTAATAACAACTAATGCAGGCAGATTACAATGGAATAATAGCTCCAAGTGATAAGAGAAAGTAATGGTCAATACTGAATTCTACCCATATATATATTTTCATTTATTACTGTGGGTAAAGAAAATATATTTTTCAGGTATAGAGTGAGACAGTTTGTCATTACACAAACTCACTAAATAAAGGGTAAACTTCATGAAGCACAAAATGAAGGTAACAAAGGAATTGCTTATCATATTGGTTAATCTAATCAAGCATTGATTACATAAATCTTTAGTGCTACCAATGACCAAATATTGCATTACAGTAATGTGTAGGAAATAAAGGTGATTTAAACATTCAAATATTTTGTTGACTTTAAATGAAAATATCCAAATACTTTCCTAAAATTTTCTGAGATGATTTACAATAATTATTATTTTAATATCAATAACTCTAATGTGGTGACTACAGTTAATACCAATGGATTATATTCTTAAAAATTGCTGAGGATAGACTTACATGATTTCAATCCATACAAATGTTGATTAGCTCAATGTAGTTATTCCACAATATATACATATTTCAAGACACCGTGTCATATAAAATAAATATAAAAAAGTTTTGTCAATTTTTCAAAAGGTACAAAGTTTGACAGTGTGCAGGTTGGTATAGCAGTAAAGTTATGGCACTAAGGACACAGGCTCTCTTCCTTATTGGACTCAACATTGTGTACTGAGTCTCAGCTATTTTCTCTCATGATTAGAAAATGGCAGCACATGGCTCAGACTCCATGTTCTAATACATTTATATTTAAAAGAGAAAGAAAAAGAAAGAAGGAAAGAAAGAAAGAAAGAAAGAAGAAAGAAAGTGAATGAAAGAAAGAAAGAAAGGAAGGAAGGAGGAGAGACTATCTTCTTTCATATCACATCTTTTATCATATTAGGACATCTTTTCCTTTAGCTTGCAAGCAAACTTATTGTATCCCATTGACCACAAGCAATTACTGGCAGAGGGGAATGTAATTTTTCTGATTGACTCGGACCAATTATGATTTATCGTCTAACTATAGGCTAATCTTCCTTGAACTCATTGTTTTTCAGTATTTGACCAAAATTCTGCTTGTTTGAAGCAATTAAGGAGAGAATGCTTATTGTTTAGGCAGGCAGATTTTCCTGCTCAGAATTGTAAGGCTTTTATTTTATTCCGGGGAAGGAGAATGATACTGAGTAACCTTAGACTTTTTAATCTCAACTAGGCATGTCCAAAATTTAAGGGTATATTCTATGGGTAGAATTAGAACATGCAACTTCCAAACAATGGGAGTATAAAAGTAATAACTGAAAAATAGTTTAATCCAATAGAAAACGGAGAAATGAATGTCAAGCATTAAGCATAGTTTTACACACAGGAAAGGTTTCTGAGCACAGCTTTATTGTGACTGACTAGAAAGACTTCACTAGACAGTTGTCTTCAGTACAGTACTTGATTTTTTTTTTTTTTTTTTTTTGGTACCGGGGATCGAACTCGGGACCTTGCGCTTGCGAAGCAGGTGGGGGAAACACTGAGCTAAATCCCCAGCCCAGTACTTGATCGTCTTAAGAACAGTTAAGTAGTTGGTCTAACTGATTTGAAAGTCTATTAAAAATACCTTGCTTTTAAAGAAGTATTCACCAACGTATGTATACTAAAGAACTTCACCATTTTTCTGAACTTTGCATGTGACTGCGTCATATATTTGTTAATAAGTATGCAGCATCTGGGAACAGCAATCTTTATGTTAAAGTTGCTTAATTTAAATCCCCAAAATAGTGTACATCAAGAAAGAAAGTTATGACCTTTGTCCCTTTCTTTTTCTAATTATTTCCTATGGGAAAACATATTCATCGTTTTACTAATTCTTGCATCATTGCATGCTTTGTGTTTTAAACTGGCTCAAACAATGACTCCATAAAATGAAACCCTGATTTAAGAAATCAGAAATGCTCACTACTTTCCAAAATTGACTTCTTCGTATTTTCTCTTTGTTCCATGTTGGTAAAGCTCTTTATTTTACCTTTAGCATTAGTTCACTTGCACCTTCTTAAGCCTTTGCTCTGATGGAACTCTGTTTAAGTGTTTTCCCTTTGAAGTACTTCTACACTGCATGTGATCAAAGAATACATACTCTGAGTTGGCAACAAAGACGGCAATTAAAACAAAGCCTGTTAAATCCAAGAGAAGATTTTGCTAAGCAAGAAATACAGCAGAACATGCTGGTGTTAGCTCTCAAAATGTAATGACTTACCAGCCCTTAACTAAGGATTGACTATACCTAGATATGTACAGTAAAGATGCCACACATATGTATAAAGGTACTAAGATCTTATTAAATAGCCAATGAAATGTCTGTTATACAATACTGGTAAATTACTGTAGCATGGTTATAAAAAGAGACAGATACTTGGGGATGATAAATTTTTCTTCTTGAGAAAAGAGTGTTTTATCCTATAGTCTTCTGACATGCACAAACTTTTGCAAAACTTGAAATTAGCAGAACCATAGGAAAAAAAAGCAGGAATGCTGTCAATAGGATAATTTTAGGTTTGTTTTTGGGGTTTTTTTGGGGGGGTACTAGGAATCAAACTCGGGACCTTGCGCTTGCGAGGCAGGCCCCAGAACCACTGAGCTAAATCCCCGGCCCAGGATAATTTTGAAGTCAATACCTTTGTCTTTATATATTCGCAATTTATCAAAGAGATAATCTAAATGAGATAATAGAAATCAACCTGAAGAACTGAGGGCTTTTTGACATTTCTTTTTATTCATGGAGAATACACTGAGTTCACAGTAAATGCATAGCATTTTAATAGATCTTGTGAGAAATAAAAGATGAATTGGACAAATAAGCCACTCTCACAGATTTGACAGACTTGTTGGGCATGTTAGATATGCATACAAGTAATTATAATATGCAATAGAATGCGTACCAAAATAAATGTATAGATAGTGTGTCATGAGAGCTCAGAAGAAGAAAAAGTAACCTCCAACTGAGTTTTAGGAATCAAAGAAGAAAGTTTGAACTTGACCTTGAATACTGGATACAACATGTACATGCGTAGGGCTGACAAAGTTTATTCCTGGCAGGGTAATGCCTGAAAAAGCATGGAGCCCACAAACCACGTGGAATATAAGGCAATGTGAGCTCAAATGTCCTGAGAATTTACTTACCTGGCACTCTGCTTTTTGTTTCATATGCATTAACATTTATTCTTCACACAATTTAGTGAGTGATAGGGTTTATTATTCCCATTTAATAGACACAAATACTGAAACTATGTATCACAGTTGAAAAAATTATTGCAAAGGTAATTCATTATAAAATCAGAGTTTTGACACAGCTTTAGCTGCAGAGTCTAATTTGGTTTAATATACTGCATTAATTTTCAGGAATATTGCATAAAAATTGTAAGGAAAAACAAAGTTGAAATTGTCTAAAGCAATTTGGATAGAAACAATACCAACAATGGTTCCATAAGAGGAGTTGGAAACAATCCGTTTTCTAATAATGGGAACTCTGAATTATAAAGATAAAAAGTAAGGCTGGGATTTGCAATGGCCAGGCATCAAAATGACTTCCTTTGATGCCCATCTCTTGATATTCATACCCTTGTGTGCCCATGCACAAATTCCTAGGGTCTGCCTGTGTAAGCAATTAAATAAACTATGGCATAAATGACAGTATGTTATTTCTGAGATTTTGTTACAGATTCTTCAGCTTCTAACTAACTTGCTTGTACTTTACCATTTCTTATCCTTATTTCAGGGGACTGAGATAACATTAAGTGAACATTTGAAGAAAAGACATTTCTATCTTGAGGAACCAAAAGATCTTTCTAAAATCCATGTGTAGACTTTCAAAAGGGCTCTCCAGCCCCAGTCACGCCTTCAGATTACTGGAGCCCTGTTGAATTGTTGGCTCCAACAATATAAGCGACTTTTAACCAGTACCTCCTAGCTAAAATTCTCTCAGGATTGTGGTATTATAAATGTTTGTTGTGTACAGCTGCTGTTTGGGGGATTCACTTGTTATACAGTGACAGATATCTAGTACAGAATTTTATAACTTGGAATAAAGTGCTTTTGTAACACAATCCTAAAATGCATGATTAGTTTTATGAAAAGGAGGTATCTTGGAATTAAAAGGGTTTTAAAGAAAGCATTAGTGAAAGTCTAGATTGCCTTAATCATGGCATAAATGGAATTTTGAAAATTGTTGAGGCTAATAGTGAAGTCTTAAAGGAAAGTATGAAAAATCTTGCTGGAAGTTGGAGAAAAGAGAATCCTTGTCTAAAAAGATAGTGTAGCCAAACTGTGACCTACAATTGTGTGGAAAGTAGAAAATGTATCTAATGAGTGGGGTGATCTAGTTAAGAAGATTTCCTACACAGAGCCTGGTTTCTTCTTGCTGCTTAAATAGTAAAACCATAGAAGAGATTAACTGAAAGAAGTACTGTTAAACATGAAGGATTTGATAGTTTTGAAAATCTTCCACATTAACAAAGCAAAATGGAAAATAAGAACTGACTTCCAAGCAATGATCAAATTCAGGTCTCTGAGAAGTCTAAAGATCTACACTGAATCAGACAGACAAAATATCTGTTAAATATTTAAAAATGTGTCTTCTTCCACTTCAGAATGTACCTAAAGTAGAAAAGGGCTTACATATGAAAGATTCTGTATTATAGAATGTGACCCAATAAAATTTAGAGAAGACCCACAAAGTTATTCATATAATTCTATTTACATAAAAATATCCAATTTGGAATGAAAGGGATAAGAATGCACAAAATGAAAAAACAGTTTTGAATATCATAACTTCTACTGGGAGGAAGCAGTCTGATAAAATCAAATAACAGCTGCACTGTTTGATACCTTACACAAAAAGGAAAAGATGACTCTTAGAGGATAGAAATAGTAGTCTGGGAGGTTGAAATGTGAGATTAGAATTAATTAATTGCAGACATACAAATCTGTTCATATCTGTATTTTAAGTTTCACTGGCCAGCAACCACTTGTGTGCTTTCTACTTTACAGCATTCATATTTTGAATAGCATTTTCCATAGCAGTTAATATCATGCCTTTCCTGCCATTGTCATTGTGTTATGAGGTGACAATGAGTTGTCTTTTTATTCAGAGATCTATAGACTCGAACCTGCATTCGCAGACTTATACTTAATGGTCTTATGTTGGTTAGGATTCTGTAGAACAAAATTAATATAAAATATATGTTTAATTATATAATGGATTTATTAAGTAGGCTTGCAGGATCAGAAGAGAAAGAGTCCTAATAGTAATCTGTGGAATCAGAGGTGGAAGAATACAAAATGGTCATCTGTACCCTGAGGAACTGGAGGATCCAGTAGCATTTGAAGTTTGAAACCCCAGAAGCTCACTGTGGAATTCCTGGTGGGAATCTGTATGGGAAGACTGAGAATTCTGCCACAGATGAAGAAACTAGAGGCTAAAAGTCCACAAGCAATGGCCAAGACCAGAGCTCTTCTAAAGGAAAAATACTTCCTTCTTTGTTTCCTTTTTATTCTGTCAGAGTTACAAACCCGTAGAAGCCACCCACATCTGAGGTGAATCATTTCCCCTCAGCATTCTGGCTGACATGTCACTCATCCAAAGACACACTCATTATTTACTAATCTGATAGGCATTAAAAACATTATTTACTAATCTGATACTCAAATCAAGTTGCCATTTCATAAGTAATAATCTCAGGGCTATAATTGAAAAGCTTCATGCTCACTGGAATCTTGTTAGATGATGGTATTCTTTATTTTGAGCTGATTCTGTGAGAAAGAATGAAATAGTATTAATAAATTAGAAGGAGAGGTTTTCAGCAGTTATATTCTTTAAAAAGCAATGTATGAATGAACGTGGGTGAGGCCATAAATGCAGATTAATATTGGCCTTGGGAATCCCACCCTTATGCATGGCCTAACTCAAGAGGAAGACTCCATTTTTCTATAACTTTAATTCTGGCCACTCCTACCTTATAATTCTACTTGAATTGTTCTAATTATTGGGGAAATACATTCCCACAGTAGTTCCTAGGCTGAAGTATTAATGTTGTAGAGAGTGAAAGTTCACAGGGAGAAAGGAAGAGTTCTATCCCACTTTCACACAGCCTTGAGCTGCTGATATCAAGGGAATGATACGGTAGATTTTCACCTGGGGCATCTGACACTGAAAGATGGTCAAAGGTAAAATAATCACTAACAAGAAACACGATACCAAGAAACAACTAGAGTTCAAGGAGGCTGTATGCATGGCAAACATCAAAACATATTTCTTTTTCACAAGATCTGTTTTAACAGATTGTCTAAGCAGAGTGCATTGTAACCCAGAGAGGAAAAGTGATGATCTACTAAGGTGAAAAATAAAATACTAGGACCTCTATTTAATTTTTCCAAGTGTGGATGTCCATATGACTGCTATCAGGTTTTACTCTAATAAGGATGAGATGGACAGATATTTAAGACTATGTATATAATTAATACTATGTACATATATTATGAGCCATCATAGGAATTACGAATTAGTCTATTCTTTCAGTTGTGAATTTCATTTTTTCATGACTAATGATATTGAGCAGCACAAATCATAAGAGCTAAATCTTAGAAGGAGCCTATATTCCCATCAATAGATAAGTGAATAAAGGATATATATATATATATATATATATATATGTTTGATATTCTTATCTAGTTCAGTTTGGGACCAAATCAAATCAAATTTCCCCATAAAGTCAGACATAAAGTCCATAGCTCTACAAAAAGAAATCAGACAGTGAAGGTTTAATATCACATAGTTTCTCTTATATGATGAATCCAAATTGTAAACAATTTAAAATCAAAAGAAAAGACAGAAGATAGGAAACAATGTGGTAAGACTACAGGGAAATGCGCAAGGGATCCGGGGATGGAGACGGATGAGTGTGTGGGGAGCAGAAGGGGAAGTAAATGGATTAAGATGGAACATCTTAATCGCACCAATTTCCCATGATGAAAGCATGGATTGTATTTTGTCAATATATAATAATAAAGATTTTTTAAACAGAAATTTGCTATTAGCAACTACTTTTTACTTGTGTTTTGTTTCTTTCATAGTTTCTGTCCATTTTTCTTTGCCTTTCTTCAGGGTTCATCCTGATACTCCATGTTTTTAAAATATTAGTGCTTTCCAAGGTCTGTCTTCAATTTAGATGATTTTAGTCTCCACATTCTTCCCTGCACAATCTCACTCCGCTTCATGGATGTAAATTCCACTTATCTCTGGATAAAACCTGCATGTCTAAAGTGGATATATGTATCACATGACTTGATCATTTGACATATGTATGTTGTGTAATATCCACCGCAATCAAGCTGACTGACACATCCAGCACTTCCTGTTTTTACTGTATTTTTGTGTGATAATGAAACTTAAGATTTACTTTCTAATCAAATTTCGAGTATACAATATTGTTTACTATAGTCATACACTTGTACACTAGGTCTCCAAAATTTATTTACATTGCATAACTGGAGTTTGCAACATTGGCCAACATCTTTCTATTATTCCCTTATTATCAAAAAATTATCAAACCCTAGTTATCACCATTCTACTCTCTGTTTCTATAAATTTAAGATTTTTTAGATTCCATGCACAAGACCATGCAGCATTTATGGTTTTGAGCCTGACTTCAGTCATTTAGCATAATATACTTCAGATCATGGCAAATGACAGAATTTCCCACTTCTTAAGGCTTAGTAATGTCTAATTTTGTGTAAGTATTTATGTTTGTGTGTGTATACCATTCTGTTATGCACTTCTCTGTCAATGGACATTTCAGGTGTTCCCATATCATGACTATTATGATTAATGTTGAAAGTAACGTAGGAGTTCTACTGGTTAATCTTAATAACTTGACTTGGTTCAGAGACCCCAGGAGGCAACGAGTGGATTGTAGGGGCACTAAACTCAGGACAGGGTTAGGCTACTGATAAGTTCATTGGTAAATGGGCTACGAGGAAATAGGGTCTAGTTACAGGACGTAAATCACGTGAACATAACATTGGGGCCTATAACTAGTTTCTGGCCCCTTCTCTTGTTCTTTCCCTCTTCTCTGCTTTCCAAATTGAGTCGTTTTTTTCTACCATACCCTTTAACCTGGTGTGTCTGCCTTGGAATTAGCTGCCCATGGACTGAAATCTCTCTAACTATAAAGCAAAATAAGCCTCTTTTCCTTTAAATTGTGGGTGAGTGGTATTTTGTACCAGCAGCCTGAAAACAAACCGTCAAAGGACTGCAGATATATCTTTAAAATGACAATTTTATGTCCTTGGGATATTTAACCAGAAGTAGCATTACTAGATGATAAGATAGTTTTATTTTTAATATTTTCAGGACTTGTAGTTCTGTTTTTGCATAATATCTACATCAGTCTTTGCATTCCCACCAACCATGTACAAGGGTTTCCTTCTCTCCACATCCTTGCCAGCACTTGTTACCTCTTGTGTTTCTGATAATAAGCATTCTAATAGGAGTGAAATGACATCTTACTGTGCTTTTGATTTGTTCTTCACTGATTAGTAGCGATGCTGAGGGGTTTTTCATGTATCCATTGGTCATTTGCATTTATTTTTTGAAAAATGTCTGTTCATATTATTTGCTGATTTTTAAATTGGTCTTGGAATTTCTTTTGTTACCTAGTTGCATGACTTCCTTATATATTTGAGATACTAATACCCTATCAAATATACGGGTTGCATATATTTTCTGCCATTTCAAAAGTTGCCCTTTCACTGTATTGGTTGTTTCTTGAGCTATGGATCTTTACAATTTGATGCAACTCTATCTTTCTCCTCCATTTAGTTATCTGTTTTTGAACTCATTCAAAAATTACAGTTTACACTAATGTCAAAAAGATTTCAATTAGGTTTCATTGGGTAACTTTATGGTTTGGGGATTTACATTTTTATCTTTAATCCATTTTGAGTTTATTTTGTACATAGTGTGTGATAATAGTTAATTTTATTCTTTAGTATGTGGATAGCCAGTTTTCCCTGCAGCATATATTGAAGATAGAGGCATTCTTCCACTGCTTCCTAATTGTGTGTTCCTGGCATCAGAGAGGTATAAATTTATTTCTCAACTCTTTATACTATTGCACAGAGTCTCATTTCTTCTGGATGATGGCAAAAGTCTCCTAATAAGAGTCCCTGGTATAGGGCTCAGGATTTAGCTCAGTGGTTCCAGTGCCTGCCTCGCAAGCACAGGGTCCTGAGTTCCATCCCTGCTACCAAAAAAAACAAAAAAAGACTCTGGTATGAAAATTGTCAGTATCTTTGCCCTTAACTATGTCTCCACTTTTTTTGTTTACCAGCTTCTCACTGAATGAACAAAGGTAGTTTTTATACTTATCCAAGCATGAGCCCCTTTTTCCATTTTTGTTTTCTATATAATACTTCCTCAGCCTGGAATGGCATTGTTGTAACTTTTATATTAGTTTATTCCTTCCTTTTGTTTAGAAATAACATGTAACTAACCATCTTTGAGTACTTGTTACATATTTCTACCTTGGAATTGGTGAGGTAGCCCTCCTTGACCCTTCCACACCCCACAGGGTACATTCTCCCATAATAAAAGCCTTATTTTATTAAAATTGTCTGTTTTCAATAATAGCTCCATAGCAAGACTATACTCCTAAAGGACAGGTTTATGACTTAATTATCTTTTATCCCTAGTGTCTAACACCATAGCTGACTCAATATAATTTTATTTCTTGAATAATGTCATCAGGAATTGACAATCGATTAGAAACTGCAAGCTGAGGGAAGTGTTAGGCAGGGACAAAAGTTGATTCATGAAAACCTGATCTACTTAATCTAATGATGCCTAAATTTTACTGTTAATGAGAAGCAACTGGTAAACTCATTAAAATGCAGATTCCCTCATCTAATCCCTACTTATTCTAAATTCCCAAGTCTGAGATAGGTACCAGCAATCTGCAATTTTAACAAGCACTCAATTCATTCTGAGAGTTTTTCTAGAGAACAATTAGGGAAACAGTTTCAAAAATGAAGTTCCAATGTAATTTCCTGTCCCAATAGTTTTGCATGAATGCATACTTTTCTTACTATTGTTTCAAGTTTTAGTGGAATATGCATTAAAGCTTATGGCAGTCAGATACAATTCTATTATTTTAAATTTTGCATATAGTATTCAACTCCACCCTCCACCTAGATGTTTTTAACAGAGTTTCAAAATTATAAATGACTAATATGAGTTGGTACTCCACAAATCCATCACAAAGTATTAGACTGTTAGGAGCATATGATGGGAAATAACATCCAGATGGTTTGTAGTAACTCATATATTTGAATATTATACTCTTTGCTGTGCTGCCAGCATTACAGTGTTGAGTATAAATCCCCTTTTAAAGAAGGTCAAGTCAGGTGAATTTTTTTGAGATTTATTAAACTCTTTCTTTCTGAGACTAGGAAATCTAAAAATTCTGATATAGTTCTCTATATAATGGCAAGTTCCACAGCTATTTTATTGATTCAGTTAAAAAGATAACATCTATCTTCTCAAGTTTCTATGCAATTGAACTAATGTTGCTTTCATTTTATATAATGTAATTTCTAAGGTATGCATTTTATAACTTCTGTACTTCTTCAAAAATCTAAGGAACTAACACAATGTTAGTTCTTTGAACTTTTCTACATATATACACAATCATATATATCATAGTATGCTCATTACATATTTAGAACAAACTGTCTGTTAATTAGGTAGACATAGCTATGTGTAAGGAAATTAAGAAGCTGAACTACATCCGTCCCCAGTCAAAATACAGAAAAGCCTTTCAAAAACACGGAAGTTTAAAGAAAATAGCTGGTTATTTTCAAAATTGGAAAGTACGGAGTTAAAAACAAATCTCAGTTTAATCTCCAGAATTGGACATTGAACAATAAAAAAAGCTAATTATGCATTTTTGAATACTTTACCTGAAATTAGACTGCATTCTTTTGAGACACTTTGTGCATTGGTTATGACTTCAACTACTGAACAATCAGGTTCTTTTCATACTAATATGATTAACAGAGACATATTAGAATATTATCCCCTGAAATATTAATACTCTTGCATAAGTTCAAAATTACCTTTAATCATGACATAAATTGTGAAATGTAGATGCATGAATTAAATATCATAAAAAATATATACAGAGTCCAGAGTCCTAACCATTACACTGTGGAACCAACCTACCAAAGGAAGCAAAAGACCTCTACACTGAAAACTACAGCACTCTGAAGAAGGAGATTGAAGAGGATATAAGAAAATGGAAAGATACCCTTTGTTCATGGTTAGGGAGAACCAATATAGTGAAAATGGCCATACTTCCCAAACTCCTATGTAGATTCATTGCAATGCCAATTGAAATTCCAACAATATACTTTACAGAACTAGAGAAAACAATCCAAAAATTCACTTGGAAACAGAAGAAACCTAGAATAGCAAAAGCAATTCTAGGCAACAGAGACATGGCTGAGGGCATCACAATCCCCAACTTGAAACTATACTACAAAGCTACTGTGATAAAAACAGCATGGTACTAGTACTGGCAAAGAAGCAAACCCAAAGATCAGTGGAATAGATTAGAAGATGCAGAAACAACTCCAGACATACTCAGTCACCTCATCTTTGACAAAGAAGTCAACCACCCTCATTGGAGGAAAGATAGCCTATTTAATAAATGGTGTTGGAAAAAATTGATTTCAACCTGTCAGAGATTAAAACTAGACCCATACATATCACTGTGCACTAAAGTAAGTTTGAAGTGAATTAAAGATATAAATATTAAGTCAGAAACACTAAACTTGCTGGAAGATAAGTTAGGTAGAAATCTTGATGACATTCACATAGGAAAAGACCTTATGAACAAATCTTCAGTAGCATGGGAGCTAGCATAAAGAATCAACAACTGGGATCTCATCATATTAAAAAGCTTCTGCACTGCAAGAGAAACTACCAACAGAGCTAAGAGACAACCTAAAATGTGGGAAGAAATATTTAGCAGCTGTAGCTCAGACAAAGGTCTACTATCAAGAATATATAAAGAACTGAAAAAAATCAGAGCCCCCAAATTCAAAGACCCAATTCAAAAATGGGCATCCGAAATGATTAGACATTTCTCAGACAAAAAAGTAAAAATAGCAAATAAATATATGAAAAAATGTTCAACATCACTGGTCATCTGAGAGATGCAGATGAAAACAACATTTAGATTCCACCTCACCCCCAAAAGAATGGCTGCTATCAAGAAATCAACCAATAACAAATGCTGGCGGGGGTGTGGAGAGAAAGGGATCCTTCTCCATTGTTGGTGGGAATGTAGAGTGGTGCAACCACTGTGGAAATCAGTATGGAGATACCTCAAAGAACTAGGACTAGAGGTCCCAATTTGACTCAGATATTCCCCTACTGGGAATCTTCCCCAAAGAATTAAAAGAATCATACCACACCAATATATGTGCACCTATGTTTATAGCGGCACAGTTTGTAAAAGCTAAACCTTGGAAACAGCCCAAGTGCCCATCGACTGGAAACCGGGTAAAGAAGATGTGGTTTTTTTATAAAATGAAGTACTACTCAGCCATAAAGAATGAGAAACTAGAGACATTTATAGCTAAATGGATGCATATTGAGGCCATACTCTTAAGTGAAATAAATAGGACACACATGTGTAAATACCGAATAGTTTCTCTAGTGTGAGAAATTGAAAGTGTAAATAAGGATGAAAATGATTAAAATGAATAATTGATAATTTGAAATAAGAAAAGATCCAAGGGTTTGGGGATGGTGGAAGGGAAAGGGGAAAGGGAAGAAGGGAAAGAAAAAAATTATGAGAAATAAAATGGAATCAAACTCTGTGTAAATAGGGAAGGGTGGAGGGGGTGAAGGGTGCACAGGTAATGGGAGAAAAAAATAAAACCTAAAATACATCATGTTCTGGTACAAACACCCAATGATAAATGTATTTTATACCTAAAATGTACCAACAAATATATATATATAAAAACTATATATATATATATATATATACATAATTCCAGTATAGAAAAATCCAGTGACCTAAAACAAAGGAAAATGAAAGATAAGACAGATGCTTCAAAATTCAAAGTAATAATACATATAAATAAATAAAAAACATAAAGAATCTTCTGGGGGAATGAACAAGTTGAAGTCGTAACAGAGCCAGCAGAAACCCAAAGCATCATCAATACCTACTCTGAGAACCTATACTCTAAAAAAATGGAAAACACACAAAAAATGGACAGATTCCTAGATACATATAAATTATCAAAGTTAAATGAAGAAGATATAGAAATTCTAAACACCACAGTTACAATGAGTGAAATTGAAAATGTAATAAAAAATTTATCAACAAAGAAAAGCCCAAGTGCTGATGGCTTCACTGCTGAATTCTACAAGACATTTAAAGAAGATCTATTGCCATTACTCTTTAAACTCATCAAGGAAATTGAAAGGGAAGCAATACTTCCAAATTCATTCCTGGAAGCAAGTGTTGCTTTGATTCCAAAACCAGGGAAAGACCCAACCCAAAAACAGAACTACAGGCCAATCTCCCTAATGAACATAGATGCAAAAATCCTCAACAAGATACTGGAAAACAGAATACAGAGGGTCATCAAGAAGATCATACACCCTGACCAAGTTGGATTTATCCCAGGGGTGTAAGGATGGCTCAACATCCATAAATCAATAAATGTAATACACCATATTAACAAATTCAAGGACAAAAACCATGTGATCATCTCAATAGAGGCAGAAAAAGCATTCGACAAAATCCAGCACCCATTCATGATAAAAACCCTACAGAAAATTGGAATAGAAGATCTTTATCTTAACCTGATTAAGGCTATCTATGAAAAACCAACAGCCAACATCATACTAAATGGTCAAAACCTGAAAACTTTCACGCTAAAATCAGGAACAAGACAAGGATGCCCACTATCACCACTCCTGCTCAATATAGTTCTGGAAACATTAGCCACAGCAATTAGAAAAGAGAAAGAAATAAAAGGAATAAAGATAGGAAAAGAAGAACTTAAATTGTCATTATTTGCTAATGATATGATACTTTACATAGAAGACCCAAAAAACTCTGCCAGAAGAGTTGTAGACTTAATTGACAGATTCAGTAGAATAGCTGGATACAAGGTCAACACTCAAAAAACAATAGCCTTTTTATATAAAAATAATAGACTTACTGAGAGAAAAATTAGGGAAACATTCCTTTTACAATAGCATCCAAAAAAATGAAATATCTAAGAGTTAATCTAACAAAGGAAGCAAAAGACCTCTACACTGAAAACTACAGCACTCTGAAAAAGGAAATCGAGGAGGATATAAGAAAATGGAAACATATCCCTTGTTCCTGGATAGCAAGAATCAATATAGTGAAAATGGTCATACTTCCAAAACTATTATATAGGTTTAATGCAATGCTGATTGAAATTCCAACAATATATTTCACAGAAATAGAGAAAACAATCCAAGAATTCATTTGGAACCAGAAGAGACCTAGAATAGCAAGATAAATTTTAGGCAACAGAGATATGGCTGGGGGTATTACAATTACCAACTTGAAACTATACTACAAAGCTACTGTGATAAAAACAGCATGATATTGGCAAATAAACAGACCTGAGGATCAGTGGAATAAATTAGAAGATGCAGAAATGACTACAGATATGCTCAGCCACCTCATTTTGACAAAGGAGCAACCATCCTCATTGGAGGAAAGATAGACTATTTGATAAATGGTGTTGGAAAAACTGGATTTCAACCTGTCAAACATTAAATCTAGACCCATACCTATCACCATGCACTAAACTAAGATCGAAGTGAATTAAATATTTAAATACTAAGACAGAAACCTAAATTTGCTGGAATATAAGTTAGGTAGAACTCTTGAAGCCATTGATATAGGAAAAGATTTTATGAACAAAACCTCAGGGGCAAGGGAACTTGCACAAAGAATCAACAACTGAGATCTTA
This sequence comes from Heterocephalus glaber, assembly GCF_053883595.1. Taxonomy (NCBI): domain Eukaryota; kingdom Metazoa; phylum Chordata; class Mammalia; order Rodentia; family Bathyergidae; genus Heterocephalus; species Heterocephalus glaber. The sequence goes on from NW_028258461.1 coordinate 2,530,493, forward strand.
TCTTATTAAAAAGCTGCTGCACTGCAAGAGAAACCAACAGAGCTAAGAGACAACCTACAATGTGGGAAAAAATTTTCAGTAGCTGTACCTCAAAGAACTACTATCTAGAATATATAAAGAACTGAAAAAAAAACAGAGCCCCCAAATTCAAAGACCCAATTTGAAAATGGGCATCTGAAATGAACAGACATTTCTCAGACAAAGAAGTAAAAGCAGCAAATAAATATATGAAAAAATGTTCAACATCACTGGTCATTTGAGAGATGCAGATGAAAACAACACTGAGATTCCACCTCACCCCACAAAGAATGGCTGCTCTCAAGAAATCAACCAATAACAAATGCCACTGGGGGTGTGTGGAGAAAGGAACACTTCCCCACTGTTGGTGGGAGTGCAGACTGATGCAACCACTGTGGAAAGTAGTATGGAGATACCTCAAAGAACTAGAACCTGAAGTCCCATTTGACCCAGCTATTCCTCTGCTGGCTATCTTCCCAAAAGAATTAAAAGTATCATGGGTCAGTGATATATGTGCACCCATTTTTATAGTGGCACAGTTCATAATAGTGAAAGCTTGAAAACAGCCTAAGTGCCCATTAACTGAAAGATGTGGTTTTTTTATAAAATGGAGTACTACTCAGCTATAAAGAATGAGAAACTAGAGACATTTATAGCTAAATGGATGCATATTAAGGTCATCCTCTTAAGTGAAATAAATAGGACACATATGTGTAAATACCGAATAGTTACTCTGGTGTGAGAAACTGAAAGTGTAATTAAGGATACACACAGATGAAATGGCCTAATAACATATTTCTCAGATTGTGTTTCCATCCGGTGTCATATGACTGTATCAAAATTTAAATTAGGGAGAAGCTTAGCTTATATGGAGTCTGCTAAATAACTGGAGTTTTTTCCAGACCACTATTTGTTCAATGTTGCTTCCGGGGATCTTTCTGAAACAAATCACATCCTCTGGTCCCTTGTTGGTGCTTGAGATGTTTTTTGAAGTTATATGGGAAAATGTTTCAGTGCTTTTCAGTTTTGTTTTGGTTGAGTTCTACTGCATTTGAATATTATTGTAGTCTTTTTATCCCTTGCATTGTTCTTCTTTGAATGGTTTTAATTTGTGTGTGTGTGTGATAATAAAGTTATTTTAAAAAAAGAATTTTCTAGGAAAATATAAATTGCCAAAATTAACTCAGAATAACAGAAAAAACTCAAAAAGACCAACAACATGGAAGAAAAACATTTAATGTATAAATACATTTTTTCTTAAAAGATCCTTGGCTAAGATTCATCTATGAATCTTTTCATTACTTCAAAGAAGGGATACTTTTCTATGATTCTCAATCTTTCAGAACATAAAGAATAAAATCACTTCAATACATCCTTAGGAGCTACTGTTATCCCAATAAAATTTTTTTAAAACATTAATAAAACAATTTACCTAAAATGAGATCTTACTTATGATCACAAAAATAGAGATGTGTAGATGCAATGTAAGATACTGAGATCTGAACTTGGCAATAATTGAGAATAATATATATTGTGAATGGAGTATTTATTACAAAATTGTGGGAATCGTTCAGTATTTGCAAATTTATAAGTATAATTTGTATTACTAATAAGAGATGAAAAAGCAAACCGTTAGATATTGAAAATATATCAGTTTGAGAATGTTTCCTTATATTCATAGTTTAATGGTTTTATCATGGAACTCAGAGCTACTATTTTACTAAATGATGAAACCTACAGGAAATCCCTTTATGTTTAGGAACAAGACAAATATTTCTACACTTTACTCTAAGATTCAACATTGTCCTGGAAACTTTTCCAAGGAAAATCAGGCAATAAAATGAAATAAAATAGCATGTACCTAGACTTAAAAGAAAGAAATAAAAATGTCTGTCTTTATAGATGATGTAGTCTTTTACATATAAAATTCTAAAGTATACACACACATTGTTAGAATTAGTAAGTGAGTTTAACGAGGTTATAAGAAATAAGACCATGGTCCAAAATTGAGTTTTATTTCAATACACAGTGAACAATCCAAAAAGAAGAAATTAAGAAAAGAAACACCTTTAAAGAGGTATTGAAAAGAATGATATATTTAAAAATAAATTTTATCAATAGAAGCAACACTTGTATACTGAACACAGAAAGCTTTGTTGAAGAAAATTAAATTAGACATAAAGAAATGCTAACATACATTTCATGCATGACTGGACAAAATAGTGACAATATCACAATACTCAAATTGATATGCAGGTTCAATAATATCTCTAGCAAAATTCCAACTTTATTATTTTTACAGAAATTGGCAAGCAAACCCTAATGTTAAGATGAAAATTAAAGATACCCAGAATACAAAAAATAATGTTGATAAAGAATGATAGAGTGGGAAGACTCATTCTTTTCACTTTTAGAAACTACTAGAAAGCTACTGTAACAAAAATTTTGGTGTTAGCATAACTGTAGGCGCATAGATCAAAAGAATCGAATTGAGAGCCCAGATACTAACACTTACATTTTACAGTCAACTGATTTTCAGCAAGGGTGCCAAAATAAATTAACAGACTAATAGGTTTTTTCAACAAATGTTACTAAGACAACTGAATATCCAATGTAAATAACCACATACAAAAATCAACTCAAAAGGGATGAAAGAAGTACATTCAAAAGCTGAAAATATGAAATGTTTATTATAAAACATTGGTGCCGTCCTTTGTTATCTTGGGTTAGGCAAAGATTTCATAGATATCTCTCCAGACAGAGGAAGAATTCAAGAAATCAGAGTTCTTGAAAATATCTTTCTAAAATCTATCACAAAGATTGTCATCCCCAAATAGTAATACCATATATGCAATTGAAGAAAATGTTTGCAAATCATGTATTTGTTAAAGAATCATTACCTATAATATATGGTCATCTGTTACAAATTGATAATAAAACTATAACCTACACTGAAATTGGCAAAGTATCTACACAAATATTTCTCCAGAGGATACATACAGATGCATAATAATTGCGTGAAAACATGTACAAATAATTTGTTGTTAGGAAAATGAAATTCAAAGCCACAATAATGTATCCCTTCTCTCTACTAGGATGACAGTGAGCAAAAAGGAAAGAACAAGGGGGCCAGGGATTTAGCCCAGTGGTTCCGGCTCCTGACTTGCAACTGCAAGGTCCCGAGTTCGATCCCCAGTACCAAAAAAAAAAAAAGAAAAGAAAAGAAAGAAAAAGAAAAAAGCAAGTACTAGTGAAGATATGAAAAATAGAAGGCATCTTATGCTGGTTACGGGGGGTTGTGATACAGTGAAGATACTATGCAAAAAAGGTTAGCAGTTTCTTAGTAAGTGAAATGCAAAATAAGTGTATGACCCAGGAATTCCACTGCTACATATATATTCCAAGAATTGAAACCATGTTTAAATAGACTCTGTACAAGAATTTTTAAAGTGGCCTTATTTATCATATCCCATATAGAGTAAATGAGGCAAATGTCCATCAGCTAAAGAATAGTAAACAAAATGTGGTACATAACACAGAAAATAACAGAATAATTTACTGATATAACAGAACATTTACTAATTGGAAAAAAGGAGATAAAAAGAAGGGAATTCTGTATTCTGTATGAACTTTGTAATCATTATGCTAAACAAAGGAAATCAGACACATAACTCCACATACTGTATTACCCATTTATAAGGAATTTCCAGAATGAACAAATCCATAATGATACAAAGAAATTAATGATTAGTGATTGGTAAAGATTGAGAGAAAGGTGTGAATTAGGAATGACAGTTAATGGGTAGAGTATATCTTTGGGGTGACAGAAGTATTTTAAAATTAATTATGGCAATGGTTGCATTACTTTGAATACATGAAAAATAATTAAATTTTAATTTGGGTAAAGTGGATGGTATGAAAATTATATCTCAAAAATTCTGTTTTGTGTCTTAAACATTTAAGTTGTTTTGGAATTTTTTAAATTTTATAATCAGTGCTTTGATGAACATAGCTATAATTAAAGGAATGCATACAACATCGCGATATATCTAGGTTAATTTCCTTGGAGAAAGTTAAACCAAACAGCATGAATATTTTTTACATTGAGTTGATATTGAAAAATCATTTTTGGACAGTGGATAGCTCATTTATTAAGGATACATCCAGTATAAAGTTCCATGCCCTCCTGCCCAAAGACAGGCATTATTTCTAATACTACTTTTCTTTTAAGCCTCTTTGCCTTCTACTTCAAATCTTTTATGCTTAACCTATCTACTCAGTTGAATAAATATCAGTTATATTTGTATGTAAATTTAATTTCTAAGAGACATGTGCATATTCTATTGTTCTTTTATTTTCTTTTTTAAATTTTATTGGTACATTTAAGGTATACAATATAATGACATTCATCATTGGGAATGTGCACCTTTACATAATCTCTCTTGGTTCTTATGTTTCCCCCTTCCCCTGCCCTACCTTCAAGCCCTCCATCCCTCCCTATTTACAAAGACTTTGTTTCTATTTTTTCTTTTTCTCTTATTAATTCCATTCCCTTCTTTCTTTTCCCCTACCCCTCCTTCTTCCCCTTCCCCTTTGCCCCTTTTTTTCCTATTTCATGTTATCTATTATACCTTTTAGTCCTTATTTACACTTTCAATTTTTCACACTACAGAAACTATTCAGTAATTACACATGTGTCCTATTTATTTCACTTAAGAATATTGCCTCAGTGTGCACCCAATTAGCTATAAATGTCAAGTTTCTCGTTCTTTATGGCTGAGTAATAATCAATTTTATTAAAAAACCACATTTTTTAATTTAGTGTCCAGTTGATGGGCAATTGGACTGCTTCCGAGTTTTAACTATCATGAATTGTGCTGCTATAAACATGGGTGCACATATATCACTGTGGTGTGATTCTTTTAATTCTTTGGGGCAGATACCCAGCAGGGGAATAGTGGGGTCAAATGGGACTTCCAGTCCTAGTTCTTTAAGGTATCTCCATACTGATTTCCACAGAGATTGCACCAGTTTACACTCCCACCAGCAGTGGAGCAGGGTTCCTCTTTCCCCACGGCCCACCAGCATTTGTTATTGCTGATTTCATGTTAGCAGCCATTCTTTCTGAGGTGAGGAGGAATCTCAGCGTTGTTGTTTTCATTTTCATCTCTCAAATGACCAGTGATGTTGAACATTTTTTTATGGGTTTATTTGCTATTTCTACTTCTTTGTCTGAAAAATGTCTGTTCATTTCAGATGCCCATTTGTGGATTGGTCTTTAAATTTGGGAGGTCTGATTTTTTAAAGTTTTTATAGATTCTAGATAGACTTTGTTCTGAGGAACAGCAGGAGAAAATTTTTTCCAACATTGTGGGTTGTCTCTTCACACTGTTGGTGGATTCTCTTGCATTACAGAAGCTTTTCAATAAGAAGAGGTCCCACTTGTTGATGGTTTGTGCTACCTCACGGGCAATTGAAGTTTTGTTCATAAGATCTTTTCCTATACCAGTGTCTTCAAGATTTCTACCTTACCTCTGTTCCAGCCAGTTCAGCATTTCTGTTTTAATATTTAGATCTTTAATCCATTTTGATTTTAGTTTAGTGCATGGTGAGAGATATAGGTCTGGTTTTAATCTTTGGCAAGTTGAAACTCAATTTTTCCAGCACCATTTATTAAAGAGGCTATCTTTACTCCAGTGAGGATGTTGGGCTGCTTTGTCAAAGGTGAGGTGGCTGATTGTGTCTGGAGTTTTTACTGCATCTTCTAATCTGTTCCACTGGTCGTTCAATGTGTATCTTTGCCAGTACCATGCTGTTTTATCATAGTAGCTTTATAATATAGTTTCAAGTTGAGGGTTATGATAACTCCTGCCATGTCTCTGTTGCCTAGAATTGCTTTTGCTATTCTATGTCTCTTCTTATTCCAAATGAATGTTTAGGTTGTTTTCTCAAGGTCCATGAAGTATGCTGCTGGAATTTCAAATGGGATTGCATTCAATCTATATAGAAATTTTGGAAGTATGGCCATTTTCACTATGTTGATTCTTCCTGCCCAGGCACAAAGGATGTCTTCCGATTTTCTGATATCCTCTCCAATCTCTCTTTTCAGAGTGCTATAATTTTCAGAGAAGAGGTCTTTGATTTCTTTTGTTAGATAGATTCCTAGGTATTTCAGTTTCTTGGATGCTATTATGAAAGGAATTGTTTGCCCTAGTTCTCTCTCAGTGATTCTGTTGTTTGTGTAGAGGAAAGCTATTGATTTTTGTGTTGACCTTGCATCCAACTACTTTACTGAATTTGGTTATTAAGTGTAGAACACTTTTGGTGGAGTTCTTGGGGTCTTCTATATAGACTATCATGTTATCTCCAAATAATGACAATTTGACTTCTTCTTTTCCTATCTTTATTCTTTTTATTTCTTTCTCTTGTCTAATAGCTGTGGCTACTGTTGCCAACACCATATTGAACAGGAGTGGTGATAGTGGACACGCTTGTCTTGTTTCTAATTTTAGCATGAAGGATTTCAATTTTTGACCATTTAGTATGATATTGGTTGTTGGTTTTTCATAGATGGCTTTTATCTAATTTGGGTAGAGAATGTCTTTTCCAATATTTTATAGGTTTTTTATCATAAATGCATGTTGGATTTTGTCAAATATTTTTTCTGCATCTATTCAGACGATCATATGATTTTTGTCCTTGGCTCTATTAATGTAGTGTATTACATTGATTGATTTCCGTATGTTGAACCATTCCTGCATCCCTGGGATGAATCCCACCTGGTCAGGGTATATGATCTTTTTGATGATCTTCTGAATTCTATTTGCCACTATCTTATTAAGGATTTTTGCATCTATGTTCATTAATGAGACTGGCCTATAGTTCTCTTTTACAGTTGTGTCTTTCTCTGCTTTGGCGATCAAGGTGATGTTTGCTTCCAGGAATAAATTTGGTAGTACTGCTTCCCTTTCAATTTCATTGAAGAGTTTATCCACTAGTGGCAGTAGTTCCTCTCTAAATGTCTTGTAGAATTCAGCAGTGAAGCCATCAGGAGAAGGGCTTTTCTTAGTTGGTAAGTTTTTAATAACATTTTCAATTTCATTGATTTATATTGGGTTGTTTAGGATTTTTAGATCTTCTTTGTTCAAGTTTGGTAATTCCCACATATCTAGGAATCTGTCCATTTCTTCTGTATTTTCCACCTAATTGGTGTATAGGTTCTGGAAGTAGGTATTGATGATCCTCTGGATTTCTGCTGGGTCCTTTGGAATTTCATCCTTTTCATTCCAAATTGCATGGATTTGGGCTTTTTCTTTCCTTTTTCTGATAATGTTGGCTAAGGGCTTATCATTTTTGTTTATTCTTTCGAAGAACCAACTTCACTGATTTTTTGTACCATTCTCTTAGTCTCCATTGCATTGATTTCTGCCCTGATATTTATAACTTCCTCCCTTGTACGAGCTTTGGGTTTGTCTTGCTCCTCTTTTTCTAGAAGCTTGAGGTTCAGCATCAGGTTGTGTAATCGAGCTCACTCTGTTTTCCTAATGTGAGTATTCACTGCTATGAATTTCCCTCATAAGACTGCTTTCATTGTGTCACATAGATTCTGATAAATTGTATTCTCATTATCATTTAACTGTAGGAACTCTCTGATTTCTTCTTTAATTTCCTCTGTGATCCATTGGTTATTCAGAAGTGTGTTGTGCAGTTTCCATGAGTTTATGAAATTTTTGCTGTTTCTTTTGCTATGGATCTCCGATTTCATTGCACTATGGTATGATAATATACAGGGGATAGTTTCAATTCCTTTGCACTTACTGAAGTATGTCCTATGAGCAAGTATGTGGTTTAATTTTGAGAATGACCCATGTGCAGCTAAAAAGAACGTTTATTCTGAGTTTGTGGGTTGGAACACTCTGTAAACTTCTGTTAAGTTTGTTTGTTCAAGAGTTTGATTGATTTCTAGTATTTCCTTGCTTATTTTTTGTTTAGTTGATCTTTCTCTTTGTGACAGGGGTGGATAGTGAGTCCCCCACTACTATTCTATTAGTGCTTATATGATTTTTTATGTCTGTTAGTATTTGTTTTATATAGTTGGGTGCACTAGTGTTTGGTGCATAGATATTAATGATTGTCATCTCTTCCTCTTGGATTGCTCCCTTTACAAGGATGTAGTGTCCTTCTTTGTCTCTCTTAATCAGTGTTAGTTTGAAACCCACTTGATGTGCAAAGAGGATAGCTACTTCTGCTTTTTTTCAGGTTCCTGACTCATGGAGTATTGTTTTCCACCCTTTGACTTTCAATCTATGAGTTTGTTTTTGAATTAAGTGTGTTTCTTGTATGCAGTATATTGTTGGATCTTGCTTCTTTACCCATTCTGCCAGTCTATTTCTTTTGATTGGTGAACAGAGAACATTAATCTTGATGGTTATAACTCATACATATTGACTTATTATTGTCATGACTTTTTCTGTTTGTTGGATTCTCCCCTTTTGTGTTTAATTTCTTGTCACGCCCAACGGATTCATTCTGCTTGGCTTCCTGGGGTTGTGATCTTTGTTGTCTTTTCCTAGGATATTGTCTAAACTTTTTTGGAGTGCTGGTTTAGTATCCATGAAGTTCCTAAGGTCCTCTTTATAATGAAAGTATCTTACATCTCCATCAATTTTGAAAGATAGTTTTGCAGGGTACATCACTCTGGGTTGGAGGCTATTTTCCTTTAGGGCTTGGAATATGTCACTCCAAGCTCTTCTTGCCTTGAGTGTTGGTGTTGAGAAGTCTGCTGTGATTCTGATGGGCTTTTCTTTGTATGTGATTTCTTTCTTTTCTCTCACTGCTTGTAGAACTTTGTTCTTCTGTTGGGTTTCTGGAATCTTAACAATTATATGCCTATGTGTAGATTTTTTTTGATCAAGGCTATTTGGAGTCCTATATGCCTCACTTATCTGTATGTCAAGTTCTTTTCCCCTATTTGGGAAGTTTCCTGCCATCACTTCTGTGAAGTTTTTTTTTTACGTCATCTGCACTCTCTCCTGTTTCTTCATTGACTCCAATCAGTCTTATTTTATTCTTCTTTGGATAGTCTAGCAGCTGCTGGATTGATTTCTCACAGTCCCTTACAATTTTAAAGCAATTTTTCTTTTCCTGGTCACTAATTGCAATCTTATCTTCTATATCTGAAATTCTATCTTCACATTGGCTCATTCTGCTACGTAGACTTTCAATGGAGTTTTTAATGTCCTGGAAATCTGTTTGCATCTGTTTTATGGACTCCACTTGTTTCCTATACTGGGATTCCATCATGTTCCTCAGCTCCTCTATTTTTTTTTTCTGTGTCCACTCTCAATTTATTAATCATGTCTTGTACTATGGGCACAATCTCTGCTATTATCTGAGAAATTATTTGTGATTTAATGTTTTCCAGATCCTCTTCTGTTGCCAGTTCAGTGAGTCTGGGTGGTTGAGTATCAGATTCTTCCATTTCATTTCTTTTTGGGGTTGCCTTAGGTGATCTGGAAGTCTGGTTTTGAGACTTATTTATGCGTCTTCTCATTTCAACAGATTCAGCCTGTTGTTTCTTTGTTGAGGTGACTTTTTGCTCACCCAGTGGTATTGAATTCTCAGTGAGCCACTGAACAGCCTTTACTCTTCTGCTTACCAGTACACCAATTCCTGGGTTCACAGTGGTGGCCTTCTGGATGCCTGAGCTGATCTGTTGTCTGAGTGGGCTTCTGGCTTGGGCCTGAGCACACTTGGGATGGTATCTAAGCATGCCTCTTGCTGGGGCCCCAATGTAGCTATTGTCTGGGAGGAACTTTGGTTGGGGGCTGTGCACCCCAGTTCCTTTTTTCTGCACAGGCTTTGGCTAGGGTCTCCTCACACTTATCAGTTGTATCGGGGGGAGCCTCTGATTATTGCTTGTGTGCCTGCACAGCTCTTCTCCAGGAGGGTCCCTGGCTGTGGCCCATGGTATTGCAGTCCTCTGGTGGAAGCCTGTGCACCTGTGCAGCTTCTTTCCAGGCAGAACCCTGACCTGGGTGGGTGTGCAGGAGCCTCTGGTTTTGGGATGGACCCCCAACTGGGATCTGCCTGCTGCCTCACCTGTCTGGACCACACAGCTGCTCCAAGGATCTGCACTGACTCACTGATGGAATGGTGGGCCTCTGCTACTCTTTTATTTTCTGCTAAACACTAGGCACCAATGACTGAAAGGAAATGTATTATATATACATATATATATATATATATATGGATGCATATATATCATACATATACATCCTTTATTATACTCAACATATATTTAGAAGACATTATTTAGCTTAGATCGATTTTATATATATGTATATGTACACACGCATACAAAGATGCTCCTTGACTTAATATAGGATTACTTCTCTGTAAAACACATCATAACTTAAAATATCACATATAAAATGCATTTACTACCCATTATGCACTGAGCATTCTTGTTTAGCAATGCAATATACTGTAGAGTATCTGTGATTGTGATTGTGGTGGTGATGGTGATTATGATTATAATTGTGTGGCCGATGAAGAGCATCCTTGCTGCTGCCCAGCAGTACACACTACTGCCATATCACTTATCATCTGCCTGGAGAAAGATCAAACTTCAAATTATAGTTTCAACTGAATGTATATCACTTGTGTATTATCCTAAAGTCTAATAATTGAAGCATCATAAGTTATGCCCTCTTTTCAGTATAAATTACTGAATCAGTAATGACTTTTCAGAACTTCTCTAATGTAAGACTCCAGCACTTTAACTTAACACCTTTCCTTTTCAATATGCTTTTTCTGTTATGTATCACTATCACTTCAAAATGAGAAACTTGATGGTCAAAGACCTTACATACCTCAGTTAAGGTCACATAATTTGTAATTGGTTCAGCAAGGGTACATATTCAGGTATGTTTTGTTTCAAAACATGTGCTTTTCCTAATATTCTATATTTGATTTCTAATTAAACAAGTACCATTGAGAATCTATTTTGTGTGTGATGTTACACTAATGGAGGGATACAGTGATGTTACAAATTGATATTGTCTCTTTTCTCATATAATTTAAAGTCTAATAGTAATGAATAGCAATAACTTTAGAAGTATAAAAATGAATGGAAATGAAGACCATCGTGTTATGTAAAATAAGCCAGAGTTGGAGTGTGAAATACTGCATGCTTTCTCTAAAACAAAACAGGAAGAGGGAGGGAGGGAGGGAAAGAGAGAGGCAGAGAGAGAGAGAAGATTATTAGAAAAAATGAAAGGGATCAATCAGGGTGCAATGGATTGGGAATGAGCAAAATATGTTATCAGCATGTCAAATATGAAACCCACATATATGCAAAGTAAAATCCACTATTCAATATGACTAATATGCACTGATAAAATATGTTAAGTTTAAGTAGTGATAAGTTGTATGGAGGAAATAAAAAATGATAATGATAGAGTGACATTGGAAGAGCATTAAATTAATAGCTAAGTTGATGCCTCTGAGGAGATTTGATTTGAAATATGAAAGAGAATTAGTCACCTGAAGAACATGCAGAAGGATACTCCAGGAAGAGGAATTAGTTGTGTGTGCAAAGGTTTTGTCTTAAGAAGAAGCAGCTTAATCTAGAAAGAGAATTCAGGTGATGCAGACAAATACAATTCAATTGGGTAATTCAAAAATTTGAACTCTCTTTTGTTTTGAGGAGTCCTTTCTTTACAAGACTTTATATTTCTTTCTTCAAAAGATGGCATATTAAGTATTTTTTTCCAGCCATCCTTGCAAAGGGGGTACAGGAATGCAAAGACTCTACCAATCAGATACAGCCATTTGAAATTTTGACTCAAAAGATAGAGACACAAGAAAGAAAATTAGGATGCATTTTATTTTTTTTTTAAATTCGGGCATTCACAATATCTTTCAAATATATGTTCTTGACCCCAGAGTGAAGTAGGACATGTGTAGTACTCCATAGTTGTAGTGGTTTTATCACGAGACCAGTTCAGAAGATAATTTTGTCTGTTGTTTCTGGAACCATGGCCTAAAAAGCGACTCTCTAACCCACCCAAAAATTATTTGGTAAAACTCATTTTAATAATCTTCTTTCACTAATTATTCAGCACATATCTCTTTTGCATATAATTTAGGACTCTGTATAGTATATTTAAGGGCACTGAATCATGGAGAAAAAGGAACACATTGTAGATTATGGTAGGCAAAATAATGACTACAAAATGATATCTGTGTTAGATTCCTGGGAACTGGCAAATATGTTGATCTTACATTGCAAAAGAAAGTTTGAAGGCATGATTAAGAATCTTGATATGTGGAGTTTATCCTGGATCATTAGGATGGATGCAGTGTAATCATAGTGCTTCTTACAGGAGGATGGCAAGAGGGTGAGAGTCCTAGCTAGAGATCTGTCCCTGGAAGCAGAAGGCAGATCAGCATTTGGCCATAAGCCTAGGAATGCAGGTGGCCCTTGGAAGGTGGAAAAGGCAAAAACTGAATGCTTTCTTAGAGCACCCCAAAGGAAAAGAAGCCTGCCAACACCTATTTTACAATTTGGACACCTAATACTGTAAAATAATATATTTGTTTTGTTTTATGTCACCAAGTTTGTGGTTATTTCTACAACAGCAACAGAGAATTAAAGCAGGAAACAAATCAAAAAGGAAAAAATATCATGTATTTTTATGTCACAATAAAGAGTTTGAATTTTAAGCGTAATAGGAAATCATTGGAGGATTGTATTCAGGAAAATTATATTTCATGATGTACAATTAGAAAACATGAGCTTGCTCTTATACAGAGAAATTCACTGGAAGCAAGAAAGTCCACTGTACATGAGGATATACCAGGTAGGAGATTTTTGCTGCAGTCTGGATGACAGTTAGTGGTAACTCAGACTTTTACACAGGCATGGATGTGGATATGTTGAGGTGAAAGGAAGAAAATAAATACATAAAGAGTAGATTGAATGATGGAAGGCCCTCAGGAAAGATAGATTAGACCCCAAATGCTGATGGAAGGATCATGTTTGGTTGGTAAGCATAGTTCTACTATTTTAACAGAAGAGAATTAGGGCAGATGTGTATGCTTCCATAAGCTTGTTATCACTGAGTATATCTCATTTGATAGTAGATTATGTTCTGAATTGGAGGATGCCATTTTCTCAAATTGAAGACAATTAGCATAATATCTCTTCTTACGATAAATGAATATATAACATATATTTATACTAAGTAATACCCATCTTGGGTTTAATTTCTCATTGAATATAATGAGTTTGCTGTATTTGAAGTCTTGAGCTGAAATTACAGAAACATATGTTACTGAAACTAGGATGGATGATTAAATTGGGTTTTTCAATGCAAAACGTCAAAAAAGTAAACAAATAAATTTACTTTTTCTTAGTCTAAAACATTAGTAATATAAGATACAAACTGAGAAAAATGTAATCCTAGTAAACAATGTGCTATTACAAACATATGAAACGTTTTTTAATTATTTGTTAGAGCAACAACATCAGAAAGATGTTAACAAATTATCAGTATAAGTATACTATATTCAGAAAGGACAAACAGCACGCTGAAGTACCTAGAAACCATTTCATGAAAAAGAGTTGAAATTGGAGATGATTAGCAAATGCTACTTTTCATACATTTAAAAGAGTATTATGTGAAATACTCAATAATCAGCCACTGTTTAAATGAAGATAATAATAATATGGACTAATGCATATAGTTTGTTTCAAGATTAAATCACTATATTTATATATACATATATTACATTTTCTGTTATTAACATATTCTGATTTTTCAGGAGATCTAAACCTGGATGAACAAAGTTACAACAAATCAAATTTCAACAAAATAAGGTTGAATGTTTTTGAATATCAATAATATATCTAAATGTAGGATATACTCCCAAATTAGATAGTGAGATTACATACAGTGAAAGAGGCTAAGCAGAGGGCAGATTTGCACTCACGATGATTCAGGGTATAGGATATTCACAATTTGAGTGAGAAGTTAGGCAAAGATGATACTTGGAACTGTATATATCACTCGAATCTAAGACAAATCATACATTCAATATTTTCATGAGAGTCATAAACAGAAGAGAAACAAAATTTTTGTGCAGTTGTGACAACCATTAGTTCTAGTTGTCACATACATTATTATTTTTTTCTGGTCACATAGTAGAATTGTACTTCCTACCCACTTGAGATTGTGTCAGCTACTTGACTAGTTCTGTATGGTGAGTGTGAACAGAAGTGACTATGTCAGTTCCTCACTGTATCATCCAATTAATAATATAAGAACTTAGAGTCCTCTTGTCCCCTCTGGCATATTGACAAGCAACACTTCAAGATGGTGGCTATTCTGACAACCTGGGGAAAAGAGTAGCTACAATAGCAAACCCTGCCTGTAGGACAGTAACAGATCTGTCACCCAAGTTAGTAATAAATTTTTTATTTTTAAGTCACAGAGATTTTAGGATTATTTGTTATTGCAGGATAACCTGGCCTACCCTGAATAATGATTCATTCTAAATATATTGAAGGACTTGTACAAGCTCTGGTTTAACATATAGAAGATGCGTTGGTACATCCTGAGGAGAATTGAAATATTTAATATTTATATATATCCAGTACAAATAACATTTTTCACTATAATATTTCTAACTCTGTACAGCACACCTTCTACTACTCCTAGCTCAAGCCCTAGACAAACATGAAACTTGAGTTGCCCTAGACAAACAAGGTAATTTGAGTTGTTCCACAAGGATTCCAGCATTCATGAGTCTTCTGATGTGAGGAGGTGACATATAACCATATGTGAGAAGTCAGAGACTAGACATACCTGTGCACACTCACACACACACACACACACACACACACAAGCCTCAATCCTCTTAGAGTCCCCCCTTTTCCTGAGTAACTGGTCCACATGACTTTTTTGAGAATCTTGCCACATCATTTCAATTCATTAACTTTTCCTGACTTTCTTCCACTTTTACCAAGCACAATGCCCCATATCTCACTGTTTTGTGCTATATTACTTCCTGGACTTTAACAGAAAAAAAATGAAGGATAATTGTGAAATAAGCCATTATAGTAAGCTGTGTAGATCTAAAAAACAGTGTACAGTTGAATGGCGCAGAGCTTGGCAAGTTTTTTGGGGATGTGCTTTGTGTCATTCTGGGATTGAACCCAGGGCCTCCTTCATGCTAAGAACTTGACAGAGATTCATGAAGATAAGTGAAATGAATTATGAGGAAACTCTGTGGGGATTGTAGCACATCTTGTTGGAGTGGAGTATTGCACTAACTGGGGGGCATGTACATGGACCCCTTTTAAGCACACATTTTTGCATATGAATAGTCAAGAAATAAAAACAACTTAATTGTCATTAACTGATGAATTTATAAAAATACATAATATATAATATACACATACAAGTGAAAACTTTTCAGTCATAAAAAGAATGAAATCCTATTATTAGTAATAACACAGAAGAACCTAGAGGACCTTATGTTAAGTGAAATAGGCCAAGCACAGAAAGACAAGTACCATGTGACGTCACTCACAATTGCAATGTAAAATACTTGATCTCATAGAAGTTAAGAGTAAAACGGTGGGTACTAGAGCATGGGAAAAGTAGAGGCGAGGTAGGGATGAGAAAATATTGATCAAAAGTTATTAAATTATAGTTATATAGGAGAAATAAGTTCTGATGTGCTATTTATTGAACAACAGAATGCCTATAGATAGCAGGAATATACTGTGAATTTTGAAAAGTTAGAAGAAAGGATTTTGAAAGACTTCATCTTAAAGAAATGATAAGCTTTTGCAGAGATAAATATGCTTGACCTGATTTACATATTATGAAATACACACATATATTGAAATATCATATAATATGTACATTTTTATATTTTTATGTACCAGGTAAAATATGTTTAGAAAGACATCTTGGCATGTGTGCAGAGGATAGGCAATTAAATTACACTAAATAGACTTTGTTATCATAACAATGATCTTTTTTATAACATACAATATCAGGTAGCATTCTTTATATCTCTATATTAGATTAGAAATACAACTTCTTTCATGACTACCTTCAGGGAGGATACAGAGTGAGGTGAAGCCATTAAACATACCAAAGCCTGGAGATAGAATTTCTACAATTTGACTTGTTGCAGTCCAATCAAATTAGAGGGAAATTTACACTAATTCTATCAAACATTGTCATCATCCATTAGTGCTCCCCCATTTCTTTCAGCTTTCGTCTTTCTAGGTAACAATTGTGTCCAATATTGGATCTTGCCCTTGTCTACAGGAAGCATTTTGGTTGTACCTCCATCTATACCCACTTCTTCCAATAACTTGCTTCATTACTTGGACAATTTCACATTTTTCTTATTGCATCTTGATTTCCTGATGTGTAAAAAAGATGAAGATGAGGTGATATTTTCAACCTCTTATTAAAAATCTGATTCAGTTGCCTTTTTCCCCAGGAGTTAAAAAGATGGTGTTTGCTTTCAGCACCAAATTTTTACAGGAAGCAATGGTTCTTTTATAAAATAAAGGTACTGAAAATAAAATCAAAGAAGTGGTTAAAAGTTAAATATCCCTGGGGATCTGTAGATGAGGCCTGATGATAGGCTCAGGGGAAAATGAGGTGCTGTAGGATTATATTTACTTCTCAGGAAGCAGCGGGAACCAGTAGGCATATACCAAATGCCAGCTAACAACTGCTATTAATGAGGATTTACCTGTAAGTTTTCATATTTCTTCATAAAGGAAAGGTTAAGGCTTAATAAGATACCGTGCCTATGAAATTACCTAGAAGAGGGTATCAGTCTGATATTATCAAAGTGTTTTGAAATATCTCGCAATATTTGATACTTGAAGAGGAAGAACCACCTCCAGAGGTTTCAGCTGTTCTGTGCCAGTGCCTTTGAGCCTACATTATCTCCATGGAGAAACTGCAGAGTGATACATTGAGCCAGTTTATTGTCAGATTTTTCAAAGCAAGTGTTCTTTGTTTAAACTAGTGTTGCTTGCGTATTTTCAAAGTGAGGGTTAAATATGGGCTATACTAATTACTAGCTGTTGTTGAAAGTTTTTTTTTACAAAGCTTTTATTGAATCGTAGTTGATCACACTCACACACAGGCACGCACGCACGCACGCACCTAACCTAAGATCATTGCTGTAGCAAGTAAAGCTCTAGATTTTGATGTTCTGATCCATATCGCTTCTTCTTGCCTGGAACCCAGAAATTCTTTGCATCTTTTTTTTGGGGGGGGGGAGGGGAATCTAACATGAATAGTGAAGAAAGGAGGGAGAAGACAAGTATCAGTCATGGTCCCAAATCAACTGCAGTGGCAGTGTTTGTTGTTTGTCCACAGAACTTTGTTTGTTCTTTCCTCTCAGGGAGACAGAACTATAACAATTGATGATGCTCCCAAAGCCTGTTCAGAAAAGTGGATGGGTTTGGTGCAAGGCATACATCACGGGTATCATGAAAATGTGTCACTTGGAGTTTTTTGTGTCACAGCAAGTATGATGGACAGAAGGCCCCAGCCATTTTCCCTCTGAATCTATCAGTAGGTACATGGCTTTGCCCAGCCTATGACTGATCATGGGGGAGGCACTAAGGTAGGTCAGTTGTGCCCGGACATGTGCCTTGTACAGCAAGACCCTGGTTTGAGGTCTCTACATTGACCTGGCTGAAACACTCCTCCACAAGTCCTCTAAACCAAGCCCCTTTTTACTCAGCCCCTCTTTCCCCTCTGTTTCCATAGCTATCAGAAGTGAAAACAGTTTGAAAGCTCCTGCCACTTGTCACTTACTATCTTGCTAAATAAATCCATTGCATATTCAATCTTGTCTTTGTGTCTGCAGACCCAAACTAATGCAGAAGCAAAGGTTGGAAGTACAAAACAGTGAACAATTCCAAAGTCAGCTTTGAAACAATGAGAGTATAAATAAGAGAACAAAAGCCCTATCTTCCGACATTTGGGGGGGGAGATTTGGAAATACATGCAGCAGTTGTAGTCCATACACATGTAAATTTCCCCATGAAACTTTCCCCGGATCTGCAAAGGTCAAAAGCATTTTTTTTCACTCTCTTAGAGTTGTCTGATGGTGGAAAACCAATGTTAAATAAAACTGCTGATGTTTCAGTACAAATCAAGGAAGTCATATCAAACTGTAAATTGGAGTTATTTTCTTTCATGACTTACACTCTGAGTTAATAAATAGTTTCACTTAAGAATGTACTTTACAAAGTAAACATTATTTACTTAATTAACTCAATATCCTTGAACTCATGTAACTCAAATATGTTTGTGACAAAAAGGGAAGGATGCAGAGTACGTACTGAAGTTACATGGCTAACTTCAGCAAAAGCATTTGCATGACTGCTTGAGTTACAAACTGCACTATGTACAATACCCCTTTGCAACACTGTTTTTTTATCTGAATGAACAATGGAGAGAAAATCATGGTTATTCACAGTGGATTATTTTGTTGGAATTTCCTTTGAAAAGTACATGAAATGAACTTGGCATTTCGAGAAAATTGTATGATAGTTGTTATTACCAGTAATAAAATTTGACATTTCAAGGAAAAACTTTGAAAATTCATGTTCACCACAATAAGTTTTAGAGGTTACCAATACTTGCAGCCTTTTGTCATGAATAGGTGATATTAACAATAGTGAAGCAGTGTATTTTCCTATGAGTGCACATATGAGGAAATAATCCATGGACCTTACAAAGTGTTTATTGATATGGCTTAAAATTTCTTATTAGAATTACCTCTAAGATACCTCTACTTGTTAAATTTTGTTATTGTATTAAATAGTATCCAAAATTATTTGAAAAAATAATTATAATACCCTTTCCTTTTCCAATGAGATATTTGTATGAGCCTAAATTTTCTTCATATATGTCAACCAAAAGAGCATGTTATTACAGATAAAATGCAAAAGCAGTATAAAAATCTAATTATATTCTATTAAACATTAAGATGTTTGGAAAAATGTAAATCAATGTCATTTTTTTTTCTTTTGGTACTGGGGATGAACTGCATAACTCTGTAATCATAAAACTCCCCTAGCCCCAACTGTGATTGAATGTGAGTAAATAGATAAAGATGCTTGTTAGCTCTGGGACACTAGATAAGATCTGGGACACTAGATAAGATCTGTATCAGCAATAAGGTCCCAAAGTAAATTACTCAACTCTTTGTTCGAAAACTGATGTTTATAGAACAATCTACAAACATCTGCTGACCATCAGTACATGTCAGCTGACCACTAACCTTTGTTCCTCTTCTGTAAATTTCACCTGTTAACTTCCCCTGCAACCCCCTATAAAAGAGCCTGGACTCTGGGCTAGTCGCCTCTCTAAGCTACTTTGCTTTGGGAGTGCCGTCTGGCCAGACTAAGGTCTGTTTTACTTTCCAACTTGTCCAGTGTGTTCCTTCCCGTGTGTTCTTCGCTGCAGTCAGCTCCTCGGAGCTTTGGTAAGGCCCTCGGTCTTACACACAGTGGATTATTTTGTTGGAATTTCCTTTGAAAAGTACATAAAATGAACTTGGCATTTCGAGAAAATTGTATGATAGTTGTTATTACCAATAATAAAATTTGACATTTCAAGGAAAAACTTTGAAAATTCATGTTCACCACAATAAGTTTTAGAGGTTACCAATACTTGCAGCCTTTTGTCATGAATAGGTGATATTAACAATAGTGAAGCAGTGTATTTTCCTATGAGTGCACATATGAGGAAATAATCCATGGACCTTACAAAGTGTTTATTGATATGGTTTAAAATTTCTTATTAGAATTACCTCTAAGATATCTCTACTTGTTAAATTTTGTTATTGTATTAAATAGTATCCAAAATTATTTGAAAAAATAATTATAATACCCTTTCCTTTTCCAATGAGATATTTGTATGAGCCTAAATTTTCTTCATATATGTCAACCAAAAGAGCATGCTATTACAGATAAAATGCAAAAGCAGTATAAAAATCTAATTATATTCTATTAAACATTAAAGATGTTTGGAAAAATGTAAATCAATGTCATTTTTTTTTTTCTTTTGGTACTGGGGATGAACTCAGGACCTTGCGCTTGAGAGGCCAGTGGCAGCACCACTGAGCTAAATCCCTGGTCCTATGCCATTTTCCTTAATTGTATTTCACTTTGAAAATATATTGATTCATAAAGTATTATTTAGGTTCATATTTCATGGGTTTAGAAATCTTATATTTAAAAGCGAATTATTAAATAACTATTTTATATTTTTCAGTTGATTTTCTTAAGTGGTAAATAGCAATCAATATAATCTTCTTAAACAGAAGCTCTTTGGGGGGGGGTCCATAACATTTGTTAAAAATATAAGCATCTTGAGACCAAGATGTTTGAAAAATGCTACCCTACAAAATTGCTTTTAATGATCGCATGGTATTAGGAAATGAGTGTACCATTATTGTGTAACCATTATTCCTTTGAAGAAATTTAGGTTATTTGTTATGTTTGTCACAATTTAAAATGTCACTCTTGTTTTTCTTGGTATTTCTTGAGTCAATTATTGTCCTGTTTGGCTTGTACACTTTATGCCTCATGTAGGAATCGCCCTTCTATACAACCTCCATTTATTGTTTTCTCAATTCCCGTGCCACCTGAGTAGAAAGAATTAAGTCACACAAAGTAAAACCTTTTTTCTTTCTCTGTCTCATTGTCCCTGTGCCATGTTGCACTCTTGCTTGTAGGAATAACCTTCTAGGTCCTTATGTCAGGCTTACTTTAGTGACAATTCCAATGAGGATAGTATTTGATCCTCAGCAGGTACTCGCTAAATCATAGACTATGATGGGCATTATTAATTGTAAGCATTATGATGAAGAGTAAGTTGTGTAATGTTTTAAAGAAATATTTATTTTACTTTGGTTTTGATTAACATATATTAACTACATGCACTAATGAGGTTCAGTCTGACATTTCACCACATGCATACAACATGCACGTATCAAATACAGCCTCCCATTATCCACCCTGTCCTCAAACTTTCCAATCATAAACTTCTTCTTTATGGCTAAATAGTATTCCACGTTGTATATACAAAAAGGCCAGCAAGTCTAAAAATATGTACAAATGACAACTGGATAGGTGGAAATTAAATGGTTGCTGATGAGAGGGCCTGTCCCTAAAATAAATTTCACAGAGCTCCGCCCCTGCTGTGTGACGTGAGCTGATTTCCTCTGCAGGGACCGAGTGAAGTATGGGCTTGGTTTGGAGGCTGTGAGATTCAGGAGGTAAAGGGAGGAATCCCAGGTATGTGTGATGTTAAACTGAGGACTTAGGGAGTATTGACTGCAAAACAGTGTGTCCCTTTAAAGACTCGCCCTTGTGATTAGCCCCAGAGACACCTAGCCACCATGACCGGATGTGGGTCTTCCCTGTTTCTGCTTCACTTCCGCTGGGATCTGGGTCCAAGCGCAGTGTGTGTGGCATCCTGTTGACTCGGGGTGATTTTCAGGGGTCCGTCTGGAGTCCAGGTTAGGCGCTGAGTGGTGACCGGGAGCCCCTTGCTCTCTCCGCAGCTGCCCGCCGCCCCGCGCCTAGCCCGGAGGAGGGGGAGCAGCCTGGCCTGGGAGCTGGGAGCTGGGAGCTGGGAGCTGGGAGCAGCCAGCAGCCAGCAGCCGCGCAGCTCTGGCTCTGGCTCTTAGGAAGCGGCAGGCCGAGGTCTGGGCCTGACGGGCGAGCCCTGCCTGCCTGCAGAGGTCTCTTGGGTGCTGAGGAGCCCACCTCTAACCAAGAGCGGCCTGGAAGGCGCCCTCCCGCCCAGCCGTGCAGGAGCCCCCCGCCCCCTCTCTCGGGCTAGGGAAACGTGGAAGAGCCCGGCCCTCTCCGCTGAGCCTCGGGAGGAGGTGGCCTTGGCCTGCTGCAGAAAACTGTTCCAGCCCAGGTACCCAGGCAGCCCCAGAGCAAGGGCGTGACAGTCCTGAAGGGACCGGATGCAGCAGAGCAGTGGGAGCACTGGCATTATTGTGCATCTGGGGCATGTTGGAGCGGGGGCCGGTCACTGATCCCCGGATGGACATTTGCAGCCCCAGAAAGCTCGAGGACAGGTTCGGGTGGACACCTCCTCTTGCGCCTTTTCTTTCTCCTTCCCCTCCCCCCCCATTCCCCTCTTCTCTCCTCCTCCCCTCTTCCCTCCCTCTCCCCTCCCGCTCCCCCTCCCCCTCCTCCCCCCTTCTTCCCCTCCTCCTTCCCCTCCCCCTTCCCCTTCCCCCTCCCCCTTCCCCGTCCCTCTCCTTCCCCCTCCCTCTCCTCCTCCTCCATCCCCCTCCCTCTTTTCCCTTCTCCTCCCCCCTCCCTCCTCTTCAGCTCTTCTTACCCTTCCTCCACCTGGCCTCTTCTCCCGTCTTACCCCCTCCTCCCCTTCTCCCCACCCCCACGTTCTCACCTCCTCCTATTCTTCCT
Organism: Heterocephalus glaber; assembly: GCF_053883595.1. Classification (NCBI taxonomy): domain Eukaryota; kingdom Metazoa; phylum Chordata; class Mammalia; order Rodentia; family Bathyergidae; genus Heterocephalus; species Heterocephalus glaber. Next base: position 2,553,027 of record NW_028258461.1, read on the forward strand.
CTCCTTTACCTCTTCTCCCTCTCCTTTACCTCTTCTCCCTCTCTCCTCCCCTCCTTCCCTCCCCTTCTCTTCGCTTCTCCCTCCTTGCCTCTTCCTAGTCCTCCTCCCCCTGCCCTTTCTCCCTTCCTCTTCCTGCTCCATCTCCTGCCTTTCTCGCTGTCCTCCCCAGGCCCCTCCTATTCTCTATTCCTCCTTCTCCCCTCTCCCTTCCCCCATCTTTCCCCCTCCCCCCATCCCCTCCTCCCCTTTTCCTCCCCACCTCTCCTCCTGGCCTCCTCCTTCCCTCCCCCACCCCTCTTCCCCATCTCCTCCTCCTCCCTCCATGTCCTCCTTCCTCATTCTCTCCTCTCCCATCCTCCTCCTCCTCTTCCTGCCATCCGGGGGAGTGAATCCAGGGCTTCCTCACTGATCTACATCTCCAATCCCCCCCTTTTTTTTTTGGTACCAGGGATCGAACTCTGGTGCTTGCGGTTGTGAGACAGGTGGCGGAACCACTGAGCTAGATCCCTGGCCCCGGCCCTTTTTGTTTGAGACAGAGTTCACCAAGTTGCCCAGGTTCACCTGCCTCACTTTAGTTTTCAGTTCTAAGGGAGGTAAGACCCTTAGTCTGAGGATGTAACCACCACTGAGCAGAAGCGAGTGTGGTGCAAAGCCATATGTGGAGCCGAAGAGGTCTAAAAGAGTGCTGAGGACCCCAGTGAGCCCTAGAAAGACACAACTCCACTGAATTCTCAGCACTGTCTTTCCTCGTCGGAGTAATGCACAAAAGCTCTTCTTCAAATCTCTGTTTCTAGCAGCGTAGAGGTATCAATTGCAGAATACCAGGAGAGAGTGGTCCAGGCAGTGCCAGAGATCCTGTGATAATCTGGAAAACTGAGAGACTTCAGACACCAGATGACAGGGGTTTCACTGCCAGTGCCTGCTGTCAGTGTCAGCCTAGTAGGACGTAAGCAGGACTAAGTGGCTGCAGCCTAAGACTCGACCCTCTGTGGGCTCTTAAGGGACACAGTGACCAAGAACATGGGGCCTTGGTTGTAGTCAAGATGGCCTGTCCCCGCTGAAGATGTCATAGGATCTCATTTTTCCCACTCCAGGCAAGAGTCACCTGTGGTCCTACTCAGAGTCCTGCCTGCTGTCCCTCACAATAGCCATCATGCCCCGGGGGGGACAGAAGAGTAAGCTCCGTGCTCGAGAGAAACATCAACAGGCCAGAGGTCAGACCCGAAGTCTGCAGGGTGCTCAGGTCATTGCGGCGCAGGAAGGAGAGTCCCCTTCCTGTCCCTGTCCTGTTTCTGGAGATGCTGCTGGCCCTCCTCAGAAGTCTCCAGGAGTGCCGCCCACCAGTGCTGCTGCTGCTCCTGCTGTTTCATCCAGGAGATTGGGCAAAGGTGCCAAGAGCAGGAGGCCAGAAGGGGCTACCTCCTCTAAGGTCCCACGCTCCACTGAGAGCTCACAGAAAGAGCTTGTGGTGAGGAAGGCAGAAGTGTTGATGCAGTACCTGATGTACAAGTATAAAACGAAGGATCCCATTTTGAAGAGGGAAATGCTGAAGACTGTCCACAAAAGGTTCAGAGAGCACTTCCCTGAGATCCTCAAGATAGCCTCTAGGCACATGGAGCTGGTCTTTGGCCTGGAGTTGAAGGAACTCAAGCCAGGTGGTAGTTCCTACACCCTGGCCAGCCTGTTAGATCTCACCTATGATAAGAGCCCGAGTGGTGACTTTCCCAAAACTGGGCTTCTCCTGGCTCTCCTAGGCCTCATCTTGCACGGCTACTGTGCTACTGAGGACGATGTCTGGGAATTCCTGAGCACCTTAGGGGTCACTGATAGGAGCATGCACTTTGCCTTTGGAGATGTCAAGAAGCTCCTTACTGAAGATCTGGTCCAGGAAAAGTACCTGGAGTATCACCAGGTTCCTGGCACTGATCCTCCGCGCTATCAATTCCTGTGGGGTTCCGGAGCCCAGATCGAAACCGGCAAGATAAAAGTCCTAGAGTTTTTGGCCAAGGTCACTTGCTCTGATGTCAGTGACTTTGCACTCTATTATGAAGAGGCTTTGAGAGATGAGAAAGAGAAAACCCAAGCCAAAGTTGCAGCTGGGTCTGGAGCTACTGCTTAAGCCAGTCCAAGCCCCAGCTCCAGCCCCAGAGCCAAGCCAGCCTCTGTACACCCTTGTATGTGTGGCAGATTCTTCACTTTGTCATTTAAAATGCCTGTTCAGTCTTGTTCTAGTTGTGTTGTTATGCATGAATAACGTTTTGTTCCTGTATCACTCAAGGGGCCTCTATTCAACAGAATGTTTATTTAGATTCACAGTGTAATGCGAAGAATGTTACTGATCAAACATTCTTTGCCCTGTACCAGGTTTAGCAATAAGGTATTGGTTCCTTTTGAAACACAAATTGGAATTCCTGAAATCACTTTGATGGTCCACACCAAGATAACATGTCACTGGAACAGGAAGAGCCTTGGACATGTGAAATATCCACAGTAAAATATGTGGAATCAGCTGTGTGCTAGTTAACTATCAACTTCTATGGGAAGGAAACACGCAACTGATTGGATCAGCATAATTCTGGGTGAGACTGAATAAATTTACTGAAGACAGAAGACCTATCCTGGTGTGAGAGACAACAACCAATAGGCTTGTGGCCTGATTGGAATAAAAAGGGAAATGAAGAAGAAAGGCCTGATTCTGTTTCGAGAGGCTCCATTTGTCTCCTTCACCTTGGACGTCATCTCCTGGCTTCCAGCCCAGACCCTCCAGCCTTCCATAGCAGACCCTTCAGCCTCCTGATAACATACTCACACAGGACTCTACAGTGACCTCCCAGCTTTCAAACTTTGACTGGGTCCTCTAGCACGCAGACTGCTGTTTTACATTCTTCCACACCTGACTCAGGCGGCCTTTGTGAGCCTACCTTGTAAAGCCTGATACATTTATCTATCTTATACTAATCTGTTTCTCTAGTGTGTACTGACTGGTACAAGCTAATAGGGGAAAAAAGTAAAAGTTACTTAGTTCTTAGTTTGCTTTACTTGATTCAGTTTTTCCTTTTGTACATTTAAATGACTTATGCCTACAATTGCTTTTGTTAAGAATGTATAAGAAATTAGATCATCCAAAATTTAATTGAGTATCTGCCTTTGGGAAGTTTTCAGGTTTTGTACTGGGGCTCTTAAGACAAATGAGAGTGCTCCTGCCCATGCAGTGAAAGACTGGGAGAAGTACCACTATGGAAGTGGGTGAGATTCCCCCTATTTCATAGAGAAGTAACAAACTATGAAAAGTAGAATTGGAGAGAAAACATGACTTAGTTTTCTTTGCTATGCAGCATTTTTGCCTAATGTTTTATGATTTTGTTTAGTTTGTTATTGTCCTTGAATGCTACAGGTACTATGATACTATCTGGTTTAAAAATTTGAAAAATATTTGAGGTACATGCATGGTAATATTTCAGGTACAAATCATTGTAGTAAAAATGCCAGCCCTTAATGTCTTCGTAAAAGACAAACACTACCACAGGACTTCACTTACACATATCTTCCTCCACTAGTATAAGCCATAGCCTATTAAATCTCTAGTGTTCACTCTTCTACCCTTGGGTCAGTTTTGTTTTTGTTACTTTCCACATTGTGAAAGAGCAAGCAGTATTTTTGTGCATGGCTTATTTCACATAACCTAATGTCTTCCAGGTTCATCTGTGTTGTCACTAATGACAATATAGCCTCTTCTTATGGCTGAATAATATTCCACCATGCATATATACCACATTTTCTTTATCCACTCATCAGTTGAAGGGCACTTTGGTTGATTCTGTCTTAGATAATGGAAAGTTATTTTTTAAATGGTCTACCATAGCATGGCTAAATCATGTAACTTGTAAAAAGCACTTAATTGCTCAAGTGAGTCACTCTAAGGCACTTCTGTATGGTGTAATACTTGTGTGATTAATCTTCTGTTCTTACCCCTACTATGGTGGACTTTGACCTTTGGACCAAGAATAAGTTTCACCTTTCCTAGCATTGAGATTTCATTGTTTGTCCTTCAGAAAGCTAGTTGGACTACCTAAGGATAGGGAGTGGAACTTCTGTGAGTTACAAAGATTCATTATGGAAATGATTTTGTACCTGTTTGTTCATTAATGTAGGTTTTATTCAAACTTTTGTATGTTGCATTTTAATACAATAAAACTTTAAAGATTCTTGTTGAAAGAGAGTGCTGCCTTTGACTATGGAAGACTATGATACCCAAAGAGAGTAACAGTTACTGACTAGACTAGCCAAATTGTCATAGGTCAATTAGTATCAATTTATCTTCAAATCAAAAGATTCAATAGGATAAAATATAAAAGCATCTCCTTTTGTGATGACCACAAAGTCAAAGAAGCATCAGAATTCGTGTACAGAGGAAAATAACAAGGCTCATTTCTTAAAGGCTACATAGCAAAGTATCAGAATTTCTCACTTATGTTTGCAACAACAATGATACTAAGTCTGAAAAAATATTTTTATTTTTTAAAAAGAATTTATTGATATATACTTCATATACTATTTGATTCATTAATTTTATTACATAATTCAATAGCTTTGATATATTGAATTTTTTAATATGGTAAAATATTTAATAAGTGCACAATTTAGGGGCATTGTTTATATATACAATCTTATATATCCATCGTCAACCCTTTGTCCCTCTTTGAAAAATGTGCATACACACAACAGTGCATACATTTTCAGTATTTCACTCCACATTATATTTGCTTTTCCTGGATTAGAAATAATTTTCATCTGGTATTTTCAGAGGTATTTTCCTCTGGCCTGTTTCAGCACTCTTTCTTTATATTTGGTTTTTATAGTTCAAACATGGTTTACCTGGATGTGGGTTCTTGTTTTCAACATTAATCTTATTGTGGTTCTCTGAGCTTCTTAGATCTGTAGTTTGGTATTTTGAAATGAATTTCAGAGAAATTCTAAGTCATTTTAAGTATTTCTTCTCTTGATTTTTCTCATTGTGCATATCTTTTTAGTTGTACAATTTCTGTATCTGTTTAGACATTTGTTTTCCTTTGTTTCTTAGTTTTGGATGCTTCTATTGAGATATTAGTTTCAGAGATTCTTTCTTCAGTCCTGTGAGTCTATAATAACCCAATCAAAGACATTCTTCATTTCTATTAGTGTTTTGGACCTCTAGTATTTCTCTTTGGATATTTCTTAGAATTTTCATGTCTCTGCTTACATTTTTTATCTATTCTTACAGGCTCTCTACTTTATCATTAGACCACATAGCATTTAAATAATACTTGTTTTAGTCTCAAATCTGATAATTCCAAAATCTCTTATATATGAGTCTGGGTACAGTGCTTGCACTGTCTCTTCAAGCTATGTTTTATGTCTTTGAATATGTCTTTTAAGATTTCCTCATATCCAACCACAATATATTAGGTCAAAGGAACCTCTATAAAAAAGCTTTTGCGTATGTGGTGGTATGATGTGGGGAAGGGGAAATGTTTAGTTCTACGATTAGATCTCACTCGTGTAGTGAGCTTATGCCTCTGGACTGTGAATCTCACTCAGTTGTATCTCGGTTGACGTCCTACCCCTTAGCTGGAAAAAAAAAAAAGGATATTTTTTCCTCTTGTACATAAATGTTGTCAGATCTTATATAATAAAATTTTTTATACAAAACTGGGTTGAATTCCAACAAATGAAGGAAATATTTTCCAAAAATGCTTTCATTAAATATCTGAAAATGTTTCACAAATTTAAATAAAAAATCAACTATAAATTTAATAGCCAAAAAATTTAGTCTGAAATTCTCTGAATTCTGTAACTAGACTATTCTAGACAACATCTTTCTTTGTTCTGACCACCAAGTTTATCCTCTATAAAATGAAGTGACAGGATAAAATGATTTCTGAGATTTCTTTAAGTTCTTCCAGCTCTAACGCTATCTGAACAAATATTTGTTATCTGTGGAACAGTGCTAGAAGTTGTGAAATGCAAGGACAAGATTCTGTTCTTAAGAAATAATTTAATTGGAAGATAAACACAAGTTAAATGCTGACAGTAAGACCCAGAGTTCAAGGAATAGTGAGGTTATTACCCAATTTTGTAATTATGGATGATCTCTGAAAGCTGTAATTTTGGGGGACATGTCATTGAAGGGCTCATGGTAGTCATGGAATCATTGAATGACTTTTGGCTGGAATAGAATAGAAAAGACTAAGTAGTGTGTTGCAACCAGTGATATTTGTAAAGGAACAGTTAGAGATGGACTTAGAAGGAGTCAGATCGCAGTGGAAACAGAACGTAAAGTTGGGAAACTTAAAATTATAGCCTTTGGGTAAGGAGAAGTTAATACTAAGGGGAATAAAGTTTAGCACTGCTATACAAATTGCTATTCAACAATTAACTCTGCAGAGGTAAAATTTGAAGTAGAATAAAAGAAATAATTTCAAAAGATGAAGAAGGGCATTTCAACCAAAGGAAATGCTGCATATAAAAGCACAGAATGGTGAAAATGCACTAACTACCAGGGAAATGGAAAGCAGTCCATTATGGCGAGATAACAGAGAGCATCACACACACAGTGAGAAAAACAGTGGCAACAAAGGAGGGTTCAACTTAGGGGGCCTCAGAACAGTATGCCAAGGTATTTGGATGTCGTTTTGCACAAAGGAAGCTTTCAGGATTCTCTAAGAAAAGAGTGACATGATCTAAACTGCTCTTTAGGAAATTCAAAACTCTTACAACTGAAAAGAAAAAGAAAAATAGCCAGGCATAGCAGCATGCACCTGTAGTCTCAGCTATTCAAGAGGTTGGGACAGGAGGATCATTTGAGCCCAGGAGTTCAAGACTAGCTTGGGCAACACAGCAAGACCCAGTCTCTATATAAGTAAGTAAATATACAAACACAGCAACTCTAACTACAGCTTAAAAGACAGCAATAAAAACTGATGACTACATTCCAGTTGCCTGGGTGGGAAATGAGGGACTGGAGATAGGAAGTGGAAACCAACAGTGATAGATAGCCAAGTAAAAACAAAGGCAGAAACATCAAGATGTAATGTGCAAATGAAGAAGATACCAGAAAAAAGCAATAATCATGATAATAAAAGAATAAAACAAATTGTAGTAGACATCACTTCTTGTGTGATAATAATATGCCAGAAACTGTTTGCATCTTTACATATATTACTTCCTTTAATCTTTAAAGATCTTGACAGAAGTCATTCTCATTTATCCTGATGAGAAAATAAAAACAGAAGTTAAGAAATTTGCTTATGGTTGCACAGTAACTACTTAAAAAATTCTCAAATAATTTGATAGTTCTTAAGTCATTCTTCTGTCATTTCTGCAAAAGTTCAATGAGTAAACCACATAGTTATGTATGTTCTCTCCCACACATACACAAATATTACTTCTTTGTCTTTTTATTCTCTCAACATTTTGGGGGAAGGAATGATGTTTTTATGCATCAATATTGTCAACTAATATATTTTTCACTTCATAGTGCACACTGAACAGTAATTTTAACTTTTTCTTCTAATTTTGGTAAAATACATGTCACACAAAATTTACTGTTAAGCAATTTTAAAATGTATGTATTTGTCGATCATGTTAATTATATTTACTGTCTTAGTTACTTTTCTCTCATTGGTGAAACAAAATTCCTAACACCCAAAGTTAAAGGGTAAAAGTTTATTTAGCTCAAAGTTTTTTTAGAAGTTTCAGTCCATAATCAACTGGCTTCAAGGCGGGGTGGTGTGGCAGACACACACCACAGAGGAGAAACAGTTCATGGTAGGCAGAAGGTACAAAGCAAACAAAGAACCTTAGCACCTTTTTTCTGACCCTTTTATTTTCTATCTAGGCTACGGGGATTAGGGCAGGGCCAATGCAATCAGTGAACTGATTTAGTAATCACACACCCTTAATCACAGCATCACACACCTCTGAAAAGCCCCACCTATGACCCAGATGAGGCTTTGTGCCTAGATATCACAAACCAGACACAAACCATAACATTTGCATCATTGTGCAACCAATCTTCACAACTCTTTTCATCTTGCACATCTGCAAATCCATACCTGTTCAACAATACTCCACTGACTCTTTCCCTAGCCCTTCACAATTATCGTTCTATTTCTGTATCTATGAATTTGACTACTCTAGGTACTATATATATATATATATATATATACAAAATCTTATAGTATTTGTCATTTGTGATTGACTCATTTAACTTTCTTTTTTTTTTTTTTACAGTAATAGATGTAAAACCATGGCGCATAAGTGCTCTACCACTGAGCAACATCTTCAGCTACTTTTTCTCATTCATTTTGAGACAAAGTCTTGGTAAATTGCCCGGCCTGGCCTCAAACTTGGAATCCTCAGCCTCCTGAATTGCTGGAATTACAGGTATGTGCCACCACACTTGAGTGGCATTTTTAACTAATTATCTGCTTCCATTTCATGCATGTTGTAGCACACAGTAAAATTTCCTTACTTCATAAAGCTGAATACACTCCAGTGTATGTATATGTCATATTTTATTATCCCTTTGTCAGTGATGGAAACTTGGGTTATTTCCAGCTTTACACTCATGGGAGTGTGTGTGTCCAAATATCTCTTTAAGACCTTTGCTTTGATACTTTGGGACAGATACTTGAAAGTGGAATTCCTGGGTAGTATATCTATTCTATTTTTTATTTTTGAGAAATGTCACATAGTTTCCATAATAGCTGCACCATTTCATATTCACCAACTGTGCACAAGGTTTCAATTTTTCTAATTCCTCACCTGTAGTTTTTTATTTACTCTTTCTCTTGATAATAGCTATCCTAACTGATTTCAGGTGTTGAACAATAATTTTGAATGGAATTAATGAAGGCTTAAAAATTAAAGCGAAATATTTATGAGCTAAATTGTCTTCATTCTTTTCTTTAATATATTCCATTCTTTTTCAAGTTGATACAGATTCTATTTGTTCCATGATGTATTTTATTTTGTGTTTTAGCTAGGTTAAATGAAAGTAGTGTTGAAATTTCGCATGGAAAATAATTTTGGTTTCAGAAATTTTCATTTCTTTTTGATGAGCATCATACAAAGATAGTAGGATTACCCAGCTGCCTTCCTTCACAGTCAGCCCATGGCATGTTGTCATAACATTGATCATTTAGATTGGCCCTGGACCCTGTTTTACATGTGTAGGTGGTTCCATATCATTAAATTAGCAAAAATATAATAGAATGTAATGGATAAGATTCACTTTATGACCTTGATAACCCACTCAAATATTGTTTATTGTGTATACATTATGAAAGAAAATAATATAGATGCTTTCTTTAGGGAGAATGAAAATATCACTTAACAGTATATTGTATAGCAAGAAAAATTTAAAGAAATCTATTTTTAAGTTTCAAGCCCAAAGTTATCTGCTAAAGGTATGAGAACTGTGGCTTATTTACTTTCTTAAATTGAAATGTAAGTGAATATTTTAGTCAGAAATGCATTTGTGAAAGCAAATAATATAGTCAGTATCCCTCCTAAATATGTGTTCATCCAAAAATCCTCAATTTAAGATTTGTGCTACCACTTGAAGAACTTGGTAATTCTTTCCCAATCATTTTTAATCTCCTATAGACTTGGACCATTGTTAATGTATAGTGGAAGATTTATCTTTGATTTCTATTTCTAGCAAATAAATTTCTACCAAAACAACAAGTGTAAGGGCTGATGTGATCAAATATTTGAGAAACTGAGAAAGATTCAACAAATGTTTTGTTCATATTCTAAATATTCAGGAAAAAATATCATTGAATCTGGTGAGGCTAATGGAAAAGGTAGGCAAAGATAGCTTGAAAAGAGTAGGACATTATAAATTACATAATGAACTGGAATAAATTATCTGAAGACTTTAAAGTGCACATAATATCAATGAAGTGTTACCTTACTTTTTCCTAGGGATCCTTCTTAATCTCATGTAGGCAAATATGTAATATTTCATAATGAATTTTTATTTTTATTAATGAGCCAAGAGTTGAAAAATATAAAGGAAGTACCTATTGATGAGAAAGGAACTTAGTTTTGTTCAAAGTAAGCAGAAATCCTTCAATAATGATTATGCATTATTCTTTATAGATTCAGGAAATGGGGTCAAATTTAGCATAGCTTAGGAAATACTCTCATAAATTCACCTTGATCAGTTAGCACAGCAAAGACAACAGTCAACAGAGTGAAATGAAAAATTATAGAATGTTAAAAATGTTTGCTCGTCCTGTATCTGTGAAAGGTTAATATCGAAAATATAAAAGGAATTGCTACAACTCAATTGTGAGAAAATAAATATTCTCATTAAAAGTGGGTGAAGGACTTAATCTAATATTTCTCTAAAGCTGCCCGGGGATTTAGCTCAGTGGTTCCCGCAGCCTGCCCCGCAAGCAGCGCAAGGATCCAAGTTCGATCCCTGGAACCAAAAAAAACAAACAACCAAAAAACAGAAACAAAAACAAAATATTTCTCTAAAGAAGACAGACAAATATATGGTATATAAAAGTGTTCAACAACACTAATCATCAGAGAAATGCAAATCATAACCACAACAAGATACCACCTTATCCCAGTAAGAATGATTATTATCAAAAATATCTTTTTAAAAAGTGATGATGAGGATATGGACAATAGAAAACATTATACACTTTTCATGGGAAGGTAAAGTGTAGAACCATTATGGAAAACAGTATGGAGATTCCTTTAAAATCTAAAAATGGAACTACTGTATGATCCAGCAATCCCACTCCTAGGAATATATCCAAAGAAAATAAAATCAATATGTCAAAGAGCTGCATCCCCAAGTTCAGTGTAGCACTATTTGCAATACCCAATAAATGGAAACAGCCTTACTGTCTATCAACTGATGAGTGGATATAGGACATACATGTTAATTCAGTTGAGCCATTCTACAATTTATACATATTTCAAAATATGTGATTCATGTAGAATTTTTGTCTATTATAATATAAAATGAAACCAAAAGCAGATGAAAGTGAAACAAAAGAATTCAGGAATATTAGATATTAATTAGTGCAATACTTATTTAAAAAGCTAAGTAATTGGATATATCAAGTATCTCTGAAGCTAGAGTTGTGAGATAGATATTGAAAAATGAAAGATTGATTCTGAAAATTTTTCAAAGGTACCATTGATGCCCATATCCCATACCTAGCACTATTTGTCCATCACTCGCCCTCTATTTCCCTGGAAAAATACTAAAGCTTACTTACTGACGATGATCAAGATACCATACTTGAAAGAGAATGAACGTGGATGACCCAGCTAGCCATCTTCTTTTGCTAGCTCTGACTGCCAGTATTATACATTCTACTTAAGAGATTTAGGAATCATCTCAGAATCTTGATCAACAACAGAAAACACCTAGAGGTAAAAATATTTGTGAATACCCCTGGAAAATATCTGGATCTTAACTTGATTATCTTATATAAAAACTTACAGATAAGCACTATTTATACATGCACCCCCAAATTCCAGTGAACTCTTTTTCTCTGTTACTCTTAAATACTAGAATGCAGCTCATGTTGGATCTGTTGCTAGAAAGATTCCAACCAAAGGGAAAGAAATCAGAAAGTTCAGGCAATAGAGCAGTTTAAAACTATCCTTGAAGGGAGAATGAGTTCAGAATGCTGACATGCAGGGCTCTGTGGATCTTCCTAGGAAAAAACTCCAGCTTGTTGTAGTTATTTAAAATAACTGTGAAAGGCTCTTGGAATATTTATCAGAATATACAGCATATTAGAAAACACTTACTAAACAATAACCAGTTTGTGACATGTTAGTCATAGCCCATTCCCTTTTTCTCACTCAAGTTTGTTTTTTGGGCAGAGTCCACAGTGAAAAAAAACAATTCAAGAAAACTAGAGTTACCCCTCCTACTCAGCATTCTGACAATAAAGTGAGCATGTCAGTCTGAGACAAGCAGACACTGTCCCCGTCTCTAGCACTGAACTAATGACACAGAGGTATTGCCAAGTAGAGGGTCAAGTTATGAGAAGAGAGGTCTTTGAAGCTTTCCCCAAAGGAAGTGACTTTATTGAAAACAGAATGTGGGGGAAATTTTGGTGGTAAACAATTTTAAAAAGTAGTGGTATCTCCATTGAGGGCAATAAGATAAACTATATTCCAGCTGGTTTACCAAAGACAATTCTGGAAAGAGGCCTCCTCAAGTCAGATCAAATTTCCAAAACCAGCTTCACAGAGTAACGCTGCCAAGTGGCCCATGATAAATTGGTTCATACTGTGGAACAGCTGATCCCGCAGAACACTACTGAAAATAATACATCAGTGGCAATTACTGTTACTTAGGACTCCAGTGTGATACCAACAGTGGTGGAATGTTTATCATGAAGATTAGGGAAAGTAGTAGTGAAAAGAGCCCTGATGCAACCACTGTCATCCTAGGGTAAAGCATGCATAGGCCCTACTGCGTTTTCTAAGGGGCCGTATCAGAGTCTTCACACTGAGAAGGAAAGAGACTTCATGGAAATAGCCTAGCGAAGTCACAAAACAAGTAAACCAGCAAGGAACAACAAAAACAAGTTGGCAGGGTTGTGCATTCGTGTCAAGTCTGGCTGCAATATATTGTTTATAATGGCCACGTTTCAGTAAAGAGTATGAGACATGCAAAGAAATTTTAAAAAATCAAGTAACAGAAACTTCTTATGCATAGGTGGTGTAGGCAACAGAAATTTTTGGTAGCCATTATAAACATGTTCTCAGAACTAAAGGAAACCATGATTAATTAAGTGAAGGAATGTAATAGACAATATTAATTAAGGGATCACAATTATAAAAAGGAAACAAATTCTAAGATAAAATTATTACAAATGAAATTAAAAATTTGTTAGCTGAGGTTCAGAACTGTACCGCCAAAAGGAATAATGAATTTGAAAAATAGGTCAATAGCTAATGCAACCCAGATAAATAGAAAAAAAGATGAATGACGAAAAATTAAGGAAAATCTGTGACACTGTTAACTATATCAACGTATATGTAATGAGAGTATCAGAAAAAAAGGAAGAGAAAACAGAAAATAAATTCAAGGGAATAATAAGTGAAAACACTTACTTGAAGAAAATCCATTAATCAATGAAGCTCAGTTAACACCAATTGGGGTAAATACAAACAGATTCACACACAGACACATCGTAGTAAAATTACTGAAAGGCAGATACTAAGAGCAAACCCCAAATCAGCAAGCTAGAAAACGGATCGATCCATAAGAAGGAATCATAATGAGATTTTTAGCTGACTTATCATCAGAAGCAATGTAGTCTAGAAGGTAATGGGATAATGTATTCAAAGTGCTAAAACAAAAATAACATTTCAAAATGGAATCTGATATTCAGAACAAAATTGCCAAAAATTAGACAGAAATAAAATACTACCAGATTTATAAAACAGAGAGTTTCTATCAGATCCCGTTTATAAATGAAGTGCTTCAGGCTGACAGCAAATAGGATTGAACTCTACAAAAAAATAACAAAGCACATTGGGTAGAGGAAATTATGAATATATATATATGTTATGAACATGTATAGATATGTATATATATATATGTTCCTCTTAACTGATTCATGATAAACTGTAAAAAAATTATGTATGTGCAAGTATATTGTTGGGCCTATGACACACAAATACAATATACCTCAAAATAACAAAACAAAGGAGGTAGTAGATGCAAAGTTATACTGAAATAAAAAATTGAGACCATATGGTAACTCAAAACTACAGTAATGAAGTGAATCAGAAATGTTTAATAAATTCAGTTTAATACACTTGTTAAGCATACACATTGTCTTGTTTTTCTTTTAGTCCTTTATATTGCATACAATTATATAAATAATAAGTAACAATGGCTTTTTGGATTTGTAATATAAAGTTAATGTATATATTAATAGCACACAATGGAAAAAGGGGAACAGAGTTGCATGGAAGTAATGTTTCTGTATCTCTCAGTAGAATTAGGGAAGTGTATGTTTGAAATAAATCGTGACAATTTAAAATGTGTATATTAAGTGATAGAGTAATCATAAAGAAAATAGCAAAACATGGTAAAAATCACTTAAAGAATAAAAATGTTACATTAGAAAATTTATTTAATATAGTAATATCCTTAATGATTTCAGAGATAGTAGAATATAAATTATCAACAAGAAATTAAAGTTTTCTCTAGGAGAGGAACTTTCAGAGAATAGCAAATAGATTTTAAAAATTAAGTACAATGCCTGAAATTTTAAACAATCAATACTAAATTTAAAAGTAGCATGGAAATAGGGAATAGAGTTAAATAACTTAAAAAATAAAAAATAAACTCCAAATAACAGCAGTTCCAGAATGAAATAATAAAGAAAAGGGAGAATTTCTGAAATAAATAGCATTGAAGAGTAAGACCTGAATTCAAAGAGTGCAGCAGAATGAAGAATAACAAGAAGTTTATATCTTTGTTGATACTGAGGATAAAGTGGAAAGTGAAACAGAGCTACTTCTGGCTATGATGAAGTTACAAGTATAATGAAAGCTCTTTCAGAGTAACAATAAAAGGGAGCAAATTATATGAACTGTTTTTAGGTCCTTGAATAGAGGCAGCACAAACTGCAATCCTTGTGAGACTGTATTGTAAGGTGAGTCTCCTGATAGCTATCGATCTCAGCTTGTACAATCCTGCTAGAGGCCCAGGCAGTCTACTGAGTGATATGATAGAGGCCAGAGTTCATAGTGGCTCAAGCAGCTGGAGTTCACTTGACTGCACACCAGCCAGGAGCAAGTAATGTAGAATGGCTCCAGAAATCTGGTAGGGTGTCTCCCATCCCTTCGTGGCTGAGGTTGAGTTTCACATAGGCAGGATGAGACTGTCTAAAATAAACACAGAGCAGCTTCGGTGGGGTTAAAACCTGAGCTCTAAAGTTCAGTATTGCTAGGCAATGTTAGAGCAAGACCAGAAAAACCACATTATCACTGCCATCGTGCTTAAAATGGCTAAGAAGTAGTTTTTAAGAGGCCAAAAATTTTAAGTGATATCAAAGGTGTAGAACATGTAGAGCTCTTACTAATTGTAGATGAAAATGTAAAATCATTTACTATTTATTAACCTTTATGGTAGTTTCTCTCTTTTATGTCTAGTTTGGGGAGTTTCTTATGACATTAAATATACACTTAAAAAGGACTTACCAATCTTACCTGTGGGTATTTTCTCCAAGTAAATGCAAACTCTCATCTCTGCAAAGATTACATTATTATAACATGCTGTTGTCATAATATTCCCAAATAAAAAACAAGCAAAATTTTCATTAACAAAATGTGGTATATCTATATGTTAGGACAATATTCACTAATACAATTTTTTTTTTTTTGGTACCAGGATCAAACCCGGGTCCTTGAGCTTGCAAGGCAGGCAGCAGTGCCACTGAGCTAAATCCCCAGCCCTACTAATACATTTTTAAATCTATGGATATGCACAACATCATTCATGAACCTCGAAAATAGTATATTGAGTAAAAGAAGCCAGATGTAGAAGCTGGGGATTTAGAGGCTCAGTGGTAGAAAAGTTGATGAAAAGCAGGATAAAAAGAAAATATACTGTATAGCGTTATTTACATAAAAATTCAAGAAATAAAAATAGACTGTGTAGAAGCAAAATACAGATTATTGGGGACATGGTACAGGATGGAGAATAATTTGGGAGAAATAAATGATGGCTTTTGAGGAGTTAGAAGTGTCCTCTATGTTGACTGACGATGGTTATCTGGATGCATATGTTTGTCAAGTCATTTAGTTTTATATTTAAAAGTTAATCTAAAAATAATATTGTATGTGCAACAGAAAATGCAACCTATGTTCATAAAAAAAATAGAAATCAAATTCCAAATGGTCCAGGGGTTAGATTTAGTAGAGGCTTTAAAGTTCTATTTTATATATCTTCAAATTTTTAAAGGAAAAATATGTCAAAAGAAGAGAGGAAATGTCCTAAAAGGGAATCTCCGTAGAAGAAAATGAAAAACTAAGAAAAAGATCACATGAAAAGAATTAGAATTGAGTAGTACAATAGCGGATTACAAAATTCACAGGGTGGGCTTGGCAGTTGATTGTAGACCACAGTAGAAAATGTCAGCAAACTGAAAATGGATGAATAGTAATCATCCAATCTGAAGAATCAAGATAATAATAGATTGAGAAATTAACAGAGATTCAAAGCCTTGAGCCATAATATTAAGTGGTCTAGCATGCATTTATTTGGAATTCCAGAAGGAGAAAAGAATGAGGATGTGTAGCATAATTTTTGAACAATTAATGCCTCCAAATTTCCCCAATTTGATAATATCAGACTAGCATATCTTACTTAATCCAAAGCAGTGTAGATGAACATGTACATGTGCACAAACATGGATGCATATCTGGTTTTATCTAGTCAGATTTCAAAATAACCAATAAAAATCTTTAGTTAACAAGGGTAGGGAAGACAGATTTAGTAGAGGAACAAGGATTCAAGTTTGCTGACTTTTCATAGAAAACAAGGTCATGAGACAATGAAATGTCATGTTTAAAGAGCGGAAAAAAAAGTGTCAACCCTTGTCCACTGTGTACTAAGTTACAGTTAGATAGTAGTAAAAACTTCTAGTGTGCTATTGTCTCATAGAGTAACTATAGATTAAGTATCCCCAGAATTCTATATTAGATAATGAAATCCTTCTTAAAAGAATGAAATAAAGACATTTCCACATAACAAAGCTGAGAGAGTTGGTCACTGGCAGTCCAACACTCAAAAAAACATTAAATGATTGCTTTATACAAAGGAAATGATGCCTGATAGAAGTTCTCATTCACAGGAAAGAATGTAGAACATCAGAAACAATAAATTAGTGGGTAAATAAAAGAAGCTCCTTGAAAAAGAGAAATATCAGGAGGGAAACCTAACTGACATAGAAAAAAAGAAAAAATATTAGAAATATGCTTTAAGATTTCTGAAGGGAAAAAATTTTCTAGATAAAATTATATATTAACCTTAATGAAGATTTGATTATATATACTAGATGATTTCATCTTCTTATTTTTTTAAAAAATCGCATGTGCTCTCTTAGGAAGTCACTGAAGGATGTGTCCCACTCAAGCCTGGGTTCCCAACAAGAAAATGGGAGACACAATACCCAGATAATAGACATTCCAATATGAGAGAAAGACGAAAGGAACATCAGCATTTACTGTCAAGAGCTCTGCTATTGTGTATTAGGAGTGGGGTCCAAGAAGCTATATTCTTAAGATCTAGATGACTCTGATGCAAATCCTGACTTAGGAACTACATGTACATATTTTGACACTCAATATTATTTTAACCTGTGAGTTAGGCCTACCGACTATTATTGCCATTCTACAAATTAAATCAAGTTCATATATATAATAAATAGCACAACTAGGACAACTGTTCAAGTCTTGACATATTTGGGACATTTTCTCACTGCTGGCACACACACACACACACACACACACAAAATAGAAATGTTTTTGCAGCTGTTTTTCTGATATTCACCAGCATGAGAGTCAGTTGGACTATTTATTAAAGTTGGATACTCCTGGTCCTACCCAACTGAGACACTGGTTTAAGAGGTTTGTGACTGGGTCTATGACCAACTACCCCCAAGGAATGTAATCATTACATGTCCCAAACAAAATTAACAAGAACAATAATGATGATGATGATGATGATGATGTTGAAAATCAAGGAAGGGAATTTAGGGACAAAGGGAAGGCAAAGGGTGGGGAGGAGGGGAAGGAGAACAAAATAAGTCAACATATGTTAAGTACATGTACCTACTCCCTAAGGTGACATAAACATCATGTACTGAAAATACATTCTAATGACGACATTTTTAAAAAATCAAAATTATTAGCACATGTGTCAGTTCACTGAAGTTTGGGAAGCCTGATCCAAAAATCAGTCCAAAATGTGATTATTTACAAAGAGGATAGAATACGGAACAGTGCTAGCACTTTACTTTGTGTAAAATACAAAGAAAAACCTTCAGTATCTAGAAAACTTATAAATAGGTGTTTTATTTCCTGTAGCCAGAGTAGGACTTGAAATTAAATGAAAGGAAAATGGCATTTCAGCTATTTATTATGCCCTGGTGGCCTGAGCATCTTGGTGCCTGGAAAAATCAACAAAAATATTTGAGAAGGAAGAATAATTTCTATATACAGATTTGGCACTCCCTTTAACAATGATATTGATGATATGATGGCTATTTTTATTAAAGTCTCATAGTAAGTTTGCTAAATATATTATTTTAATTTTCTCACTTTAGAATATTGTCATACCTCATAAAGGAACAAAGAACAAAACCTGCTTAGCAAAAGCTTTACAGTGTACTGTGGCCCTTCTTAATCCAAGCATTCCTACTTAGATGTTTAGGTATTATCAATATTGATATTCCATTTCTGAAATCCTTTAGCACTTCCAAATCTATATTTAAGTGGTGCCTAGACTCTCAGTTGAATGAAAGAGTGTTGGATATCTCTTCACTTTGTGTCCTCTCATTATCGCATGCAGTGTACACCTGTGACTTTTTGGCAATGCATCTGATTTTAGCTGGAAAAAAATCCTGTATATTGATGTCATTGCACATGCTCTCTCACTTGCCTTATCTTTCTGCAATCTTTACTTTTGAAAATGCCCTCACAGCTAGTTTCTTTTTAGTTTTCCTGTGGGATTCCAGGCCACATACAGTATTTCATTACCTGGCCAAGGAAAAATATAAACTTGAGCTAATAGTGTAAGAGGGGGGAAATACCAGGGGTCTAACTTCTCTCAGAAACTTTAAAGTATCTTATAGTATTTGTAAAATGGATTCCCCCCCTTCTTTCCTTTGCTGAAAGTCAACAGTAAACAGGTACCTTTGGGTGAAAGCCAGCCAGTCAGGTTTGCTCTTCCCCTCCCTGCTACTACATGGAGTGAAAGAATTTGCAATTCCTTTAGCCTAAACTTGACACATATTTATAGTATCTAAGTTATAAATGTTAGGCCTCAAATATTCAGTCTTATTTGTATTTATTGCATCTCTAAAATTTTAAAGATCAGGTCTGGGGTTCATGGTAGTACATGAGTTCATGGTAGAACCTGCTGCTCATGCATAAGACTCTGGATTTGATGCCCAGCAAAACACACACACACTCACACATGGACACATGTATTCACAACACAATAAATATAATCATTGCTGTGGCTTGGATCCAGAATGCTCCCCAGAAGCCCATGGATTAAAGCTTTACTCCTCTACTTGACCCTTTTGGAATGTAGAAAGTTTGATTATTGGGGGTGTGCCCTTGAAGAGGGTTTGGGGACTCCATCCTCTTACTTTTTTTCCTTCTTTTGCACAGTGGCCCTGAGATGAGTGGATTTCTCTGGCATAGATCCCTACTATAATGTGCTCCCAGCCCACTAATGACCTAAAAGCAATACATCTGCCCAGTCATGGACTGTATTCTCCAAAACCATGAGCCCAAATAAACTTTTCCTCCAACTTGATTTATCTCAGATACTTGTACCATTAACAAAAACCTTACTACCATAGCCATAATCTGACACTTCTCCCAATCTTCTCTGTTACTGCACTGACCTGAGGACTTTCTCTCCATACCCGCCTACTCTCATTGTTCTGTCCTTGTTCCTCTTCAATGTGTTCTTAGAGAAGTTGCCAGATTGATCCAGTTAGAAATCAATATTCTTCTCCTTTCAAAACCCTTTTACTGCTACTCAACACGTTCAATAAATATCTGGGGAAGTATATACCCCTATGCTCTCTCTTAGTCCCTTATATCCCTAGTCTCACCCATTGCTTTTAAACTACTGTACTCCAGTCATTCTGGCTTCCTTGAACACCTTATGCATTCTCCAGCCTCAAGGACTTTTCAAATGTCCATCGTTCTGCTCAGCTACTCTTCTCTCAGGTATCTTCATGACTAACTCCCTCAGCTCTGTGAGTGTCTGCGGAAACTGCAGCTCTTACCACTATTAGCAGTATTTCTTATCATTATTTCATTGCTTTTTATTTTATTATTTTTCCTTGCTTTTCCACTAATTGACATCTTATGCATTTCTCTTATTTATTTCCTTATTATCCACCTCGCTCCCACACAAGAAGAGATGAACTCTAAGAAGGTGGGAAATTTTGTCTGTTTTTTACTACTCTATCTTCAAAGCTTAAAATGATGCCTGAAATATACACAAGACTACTTACTGAAAGACAGATGGACAATTGGATGGATGGGCGGTTTAGTTGAGGTACGGTTACTATATATAAAATAAGATTTTGTTTTTCAAGACGTTTCCAGTAGAACATTCATAATTGCCTTTCCAAAAACTATTGAAAGATTTCATCAGAAATCTAAATTATAATTCAGAGCATTCCCTCAACCTGAACCTAAAATTCCCACTCATTCCTCTTTTTATTTTTTTTGGTACCAGGGATCGAACTCAGAACTGTGTGCTTGTGAGGCAGGCGCTGTGACACTGAGCTAAATCCCTGGCCCTCATTCCTCTTTGTAATATTGGAAAATAGGCTTAACACATAATCAGAAACTGTCTTCTCGTATCTTCTCCTCTCCATTTTTGCCCACATCAGCAAAAGCTTGCACTTGAATAGGTAACAACTGCAGTTATTTGATTACTTTTATTGTATATGCAGATAATGTGTTTAAGGAGCTCTCATTTAGAGAATAAATGAATCATTTTGGTAGTAGAATTTCCTGAGAAATAGTGGAAGTTAAAAGTGTTTTTTCAAGAAAATTTATTAGTATATGAAAATGGCACAAAACCATAATTGCAGAAGCACTGCTTATTTACTGCAAAGGATTCATTTTTGACCATTTAGGAAATATTTTCATGTGTTCATTTAATTGCATTCCTTAATAGAATATATAAAATGATAGTGTCCTGGGGGCAGAGATCTCAGTTTTCTTTCCATGAGGCCTCAGTGACTTTCTTCACTGTTGCTAAAATAAACTGAATTAAGGAAAGACAAAGTGAGTAGTTCAAGAATTAGGGCAGTATGAGCACAAGACATCTGTACACCACTATATACTAAACAAAACACATACAAACATAAAATACTATCATCTTAGGTATAGAGCACATCCTCCTCATTTGAAAGTAGTTTAACTTTAAGCCTGAAGTCAGGAAGTGTTTGGGCCAAGGTGTTTCACGTAGATTCTGTCATTTGATGCTCATAACAACTTATTCCATATGCAGAGTTGATATCTTTGCCCTTAATTTATATATGAGGATTTTGATTCTCAAAGAAAGAACATGATTTGTAGAAAGGAAATTGGCCTCAAAGGACGAACTCTGCTTTCTGCTTCTGATTCTGCCTTCTAGCTATTTCTCAAAAATCTTGACTCAGTACCTTATTAATAATTGGTTTCAATTTTCTCATCTGCATACTAGGGAAGTGAAATAAATTTCTAACCATCTCATGTTATGATTGTACAACTAGCTCACAAAAACAGAGTCAGTTCTTGACTGTGGTTCTATCTGACCTCAAACCCACCACAGTTTGCTTTATCCATTGCCTCTGTACTCAGGACAAGAAGATCTTTATTCTATTTGATGAACTCAAAGAAAATCATGTACTGATGATAATCACAAGTGAAAGCTTGGAAGTCATGCTTGAAATTATGTCGTTTCACAATTGAGAACCAAGGGAAAGAAGCCCTTTTTTGTTTCCAATGAATTAAAGAGTTAAGTATCTTCAGCCATATGGCCCCTGACCTAGATGTGATGAGCTTGTGGTACAGAGATCTCTTTGCAATGAAAAGCATGTGCAAAAACAACAGTGCAACTTCTCAAGGAAGAAAGGCCATTATTCCAGCCTTTTATCTGAAGATAGAAATTTGACAGATGGAATCATCAGTGAAATTTCATTTCTGCTATGAAGAGTTGTGAATACTGTAATATGTGAAGGCATAGTACCATGTAATATAGGAGAGTGGCAGAATCATTGCTTAACCAATAGGATGACACATACTATAGCTTTGAAGATAGAAAGACAGGGTTTTAAGTTCTGATGTGGTCACTCATATCATTTGTGTCACCCTGGGGATGATAAGTTATTTCTCCTTTTACTTTCTATATAAACCAAGCGTAGCCCAGAATATACACACCCAGAAGGATGAAAGAAGTTAATTTTTCTCTCTGATTTGCAATCTTTATTTATAAAATGTAAATAATAATTTCTTCCCAGTAGTGTGATTATGAAGATGAAATCAGAAAATGTATGTTATTTTCTGGTATTACTTTCCCAGGACTTTTGTGACAAATTACTATATACACGGTGTAGTAAAATAACAGAAATCTACTGCCTCCCATTTAAGGAGGCCCAAAGTCTGAAATCAGGTTGTTCCTAGTGAAAGTTTCTTATGGAGGCTGTGAGAAAGAAATGGAGCAATGTCTGCCTCCCGCCCTTTCCACTAGTTACAGCCAACCTCGGCCTTTCTTGGCTGTAGCAGCATCTCTGCTCATCTTCACAGGGCCTTCTCTTCTGCGTCTACATCTCTTTTCCGGACATGTCTTCCTGTGTGAAAAGTTCCCTGTCTTAGAAAGACTGAAGTCACTGGGCTTGAAGGCAACCCTACATATACTAGGATTTTATCTTGAGATCTTCAAAGAATTACATATGAGAACACAGTTTGTGCAAATAAGGTCATAACCTGAGATTCTGGTGGACATGAATTTTGGAAAGCCACTATGGAGCCCAACACATTCCCTAACCCAGAGTAACAGCTCAATAAAATTTAGTCTTTTGATCCTTTATTTGATGATGAAAAATATAAACTACTACTACTGAAAAGAAAATACGGTGTTATTTTAATATTTAATATTATTGCAAACCTCATTGAAAATGGCATGAACAAATATATGCTCCTATTTCTGTAATAATTTAAAATAGATGTATTATAAAATATGCCAACTCTCTGGTACATGGCGTCCTGAATATATGTATTAGATTGGTTTATTTTATAACTTTCATTGGCTTCTCCCTCTCTTCATTTTACCATTGCAAATCCATGTTGCTATTTTATGTCAATTAGGATTTGATTCAGCTGCACAACACATAAAATCCAAGTTATCACTAGCTTAACTAACAAATAAAGGGCTAAACAGCCCAGTGCTGGCATTACAACTCTAGTCAATCTGGGGTTAAGACTCTTTCCCTTTTTCTGTCTCATCATCTGTGCATGATCTAGAAGGATGGAAGGAACTTAGGCAATGGCATCTGTTATCTTTAAAGAACATTCCAGAATATCTCATGTAACACTTTTACTTGAATTTTATTATGTGAAACTTAGTTTTCTCACCTGTTATTTCAAGGGAAGTTCAGAAATGCAGTCTGTATGTGAAGCATATTGACACACTAACCAAGTTTGGGGGTTATATTACAAAGGAAGATAAAATGGATATTGAGTTAGCAACTAATAGTCTCTACTACATTATTACTGAAGGAATTTAAACATTGTGAGAAGAGACTTCAGGGGGAAAATGTTCAAAGAGTAGCTGGGAGCAGCACTATGGTCATCTGTTCTAAACTCATTTTACCAGCAAGGTTTATTTCACAATAAAATTTTTAAAAAGAACAATAATAATACCAAACCCTCACTCTGATGGCAAAACAGGATTGCCACATTCATGAGCATTTGACACTTTGTAATATCCTGACATTTCCCCCTTCCTTGAATAACTATGACTTTAATACATTTAAACGTGAGTGAGAAAGAAATGGAGAATAGAAAGCTGAGTGTGGAGTTTGTGAGTTCCTTTGTTGAGTCATGGCTTTATAATCCAATCTGTTTTCGCTTTGCCACTACTCATTTTTGTGATGTATAAATGAGAGATGGCTACTTACAAATGAAAGAAGCAATGCTGTAAGCATAACTTACTCTAAAACATTTGCACACTGCACTGCAATACCTGAAGTGCTGCCTCTCCTTGGAAAAGGATTATTTCCTTTCTTTACTTTTACTATTTATAACTAAGACATAGCGCCGTTCTTCATAGGTATTTTTATAATGTGCTGATGCACAGATAAGAACCATACTGCTAATATATTAATGAAGAATCCATGTTGGAGTCTCAAAGCACCTGAACTCATAAGGTTCCGGGATGGTGAAGGCAGTTTCAAAGCCTCTTCGGTATAGGCCTGTTTTTGTTAGTCAAGAAAGGATGCTGCGGGCACTTTATAATCATGTACTTCTAACTAACAGAGTAACCAGTGAGCTCTAAATGAAAGGCATCAATATTTTTATGCAGATTTTCTGTTTGTGGTTGTTTCCTTCTCTAGATATTAATAGGATGATTAGAATCATTTTTCATTCTAAGAATAAGAATGATCATACATTTTGTTGATGATCCTTTACTTTGATCTTACAACATTTTAATGCTAAAAAGATCTTAAACTCAGAAACTCTGGTCATTTCTTATATTTTTAAAACTATATACAGTTTCTTGTTTATATGAAGAAATGATCTAGATTCTGGCAATTCAGAGAAAATTCCAGGACTGCTTCTCTATGGAGAAAACAGCTACATTATGGTTTCCTTACTATGAAACCTGTGCATAAAAGTAAAAGTGAGCACGACTGAGTAGTGTTTCTCTCTAATCACATGTTTTCAAAGAGCCATGTTAAATCTTTTGCATCCTGTGAGCTCCTTAGTCATGAGGAGCTATTTCAAAGTCTGTGCCAGACCCTCCTTTTCTCTGGAAGCACAATTTTCACAGCTTGCCTTGCCCCGCTGTGAATTCCTCCTTCAAAATACCAATGCTTTTGAAGCAATTTTTCACTTAGGTAACCCATTCACTCTGCTCTGACCAGGCTTTAACTGAATAGCATACCACAGATTCTCAGCTCTAGGCATTCACTGGGCAGATGCTGGTCTGAAGAAGGATGCTGAACTGTCAGTCCTTATTTATCAACTGGCTAGTCATACATAAGGTCCAGCTCCTATGATTCTGTCTTCAATCTTGCAGGTAATTGCTCTAGGGATCTAATTAGTACAATGATTTCTTCTGCAAGAGGTGTTACTCTCATGCATTCTAGTGAGTATCAGTAGGACTCCATAGCAATAACTAAATTCTAAGACTTCTATTTCCTATTTAGATACAGCTGGAGGTCAAGATTTACTCCACATTACTTGTTTCGATCCACAGTCTGTCTTTCACCTCAAAGCCACTAATGCAACTTCTAGTTCTCTGACTTGTGTGTAGTCTTTAATGGGTGGTGTCAAAATGGAGATCAGAAAGAATTCCTCCTCTGTGATTTACTGAGAAATCCACAGGTGTTCTGTTGACAGTGTCACTGACTTTGGCAAGTACAAGGAAAGTTGAATAATAATAATGTAATAAGATAGTGTGTTCTTTCTCCAAATAGTTGGAGAGCAAGATATTCAAAAGGATTTGCTGCTTAAGTAGGAAGATGTCCTCTGATTTCTTTATTCTCCATTCATTCAACAAACATTAATTGAATGGCTTTACATGCCAGATACTGGTCAAAGTCCTGGGCAGACAGCATTCAACAAGACAACAAGGCCCAGGAGTTAGCGAACTCATATTCATGTGAGAAGGCATAATAACCAGGGAAAGTATTCATATGGTAGTAAGTGCTGTAAACATCTTAATGCATGATAAATATGTAAATAGAAAATATGTGACTTGTGACACTTTGTTTAATGTATTTATCAAGGTCTTGTAGCACATGAAAGATGTGTTCTGGGGTTTTTATGCAAGTTTTTAAAATCCACTTGGAAAATGAGAAAGCAGTTACAAACACAATCAATCACATTTCCAGCCTAACTCTGTGCCTGCATTCCCTATTGAAAAACGACAGCCATCAGTTCAACAATGAGATGGAAACCAGACACATCAGGGCAGACACAAATCTATTAACTTGCTATTTGTTGCTAGACACAGTGTCACAAAAATGCCTTTTCCGAACAAGTGTATCTGATCCTATGCTGCCGACCTAGAAAAATGTTGTCAGTGATCACCAGATGCAGGTCTCTAGGCCAGATTTACTGAAGAGATGCTTCTTTCCATGCTGGGGCAAATAAGTAAGTTGGCAGGAACAGAGGTGATCCCAAGCTGTCTCAGTCTCTGTGTCCTCTCTGGTCAGGGTCATGCATATATGGTGCCATCTGCTTTACTTCATTCTCTCAGTTCCTGGGGATGTCCTGTTTCATGACTCTTTCTGTTAGCAAGTGGTTTATTGCACTTGATTTATTTGCTTCTCTCGCTTCCTACCTTGCTGCTGTCCTGACTTGTTTTTTGTTTGCAATCTGATTTTCCTACTTCCAGCTTTTGTTCTAGTGACCTCTGGCTACACATTCTGCAGTGAGCACACACACTGGGACATTCACTAATATATGTACATATCTGCAGATGACTTTATAGACTGTGCTCCATCGTATTTTAAAGTCTTTACAGAAAAAAGTATTTTAAAAATTGACTTAGTTTTGCAAAGTTCTTGTTTTGATTGACTTTTCTTAGATGAAGTAAGAAAAAGTAATAACCTTTGACATTAGCATTATTCTCATTCTTTCTCAGATTCCTCCTCAATTTTTGGTGGTCTTTGGACAGTGTTTATAAAATTTAGGACTCTTATTCATCCTTCCTTTTCCATAGGGAATGTGGGCACAGATTTAGACTGGAAAGGTGATTGATTGTGCTTATATCTGCTTTCTCATTTTCTAAGTGGATTTTTAAGAACAAGACACAAATCTTATCTCAGTCATCATTATGGAGTTCTTATCCCAGGTCTAATTTTGCCTTAGGGACATTTGAAAATGTCTACAGATATTATCACAAGCTGAGAAGGGTTGTACTAGCTTGTGAGGAGTAGATGCTGGGTGCATATCACAGAGTGCTATAAGCACTACAGAGAGGCCCTGGACAGCCAGGAATCATTAGGCTTCAAAGGTAAACAGTGTCCATGTTAAGGAACATGGGTGTAGACTAAGATAGTTGAATATAAGATACTGTTCTTCTGTAAGCCTCATGTAAATCTTGCTCTTATCTTAGAAATATATACTTTGTGACTATCTTAAATAAATGGAAAGGCACATTTTACTGGAGACTTGTACATGAAAAGAAAAAATTTGAGAAACATTGAAAATAAGGGATATATTGCACTATATAGTAAATGCCACAGTAAGGCATTACCAACACTAATAGATATACAATAAATTATGTTTAACTCAAGAGTTTTTATGAATTCTAATAGTCAGTTGAAGTTTATGATATTATTTGTATGAATAATACAAGAAATAATATTTTTGAGTTTGTTATCAACTGATAAGATGATCAGTGTTCTCCATTCTACACACCCATTTGATTTTTCATTAATCAAAGATGTAGGATCAGTTGTTGAAAGGTGGGTGCTAGATAGCGCTGAAATAATATTTTGAAAATAATAATGGTAGGTATTCTAAGAATTTCACTTTATATAAAAATATAACCTGGTAGCCCTTTACCTTTCAAAAAATATTTGAAAATTATTTGAGTCCTAGAACTATCATCTACTATTGGAGAATATATGAATTGTAATATGTTTTCTGCTTACTGGAAAAACATAATGAAATAAAGTAGCCTGAATGGTTGTTCCACTTTATGCATTTTAAAACTCAGGTGAGGGTTTTTATTTGTTAAACCAAAGCCAAAGTAAATGTTTCCAATTGGGAAATATTTATCCAAACAATATTAGCCTAAAGAAATCAAATAATTTAAAAATGTGTAGTCATAAACATATAAAGCACATGCAGAGAAAAGTATTTTTTTCCAGGCTGTATTTCTAAGAAATTTTAGGACTCAGAACAATAACATGTGCTTCAGAATCTTAGATAGAACTCAATACTCGCTTGT
This sequence comes from Heterocephalus glaber, assembly GCF_053883595.1. Taxonomy (NCBI): domain Eukaryota; kingdom Metazoa; phylum Chordata; class Mammalia; order Rodentia; family Bathyergidae; genus Heterocephalus; species Heterocephalus glaber. The sequence goes on from NW_028258461.1 coordinate 2,581,003, forward strand.
ACTTTCATTTCATGGCATTTCCTTTAGCCTGAAGTAAGGTAATCAGGTAGATAGGTAATAGAATATATATTAAAATGTTAGTATCACAGACAAATTTCAATGGTTACACACAGCATTAACTTTTCAAGAGCCAAAAGGGAGTGGTAACGAACAAAAAGTTTTTGCTTTATTTCATTGTATCAGTGGCATTTAAAATGATCCTCCAGTACTACACACAGAGTCTGCAACAAAAAGACTAGAGATAAAAGTCAGGATAGTGCAGTTAAGAGATTCGATGGAAGAGAAGCCTGGTTTCAGATCAACACCTCACCCCTCACCATTTACAAGCTATGGTCACTTGGTCACAAGCTGTAGTCACAGAGCTTTCCAACTGGTATTGCTGGAGCATATGCGCTTGCTGTGGGAGGGTCAGTCGAGGGCCAAATTAATGTCTTCCTCCTTCTTTAGGATACGCAGTACCCTGGCCTGTCAGGGTCCTGCTCTTGCCATGAGCAGTTTTTCTTGTTTGCCCATGTGTGCTGTAGAAATATTATCAATTACTGTATTTCATGGGTTGAAAAGTTTGGTTACCTGATAATATCTGAATCGCCAGCTCTTTTTCTGTAAAAACTGGGATTTCTGTGAGAACAAAGTTCACAATTTTGCTTATACACCATAAAAACATGGTATAAATTATTAATAGTAGTAAAGGGTCAGAATATGCAGTAAGTTATAAGACCCAATTATTTAAAAATTGGAGCTTTTATATAAAATGAAAAGGAGTTTGGAGGGAGAATTATTTTAATCATATAACTTTATATACTGTTTGAATTCTTTATATGTGTATATATTTCTTTTAAAAATATACAGTGTTTTTTTTTTCCAGAGAGGATCTGAAATTGCATTGTTTTCTCTCAAAGGACTTTCCACAAGGATATCTCCTTTCTTTATTTTTGTTGTCATTCTCTGTGCTGCTTCCTCCAGGTTGGAAATTAATGTTCACTTTTTTTCTTTTTTTTTTGTGCTGGGGATCGAACTCGGGACCTTGCGCTTGCGAGGCAGGCGCCGGAACCACTGAGCTAAATCCCCAGGCCCAGGTTGGAAATTAGCCACAGCATTTCCATTGTTGAGTGACCAGCTGTCAGAAGAATATAGTTCTTTTTGTCCAGAGCAGATTGCTTATTCTTTCTGACCAGAAGCTCAATATGCCATGCTACTTCACCAGCCTTTCAGGTTTTCCATTATCTCTGGCTGCGAATTTGACAACTTCCCAGGCTTCATTTTGTTGTCAGTCAGAACATATTTACTTAGTGGTGAGCCTGCCACCAGCTTCCACTCCCCAACCTCTTTCTCAGTGATGACATCAGAAGAACCCGAGACAGGAGCTATGATCATGCCTGCTGGACAGTTGCCCTTGTATGGATTTGACTCCATCTGGTGCTTGCTAGGAAGTTTTCTGATTTGCCTAGGGAAACGAACCTGAAACAGATATCCCTAATATTAATCAAGAGCTGGGTACAATTGGAGAGACAATTTCGTCTTCATTCTTGAATTTATTTTGTTGTTTGCTTCTGCAGTAGTTGGGACTGAACACAGGACCTCACATATGCCAAGCTAGCCCTGGATCACTAATCATTAACCCCCTCAAATCTGGAATTTGAAGAGAGTCTTCTCTTTGAGATATTCAGTACCAAAATAAACTTTACGCTTTTTGAGGGGGGGGTGAGATGAGGCCACACCATGTAGTTCAGGCTGGCTTTGAACTCACTATGTAACCCAGACGGGCTTCGAACTCATGGTGATCCTCCCGCCCCAGTCTCCTGAGTTCTGGGATTGCGGTTGTGCACCACCACACCAAATTTTATGTTCATTTCATAATGCATGCTAGGCATTATACCACAGACAAAGGAGACTAAAGTAGAATTCTACACGTCCCTGATATAAGGGAACTCCCAATTTAGCCTAGACCAGAATCACCTTAGAAACTTGTAAAAATACAGATTCTGTGAGTCCCCTGCGGAGGACTTGCCTTGTGAGTTTGGGAATATGCGTGTTTGGTAAACATTGCAGAGAATTCAGATATAGGTGATCTTTCAGTGACATTCTAAGGAGTGCTGCCTAGTAGAAAATGCAGCTAGATAAAGCATGAAGAAGCACTTAGCTGAGCATGATTATGGTGCTCAGGGGCAGCAAAAAGGCACCTCACTGGACGACTGGGTCCCTGTCACAGATTGGCATGGGGATGGCCAGTGTGAGGGGAAGATCAGGCTAGATTATGCAAGACCTTGCACATCAATTTAAGGAAGTTAAAACAATTCCGAGGCCGTGTAATTAAGTTACAGGAAACAGGTCATTGAAGAACCCCCCCCCCGCCCCCAAATGTTTTAAATAAAAGGTGTTTTAGTGAGATTTATGATTTAGGAAATTTGTTCTGACAGCAGTATCTAAGATGAACTGAAACAGAGGAACTTGAAGATTCTAAAACTGAGAAACATCTGCTATTATTTGTCCGTGGGTGAGGCGAAAAGTATTCCAGCCAGGTTGGTTGCAGTGAAAAAATACAAATGGAATGCCTAAGAAGGACTGCCAAAGGACAAGAGGAATGGAGAGGATGAACGTGAAAAGGAAAGATCCAGAGAGGACTCTGAAGTTTGATCCTGAGACTAATGAAAGACTGAAGATGTTACTGACTGACATGAGAAAACTAAGAAAAAACAACATATTTATCAGGAAGATGAAGAGTAGAAATTTTCGATACACTTGATTTAAAAATAAAATTATGTTTATTAGTACATGTTTGCAGCCCATAATGGTTACATTCATCATGGGGCACTGGTACTTACATGTGCATAACACATCTTTTTTTCATCCCATCCCTTTCCATACTCCCCCTGCCCTCCATTTCTTTGTGTCATTTTCTTCCTCCATTTTTTCTCTTTTGCAAAACATCTGTCATCCTCTTTTCTATTATCTTTTGTTTTGCCCTTTAATATATTTGTATGTTGGGTTTCTCATACAAAAGAAATCACTTGATTTAACTGGAACTTAACAAAGAAATAATTCATGTAGAAGTGTCTCTTTATCAATCAGAGAAATTGACTAAGAACTAAGAAAGCAAATGTGGGCCCCATTGTCCTAATAATGGTGACATGACCCTGAACTATTTTCTACATTGAATTTTGTAAGGATAATTTACTCTTGCTACATCATGAGTGATCTTTATGAATATATTTATTTGTTATCATTTTTGTAGAGCAAAAACTGCATAGTTTTGTTAAAGACAAAGGCAGAACTTTGGGACCAGCCATTTGGGCTGGCATTTCATAGATGTTCTTTTTGTAGAGAAAGTAGTACAGATAATTTCTTAATAGATGATTTCCTAATAGAAGCCAAAGAAAAGCCTCTACCAAACAAAGCATGTGCAAGTGTGCTGAATTTTCAAGGACAGGAGCAGTTTATGAGGACACAGGTGGTGATAAAAATGGAGAGATTGAATATGATTGATTTATTATAGCTAATATTGTTCACAGTTTTTGTGGAAATTTACAGCAGGAAATCAGAACCTAACTTTGGTTCACTGGGATGAAGGATTTAGGAGGTTATATTATTTTTTATTTTTCTTTTATTTTTTGGCAGTATTGAGACCCTAATGCCAGGCCAGGTGTATGCTAGCCAAGGGCTCCACCACTGAAGTACCTCCCTTAGAAATTTCACCAAACAATGTGGGCACATACAGTTTTAAGTAACATACAGCTGTGTAAACCAAAGTATTTATTTGTGCTACATCTTACAAGATATATTAAATAAAAATCTTTTAGTCTTCAGAATGTGATATCTACTCTCAGATAGTCAATGTCTCTGAAATGAAGGTGTTTACTAATTGAGTTTACACCTCCAGGAGCTAATAAGCACATATTCTTTAAAGAAACCTATAAAATATAATAGCCAACAAGTTAGCCATTTTTCATATACTAAAGAAATCTAGAAAAAATTTGCCACAATAGCTTGCTTGGGATATTTAGGCCAAGAATAATGAATATCACTTCTGCCACCAAACAGAAGTAATTATTTATAATTTACATTTATTTTTTGAAAACACAAATAAACCCAAAATAATAACTTGTAAGTTTAAGGGCAAAAATTCAAAGCCACATCTTATAAATAATGAGGATTCTACAAATAAATAACACTTTCAGTGAGCATTTACATCAGATAAGAAAGGGCCACGTTAAGGTCAAATTTTCAATTTCAAATAGTCAAAGCCATTGGAATTTGGCATGCCTACTGCTAAACTGTGTGATTTTTTTGGCATACAAGGAGAGTGTCCGAGCTGATACTGGAAAATCTCCAAATGACTGTAATGTTCCTGACTGGAAACTTTGTGATATTTTCTGAGTGGTAAATGAGTAGAATTTCAATAATCTTGGGAGACGTGACTACAATATTTTGAATAATCATTTAATTTTGTACCGGTAGGCATGAGCTTAATTATAGCAAAGTGTTTCTTTAAAGATGATGCAGTGGGAGCTAGTGTTCCATTCACTTTTTGAAGCGTTGGTTGGAGAGGATATTTAAATAGCCATACTATTTGGAATGCATTAGCTCTAAGAAAGTGGATTTACCATATATAAAAATTGATGCACTTTCTTTGTAGTCTATATACATAGTATTCATTGCTTCCCAAACCCCCTCAAATGCAAGTCATCTGCCTCTGTCAAGGTGTATTAGCCACTTCAAGCAGCCCATTTACGTTGCCTGGAAGGGATTTTTCCTGCTACTGTCTCTGCTCAGCTAGTTAATTGTACATGTCTATGCTCCCAGGATGTACAAATTTCTGTTTATCAGACAAAGCTGTGATGCAAGATATGACCAGTAGAGTGTTCTCCACTCTTCTTCAAGAAACTTGGCCAGGGATAGCTTGGAAACCTAGGGAGCATGTAAAGAAAATGGAGATGAGTAAAATTACCCGTTGGCTGCTGCCTTTCATTGTGTGGCTGACAGTGCTGTTTTAGGAGGGCTCATGCACAGGAAAGGACCTGGCAGCCGGCATGCCATATAAAAATGCCTGCTTCAGGCTGAGCCCTCAGGAAGGCAAATGTTGAATTGCATATCAGACCTCTGCCAAAAACATACTTGATGTAAATTCCCTTACTTTGGTGGGTAAGCATCCTTCTCTATCCAACATTCACTGAAATACATTGCTGCTATACTTTTCTGCGTTATTCTAGAATAAGGGTCTGCGTTTAACAGTGTATCACTGTTTTGACTATGGATTTTAAGATCGTCCTGCTCTCTAACGTAGCCACAGTATCTTGCCCTTAATAGGTACTCAGAATGAATGAGTGCAGAATAAAAAGTTATATATTTCAAATCATGAGTAAAACAATGATTCACCTGGAAATGAACATTATATTTAATAGCAAATCAATGTCTCCAAACAAAGAGAATTAGCTTTATCAAATGAAGTTTAGTATTGTTCATAGAAACTAATTGTGCCACTAGGTGCAAGTTCTCTAATATTCACAAATTATTAGCAGCTCTCCACATCCTAAAGATTCTCCTTTTGATAAATTGATTATTAGTATCGCTTCAATAACTCTTAGCAGAAATTCAGGTTTGCTTCTTTTATTCTCAGTGATATGTAAAGGAATCTTCAGCCAGTGCTTTTAAGTTTTGAATATATCAGGGTTTTTTTCTCACACTAAACAAATATTGCTAATCACTCTTCTCATTAACACAAATTCTGAACTCTATCATGTTATTGAGACAGTACATTTAGCTTTTAACACTTGATACATATTGCTCAGATTTCCTACTTAGAAGTCAAATTGTATGATTTCAAATTTTAAGGTAAACACTGGAGAGCTGTATGATACAAAGAAATTAAAAATGTAATTCACCTCAATTTATCATATCTTCCTACTACCACTTGGTAATTTTCACCCATGGCTCACTTATTTTGTTAAGTATTTTTCCACTAGTTTTAGGAAAATGTCCTTCTTCCTTATATATTTAAATTAAGAGGAAAATGTTGAGCAGTATGATGAATGCATTAGAAAGTGTCTTCATTTCATCATCTGAAAAAAAACCACATTCTTGCCTTACACTCTATTATATGTACTTTGAAAATTTTAACATCTCTTTTAACACTCAAATATTTTGTTTACCTATATAAAATATAAAGATAGAATTTCAAGACCCTATATTTGAAGAATTAATGCTCATGGGAGTAGCAATAACTATGAAATTAAACATTGAACATGTAGTATATATGACTTGTGTGCACAATTTCATAAACTGTTCCAATAGGATGCAGCAGCAGTTGTTCAAGTCACTATGCCTTTTTACGTTCCCAACTCTTCATGATGTCCTTATGAGATGTAATAAAAAATATAGTGAAGGCAGTGCCATGAGCCAGCCAACAGAAAGACAGGCGTCTAAAAATATATCGTGTCTTTATCCCCCTTATACACTGGGTCTAGCACCATGCAACCTCTGTCTCTTCCCCAAAATGAAAGTGACCATGAAAGATAAATGTTTTGGATTGGCTCAAGATATCCAGGCAACTACAACATTGTAAAGACACGAAAGGGAACCTCCAGAACTACTTCTGCAAGCAGCATGATGGGATAAGAGTGTATGAAGTAAGCAAAGGTATGGGGAGTGCATGGGAATGTATCTTTTACTGCAATAAGTTTTAAAAATTTGCACATCAACCATAGTTTTTATCATGCTGAGTATATATAATCTTGTCTGTATAAATCAACAATAATCTGTTCATAAACAATTGTACTCATTCGGCATATTTTTCAGTCTTTTATCTGTTCTTAGAAAAATTATTTCAGGCAGCGTAGGCATTTTCATGAAAAACCAATATTGGCATCTTTTTAGATAATTTTCCTGTCTCTAGGGGGGGGGGGTTTATAATGATGAACATGAAGCAAGTCCTCTCATTATGTGTTTTCAATTTCCATTTGACTATATATACCTTTTGAAAATTATTTCAAGAAAATAGTGTCTCCCATCCCCCTCCCCCCAAAACAAATTTTCATCCCAGCAGTGTTTGTAATGGTTAAAAATGGAACCAACATAAAAATACCATCATAGGATCAAGCAAATTATACTATATACATGCTATGGTATGTACTGTAGACATGATAGCTATAATATAATAACTTGTCAGAAGCAGAATGTGAATCTGTATCTATATTGCAATGACACATACATCAATAAAAGGATGTATATACATGGGAACTAGAAATGAGCAAGAAACAAACAGATGATGTGTTAAATTTTTGTAAAGGGATTTAAAAAATTTTTTTTTTATCTTTTGGGTACCAGGGATCGAACTTGGGACCTTGCGCTTGTGAGGCAGGCTCCGGAACCACTGAGCTAAATCCCCAGCCCAAGAGATTTTTTTATTTTAGAAATTTTCTGCTATTACTATGTTGCAAGTATTTTATTTGTTAATATATTTTGAAGATTCTGTGTAACCATATTTTCCCTAACCAACTGTTGATCATAATGGGCTGTAATTAATGTACTGTTCTATCCGATTTAGCCTTTGGTGTTGAACTCAGGCAGTATTCATGGGCTGTTAAGTTTTATGACTCTATAATGACAGAACAGCTTCTGAAAGCCTAACTGACCTCCAAATAGCTAAAAGATTTGTTTAGATTATCTGGTATTGAAGAATAAATAAGACAACCCAGTCATTCCAAAAGGGAATTTATTTGGGCAAATAAACCATGTGAAAGTGAATCATCTACATGATATTCATTCATTCTATGTCACATAGATGGAATGGGAGCTAAATGTCTTACAATAGCTTGACAAAATAAGTACATGATTAATTGGACTATTTTGTTTTAGTCACAAAATTCTAATTGGATTCAGCTTATTCAAGTTTAGTTCTATTAAACTTAATGCTTTCAGGCTTATATCCCCTGACATTTGTGTTATTATAAATCTACCTCATATACAAATATTATAAATTGTTCGAACACTTCAGGTCTATGCTCAAGGACAAAGAACATTATGAATTAGTTTATTAGCATGTTTTAACAGCATAGAAAATAACATTATGTGTGGTAGGCAGAATAATATCCACAGAAAGGTGACTATATCCTAATCACCCAAACCTGTGAATATTTTATCTTACTTGGCACAAGAGACATGCAGACATCAAATAAAAGATCTTGTGATCAAAAAACTCTGCTGTGTTATTTGAGTGGACTGAATGTACAAAAAATATTCTTATAAAGGAGGGGAGAGGAATCTTTGGGATCTGAGAATAGAAACATAAACCAGAAGAGAGAGAGAGATTTTAAGCTACTAAACTAATGGCTTAGAAAATAGGACTGAGGCTTGGAGACACAGAATAAGTGTGGCTTGCGAAAACAGATAAACCAGAAAAGTGGGTTCTCTCTAAAGCTGCTAGAAGGAACCCAGCCCTGCCCACAATTTAAGCGCAGTGAGACCCATTTTAGATTTCTGTTTCCAGAACTGTAAGATAATAAATTTGTCTGTTTTAAGGTACTAAACTGATATTTATTATGGAAGAAATAGGAATCAAATAGAATGTGTTTGATAATGTGTTCCTGAAAAGCTCATACAATGAAAGCTTTGATGCTCAAACGATACTTAATAAGAATGCTGAAGGAAGTTCACTCTCTCAAGACAAGTTCCAAATGATCAAGATTTGAAGCAGAGACTCTAACCATTGTAAGGAAGACACCTAATGCTGACATATTTTATATATTACCATTGTTCATGACCACAATTTCCCATCTGTAACACAGATAATGTTAAAATATGTCAGGGAAAGCAACAAATGCTGCCTAGACAGAAGACGTGAGTAGAAGATTCTGGATGCTTTTAAGTCCTAGAGTGTAAGGTGAATGCTTCAGAATTTGAGATGTCAAAGGATATTGGCAGTGGTAGTGTCTATTCTTGTTTGGTGTTGTTTTGTGTGTGCATGCATTTCTTGTATTTCTCCTTCATAAGAAAATATTCTTCCTGATGCATAGAAATACTTGCCTGTATTTGCTTCTAAATCTTGAAGTTAATCTATGGCAGCAAAATCACTAACAGCCAACAAATCAGAATGAAACATGTTCTGATAGGAATAAGTGCCAATTAGGAAGTCACTAGTTTATCAAAGAAAAGGCCCAGATCCCTGCTGGGAGCAGAAGTGTAGATTAGGAAACATAGTGCCTCTTTCTTACAGTTGGAATAAACTTCTTCTTCAAGGTAGCCTGCAGACATTTTCAACCCCTGACTTCTCCCATTACTCTCTAAGGAAATGAAATAAAAAATTTTTCCATAGCTCTAAAATTCTTCCCCACACTGCAGCAAAGGCCAAAGTTTACTGCCTAAGTAATTTCATGAAAATAATCTTTGCTTATTGTAGAGGAAGCAGCCTCCAATTTGTGCTTTTGCTGCACTATGAAAGAAAACCCAGTGATAAGTCTGAGAACATTCAGCAAATACTTTTTATAGATTCTATTTTATACAAAAAATACCCAGTATGTGGACTCAAAATAGGAATTAGTAAAAGTGGGAAATAAACTAAACACAGTTGAAAAACAATAAAATATTTAGTTATTTCAGCAAATCTGTTTTCCCTATTGCATTTCATTTACTAATTGGATCATTAAACACATTTGTGAAACTTATACTGCGGTAAAATTGATCATTTTCATGACACTTGTTTTCCAGGAAGGCAAAGAAAACAGAATATTTAATTATTATTCAGAAGTTCCCTTTATTTGGCAAAAGCTTAATAATGCCCTGTGTGTAGTGACTAAGCCAATCACAGGTCAATGAGGAATTCTGGACACAGACCATTTGATAAATGTGTGCTATGAGCCAAGCCTGTGACTGGGGATCCAAACAAGGAGGTATAGATTGCTATGTCAGTGAGAAAGTTAGAGACCACCACAGAGACAAAGGGCAGGTGAACTCTCATGCCTTAATCCAGGACCCATTAAAAGGATGGCGTATACTCTTTCTTACCCCCTCATTCTCTCAGTCTTAGCCCCCAAACCAGGTGCATCATTAAACCTAGGATGTTTCCACCATAGCATCTCCAAGAAGAAATTACAGATACCCAGTGGATAACTGAAGTAGGATAAAGCTTGACATATCTACCTTCATTTTATATCTGTTTTCTTATGACCTTATAACTTTGGGTCAGATCCCAGCTCAGCTCTGCACATAAGGGAGTTAGTCATTTATGGAATATACATCAAAAATTGGCAATACAAAGATTATTAGCCCTAAATTTAGCTAACCTAGCTCATCCTCCTTCAAGACTGAGGACACCAAAGTAAGAGATTTACAGAAATATTCAACTAGCAGTTTCTGCCCTCTGGGATTGATTCCTTGAAGACTCTAGCCATTGCTTAAACTCGAGGTAACTTTGGATTCCAGTGCAGCCTCTACAAAATGGAGACTTTCCCTGAAGCAGAAGTAATCATCTCATGGGTATTGAATTTCCCCTTAAACCATAACAATTTCTTGGGAGCTATGAAAACAGGATGAAATAATGATCATGGAGACTCAAGATCACCTCAGCAGCCTTTTAAAAGCTTGTGCATTTTCCTTTGCTAATAGGCCAGTATGATCTTTATCAGAGCTTTGTTCCCTTTAGCTTCTTAAGCTGAGGTATCTCTCCATTTTGTCTTACCTTCTAATTAAAGATACTCCCTCTAAATGTGTGCTGTTGCCTCAGTTTTAATTTCCATTATCACTAAAGCAAGGCCCCATGCTATCCAGTGACAACAGTATGAAGAGTAGAATCTGTCTACTTTCTCTTACAAATTCAGCCTCTATAACAAATCCAGTTGTCCATTTCTTTCCACAAATGAAGATTTATTGACCTAAAGTTGGCTGCTGATTGAATATATCTCAGATTAACTGCGATTACAATCTTCCTTATTTTACTTTAACTTCTCTTAGTATAATTTACATCAATTTTGCTGAAGTATAATTTATATATATGCAATGTACTCATTTAAGGGTGCAGTTTGATAAGTTTTGATAAATATGTACAATCATGTACGTATCACCACAGTAAAGATAGGTACCATGCCCAATAATATCCGGGTTTTTTGCAGTTAATCGCTACTCACATTATTCAAGATCTCTATTCTCACTATTCAAGATGAACTCACACTATTTTTATTAGTGTAGATTACAATTAACTTTTCCAGAATATCATTTAAAGGAAATCAGGCAATATGGTATATTTATGTTTGGTTTCTTTTGCTTACCATAATGCCTTTAAGGTTTATCCACATGGTTGTGTGAGATGATATTTCATTTCCTTCTCATTGCTGAATAGTATTCTATTGTCTGGATGGATCATAGTTTGTTTATGCATTTGTTAGTCAAAAGATATTTGGGGTGGTTCCACATTTTAAGTGTTATAAATAATGCTACTGTGAATGTTAACGTATAGATGCTTTGTGGACATGTTTTTATTTCTCTTGGGCATATGTCTATAAGTGAACCTACTGGGTCATATGGTAATTGTTTGCTTAACTAGGTAAGAAATTTTTTAGTTGCTTTGCAAAAAAAGATGTATCATTTTGTAATCATACTAGCAAGCAACATATGAGAATTCTAGCTGTTCCACATTCTCACAATATTTGCTATCATAATTCTTGTTTATTTGAGTCACTGATGTGAATGCAGTGGTGATTTCTACAGATTTAATTGGCATGACTGATGTTGTTAAGCATTGTTTCATATTCTTCTTGTCCACTTGTATATATACTTAGTGAAGAATAAACAAAGATTGGAAATTGGGAAGGTTGAGGTAGATGGAATTTGGGAGTGCGTAATACTTGAAAAGAAGAAACTATGGACATAAGAATCTCCAGAAATCCTCAAAGAATCTCCCTTGAGTCTATTGCTGTGCAACAAGTCTTGCATATATAGGATAAAATTCCATGAGGTCAGACAAAGAATAATTGGGGAGCTGAAAGATAGAGTTCCTAAGTGAACACATGTCTAGGAATCTTGATTCAGAAAAGCTACAGGGAAAGAAACATCATTGTACCCTCAGGACACTGAGTGTAGAATCCCAGAGAGGGAAAGTCTCAGTCCTAGTACTATCGCAGTCATGGAGTAAAGGTTAAAAACTAGCATTGAATAAAATCAAGATGCTCTACAAATAAGTTAGATGCTTGCCCGCACAAACATGCCTGTCAAAGTTCTAAAATTAATACAAAAATCCCTAGCACTCAAAAACAAATGGTAAAGTGAACATTTTGCAATCAAAACTTAATGGACTGATAGAGAAGCATTAAAGTATAACTTCATAACCATGAAAATGTTAATAAACAAAAACAGATTTTGCAGTATCTCAGTGGTGTTCTGTAAATCAGGACTTCTAAGAAGGAGGGAGAGTGGAGAAAATTGTAAGAGGTTAGTAAATTGAGTAGCCACTTTCAAGTATCAATTAGTGGTCCAGATTAGTAGGAAAATTAGAAGATGCTTTTATTTTTGTAGATGTATTTAGCCTTTATTTCATTTGTCATCCTTTCTTATTGCTATCTAAATAGAAATGCATGGAATTTTTCCATGTTAAACACTTTATAGTACTGTAGTGACTAGGAAGAAATGCAAATCTAGGAAGCTTGTTTTAAATAATTATTTTTGTTATTATCTGACAGTGATTCAAGTTTCAATTTTATTGTTCTCATTGGAATGATTTTAACTAGATTATGATTGCATTTTGCGCTTTTATTATGGTAGTAAACTTAAATAAATTTTCTTGATGAAGAGGTTAATGTGAGAGATAAAATGACAAATACTTTCCAAATATATTTTAGTGTCATATTTATTAGAAAATAAGAAAAGACAGAAAGTTTATTCCACTCCTAACATGCAGTAGACATTCAATGAATATGTGGTGAATTGATTTTAATTTAGTGGATTTAATTATGACTCTAATGTTAAGTAGAAAATAAATGCAGTGTGGTCACTTCTTGGTTAAAAATGTGAACTTTACAGTGAAGCCCATGGCTTGTTTATAATGCCATAGTACTTTGACATTTTGCAACATACACAAATATATGTTTGTACAACTATGTATGTATATTTAACATAATTTTGAAAATGAAGCACTTTTTTGAAAAGTAATTTCAAGGTCACCGGATAATAAAAGGGAAAAAGATATAGAATTAAAATGAAAGGGCCAATATTGCATACATTATGTCCCTTAGGCTTCTAAATTAAAACACAATTTGCATTTCTATTTTTGTTTCATATTGTTTTAGGTCTTGTTAACATTTATCTGATTTTCTTCTTCATTTGTTATTATAGGAAACTGACATCTGCATGTCAATTCTTGGAGAATTCACAGTTATTACACGTAAATTCTAAAGGAAATGTATTTGTTCCCAATGTGGTAATGGTTAGTGAAACTCCATAGCTCATTAGAGGGTTCAAAAGTTAATCAAGCTCATTTCTCAATTATTACACAGAAAACATAGGCATCATTCAAAGGACTTTCAAAGTTACCATTGAAACTTGCAGAAAGAAATGCTTTGCACTATTCTTATTCCCATTTTATTGAACCTTATACCTATAAATTCCATGCAAGTGAAATGCCCTGTTTCCTGGTTTGTCATGCATTTATTTTCCAACTGCTAAGATGATTGATTTATGAATGATTTTTAAGAAGCAAACTTTATTGCCTTGCCAGTAAAATATATCTTCTGAAAATACAAATGTATTATTGCAGAATCTGATATGGTATTATGGGTAGAAGTACAATCTGCTCTTCTTCAGTTGTGATATTTCCCTTAATGTGTATTTAGTATCAATCAAGTTTCAGATTATCACTTAAAATTTTTTATATAAACAGACCTTTGTCCTTAAGTTCTTTAAATGCTATGTGTATATGTTTGTGTTAGAATGCAAATGTGTGTGTGTTTGAGAGAGAGAGAGAGACAGGCAGACAGGCAGACAGGGAGACAGAGAGAAACAGAGAGAGAGGAGAGAGCCTGAAAGGGATCACTGAACAGATAAGTTTCAGATTTTTATATGTTTGGCTTTCATTCATTGAGATATCATTTATCTAAGAAGTTGAAAAACCCAAGTTAGTTTGTCTGTTCACTCATACATTTGCTCAATGTTTCATTTACTTATTAAACATTTATTGCATTCATTAAACATTTCTGCAGCATCCTTTCTGTGCCAGGAACACATAAATTCAGTGCAGATCCAAAGATGATGAGACAAGCTCTTCTCTTTAAGAAAGTCCCATTGTAGTAAGGGGGTCAGAAAACTCTAGAAGATGATTGCAGAGTGTCATAGAATAAGAGAAAAACATTTCCTAATTCATTTTTGCAGCCAGGCAGTTGGGTACTAAATTCTGCCATTTTTGGATCTGAGCCTTCTTGGACTCTCACTTCCTGCAAATCTAAAATGGGAAGAATGTTTTAACCTTAAGGTACTGTGGTGAAAATGTAGAAATAATTGGTGAAAGTACTTTAGCAATTTTAAACACCTCAGGCATGTGGAGAATAATGGCCATTATGATGGCTACATTGATGTGAGCAGAAAGGCTGCAGGAAAAGTTCTAACTGTAACAATCACTCCCCAAACTTGACTTGAAACCCAATAAACAGGGTAAAAGGTAGAATGTTCGGATGGCTTAAGGTACCAAAACTGTTCTTTCCAGATCCATTTATAGCCAGAATTATTCCTTAGGTAGGGTATTCCAACCCTGCATATTCTTTTACTTGATCCATTAAATCACTAAAATCCTTCTATTTGTACAGAGCACTTAATCCATATCCCATTATGCTGTAATTTACAAGGTTGACTTTCTGCCTAAGTTTTCATACTGTACCTTCCAATTTGATTGTCAGCTTTTGTCCAGTTTTTATTTTGCCATATTTAATCACTCAATAAACAACATGTACTAATTTTGTTTTTTAATATGTGCCCCTCTGTATCCCAAGCTACATTGTCATTCCTAAATATATATTCTTTAGTTCCCTCCAAAACATATACTCCCCATACATGCATTTATTTATTCATCTATTAGCATTTAGTGAGCATTCATGGCAAGCTCCAGCACGAAACTAAATTCATATAATACTATCACTTTTAACCTCTGTAACACCCATTGAAGTCAGGCAGTATTATTGCCATTTCACTGAGGCAGCTAGAGAATGAATCACTTTCCCCACAGTGCCAAGCATTTCAGCACTTGTTTCTTAGCTTGTCCAATTCATTAAGACCAGCTTCTGCTTTGAAACTCTCCTGCAGCCATATTCTGCACTGCCCTGCCATTATACCTTTTCTTATACTCCATTATCCAAATAGAATGAAACTTTATCATGCTCAGTACATTCTACTCCCCAGGAAGTGTATTTTTAACATGAAGCCTACAATACTTCATTTCAGCTAGACATATGTTCAGATATTTTCTTCTTATTACTATAGTAGGGAGACCTGCTTTATCCAACACTGTTCAGTTAGTATTTTGGAAAGGAAAAAACAAGTTTTTAACACAAAAGTAACATTTTTTCTCATTAAATATATCAGTATGTGAGTTGTCTACACATACATTATTCTCTTTCCATAAAATTGAATACCCATTTTATAGCTGTTTTTCAGGGATATAAAAATAATATTATAGAGCCTAAAATTTGGGATGAATATTTCAAGTCAGGCATTGACCTTCATCATTTTGATGAATGTGATCCATACCCCCTAAAACTTCAAATTCTGTAGATGAGCAAACAGTTACATTTTCTCCATTATTACTTCAGCTTTGATTTCCTGTTCAAAGGGATAGAGAAATGAAAAAAGGGAAAAGAAAGCAACAGGTCCTATTATAATCCCCTCATAATTTATTTATGTGGCTGATACTGCGAGAAAGGTTAAATGAAAATTAAGATTCTTCATTCTCTAAAAATAATATTAATAAAGAATGTTTCAGTGTCATGAGATAAAAAAGATAAAATTAATATCAACTTGTTGTCGGCATATATTTGTCAGTGAAAATGAAATATTGCTTGGAGACTTGAAATTCTCAACATTGCGGTATTCATAGCTCTTATCATTAAGCTCTGAAACACAGCATGCATGATTCATGATAGATTTCTGTCTAGTTTCCCCCAAAACCATGAAAAGAAACCAAATCATGGCCAGATTCCTCAAATAGGTCTACTGTGTTCCATTTAATCCTTCACATGTTTTCAGTGATTCCTAAAGCAGTCTTTCAAATTCCAAAGCAGGCTTAATGAATTATTTGAACATTGGCACAAACTAATACTAATAATGCTGAGTTAATATGTGTTTCATTAGTAGATGACTGCATTTCATTTACTAAAAACGACCAGTGCCATTCAGAACATGAGAAGAAATGATTGTGGCGTCCCCAAAAATGAGAAGAGGAGAGTGCCAAATACTTAGGATCACTTAGAAAATTTTCTTTTCACATATCTCTGATCTTCTACATTACCTTGATAGAACTTTCTATAGAGTCTTGGCATCATCAGGGATTATTTCAGTAAGACGTGCTGGAGAGGTTCCTAAAATCTGAGTTGGACACATTGGAATCTGAATTTTGGCTCTCTCACTTCTACCTTGTTGCTTCAGTTTCTTCGCCTGTAGGATGGAGATGGCCTCATGTGCCTCACATCACAATGAAAAGAAAATGATATCATGCATATGACAGAATCTAGCCAGTACCAGGATATTTATTTCAGAGAGAAGGCAAACTTTTTTTTTTCTTTTTTTTTTTTTTTGGTACTGGGGATCGAACTCAGGTCCTTGCGCTTGCGCAGCAGGTGGTGAAACCACTGAGCTAAATCCCCGGCCCCGGCAAACATTATTTTTAATCAACCATAATAGATTAATTAAATTGGCAGCGTTGCTTCTTTTTTTTTTTTCTTTTCTTTTTAACATTACAGAAATTTATTTTGCTTCCAATCAGAGTTGGAAAGAACCTCAAAAGTTACATGGCTTAACCCTTACTTGAAATATATGTCACAACTGCAATCTCCCCAATTAATAGCAGATTATAACCAGCACAGATACCCATAGTCTTGAGGAGGCCATTGCCTCCTTAGGTGTTGATTCCATTTGTATAGTAGCTCCTGTCAGAGGTGATTCCTACATAATCTATTCATTCAATAAATATTTATTCAACACCCACTCTACACCAGCAAAGCGGATACAAGGGTAAGGTAGACAACACTTCCATTTTAAAGCTTACTTCCTTCTGCCCCCTGCCTTGCAAGCGCAAGGACCGGAGTTTGATCCCCGGTATCAAAAAAAAAAAAGCTTACTTCCTTCTGAAGATGACAGATATAAAACAGACATTTACATGAGTGAAGTGAGTGTTAGGGGCCATAGCATGGCCCTCAAGAGGGTAGAAAGGCAAGAATAGGCCTTGTGTAGTGGAGAAGTAAGTTCCCCCAGTGAAGAATGAGGAAGTAGGAGATCGGTTTCAAGGAACTGGAACATGAACAAAGGCAAGGAGTGAGAAGTTGATAATTTGTGTGGGAAATGTGAGAAAAAGAGGGCTTGTACTGGAAAATGAGTATGAGGCACTTGATAAAGAAAAATATTGGCAGGAATCTGCTCATGAAAGGGGAATGCTGGCTTCACAAAATACTTAGACTTTATTTTGAGAGCATGGAGGCATCATCTGAGTGCTTTAAGCAGAGAAATAAAAGTGGTTAAGTTTGTGAAGCAAGTAAAAATGTGTTCCACAACCATCCTTTCTAGAACTGGTGAACAAATTTAGTTTCAAATGAAATCAAATTAAATCTGGATTTGATCTCCTTTGACCTCTTGTTATGATGGTAAAAATTAATATTGTCCATGCTTTAGGGATTCTGGGTCTTTTCTCCAACTTGGCTATATTCCTTGTTTGTTTAAAAAAAACAGTGAATACAGATTGATATTTCGACCTTGTTTTTTATTGTGGTTCTAATATAAAATATATTTCACTGGCTATTACTAAAGTATGTTTTGCAGAAAACCAAAGATCCACAATAGTTCAAAATGTATTTGACAACATAACTCTAAAATCCTTAAAAAGAAGTAAATTTATCTGTATGTGACTGCATCCTTGGCACACTATATCTCATCAGTGAATTAATCCAGTGATAAATTTCTAGTTGAATGTGCTGTTGTTACAGAAATCTCAGAAAGACATACACAGAGACACAGAATTCAGATAAAATAATAAAATTTCTTCTCAAGAGCAGGCGGGAATGCCAGAAACCCGTCTGGTCAGTATCCACACCCCTTTGTTCAGCATTTCCCTTTTTATATCCTTTTTAGCCATTATCTCATCCCT
Organism: Heterocephalus glaber; assembly: GCF_053883595.1. Lineage (NCBI taxonomy): Eukaryota > Metazoa > Chordata > Mammalia > Rodentia > Bathyergidae > Heterocephalus > Heterocephalus glaber. The sequence continues at coordinate 2,599,322 of NW_028258461.1, forward strand.
AGTGGTCTTTGATATGTAAATACAATTCCAGTTCCTATTTACAAGTCACAGACACAAGATAGGCCATATACACTGTAAATTCACCCTGGCATGGTAACTTTATTAGGTTAATGAAGTTACAGGTTAGAGTCAGATAATCCTCACCTTAAACAAGGAGTTACGAGAAAAGCAAATCTTAAAAGAACACATTACTTATTTTGCTTCTACAACTACCTTAATATTCAATCTATTAAGTTATCTAAAACTTTTCCATATCATTCCTCCCTCTGATTACTTAGGGATAATTCTTCTATCCATTACAAGTTCTATCCAGTTTATCTACATTTCTTAACACTAGCATTTGGTAGTCTTGAGCTGCAGCACTGCACTACTGTATAAATTTTGAAATCCATTGGATGACACCAGGACCAAACATTAATATTAATATTATAACAAGAAGAGGACTCAGAAGAGGTCCTATCCAAGTTTTTTTCATCCTGCCCAAGTAAAATTAATCCCCTAGGACAGCTCTCCTATACCAAATTTCTCATCAAGAGCCTTGATCTGATCTTTTAGTTTGCCTAGTGATTCTTGTACTACACCAGATTTATTAGCATATTAACAACTTTTGTGAGACCAAAGCGACTCCATTTTGCTAAAATCCACCATTCCCCTAGCCTCTCAAATTAATGGTTAAAATGTGTTTGCTCTAGAACAAAAGATACAGTCTGTAACAAACCAAAGTTCCTAAGTTAATTACTCAGCCATCTGTTTACCCAGGAAATGAACATCCTGGGCCCACTATCTGTAGGAACAGTCTGTTAATGTGCTGACTGTCAGTGCTGGGTGGTCGTGACCATTAGTCACCGTGTCTGCTGACCATCAATACGTGACAGTTGCCCACTAACCTTTGTCCTTCTTTTCTTTTGTAAAACCTATACGTAATCACCCCTTACCCCTGATGAGTTCAGCCAATCAAAAATGTACACTTCATGCTCGCTAAATGTTAACCAATCATGTAATTGCTAAGTGGAAAATCTCCAAACCTTGCTGTAACCTCTATAAAAACCCCGCTAATTTGGAACTCGGGGCTCTCAATCTCGATCCGCTGTGTCGGTGACAATTGAGAGTCCCTGCTTAAGCTTGAATAAATGACCCTCATGTGCTTACATCGGAAACGGCCTCCTGGTGGTCTTTGGGACCTTACAATCTGGGCACAACACTCTCTTCACCAAGAAATAAGCAAGTCCCTCCTTTCTGAGCAAATCGAGAGCATGCCTATTCTGTAATGACATTGGCCAGTCAATCTAGTTGGGTTTCTGAAGCCTGAAGTGTGTCTTGAATTTCCTCAAGATCTTTTTAAATTTCTTGTCCTAATGAAATATATTACTCCTTGTAGCCAAATGAGATCCCATGGGGCTGGCATATACATAGATATAGGATTACATTGACCTTGTTTACAATTGTTATAATTACCAGTGGCTCATCCAACAAGGGAGCCATTGATCCAAATTTATGTTTTCTCTTTGCAGTATAATTTTTCATTAGAATACCCCCCCACACAGTCAGAAGTTTACCCCGGGTCCTCCATAATGCTTTTATCAAAGAATATTGTAAACAGATAGTCTTCTGGTTCCCATTTTACCATTTTAAAAGTCACATATTGTTCATCAACCTTTTCATTACTAGGCCTAAACACCCACAGTTCGAAAACAAAGAAACTTGAGGCAGCTGTGATCTGGCACAGCACAATAATCCATGTCGTCCTTGTTGGTGCTTCCATTCTTCAGCCGTGCGTTGACTCACCAGCCTCCGGAGTGGTGAGAGCAGGGCTTTGAGTGTGTTGTCTTTCTTGGCTTTCAGCATCAGCTTTATTGTTACCTTGTGCAACGAAGTCTTTGCCTTTCTGATGTCCTGAACAATATATTACTGTGACTTTGCTAGGTTCCTACACTGCCTCTAGCAACTGTATAATTTCCTGTTTATTTTTAATTAGCTTCCCTTCCGCCATGAGAAGACTTTGGTCTCGGTAAATCATGCCAATGATGTATAATGTAGCAAATGCATAGCAAAAGTCCATATATATATATATATATATATATATATATATATATATATATACCTTTTTTACCCTTTGCCCATCAGAGTGCCCATATGAGTGCCCAGAGCTTAGCACATTGCACCGATGGCTCTGGCTAAGACCACTTCATCCTTCATGGTTACCGCATATCCAGCATGACGAACCCCATCTTCCACAAAGCTGCTCCCATCCATGATCAGAACGAGGTCAGCATCGGACAAGGGTGTCATTTGCAAGTCAGGGCGGCTGGAAAAGAGCTCATGAGTGACACTCAAGCAGTCATGATCGGGAAGGCCTGTCTCCGTGGGCAAGAAGGTAGCAGGATTTAAAATTTTTATAGAAATAAACCACAAGTGGGGATTCTCACAGAGAAGGGCTTGATACTGATTAACCCAATTATTTGAGAGCCAATGATGCTCCCTTGTGTTTAGCAGTTCTAGGACAGGGTGTGGAACCTGCACAGTCAGTTCCTGACCTAAAGTCAGCTTGTCTTTTTTTTTTTTTTTTTTTTTGAATCAACAGAACTGAAGTTGCTAAGGCCCCAAAACAATGAGGCCATCCTTTTGTTACTGAAACTAAATTTTTAGACAAATATGCCATGGGTTGATTCCATGGGCCTGCTTCTTGGGTCAACATTCCAAGGGCCATATGGATTTTTTTTCAGTCACATATAGAGTGAAAGGCTGCTTTACATCTGGTATGCCTAGGGCTGGGGCAGCTGCCTAAGTCAATTTTAATTTTTTTTAAAAGCTTCCTCCTGTTCTACAGACCAATGCAGATGATTCTCCTCTTGTCCCTTTAGGGCTTCATAAAGGAGTTTAGAGATTTCTGTAAAACCCAGAATCCAAATTCTACAGAAGCCTGCTGCCCCAAGAAACCTTCTCAGCTGTTTCTTTGTTTGGGGTTCAGGGATGGCACTAATAACCTTTCATTTCCTAGGCAACACATGCCCTGTTATTTGAAATCCTAAATATTTAACATGCTGTACACAAATCTGGGCTTTCTCCCATGATACCTTATATCCAGTTTTCTTTTAAGTGCAGCAACAACTTTTTGGTTCCTTCTCAGCACCGTTCTTGGGTTGAGGTGCATAACAGTAAGTCAGCCACATACTGCAGTAGGACACAGCTATATTGTTCCGGGGGGAAGGCAAGCAAGTCCTTGGCTAGGGCTTCCCCAGAAAGCATGGGTGAGTTTTAAGTCCCTGTGGCAATCTAGTCCAAGGAAACTGAGTCTTTTTCCCATCACTGGGGTCTTCCCATTCAAATGCAAAGATGGGTTGACTGAGGGAAGTGATGAGAAGGCAAAAGAAGGCATCTTTTAAATCCAAACAAGTAAACCATGCTGTCTCTGGGGGTATCAGACCCAACACAGCATAGGGGTTAGGGACCACTGGGTGCAGCGTTACTGTTCTGTCATTTACAGCCTATAGGTCCTGCACTGGCCTATAGTCCCCATCGGGTTTCCGAACAGGCAGCAAAGGGGTGTTCCAAGGTGACGTGCATTCTCTAATAAGTCCAAATTCCTTTAATCTCATGATATGGGGTTTAATTCTAATTCGGGCTTGCCTGGACATTGGGTATTGTTTTACACCAATGGGGCCCAATTGTCTTTTAATTTTATAACTGTGGGTGGATGATTCTTAGCTAAGCCTGGGGGTGATTCCTCTGCCAATACTCTAGGAAATATAGTTCTTTATTGTTGCAGAGCCTGGAAAACATCATCCACATTGTAACACTGCCATTCACCCTCTCTTTTAGTTGTTACCATCATGATGAGATCTCTTCCTGGGTCTAAATGCAGAGATGCATTTCCTCATTGGGTGAAAGTTATTGTAGCTCCCAATTTAGATAATAAATCTCTTCCTAGTAAGGGGCTAGGACATTCTGGCATATACAAGAATTCATGTTTCACTTTATGTCCTCCAATTTCACATGTCCTTTAATAGCAAAACTGGCACTTTTCTGAAATTCCAGTGGCACTAATCACTTGGATGCGCTCTCTGCTCAGAGGGGCAACTGGAGCTGTCACCACTGAATGCTCTGCGCCACTCTCCACCCTTAAGGACACACTTTGACCCCCTATCTATATATCCACCGTGGCCTCATGGGGGCCTAGCTGCATTGAGCCCGGTCTGTGTCCGTCACTGTCCTCCATCACAGGCAACAATGGGCCAGTATCCTTCCTTTCCTCCAAGTCCTGCTTTTTCTTTTCCTTGAGCCTTGTCTTTCTTTTTCCTTCTCTTTCTTGGCCCCCATAGCTACAACTATCTTCCTTCCTGGCTCTCTTTCTCTTTCACTGTCTCTCTATTCACATACACTTTCCCAGCTAATTGCAGCAATTACGTTATATTCATGCCTTCCCAAGTCTCCTGCCTTTGGGTTTCCCTTCCAATGTCTGGTGCTGACTGGGTCACAAAGTTGTATTGATTAACTAACTGATGGTTATCAGGAACAGTAGGATCAAAAGGTGTATACATTCTGTAAACTTTACAGAGCTACTCATAAAATCTCTCAGAGCTCTCAATGGGCTCCTGCTGTGTTTCTAGCACTTCACTCATATTTGTAGACCTTTTATACTTGCAGCCCACATTCCTGCTAAAAGGGCTGTCTGATAACTTCTCAAGTTTTCCTGTCCTGCTTAGGTGTTGGGATCCCAATCGGGCCACACATTTACTGGGAATTGCTGTTCATGCCAAGTGTCTGGATTCTGCATATCACTGGCATTCTAGTGGCATTAGTTTTTTTTTTTAATCTCTCCTAAAACTCTGCATTTTTAGAGGTTAACAAAGTTTTACAAAGTTCTTTACTGTCCTCCCAATTAGGACAATGGGTAGCAAAAATGGAATCAAATAATTGAAGCATTTTGGAGGGGTCTTGTCAAAGAATAAATGACTTTCCTTTTCTCTGGACCCAGCCTCCTTTATCTTTTTAAAGTCAAATCTCAAATACCGCACCTTGGTCTGACATATTTGTGCCTTTTTCCAATAGTCTTTTTTTCTAACTCACTATAAAGGAGGTCATATTGTAACCTGTTGGCTCTTAAACCCTTTGAAGATGACCAATGTACACATATTATAGTAACATATTTAGAATTTAACCCTTTGATGACAACTAATATAAACATATTTAAACTTTTTATGACAAACTTGAAACCAACAAACATACATGTTTTTGATAAATCACTTTTGCACATCTTTTGACATACCTGGGCCTTATGGTCTTGTATATTTTTTTATCTTTTTAACAAGACAAACATACAAAATTTTTTATATCAAAATTGTATCTCTTTTACTTATAGCTTTTAATTATATATTTTTTATCTCAGTACGGACCTTTTATCACAAACTTGTCTTTAGCTGTTAAAATTTTAAAGTGTCCCCTTTTTCGTTCTCAGATTGTTACACTTTAAATTTGGTTGGCTGCCAATAGAATGGTAGTAACCTTGAGGTTTTTTTTTTTTAATCAACAAAGTACAGAAAAGAGCAAGTTAACCTTATAATTACAATTGAAGAATTTGCAGTGTACCATACTTTAAACACACCAATTAAACATCAACTCAAACTGAAACACAGGTACATTTGTTGATTAATAAAATTTGTAACTTTTCAAACTGAAACATATTTCTCAATTAACTAAAATTTCTAACTTTTCAAACTGAAACACAGATACATTTATCAATTAGCTAAAATTTGTAACCCTTGTAAAATTTCTTATTTTCTCTGGCTTTATGTCCTTCAGAGCTTTTTTAAGCTGTTTTTAATCCATTACTTATTTTTTCTTACTAATTTTTAAAATTTGAGTGTAAGCCCCATTCGATCCTCTCTGAGTCTGACCACAGCACGGTGCTCTGAAGCCAAGCAGTTTTCATGCTTTTGTCCCCACCTCCTCCAAACCTGTGAATTTAGCAACTCAAAAAGAGGGGGAAAGTCTAAATTCTCTGGGTCCGGATCTGAAAGGACCGGTTACTTTTCAGCATCATCCCCTTTCTGACAGAGGATCAGGATGTTGCTTTTCGCTTCCTGGGTACACATATGAAGCCAAGGAGGCATTCTGTGGCACAATTTCAGCCATAAATCAATATAGGGAAATTGATCTGGATGTTCCCGTCCAGGGGTGGTGACTGTTAGCCAGACGGACCAGACGAGACCTTCACTAGGGATCTCTCAGTTGGCCAAGCTAGGCAAAGCTTGGGCCATTCTAACTCACAAAAGGCTCTAAGTTCTGGGGTTTCATCTTAATACCATAATTTCCAGTAAAACCTTTCTTAAAATTCTTAAGCATGCATTCCAAAACAGTAGGACGAGATATTTCTGTCCCCACAATCGGCCGATCAGAGTGTTGGTGTGTATGGGTACCCTTGTACGGAGACACAAGACAAAGGTGGAGGATCACTCGCTCGCCTGCCTGGCTGTGGGCTTCTCGGCCATTTTAAGGTCCCTTCAGGCTAAGGTGGGCTGTCACCTAAACTCACCATTGTGCCTTTGTTAAATGCGACCACACACAAATTCTGCAATCTAGGGAGGACTCTGAGCACAAGCGCTTCCTCCCTCTGTCTTGTTCCACAGCTGATTTCACACACTCTCCTATCCAGAACTCTTTCACGCACACATTTATTCAGAAGTTATCACATTCCCTCCCAGTGACCCCCTAACCATAACCAAAACAAATGAAAGAAGCTACCTCCCCAAATGGCAAAGCACAAGGGGTGATCAAGCCCCTGCACTATGTTTGCCCAAAGTTCATAAACTGAACCAAAGCAAATGGGAGGAGCTAACTTTCCAAATGGCAAAGCACAAGGGGTGATCAGGCCCCTGTGCTGTATTTGCCTAAAGTTACAGAATACAAATTCACAAGGCAAAACCTAAAGTTAACGACTAGGGGGTTTCCCGGGATTTCTCACCCAGCAAAGGAAAGAGACAGACGAGACACCAAGAGCAGCAGTCCTCCTTCTGTAGTCTCTTCGAGTTCGGGCAAACCTCTGCTGGTGAGCAGATCTCTGTGTCCTGTTGGGGAGTCTAGGAAATCAGTTCCAGGGGCACGCCTTTCCTCTCCAGAAGACAGAGAGCCGCTCCCTCCAGTGGGGTTCGGGCTGATGCCCAAAAGGGCTATTTCATTCCCGATTCCCGGTTGGGGAACCAAATGTTACAGAAATCTCAGAAACCAGTCTGCTCAGTATCCGCCCGCTCACGAGAAGAAATTTTATTATTTTATCCAAATTCTGTGCCTCTGTGTATTTCTTTCCGAGATTTCTGTAACACTGTTAGGAAGTGGTGTCTAGTTGAAGGAGGTACATCGCTGCGGGCATGCCTTTGGAGGGTACACATTTCTCTCTATGTGGTTCTCCCTCTGCTCTCTGCTTCCTGGCTGCTGTGAGTTGCACAGCTTTCTTCTGCCAGGCCTTTCTCCAAGCCCTTCAACTATGTGATTTCTGCCATTAAGCCAACTAACCACCGACTGAACCCTCCGAAACTGTGATCCAAAATAAACGTTTTTGTCTTTAAGTTGTGTATGTCAGGTACTGTACTTTGTTCCAGCAATGAAAAAGTGAGCAATACAAGAGGCCCAGAAAAATTTTATATAAGGCAGGCAGAAAAGTTCTTACCGAGTAAGTGACATGTTGGTAATGACCTGAAAGGCTTTAGAGAAATTGTAAAGAAGATATTAAAGAGAAAAGAGTCTTTTGAGTTGAGAATAAAAGTAAGGGTAGAAGTCCTGAGGGGAGGTGGGAGCTTGCTTGCTGTGTTCAACAAACAGCAAGGATGATGGCTGAAGGGTTATAAGGGAGAAGAGCAGGCAAGGTAGGGTGACATGGTCTAGGTGTCACAAACTGTAAACCCAGAATACCTAGGGTCAAAGCTTAGCTCCTCTTCTCGATAGCTCTGTCACCTCAGTGAAGATATTTAACCTCTCTGTGCCTCAACATTTAACATGATTTTTAGTGAGAGCTACTTTTGAATTTTGTTATTCAAATTTACAGTCTGATTTGTATTGATTGCTGTGTGTAATGAGCAATCTAAGTAATTGATTACATATTATCATTTGTTGATAGTTAGTGGTTTCGGCCATATGTTTCAAATTTCCTTATATCTCTGGGTCTTCTGCTCTTTTATTTTTTTGGTCCATGGGTTCATGTCACTTCAGTACCGGTGTCAGTACCATAGTGTCAATACTATACTGTCATAATTGCTGTCACTTAATAACACAATGTTTATATCCTTTTAATTTTTGCTTCTTTCATAGTGTCTCGAGTACTCCTTGTCCTTTGTTCTTCTATACAAAAGGTAGAATCAGATGGCCAATTTTTTAAAAAATTCCGATTGAGGTATTATTTGGTATTCAATATAATCTATAGAACAATTTGGAATGAATATCCTTATGATAATGAATCCTCTTTACATGAATGTGATATGTATTGCTGATTATTTGGCTCTTTTTTATGCATTAATTACCATTTTACAATTTTCTCTCTACAAGTCTTAGTCACATTTTGATGGGTTTATCCTAAGGAGCCTTCTACCTTCTATTAGTATGGTAGAGCCTATTTTTTAAAAATACTTTTTTCCCTAATTTTGCTTCAATTGGATCACTGTCTAATTGAAGATATCTTAGTGGTTATAAGCTTAGTCTCTTGAGGTATCCTGCTTGAGTTTGAGTCCTAGGTATGCCACTATAATTTTGTCAACATTTTAAACTTACTGAGCTTCTCTCTGCCTCAGTTTCCACATAGGTAACATATGAATGATATCTGTTAGGTTGTAATTATTGTGGCAGTTTATATAAATAAAGTACTTATGATAGCACCTGATCCAGAATAACTACCAAGTGAAGTTATCTTCCAATAATGACAGTTTTATTTCACTTCTGGCTCTTATACCTTATATCCTTATTCTTGTCTAATTCTATTACTTAGGTCCTATAATACAAACTCTAATAAAGTGGAAATGGTGAGTATCTTTATCTCCTTGAAGACTACAAAGAGCATATTTTAAGTGTTCCATCATTAGTAATAATGCTTAGGCTAGCTTTTTAATAGATAGCCCCTTTTCTGATTAAATAAGTTCTTTCTATCTCTATAGCTCCTAAAAATGGTTGATTAAAAATTAGAATGGAGTGCACCAATCTAACGTTAAGACTCTGTTACTCAATGTTTTCATAATTGGAGTGAAGTGTTTAGATAGGATTTTAATCATTAATCTAACCAGTTAGTCCCTGGAAATTCGAAATGACAAAACCAGGGTAACAAAGTCCTTAAACTTAGGTAAGGGGGTGTATTAGTTATTTTCCTATTGGTGGGAAATACACCTACAACTTAAAGGAGGAGAGCTTTATTTGGCTCACAGTTTCAAGGTATTCAGACTATGACTGACTGACTCCAAGGCAGAAATGGCATTGTGGAAGGAGTGGTTGAGGCAAACTGCTCAGCCTGGGGCAGAGAAAGAAAGGGAGGCACAGGGGACAAGAATAAGCTCTTTCAGATCAAGCGCCCAATGATCAACCTCCAAAGAGGCCTTACCTCCTAACTGCACATTCAGCTGTGAACACAATCAATTGATGAGTATAGCAGTGCTAGGATCCAGTTACCCTTCAAAAGCTCCACCTCAGAGCACATGAGGGGGACAGGTTAGTTCTAAACCATAACAGGGGCTTTAGTTAGTAAAAGCAGTAGAAGGTTCCACTTTATTCCATTTCAGCAAGTCTCCTATGTGAAGTTTCAGTGTGAAAATATACTTGGAGCGACTCGGTGGTACTGCATTATGAATTAATAATGTTCTCTGGTGGCCAGGCATTTCACTACATTTCTTTGTAAACCCACAACTCATAATAATGGCTCTGCCTAGAACTAAATGCCATGAGTAGTAAAAATAAGATTGGGGAGCATCGTTTTAAGGAAAGTTTGTACTAAAGAAATCACTGCTATGCTTTCTTGAAATTTTAATTATCCATTTAGATTCTGAATTTTAACAACTGTTTACCTTTAAGAAAATAAGGTAATTATCTTCAGAACAGTTATTTTACCAGACAATAAAACTATAGGAGTCTAGAAAATTCTCTCTTGTGGTCTGCAAAAAATAAATATGGGAACGTACACTGAAGGAAAAATGAAAGAAGATAGAAGTTAATATGTAAGGGGCTGTCAAGGGACACAAAGCAGCATTAAGTATCAGTGGGGAATAGACTTGACTTGTTTTCTTTCTAAATTGTTTCTCAATTCCCATCCCAAATGTTTCATGCCAATATTTTCAATGTTGCCATTTTAAAATTCATCAAAGTACCTACGTATGGCCCAGAGCCAGTTCATCTGGAATCCACAGAGTTCAAAGGCTTGGTAGGATCATCTTTAGAAGGCTAGAAGGAAGAAAGCAAGAAAAAAGGCCTTTGAAAATGTAGCCTTTTACATGAAGTGCCTATTATGCACAGGCTCTGTGTAAACTAACACAAATTCAGTTTAGTCAAAGTTCCTGTCTGGTAGCACTCACAGTAGATTAGGAAAGAGAAGTAGAACGAAAGTTACACTATAATATAACAAATCTTCATGAAGGTAAACACAAAGGGCAGAGGTGGGGACAGCAAATGCTTCAAACCTGAACTGGCTTGTGAATAGGATATTGTAGGAGAGAAGAAAGGAGTTGAATTTTCAATTATTATAAAAGCAGAGCTGATATCTCAAGTGTGGTGAGTGCTGTCACACAGGGATCTGTGATTATTTTAATATTCTGCTATACCATCTTGGAATTCGCAGTGTTCCACATTTTCCCATATTACGTATCCATTCCCACATGAAATGTAGAGGAGTATTAGAAAATCTTCACAGTTTCCTTCCCTCAGGGAGATATTAGTCTGAAATAGGAGTAACTGACTTATTTTGAGGAAGAAAAAGAAAATGATACGATGAAAGGTATTTAGTGTTTTAAAGGTCTGGATAAGATGGCAGGGAAATCAGTGTAAGCAAAAATTAACTTTTCCCAGGATGGATTGGAATGGAAAAGGGAGTATCTTATAGAATTAATGATTGAACTGGGCCTTGAAAATTGCTTTGCATATTTCACAAAAGGTGAGCAACAGCATTTTAGTCTGAGAAAACTGCATATGGAAAAACAAGTAAGCATTTGTTCATTGAAAAATGTATTTATTCATTGTTTGCTATGTTCTAGATGATATTCCAGACCCTTGGAATACAGTAATGAATAAAACAAAGTTTCCTTAATTAGACTTGCATTTCAGTGAAGAATCTAGGCAAGATAGTAAGAAGCAAATAAATTTAAAATGTCAGGTAATAACAAGTACTATAAAAACAAAATACCAAGCTAAAAGGATAGAGAATAAGGAGAAGGCTTTTAAAATCAGGTTCCTGATATGGTACTATTTACTAGAAATTTGAGTAAAGTAAGAGAGTGAGCAATGTAGAGGGAACAGCAGTTCAAGATCTGGAGGGAGGAATAGCAATATAATATTAGAAAATATGGAGGCCAGTGTAGGTAGAACTCAGGAAGAGAAAGGGTATTGGACAATAATATTATTAATTTATTGGACAATAATATTAGAGACCTAGACTAAGGCCAGGCCATGAAGGACATTGAGCTTTATCCCAGGTGAGACAATTACTACAGGAGAGTTAAAGGCAAGGGAACTGCATCTCTTAGTTGTAATGTGAAAAGTTACCTTGGCAGCTCTGTGGGTAACAGACAGTAAAAGCCAAAGAGTGTGAGAAGGAAGGCCAGTTAGCAAGCAGTTACAATAACACAGCCAACAGACAATGGTGGTGGCATTGACTAGTGTGGTTGTGATGGAGCCACTGGGATGTAGTTAGATTTGGGGTGTATGTTAAAGGTAGGGGTGACATAATTTGGGAATGGATTAAATATGGAGTATGTAAAAAGATGACTCATATTTATGGTCTAAGAAATGGAGAAGAATGGAGCTGCCATTTATGATAGAGGGGTTCTGTACATATTATTCTTAGGGGAGCTATGTTAGGCCAGGAGAAATGAAGTTTAAAATTCATGTTAGTAAAGGAACAAAGGCTATGAAGAGGTAGAAAGTATCTGAAGTAAAAGTCGTGTCCACATTATGCTTAGGTGAGCTGCTTTAAGCCATGAGAATGAAGTGTAAAACTGTGTATATAAAGAAGGGAGGCATGGCTATAGAAAGATAGAAAATATTTAAGTCAGATCTTCTAGACTAAGAGAAGTTTGGCTTTTCTCTAGGAATTTTAAATTACAGAAAACTATATAGCATCTTTATTTAAGGAGGATTATTTCTACTATTGTGGAAAAATTCCCTGAGGAGATAGGATAGAGTACTATCAGGAAAGCATTGCCATAGTCTACACGAGAGACAATGATACGTGATGCTAAAGTATTAGCAGCTGATTTGGAGAAGAGGAAATGAAATTGAAAGAAAGCCTTGGATTGTATTATGTATCAAATTACTTGCAAGCAATTATTTTCCAGCCATCATTTTGGGGGCTTGATAACTTTGTGCCAATGGAAAAAAACGGATGATAGTTTGTGATTTCATGGAACTTACATTCTACTGGGAAAAGAAAGACAATAACATAAATATGTAATATATAAAGAAGTTCAGATGGTGATAAACGGTACAGGAAAAATGTAGCCTTCCTGCTTTCATTTTGACTTTCTGTGAACACCTTCGTTCATATAGAAATTACTTATTGCATGTACAGTGTGTCTTCAGGCAGTTTGCTAGGCACTGGCACTCAGTACAGACAAATTTTTATTTTTTCCATAAGACATAGAAGCACAAACAATTCACTTTATGTTTTTTAAAGGTTGTTCTTCGGGTAATGTTTATATTGCAACTGACACAGTCCTTTGGGATCTTAGACACCTTTGTGAATGTCCCCACTAACACAAACATCACTACTGAACTGTGAATTATGGCAGTGGTGGCAAAGCAATGGCACACCTGCTGCAGCTGGCTGTTATCATTGGAAGCTCCAACAGGTTTATCATTACTGAGTTCTGAGAACTCAGGAAAAGAATTAAAATATTTGGTCCCTGACCTGAAGGACTCCAATGTACTGAGTTGATACATAAACTGAGGTTCAGTCTAAGAATTCTTTCTGGAAAACAATGTTGGAAAGGACATTGCAAATAACAAAGCCACATCTCATCAGAAAGATGTTTCATGACAACTCCATCTACAATAATAGCATCCCCACAAACTTCATTCCTCTAGTCTTGCTTCATTTTTATCTCTTCTCACCACCTAACACATTATCTATCTCAAAAACTAAGTTGTTGTTGTTGTTGTTGTTTAATTAATTTTATTGGTATATTTCAGATATACAGTATAATGACATTCATGATTGAAAATTTGCACCTTTACATAATCTCTCTTGGCTCTTATTTTTTCCCCATTCTCCTGCCCTCCCTTCAACCCCTCCATCCCTCACTATTTGTAAAGATTTTGTTCCTATTTTTCCATTTTCTCGTATTAATCCCATTCCCTTCTATCCTTTCCCCTAGCCCTCCCACTTCCTTCCCCTTTGCCCCTTTTCTTCCTATTTCACATTACCTATTATACATTTTAGTCCTTATTTACACTTTCAGTTTCCCACACCAGAGAAACTATTCGGTACTTATACATGTGTGTCCTATTTATTTCACTGAAGAGTATCGCCTCAATGTGCATCCACTTACCTATAAATGTCTCTAATTTCTCCATTTTTCATGGCTGAGTAGTACTCCATTTTATTTTTTAAAAAGCACATTTTCTTCATCCAGTATCCAGTTGATGGGCATTTGGGCTGCTTCTAAGTTTTAGCTATAACAAATTGTGGTGCCATGAACATGGGTGCCCATATTTCACTGTGGCATGATTCTTTTAATTATTTGGGGTAGGAACACAGCAGGGGAATGGCTGGGTCAAATGGGACTTCCAGTCCTAGTTCTTTGAGGTATCTCCATCCTGATTTCCACAGTGGTTGCACCAGTCTACACTCCTACCAGCAATGAAGCAGGGTTCCTCTCTCCCCACAGCCCTGCCAGCATTTGTTAATGGTTGATTTCATGATAACAGCCATTCTTTCTGGGGTGAGGTGGAATCTCAGCATTGTTTTCCTTTGCATCTCTCGAGTGACCAGTGATGTTGAACATTTTTTCATATGTTTATTTGCTATTTCTACTTCTGTGTCTGAAAAATGTCTGTTCCTTTCAGATGCCCTTTTTTGGATTGGGTCTTAGAATTTGGGAGGTCTGATTTTTTTAAGTTCTTAATATATTCTAGATAGTACATCTTTGTCTGAGGGACAGCTGGTGAAAATTTTTTCCCACATTATGGGTTGTCTATTCACACTGCTGGTGGTTTCTCTTGCTGTGCAGAAGCTTTTCAATAAGAAGAGATCCCACTTGTTGATTGTTTGTGCTAGTTCACGGGCAACTGAGGTTTTGTTCATAAAATCTTTTGCTACACCAATGACTTCAAGAGTTCTATCTAACTTCTGTTCCAGCCGATTCAGCATTTCTGTTTTAATATTTAGATCTTTAATCCATTTCTATTTTAGTTTAGTGCATAATGAGAGATAATAGGCCTAGTTTCGATCTTTGGCAAGTGAAAATCCAGTTTTTCCAACATCATTTATTAAAAAGTCTATCTTTCCTCCAGTGAGGACTGTTGGCTTCTTTGTCAAAGATGAGGTGGCTGATTGTGTCTGGAGTATTTGCTGCATCTTCTAATCTGTTCCACTGGTACTCAGGTCTGTTTCTTTGCCAGTACCATGATATTTTTATCACAGTAGCTTTGCAGTACAGTTTCAAGTTGGGGATTATGATATCCCCTGCCGTGTCTCTGTTGCCTAGAATTGCTTTTCCTATTCTAGGTCTCTTCTTATTCCAAATGAATTTTTGGATTGTTTTCTCAAGGTCCATGAAGTATGCTTCTGGAAGTTCAATTGGTTTGCACTGAGTCTGTATAGCAGTTTTGGAAGTATGGCCATTTTTACTATATTAATCCTTCCTACCTAGGAGCAAGGGTTGTCTTTCCATTTTCTGATATCATCTTCAATCTTTCTTTTCAGAGTGCTAAAGTTGTCAGAGAAGAGGTCTTTGATTTCTTTTGTTAGGTTGATTCCTAGGTATTTCAGCTTCTTGAATTCTATTGTGAAAGGAATTGTTTGACCTATTTCTTACTCAGGGTGTCTGTTGTTCATGTAGAGGAAAGCTGTTGATTTTTGTGCGTTGAATTTGTATCCAGCTACTTTACTGAAATTGGTTATTAAGTCTAGAAGACTTTTGGTGGAGTACTTGACATCTTCTATACAGAATATCATGTCATCTGCAAATAATGACAATTTGACTTCTTCATTTCCTATCTTTATTCCTTTCATTTCTTTCTCTTTTCTAATTGCTGTGGCTAATGTTTCCAAGACTATATTGAACAGGAGTGGTGATAGTGGACATCCTTGTCTTGTTCCTGATTTTAGTGTGAAGGATTTCAGTTTTTAACCATTTAGTATGATGATATTGGCTGTTGGTTTTTCATAGATGGCTTTTATCAGATGGAGGTAGAGACCGTCTATTCCAGTTTTTGGTAGGGTTTTTATCATTAATGCATGTTGGATTTTGTCAAATGCTTTTTCTGCATCTATTGAGATGATCATGTGGTTTTTGTCCTTGGCTCTATTGATACAGTTTATTACATTTCTTGATTTGTGTATGTTGAACCATCCCTGGATCCCTGGGAAGAATCTCACTTGGTCAGGGTGTATAATCTTCTTGATAATCTTCTGCATTCTATTTGCCAGTATCTTATTACAGATTTTTGCATCTATGTTCATTAGTGAGATTGGCCCATAGTTCTCTTTTTCAGTTGGGTCTTTCTCTGCTTTGGGGATCAAGGTGATGCTTGCTTCCAGGAATGAATTTGGGAATATTGCTTCCCTTTCAATTTCATTGAACAGTTTATCCACTAGTGGCAGCAGTTCCTCTCTAAATGTCTTGTAGATTTCAGCAGTGAAGCCATCAGGACCCAGACTTTTCTTAGTTTGTAAGTTTTTAATTATGTTTTCAATTTCATTGATTGATATTGAGTTGTTTAGAATTTTTAGTTCTTCTTCGTACAACTTTGGTAATTCATATTTAGCTAGGAATCTGTCCATTTCTTCTGTATTTTCCACCTTATTGGTGTATAGGTTCTCAAAGTAGGTGTTGATGATCCTCTGGATTTCTGCTGGGTCCTTTGAAATTTCATCCTTTTCATTCCTAATTGCATGGATTTGGGCCTTTTCTTTCCTTTTTCTGATAAAGTTGGCTAAGGGTTTGTTGATTTTGTTTATTCTTTCTAAGAACCAACTCTTGACTTCATTGATTTTTTGTATCGTTCCATTGCATTGCATTGTAGTCTCCATTGCATTGATTTCCTTTCTGACATTTATAATTTCTTCCCTTGTATGAGCTTTGGGTTTATCGTGCTCTTCTTTTTCTAGAAGCTTGAGGTTCAGCATCAGGTTGTTTAATTGGGCTCACTCTGTTTTCCTAATATGAGTATTCACTGCTATTAATTTCTCTCATAAGACTGCTTTCATTGTGTCCCATAGATTCCAATACGTTGTACTGTCATTGTCATTTAATTGAATTAACTGTCTGATTTCTTTTTTAATTTCCTCTGTGACCCATTGGTTATTCAGAAGTGTGTTGTTCAATTTCCACGTGTTTATGAAATGTTTCCAGTTTCTTTTGCTATGGGTCTCCAATTTCATCACACTATGGTCTGATAATATACAAGGGATAACTTCAATTCCTTTGCACTTACTTAAACATGTTCTATGAGCGAGTATGTGATCTACTTTGGAGAACGATCCACGTGCAGCTAAAAAGAATGTGTATTCTGAGTTTGTGGGGTGGAGCACTCTGTAAACTTCTATTAACTTTGTTCAAGAGTTTTATTGAGTTCTATTTCCTTGCTTACTTTTTGTCTAGTTGATCTATCTCTTTGTGACAGTGGAGTAGTGAGTCCACCACTACTATTGTATAAGTGCTTGTATGATTTTTCATGTCTGTTAGTATTTGTTTTATATAGTTGGGTGCACTAGTGTTTCGTGGATATATGTTTATGATTGTCATTGCTTCCTCTTGGATTGCTCCCTTTACAAGGATGTAGTGTCCTTGTCTCTTTTAATCAGTTTTTGTTTGAAATCCCCTTGATCTGCAAAGAAGATAGCTACTCCTGCTTTTTTTTCCCACTCTTTAATTTTCAGTGTATGGGTTTGTTTTGAATTAAGTGTGTTTCATGTATGCAGCATGTTGTTGGATCTTGCTTCTTGACCCATTCTGTCAGTCTATTCCTTTTCATTGGTGAATTGAGACCATTAACATTAATGGCTATAATTGATACATATTGACTTATCTTTGTCATGACTTTTTGTTTTTGTTGGATTCTACCCCTTTGCTTTTAATTTCTTGTCATGCCCAATGGATTCATTCTGCTGGGCTTCCTGGGGTTGTGATCCTCATTGTCTTTTCCTAGGATATTTTCTAAAACTTTTTGGAGTGCTTGTTTGGTATTCATGAAGTTTCTGAGGTGCTCTTTGTCATGAAAGTATCTTATTTCTCCATCAAATTTGAAAGACAGTTTTTCAGGGTACCTCAATCTGGGTTGGAGGGTGTTTTCTTTAGGGCTTAAAATACGTCACTCCAAGCTCTTCTTGCCGTGAATGTTTGTGTTGTGAAGTCTGCTGGGATTCTGATGGGCTTTCCTTTGTATGTGATTTGTTTTTTCTCTAACTGCTTATAGAATTTTGTTCTTCTGTTGGGTTTCTGGAATCTTAACTATTATATGCCTATGTGTAGATGTTTTTTGATCAATGCTAGTTGGAGTCCTATATGCCTCATCTATCTGTATGTCAAGTTCTTTTCCCCTACTTGGGACGTTTTCTGCCATCACTTCTGTGAACATTTTTTTTTTTTATGTCATCTGTACCCTCTTCTGTTTCTTCATTGACTCCAGTCAGTCTTATGTTATTCTTCTTTGCATTGTCTAGCAGCTGCTGGATGGATTTCTCGTAGTCCCTTACAATTTTAAAGAAATTTTTCTTTTCCTGGTCACTAATTGCAACCTTATCTTCTATATCTGAAATTCTGTCCTCACATTGGCTCATTCTGCTGCATAAACTTTCAATGGAGTTTTTGATCTCCTGGAAATCTGTTTGCATCTGTTTTATGGATTCCATTTGTTTCCTATATTGGGATTCCATCATGTTCCTCAGCTCCTCTTTTTTTTAATCTGTGTCCTCTCTAGATTTATTAATCATGTCTTGCACTATGGGCACAATCTCTGCTGTTATCTGAGAATTTTTTTTCTGATTTCATTTTTTTCCAGATCCTCTTTTGTTGCCAGTTCAGGGAATACAGGTGGTTGAGTATCAGATTGTTTCATCTTGTTTCCCTTTGGGGTTACTTAGGTGATCTGGAAGTCTGTTTCTGAGACTTGTTTATGTGTCTTCTCATTTCAAGGGGTGGGGGGTGATGTGTGCTGTTGGCACCCATGCGGCTCACCTCTTACATGCCATGGGCCGTGGTATGGTGGCCAGGAAAGTTCACCTCCACTGTGCTGGGGGTAGCCCTGCTCCTCAGCATGGGGGAAGTGGTCTGTTGTTATTGTTTTTAATTTGGCTGTCTTTTGAGCCAGAATATAATCTCAGTGATTTTCTTAGTCACTTTTGCTGCTGAATCTCCAGCATAGAGAATATAGTTTGGTCCATGCTATGAATTCTTTCTTTTAATTTTTTGCTTTTAATTTTTAAATGCATATGTTTTGGGAAGAAAGAAGAAGAGGATGGGTGAGAAGGGGGAGGAATAAGAAGGTATTATGAGTCCCCAATCTGATAGAATCCAGTACCAGTGATGAATTTTTTGAAGTGCATACAAATAGTCCAGGCTAATCCTGTTTGACCCATACACATGTGTTTTTGAATAACTTACAGGCTAGGCTGAACAACAATTCCAATTTCTCTGGAGCTTTTCCCAAGCCATGCTATGTTCAATTCTCAAACTAAGAAAGTTGAAGACAATTTAGACTGGTTAATCATCCTCTGGTAAAGGGTATGGGTGTCATATAGGTATGGAAAATATGACTAAATTAGCAAAAATCCTTCCACTCTTCATTCTGTGACTCTGGCAATTCCCATTCCACCACAAGTTCTGTGTTTTCAACATCTAGAGAAGATCTGAATAAGTTTATTTCTACTGGCTCTTCCACATCTAACAATCTGTGGTTCTTATTGCTATACCTAATCTTACAACAGTGACCTTAACAATTGAGCTATTTAGTCAACTGAATTCAAAGAGCTTACTTTATAAGCTAACAGCTTTGCTATTGTGAAATGACACATATTGCATTTTAAAATTGTGTTCCAGAAAGTCTGGTGTCCAATATTTTGTTGTTTTCCAAATTCAGATGATTTATTTATCTTAGCTCCAGTAATATTCTACCAATTTTTATGTGGTCCTTGTTGCCCTTAGTTGATTAGAGAAGTGCAGATGAGGCTGTTATTTTATTGGTCCTGAGGAAGATCCGTGTCTGACCAAAATTGTTTAAATAGAGCCTCATGTTGCCTTAAAGTCTGTTAAAAATTGGTATAAAGTGTTTACAGGAAATATATATGCAATGTCTTATAGTACATTAAAATTTAATTATTCAAAATGAATGTGCCCAGTGATGCAATTTGTTTTCAACCTAGAGAATCAGGAGAGAGGAGAAATAGAGAGTATTAAAAGGCAGAGAATGGGTAAAAAAAAGGCTAAAATCTTACCATTGAATAAGAAAAGTTTGTGGGATAAAATGTCATTTTGATCAAGATATCATTATGGACCACATGTCCCAAGGCCCTTATCATTCTCTCAAACCTGGGCCCCAGATTAGTCAAGTAGTGATTTACAATCAAAATCTTTCTCAAACATTCTTCTCCCCCACTCCAGGGTGATTTATTCTTTCAGTCCTGATGACACAGACATTTATGTGAGCTACAGTCCTTATGAGTTCCCTTAATTCTAATCAGTTCCCAGATGTTCACATCATATTTGGGCCCACACAAAACTGCAGTTAATATTAGACATCAGATTGAAATTAAATATTTTCTAAAGATGGTAAATTTCTCTGGAAAGATTGAATTTTCACCTGTCTTGGTTTCTTGCATGTATTTGGTTCAACTTCTATGTGCACTTTGTCATAATCACTTGCACTTTTACTTTTCCATCTTGTCTTGCAGTCTGTCTGGGTTTGATTCAATATCCCTTATTAAATACACCATTTCCTCCCTTCAGTTTCAAAATTGCTTTGTTTAAAATTACTGTAAATGTACATTTTCAACCATGATTTAGAGATGCCAAGCTTTGGATACTACACCATCTTCTGGTTGGTCATTTTGGCAAAAGCAGTCCTTCCATATTGCTTAGACAACATAGCTAAGAGAAACTATATTCATATATTTACAGGTTTGTTTCATCCTGATCATGCCTCAGAAACCATTTATTTCCAAATCCAAATCTGATGCTTTGTTCTTCTCTGCTTTCAAATGATAGTAGGTTAACTTCTTTGGAAACAGCTTACAGTGTTGTAATGCAGGACAGTCCAGCTAGTAGAAAAATACCTGCCTTTCTTCAGGACTACAGTTCAGCTCCTTGTATGTCTTGTTATGCTCTCTGGCTTTATTCTTTGATGTTGAGCAAAATAAATCTGTTTTGTTTTTCAAACAAACAGCTTTTTAAAGAATTGAGGAGAGTGATGCCATCTTGTCCCACCTAAATCTTACCTGTTCCACGTTATGTGATCCTACTCTTTCACGTGTCCTTCATATGACAAGGATGAAAGTCCCTTCACCAATACTGATTCTCTTCTGCAGCTCCTCTCCTTGTAGTGACACTCAGAACATGATATTTCAGAGATGCCCACTAGAACTATCGGAAAATATGCAAATTTCCTATGTATTGCATACACTTCGTTTAGCAACGTTACCTCCAGAAACTTATTTGTTGAACAGTCATGATACGAGTGATTTTCAAGCAGTTGGCCTTGGATCGGCAGCATTAGCATCTGTGTCACTTCACAACTTGCTAAAAATACAAATTCTCAGACCAGATAGCAGATCTAGAAAATCAGAAAGTTGGAGTGGAGCTCTTCAGACTGTGCTTGCTGGGAGTCACTACACTCTAGGCTGATGTTCAGCCCCCTAAATAGCTCTTATGTTTGCTGTACTAAACAAGGCCTCCTATATTGAATATGTATTTGACTGACTTTCTCCCAATTTTACTCAACTTCATTAGGCATATTCCATTGCCTCAGTTCTGCAACTGCTTCCTGAATTCTGAAGCAGTTCTACATTACATTTGCTAACCCTTGCCACTTCCATGTTGCATCAACTGCAAATGTGATAAGCATGAATCAAATATTTATTTTAAAATATTTTATACTTCTGCAGATAAAACAAAGCTAACCATTTTCCTTAGCAGAAAAGAAAATATGTTTCCACATCAGAGAAACTGACAGCTTCTGAGGAACTGTGTTGTAAAAAAGCTCTTGCATGTCATTCTATTTGTCCAAAGAAGCTGGAGCTTATGCCCAATACAGACTAGCAGACAAAGATATTAATGTTCAAAAAGAACTCATTCATAAAGTAAACAGGAAGCAGTTAATCAACCCAGCTTGAAACTTCATTTCAGACTACCTTGCTCTGAAATCACCTGGAACAGTTTGCAAAATAGTGTCCTTAGATATTTGATTTACTTGATCTAGGGTGAGATCTGGTCATAGAAGTTTATAGAACAGTTTTTGGCACAAACCTAATGTGGAGCTGGGGTTGTTTGAGAATCACTGAAACAGGGCTTTCTCTAGACCTTGCTATTCGTCTGAGTGAGATGCAAGCGACTGCTGGCTTTGAGCACTGGAGTGGCATGATCTGACTTAGGAGTGATGAGGATAACTGGGTTCCCTGTTGAGAAGTGAATAAAGTACATGACACAAAAGAGTTACAGATGAAATGCTACAGACATTCAAAAAGGAACTCACCGCTTAGGGATGATTAGGGAATCTTCACAGAAGAGTAGCCTCCATGTGAAAGAGATTTTGAAGCTGAAGAAAGTAGTTGTGTGAGAGGCATTTCAGGCATTTGAAAGGGTATGAAAAACACAGAGAGGGAAACAATGCAGAAGAGTATTTAGTGAAGAGCAAGGACTCCTGGTCAGTGATGTTTTACGTCAGAAACAAGATGAGACAGGTAGTATGAGACTATCTTTGCAGATCTCAAATGGAAGGCTCAGGATTTTACACTTATAAATGTAACCTTGGAAAATAAATTGAGATCTTTCATGCAGAAAAATGGCACTATTGAAACCATGTTTGAATGTTTTTTCTCTGTAACTACCAACGCTATAACTAATGCTCATTAAGAATCTGCCTCTGTCTGCCTCTGACATTTCTCCAAATGTATCCTCTCTCCTCTATAACTAGTATCATTCCTTCTTCATTGAAATCACCACTGTCATATGTCAAGGATCGCTTCCTGACCCTTCTGCATATGCTAAGGTTTGTCCTCTCTACGCTATCACCTTTGATTATCTTCACACAAAGTTGGTATTTCTGAAAGATGTATTACTTTGTACATTTGCATCTAATACACTAATGCATTGCATTCTTTGTTTCTTTTAGTTGTATTTGTACTATTCTCAATAGCTTAGATATGAAGTCAACCTAGGTGTACGTCAGCTAATGAATAAGTAAAATATATATAAAACTATAAAAGGGGAAATCGTGTCATTTCTGACAACGTCAGTGGACTTGGAAGCTGGGCATTATGCTGGGTGAAATAATCCTTGCACAGAGGGTTAAAAACAGTCCAACCCATAAAAACAGAAAGTAGAATGGTGGTTGTCTTGGGCTGAGGAGGAATTGACAAGATGTTAGCTCAAAGACACAAAACTTCAGTTATTTCATTTTGATGATTTCACTAGATATTAATGATGCTAATCCTTTGGTCTTTGATTTTATAGACTTGTGAATTTGGCCAAATAAGGACCATCGCTCCAGATTGTACATATAAATATCAGACATTACAGGTTCCTAGGGATACAAACAACTAAGAGAATGGTACAGGTGGGAAATGTGCGGTATGTTGGTATAGCTGGTATACTGTCAGAAGCTACAACATAAGTTCACAAAACAGATTTTTCCCTGGAGAGAGCAGGCTGTGATACAGATATTTCAACTTAATTTATGTTTAATTTATTGTTTATTACACACATTTCCCTGTGCAAATTTACCCGTAAAACTGATCTCATAACTTTGCCTTTAGCTTGGCTATTTTTGCCAAAACTTTCAAGTGTTTGTGAACATATATTACTTGCTGTAGAATTACGCTAATAATGTGTTTTCCTTCCATTTATTAGAATGATGTTTCTGAAGGATGGTTTTTTCCAAAATAGGGCTTTTATAGATTTTCTCAGAAAGTCATCTATCATTATTTTATGATTGAATGGTTTTATTTCAGTTGAAGCTTAAAAGGGCAATCATATTACCTTGTTTACTGATGTCACGCAAGATCCCCTTTGTAACAAACACTCCAGGATGACCCTTTAATGATCCTTGAGGGGTACACAGAAAATACTACTTTCCCAGGAACAAGGAGTCAGGGCAAAGTGATCTCTACCTTGTATGCTTTCCATTTCTCTGGTGTGCAGTTAAATTGTAAGTCTCTGCTTCCACTTCTCATTCTGACCTAGACAGAAATTAGAAGCAGTGGTGGGTGTGGTTTCACTGGTGGTGACAGTACACTCTCAGCGACAATCAAATTGGTGGCTCTTGGCATTTTCACAGTTCCTCTATTATGGTAGGGCTGAATGTGGAGCTTTGTCATTTAATACCCCTCAAATTCATTAAGATTTATTTTTCACTTGTTCATTGTTCAATAAACATCCGTGGGATATAAGCATAAAACCACGTAAGGTAAAACCTATATAATATAAATTGTGGGCCTTTAAAAGTGAAGCTGAAATGTTTAGTACAACACATTTATGGAAGGAAGCTAATGAAGAACTGTAAAGATGGAAAATTTAATGTCACTTCTCTTAAACAGGTGTGTTTGTCCATTATTTGTGCCTTAGCCTTTAGCTGGCAGAATCAACTTCCACCAGAGGGACATTTGATAATGGTGTTGGTAAAAAGTGGAAGTTTAGCCTTTCTCTGAGTAGTGCACTGATTGTGCCTTGAGAAGGAGGAGGGGAAGAAAAAAGAAAAGGTGGGAAGTAGAAGAAGATTGGTAGGGAGAGAGGGAAGGGAGGGAGGTGGGGGGGGAGAAGACAGAAACAAAGATGGAAACAGATATTTTAAATTTATCTAATCTCAAAATGACTGAACATCGTATACAAAACATTTAGTGCACACAGCTTTATGTACTTTTTTCTACCATGCCTGAAGATTTTTTCATGCAGTTTGACTTTTAGAAAGAAAAATGAGTTTCTACTGTACAAACCTCACCATCTTTGCCATGTGTTAGAAGAGTTCTGGCTTTGCCTTGGTGTTTCTTCTGAGGATTGAAAAGTAAGAAATGCCTTCCCAGCCCACTTCAGGCAAATCAAGTTGATGTATCTTACTGATCTTTCTGGTCTTCTGCTTTGGAACAGTTATTAAGAGGCAAAATAGTGTGCTGCATGCATTCTGACTTTCTCTCTGAGGGAGCCTGCTATGCTCTCCAAATTGTGGGGCCTCTCTCCAGTTTTTCTCTGTTCTTCCGAATCTCAGATGATTTCTAATGATAACAGTCATTGCTTTAAAGTGGCAGAATACAAAACCAACACCAACACAAAAAAAGTAGTGTTTCTGTGTACTAATAATGAACTTACTAAGAAAAAAAATCAGGAGAACCATTTCGTTCACAATAGCTTCTACAAAATTTAAATACATAGGAGTCTAACTAACCAAGGAGGCAAAAACTTGTAGAGTGAAAATTACAGAATATTGAGAAAGAAACTGGAGAAGACATTAGTAAATGGAAAGCCATCCCTTGTTCATGAATCAGAAGTCATATTGGGAAAATGGCTATATTATCAGATTCAATGCAATTGCTATTAAAATCTAAACAACATTCTTCACTGAACCAGAAAATGACAATCCTGAATTTCATATGGAATTAGAAAACACCCAGAATATTCAATCCAACTCTGAGAAAAAGCAGCAATGCTGGAGGCATCAAAATACTGGAATTCAAGCTATACTATAAAGTAATATTAACAAAAAACAACATAGTAAAAAAAAAAACAGCAATGTAGAGTGATAGAAGAGAATAGAAAAGCCAGAAACAAACCCTTGAGCCTAAAACTTTCTGATTCTTGACAAAGGGCCAAAAAACATACTGATGAAAATTTAGCCTCTTTAACACACAATGCTAGAAAAACTGGACATCCACATGCAGAAGATTGAAAACAGATTCCTATCTCTCACCTGCTACTAAAATTAAATCAAAATGGATTGAAGAACTAGATATAAAACCAGAAACTGAAACTGTGAACTGAAACAAGATAAGGGAAACACCTAGACTATACAAAGAACTCAAAAGCAATGAAACCCCACCCAAAAAGTGGAGAAAATGAACTGAAAATATACTTCTCAACAGAAAATGCTCAGATAGCCAATAAGTATGTGAAAAAAAGTCAACACTTCTTAACCCATCAGGGAAATTGAAATTGAAACTACATTGAGATTCTATCTCACCCCAGTCACAATGCCTGTCATCAAGAATACAAAAACAATGAATTCTAGTGAGGATGCAGGGCACAAAGAACCCCTGTTACATTGTTGGTGGGAATGTAAACTTTTACAACCACTGTAGAAGTCAGTATGGACATTCTCAAAGAAGCTAAAACTAGAAATAGCACTTGACTCAGATATGCCACTCTTGGGCATATTCTCAGAAAAATGAATGCATGCATAGTATAGTAAGACTTGGATATCCATGTTTATAGCAGCATAATTCACAATAGCTAGGCTGTAGAAATAGCCCAGATGCCTGTCGATAGGTGAATGGATAAAAAAATGTGCTATACACATATACAAATATATTTGAATATTATTTAGCTTTAAAAAGAATACAATTATGTCATTTACAGGAAAATGAATGGAATTTGAAATCATGTCCAGTGAAATAAGAAAAACTCAGAAAATTAAATATTGCATGTTTTCTGTTATATTACAAACCTAAAAAGTACATGAATTATAAGTAAACTAAATAAGCGAGATATGACAGGACCCCAGGAGGTAGACTCAGCAGACAGCGAACGGGTTCACTGGGAGAGGGGAGCAAGGGGGAGTAATTCAGTTGGAATTGATTAAGATATGATAAGTGGGGCCAGGGGTTTAGCTCAGTGGTTCCGCCGCCTGCCTCGCAAGCACAAGGACCCGAGTTCGATCCCTGGTAATAACAAAACAACAACAACAAAAACATGATAAATGTATGAACCAGCTTCCCAAAACAAATCCCATCACTATGTAATATTAACCTTCATTGATAAAATATAATAAAAATGTAAATACCAGAACGTCCTTGCTTTGGAAGAATATTTCATGGGATTTAAATTTTTTTTTTTTTTTTTAACAGCGAGAAAGTATCTAAAGCAGTCCTGGGGAATTTAGGTGCCTGAAACTAAATGAGACTAAGGAAAAGAAAAGTTTGCGAGGTACAGAGAAAGCCCCCATTAGATGAAGACTCTTCTATACTCTCAAGCAATCTTAGTGAGGTTTCTTACTACAGGGCAGGGGCACTAAAGGCATGGGGTAAGGAAGTGATTGGGCCAGTTTCCCCCCAAAGCATTAGCAAAACTCTTGTAAATAAGATAATACACAGAAATCGGCTACTATGTTACCTGGTTTGTAATAAGCATTATTAAATGGCAACTGGATACAACATATAGTTTTTGACAAGATAAAACCTCAGTTTTGTCTCTTCTTAACTGGAAACCTTGGACAAGTTATTTCATCTGTCACACATCTATCACAGCTTTCTTTTCTGCAAAAATGGGTTTATATTTATCAGTGCCTACAGGAGCTTGCAGGGCTGGGGCAAGGCTCCTCAAAAGACTGTGCATGCTCTCAATCAGATTTAATGCAGGGCACAGAAAGTTACGGAGTCAAAAGTGGAGGAGTGCAAAAGATCTGTCCGCGTGCTGGAGATCCGAAGTATCCAGCCGCAGGCCTGGAGCCCCCCCGCAACGTTCCATAGGAGTCCACATCAGGAGTCGGAAGAGTCTTCCACGGAAGACAGGGGTCTGCGCCATGAAGTCGAAGAGTCAGTGCTAGAAGCTAAAGAGTCTGGACGGGCAGGTCAAAAGGCAGTTGCTGGAAGCTGAAGAATCTACAGGGAAAGCCAGGAGAAGGCAAGACCAGAGCTCCTGCTAAGAGAGCAACAGCCATCCTTGGCGACTTCAAGGACCCTAGTTCCTCTGAAGTGAACAGCTGAATCCCCTCCGAGGAAACTCAGGGGCAGTGAAGCTCTTCCAAGAAAAATCAGCTCAAGTTCTTCTCTCCAGTTCTCCTTTTATACCGTTAGCACAGTAATCCTCCTTAAAGAGGGTTTTCCACGCCCAGAACCATGCTGACGCAATTCAGCTCGGGGTTCCCCCTCAAGTTGACAATTAATCAATTAATTAGCACAGTAAAACAATACCCTAGCTCCTGTGATGACTAAATCAGATCATTGTATAATTAGATTCTAGCCCAAGATTTAACACTCATTTAGTTTTCAGTGAGGACAGCTTTCGAGCTAAAAGCAAAATGACCATTGTTTGCAAGATCATTTAGTTTTTCATGAGCATCTCTGTGGCAGTATGCTTTAGGCTGCTTGCAGATACTTTTCTCTGCTGCACTGGTTTTGTCCAACTCTCCAAAAATGGATGATTGTGGCTATTTTTTTTCCAGTACTGGGAAATAAATCTAGGGCCTTCACACTGAGCTACATGCCAGTGATTTAGCTAGTAGATAGAGCTCTGGTCACTTAAGGCAGTCCTTCAATTTGCCACCCTCCAACGTATCTATGTTTTATTTCTATTGAAATAGAAAATTAAAATGATGTATAGAGAAAAATGTGCCACCTGAGCGGACTGTCCCCGTACCCCCACCCCCGCCACTAGATAGACCCTCATTGGATTCCCAGCCCTTTTTATTTTTAACTTTGAGACAGGATCTCACTAGTTTCCCAGGCTGGTCTTTAATTCCAGCACTCTGGGAGGCTGAGGCAAGAGGATTGTTATGCCTATTTTAAATCAGATCCCCTCTGAATTGACCATTAAAACTAAATTCAAATTCACTTCGTTTCATTGAGTACAAAGCCAGAAGAAAGGAATTACCCAGCTCATGCAGATTGGCTATTGGTGGGACTGAGCCCTGGACCCAGGCCTACTGACTCATTTCTGGGGTTCTTAGTCCATCTTTGCCTCTACCAAGGGCCCACCTTCCTTGCTTTTCCACACCACTCCTGGAGCAGACTCAGTCACCAAATGGGATCCTCCCTCATTCTCTGCAAGAAGACAAATTGCTTTCCTAGTTTTTGCTTTCTCTCTAATTAAATTTTTGAAAAACAGTTCTTCGTTACACTAGACACATTTCAAGTGCTCAAGAGCCACATGTGACTAGGGCCATGCACACATAGAAGACATCTGAAATTGAAGAGAGTTCTGTTGTTCAGCAAGGCTCTATGCCTTTTTCTACTTCCAGAAAACCGAGATATCTCCTGGACCAGATCCTACCTTGACTGCCTGGTAATTAGATTCACTGAAAGCAGAGATTTCCATCTTCTCTCTACCCATGACCAAAGGAAAGATACTTTATTTTTATAATTATGTGCATATATATATATACATATATATATATATATATATATATATATATATATATATATATATATACACAAATAGATGGGAGATTGAAAGTCAATGAGGAAACTGAAAGTTATTTTTAAGACCTTATGTGAAATGACCTTGCCTGAAGCTGTATTCTGTGCAGTAACTACTTGCTGAGCACTGGGCCAGGAAGTTGAGCAGTGACACAAAGGGAGATGCTAGGAGTTAGTGGGGCTTGGGGTCTAGTTGGACTGGCACTGGGCATTGCCAGTCAGTGAAACTGGGAAACGGAGTGCACACAGCAGTTTCCACCTCGGACTCACATTCGCCCTGCTCTTTTCACATTCCTTACAGAAGAAATCCCAGAGCAAATGGAAGCGATTACATTAACATCTGAAATCCCCCATGAAAGTTACATTTTCAATAGATATTTATTTTCCTAACATGTCAGTGGGCAGAATCAGGCAAAATGCAGTAGATCCTATTTTTAAGGACCATTTCCATTGGTTGATAATTTTTTTCCATTAAATTTATTGGTACATTTTAGGTACACAATACAGTTACATTCATCATTGGGATCTTGTACCATTACATGAGTATCTTGGTTCTTGTTTTTTCCCCATTTCCCTGCCCTCCCTTCACCCCCTCCTCTCATCCCCACTCACAAAGACTTTGTTTTCATTTTTTCCCTTTTCCGGTATTTTTTCTTTTCCCTTCTTTTCTTTCCCCTACCCCTCTCACTACCCCTACTCCTTTAGACCTTTTCTTCCTATTTCACAATATCAATTATACATTTTGATCCTTATTTACACTTTCAGTTTCTCACACCAGAGAAACTATTTGGTATTTACACATGTGTCCTATTTATTTCACTTAAGAATATCGCCTCAATGTGCATCTGCATACCTATAAATGTCTCTAGTTTCTCATTCTTTATGGCTGAGTAGTACTCCATTGATAGAAAAACCACATCTTCTTTATCCAATCTCCAGTTGATGGGCATTTGGGCTGTTTCCAAATTTTAGCTATTACAAATTGTGCCACTATAAACATGGATGAGCCTATATTACTGTGGTATGATTCTTTTAATTCTTTGGGGAAGATCCCCAGCAGGGGAATAGCTGGGTCAAATGGGAGTTCTAATCCTAGTTGTTTGAGGTATCTCTATATTGCTTTCCACAGTGGTTGTGCCAGTCTGCCTGCCCACCAACAGTGCAGAAGGGTTCCTTTCTCCCCACACCCCTGCCAGCATTTGTTATTGGTTGATTTCTTGATAGCAGCCATTCTTTCTGGGTTGACGTGGAATCTCAGTGTTGTTTTCATCTGCATCTCTCGAATGTTGAACATTTTTTCATATGTTTATTTGCTGTTTTTACTTCTTTGTCTGAGAAATGTCTGTTCATTTCAGATGCCCATTTTTGAATTGGGTCTTTATATTTGGGGGGGTCTGATTTTTTTTGAGTTCTTTATATATTCTAGATAGTAGACCTTTGTCTGAGGAACAGCAGGTAAAAATGTTTTCCCGCATTGTAGGTTGTCTCTTAGCTCTGTTGGTAGTTTCTCTTGCAGTGCAGAAGCTTTTTAATAAGATAAGATTGCAGTTGTTGATTCTTTGTGCTAGTTCCCGTGCTACTGAGGATTTGTTCATAAAGTTTTTTCCTATGCCAATCTCTTCAAGAGTTCTACCTATCTTCCAGGATGTTTAGTGTTTCTGTTTTAATATTTAGATCTTTAATCCACTTCGATTTTAGTTTTGTGCATGTTGAAAGATAAGGGTCTAGTTTCAATTTTTGGCAAGTTGAAATCCAGTTTTTCCAGCATCATTTATTGAAGAGCCTATCTTTCCTCCAGTGAGGGTGGTTGGCTCCTTTGTCAAAGATGAGGTATCTGTATCTTCTAGTCTATTCCACTGATCCTCGGGTCTGTTTCTTTGCCAGGACCATGCTGTTTTTATCACAGTGGTTTGTAGGATAGTTTCAAGTTGGGGATTGTGATACCCCCCTGCCGTGTCTCTGTTGCCTAGAATTGCTTTTGCTGTTCTAGGTCTCTTCTGGTTCCAAATGAATTTTTGGATTGTTTTCTCTAGAACTGTGAAATATACTGTTGTGATTTCAATCAGGATTGCATGAATCTATAGAGCAGCTTTGGAAGTATAGCCATTTTCACTATATTGTTTCTTCCTACCCAGGAACAAGGGATGTCTTTCTATTTTCTCATATCCTGTTGGATCTCTTTTTTCAGATTGTTGTAGTTTTCAATGTAGAGGTCTTTTGCTTCCTTTGTTAGATTGATTCCTAGATATTTCATTTTTTTGGATGCTATTGTGAAAGGGATTCTTTTCCTAATTTCTCTCTCAGTGAGACTGTTATTTGTGTACAAGAAGGCTGTTGATTTTTGAGTGTTTACCTTGTATCCAGCTACTCTACTGTATCTGTCAATTAAATCTAGAAGTCTTTTGGCAAAGTCCTTTGTGTCTTCAATGTAGAGTATCATATATTCAGCAAATAATGATAGTTTAGCGTCTTCCTTTTCTATCTTCATTCTTTTTATTTCTTTCTCTTGTATAATTGCTGTGGCTAATGTTTCCAAACCCATATTGAACAAGAGTGGTGATAGTGGGGATCCTTGTCTTGTTCCTGATTTTAGCATGAAGGTTTTCAGTTTTTGACCATTTAGTGTGATGTTGGCTGCTGGTTTTTCATAGATAGCCTTTATCAAATTGAGGTAAAGACCATCTATTCCAATTTTCTGCAGGGTTTTTATCATGAATGGGTATTGAATTTTATCAAATGCTTTCTCTGCATCTATTGAGATGATCATATGGTTTTTGTCCTTGACTCTGTTAATATAGTGTATTACATTTATTGATTTACGTATGTTGAACCATCCTTGCATCCCTGGGATAAATCCAACTTGGTCAGGGTGTATGATCTTCTTGATGACCCTCTATATTCTGTTTGGCAGTATCTTGTTGAGGATTTTTTTTTTTAATCTATGTTCATTAGGGAGATTGGCCTGTAGTTCTCTTTTTTGGTTGGGTCTTTCCCTGGTTTTGGAATCAAAGTAACACTTGCTTCCAGGAATGAATTTGGAAACATTGCTTCTCCATTGGATGATTTTTAGTCTAGAATGTTAATTATCTTTTTAAAATTTTGGAAGTTTTAAAATCTATAAGCATTTTATAAAATGCTAAAAAGTATAAAATATAAAAGTATAAAATAATATTTCAGGAAATCACCTGTAAACATGTTTTCTAAACAAGTATTACTACCGTTTGGGGAAATTTGATTCATGCTGCAAGAACTTATGGGACACAGGCCATGTGCCAGGAGCTGATTGGACATTGCAGGCATTTTAAGACTGAAAGAACACAGTCCTTATGCTCATGGAGTTTATAGTGCAGAGAATGAGAAAACAATGAATTATTAAATAAGGAAAATAGTACCAAATAATTGTGAATACTATGAAGAAAGATGTAGCAGTGTGAAGGTGATTAAAACTGATAGAAATGTAATTATAAATAAACAGACTGGGAAAGTCTAAGGACACGGTATGGTCTGGGAGCTGAATGACAAAAAGGAGCCAGCTCTGTGAAGATCAGAGAGAAATGCATTCCAAGGCAGAAAAAAAAGATTGCAAGGGCTCTAGGGCAAAAAGATACTTGAAGGATTCAAGGAACCAATCAAAGCTCAATGTGGTTACAACACTGAGAGACACGGGTGAACTACATGTTCAAAGTTTCTAACGAAGTTTAAAAATATATTTGTAATCCTATATTTATTTTATAAGATCATTTTCTTGTCTTTGGGAAGCTTTTCATTTAATGCCATCTAATGATATTTTACGGACTTGACACTTCATGGTATTTATCCAATATTATTCATGAAGTTACAGTAGTAAGTTTTGTTCTTTAAATTAGTCCTGTATCTTTTGCTTGTTCACTATAGTTTCTATCTTTGCTTTGGAGAATTTTATAAAGTGTCTGTTGTAACATGGCTGTCTGCATATTTAAGAATGATACAGTGAAATTGTACTTGGAACTGTGCAAATATAGCAGTGTTGACAGATCAACT
This sequence comes from Heterocephalus glaber, assembly GCF_053883595.1. Lineage (NCBI taxonomy): Eukaryota > Metazoa > Chordata > Mammalia > Rodentia > Bathyergidae > Heterocephalus > Heterocephalus glaber. The sequence goes on from NW_028258461.1 coordinate 2,632,293, forward strand.
TCAGTGTGGTAGATGCCCATGTATCAGTACCAGAGATGGATAATATTCTAATCTTCCCCGCTGGGTAGCCTAGATCCTGAAAACTCTACTGTTTGAGGGAGGTCAGAAATAGAGATTTACATATGTTACATATATTCTTGAAAGAATTGTTGCTTCTTGTATAATTTATGTATTAAGATTGCATGATAATATAATACAACATACTGGATATATTGCAGTGTAGCAAAAATAATATAAAACAGTTTGTATTTATAGCTTTGTGGCTTATATACTGACAACCTGAGTTTGAATCCTGGCTCTACTACTCACTGTGATTTTCTGCAGATTATGTATTCTCCATGTCAGCTTTCTCTGTATGAAATAAGGATAATAATAGAGTCTACCAGATGGGGTTATTTTCCATAATACAATGTGTTAATATAGTTCAGCACTTTGGAATAGTTCCTGATATACAGTGATCTATATCTAATGATTAATGACTGTTACTAACCACTCTATCAGTACTAAGGTATTCTAATATTATAGTTATACTATTTTAAAGACCATGGAAGAGGTATTTGACTTCTCTAGCCATATCTGATAAAATTTGGACTAATAAAAGGAAGCTATGGGAAAGTGAAGTTTGGTCAGAATAAGAAAAACAAGGTCTTTTTTGACATTGTAAGCAGCCAACAATGGAATATACCACCTCAAAGTTAAAGGAGTTCTTTGTCCATAGAAATATTCGAGAGAAAATCTGTAAAGCATTTTGTGGCACTCTTAGAATGAAGTTTCTAAGAGAGAGCCACATTGCATAGAATGAACATTGTGCTGCTTTCTTCAAATCTGAGATTTACAATCCAAACATTGTAACTTTAAAAAATGACATAAATTGATATAAAAGGTAGAGAAAGCAGAAGATGGTCAGTTTGACTCTAGTTTTTAGTTACTCTATAGTTTTGACTAGACAAAAATAAAGGGAAGTCTTGGTCAAACTGTGATGATTTATCATATACAAGCATTGTGGGGAAATAAACTCAAGTACATAGCAAATATTTTAAATAAACTTAGTTACTTTGAGAATTTCTAGGCAAAACTAGTTCATGAGGAAGGAAAGTAATTTAGACTTTTCTTACTCAATGATATATAATTCAATAAAATGAGCAATAAAATTCGTTAAAGTTGGTATTAGATATAATGCTATGAGTGGGTGGCCAAGTGTTACAAAGAATATAGAAATGATTTAAACTTTAAAACAGCATCTTTCATGGCTTAATAAGAGCAAATGCATTTGTTAGTGCTCTGAAATTCAGAATCCCTGCTGAATCTTTTCAACACTGAGTTATACTATTTAAAGAGACTTTATCTCAAATTTTATTTCTCTTAAATGTCATTTTATTTTCAAATAGCTACTGAGTACAGTTAGCAATAACACTCACTGTGACAGTTTCATGTATTTAAAGATCCTATGTAGTTGCTGAGAATGGAAACAATGAACTCTCAAGAGTCCATGACTGAGAGTGAGTCGGAAAACTTGAATTGTTTTTTCAGTAGGAAAATCTTATATTTATTCAGTCCTGTTTTTTTCTGTGTACTCAAAGACACATCTTTACAATGACACAGAACCAGAATATCCTGACAGAAGTCCTGTGACCTAGATGAGGAACAAAGTTACAGGATAGACATTAAGAACACAGCTTAAATCTTAACTGGGCAGTGTTGAGTGTGTGCTTAAACTTTCTGAGCCTCAGTTATCTTGATCTGTGATGTGGGAATGCAAATAGATGTCACGATCAATATGAAGATGAAGAGAAATGCTGTACATAATATCATTTCCATGGACCCTAGTGCACAGTAGTTTTTAAAGTATTGAATTTTATGGGGCTGGGTCCGTTCCTTTAATACCTAGAGAAGGCACAATGGACAGAGAGTTGATGTGGATAAAACAAAAGAGAAATCTTACCTCTCTGACTGATAGAATTACTCTGACACTTCATATGTAAAAATCTTATCACTGATCATTCTTACTGCTTTCTCTCCAGCTCCCCAGATTTTTGAATCTCCCCAGGCCTGATGGAGAAAAAGAGCCTCTTGCTGGCAATGTGCACATCAAACTTTACTTGCCTCCTGCGTTTCCCATGACGACTGTTGCTCATTCCCAGAACTGGATTGAACAATCTCCCTGGGAAGGTTGTCCATGTCTGGGGCCTTTTTCCACTCCCGCACACCTTTGTCTATGCCATAGTCTCTGGCTCTTGACAAATTTGTAGTCTGGAGCACTGGGCCATAGGTTAATGAGCAGTGAGACAGGGTGGCATTGCCCACTTACCACATAGTCTAGACCCTAATACTCCAATACTGTCAGTTACATGTGATTCTGTGGAAGCACACAGTTCCCTGTCTTTCTATTGGTTTTTTTTTTTTTTTTTTTGGTACTGGGGATTGAACTCGGGTCCTTGAGCTTTCTTTTTTTTTTTTTTGGAAATTCAATTATATTTATTTTTCTTATACAGAATCAGAGAAGTAAAAACCAGTACCAAACTCTAGGTAAAATGGTTTGATCTTATTGATCTGGTTGCATACTTTCTGTATGCACATCATTTGAAATTAAAAATAAACACACATATGTCATATTACAAAATGTAGAAGTAAATTCTTTAAAAAGTTAAAAGTACTAGCACAGAAATGATGTAGTGTTAGGGAAATGGTCTCTGTCAATCACCCATTTTCCCGCTCAAATGGATCTACAAGTTCCTAAGGGTCCTTGAGCTTTCGAGGCAGGTGGCGGAACCACTGAGCTAATTCCCCGGCCCCATATTTCCCTGTCTTTGAAAACAGGTTCATCGCCTTCCATCAGTGCTGAATTAATCTTGATAGGTGCCTGTCATATTCATTGTATGCAGTGCGATGAAAAGTCATTTACATTCAGATCAATTGCAAAACATCGAGGGAACGGTAAAGTAAATTATGTTGCATCCCTATGATATATCATTATGCAGATATTAAAGTGATGTTTACAAAGAATTTTTAATGATGTGGAAAAATGCTAATGATACAATGCCTAATGAATAAAAATGGGTTACAATAATATATCATATAATATAATTTAAAACAACAAAGAAAAACTATATACATACATATATATACATATATATAAGATAGCATAATTTATAATATGATGAACACATATAAAACACAAAATGTATTTACTTATACATGTATATGTGCATATGCATATGTGTCTATATGCATACATACAAAATTTACTGGAAGTAAATATGATGTTAACATTGATTATTCATAGGTAAATGAATTACAGGTAATTTTTACTTTTTGGTTAATATTTTACTCTTCTTTTACTCACTTGACATTCTTTACCATGCCAGCAATATATTTTATAATCAATGGTAAATGAGAATTGTTTATTCCAAGTAGTTCTCTCAACTCAGGTTGTGTTTTGGCTGTGAAATCAATTAGTCATCAACATAGATGATACCTGCTTCTCTCCTTTTCATCTTGAGTCAACATGGTTTACTAGTGTAGCAAGGTCAGATGAAGAAGTTTAATGCTGTAAGCTTTAATTTAAGCTTAAGTTGTCACAGAATCATACGTATACAGACCATTTGTGATATGACCCATATTCTATTCTATGTAAGGGGGATGTGGTAGGCTGAATAATGACCTCATCCAAAGATATTGAAATCTTGATCTTTAGATCCAGTGAACATCACATTATATGGGAAAAAAGATCTGTTTTAAAATATGACAACTTGAATATCTGGAGATGGAGTTTTCAGTGCAATCACATATACTCTTAAAAGTGAGAGGCAGAGGAAGTTTTGATACAGACAGAAGAAGATGATCAAATGGAACCTTGAAGGCAGAGATGGGAGTAATATGGCCACACAGCCAAGTAATGATTGCAAGCACCAGAAGCTAGATAACTGTATTATACAGCTTTCCCATCCCTTGGACAAAATACCTGAAACCCACAAATTAAGGAAAGTGATGATTATTTAGTTCAGTTTGCAGTGGTTCCAAATCATGGTTGACCATCTCCAAGGCAGAAGTGGTACTTTGGAATGGCTTGGTGGAGTAAAGGTGCTCAAACCATGACAGCCAAGAAGCAGAGAAGAGGAGAGATGAGGACACTCCCTCAGTGACCGCCTCCAACCACACCTCACCTCCTAACAGCACTTTCAGCTACTGAACTCATCAGTGGATGCATCCACTGAAGGTTGTAGCGGTGCACCAAGGTCCCGTCACCTTCCAAACACATGAGACCTTCAGGGGACATTTTAGATCTAAACCACAACAATCAGGGAAGGAAGAAATTCTCCACTGGAGCTTCTGGAAAGAGCAGGATCAACCAACACCTTGATTTTGCAACTTATTTCAGACTTCTGGCCTCCACAGTGATAAGGAAATAAGATACTGTTGTTTTAAGCCCCCAGGTGTAATTTCTCATTGCATCCAGGGTTACATTGTAATGCAGGAAACATGGCCTCTAGCTAAGAAGAGTTCTTGGAATAAATAGGGGTTTGGGGAAGGGATAAGAAGAGAAAATTATAAAATGTTCTTATAATAGACAAACTCTCTGTGCTGGCTCCTAAGATGACATTGGGCCTGGGTCTTAGAGGATTCCACCACAGGTGCAAGGACTTGCCAACCAATTTCAGGGGATAAGGGGTAATAATTAGACATGTGAGGGAAATAATTTGTAGTTTCAATCCTATGCGAATAGCACAATGCTTAATTTGTGAAAGCAGTAGATAGATAGAGCATAGGGGAGAGGCTACTACACTGGGAATCAAGGAGTCTGCGGTTTGTCATTGCTCTCCCACTAACCACCTTCATGGTCCGGGGGCAAGTCACCAAATTATCTGCTCCTCAGTTTCCATATATATATATATATATATATATAAAATACAAAGTTGGTAATAGGTTTCTAAAGCTTTCCTGCCATTTTGAATTTCCTTAAATCTGTTCTAATGGCACTGGTCAAGAAAACATTGTGAACCAGTATATATGGGCTGGTCAATTTGAAGTATTTATAAGACTGAGGTAAGCATGCATAAACACTTAAATTATAAAACTGGAAATAAAATATAGAATGGATTGGTATGAGAATATATTTGTGTGAATTGAATTCTATGTAAATATTTGCACCCATACGCCAAACTCAGACACTCAAAAGGCATACAGAGGTTTACTGCATAGTATCATGGTTGGCAAATTTTTTCTTCTTAAAATATTTATGGTAAAATGAAATAGACTCCTGAATAAAGTTTAAAAATGGGATTATAGATAATGAATTGGAACCCAGGTAGGGAAAGATAAATTCAAACAAAAAAGTTTAGCACTGGGTGAAAAATGACTTTTTAGTGTCCATTTTATGTCACAGTGACAGAGTATAACGTATAGAGGCTGGAATGGTAAAATCAACCCAGCTGCCAAAAACAAAACTTGTTTTGATTTTTCACTGATAACTTAATAAGATTTAAACTGTTCCTTAGGATAGAAAGTGAAATGAACTTTTGCTCATGTTTAGCTTCTACTTCATTCTCCATAGTATTTTGTGTATGTTGGTCCTATGGTTCCTTGCATTTCCTACCTTGTGTAGTTTATCATGCTCTCTCAACTAAGGTCAGTAAGAGGAAGAATCAAATCTTATTTATTACTGTACATTCCATTTTTCATTGGTTTCCTATGTCAGGAATCCTCCTCCCATTCTTTTCTCTGTAGAAGGCTTGTATACCTTTTAAGAACTACTTAATTTCTTAGGTCTTTAGTGCTTTGATGACTTCCTTTTCCCCACACTGCAAGAATTTTTAACCCACTTTATTGGTTAAGTTTCCCATCACTGGGAAAAAATGTCTAATACCCCCAACTTATGGGAGAAAAGGTATATTTTGCCTCTCATTTTCAGAGGTGTCTGTCCATGATCAGCTGGCTCTAAGGCACAGACTTCATGGGGGCAGTGTGTGGTGGAGCAAAGCTGCTCACTTCATGGTGACTGGGAAGCAAAACAGAGGGGAGAGCAACAGAGAGGAAAGGGTGAGGGACCAAGGCCATGCCTTCATGACTGGCCCAGACTTACCCAGAAGTGTGCTTCACTAAGCTCTCAGGCCAGTTGTGTTGACCATCAAGATTCATAGTCATAGCAACCTAAGATCACCCATAATATTAGGTTTTTTCCATTATTCCCCCTAAAATTTGAGTGTAAATTCAATACTGGACTTCTCTTCACACAGATGTTACTCTTATTTTCTGTCGAGTCAAATTCTGACCATAAGAAATCATGGTGTGGGATCTGAAAGCATGTACTCTTTGGAGATATGCAAAAAAATCACAACTGATATAAGTTGTGAATGTGTACCTAAATCTATGAGTCATGTCAATCTCTTGGGGCATTATGCAGTGTTTGTTTGATAGTTATTCCATATCATTTTTTTCTGACTAGACATGAAGAAGCTTCCATACCCAGGACTAGCATTGCTGGAGTTGACCATCTTTCTTCTCTCATCATTGCTTCTTAATCTCATAATTATGCTAGAAAACATAAACATAAATAATTCACACACATATAGAGTATTTCTAATTCATGTTTACTTACCTATTTCAAATACGCATCTTTAGGACAGTTTAAGAGTTCTTTATGAGTCATTTATTTCACAGAATATGTACAAGTGCTGAGTATTTAGAAAACAATGACTAGCAGTTTCAATGAGATTTGGTTTAAACTAGATCTCCCAGAAATATTTTTGTTGATGAGCAGATTTTGGAGGTGGCATCTATATAGGTAAACATGAAATAAAAAGAAAAGTCGAGAAATTGCCTCAAACTTCAATAGCCTTCCAGGCTTACTTCTCACTTATGGATGGGATCCTGTACTTATTCCTCTTCAGGGTTGGAATTGGCAGGAGGAAAGCGAGGCACTCACTGGACGTTCAGGCAGAAGTGGCCTCTGTATTTAAAAGTTTGATATTTTGTTTAGCCCAGGTTTGGATTGATTTTTTATTTTTCAAGTATATTTTTGCGGGGTTTTTTGTTTTTTTGCTTTTTCATAGATATATATTATTTGCACATAGCAATTATATTCATCATGAAGAATTGGTACATATACATAACCACATTTGGATCATGTTTACTTCCTCTTCCCCCCCACCCCGTCCACTTTCTTCCCATTTCAAGGTCCCTACCTCCATGTTTACTATAATCAATCTTTTATTGTGCTGTTTAAATTATTTATACATTGGGCTTTTCATATAAGGGAAACCATACAATATTTAACCTTCTGTGTCTGATTTATTTCACTTTAAAGTAGTGTTTATCTTTCAAGTTTGTTGCACCCTCCTTAATTTGGCAAAGGAAGTGAACATTTCTCTCCTGTCGCCCTAGCACTGGTATTTCTTGGCTTGTACCACATGTGCATGACATAGCATGCTGCTTTTGTCTGGGGCTGGACTTTCCAAGCTAGTCAAACTCATCCATCAGGACGGATGCCATCTCTGCAGGGTTTATCAAAGTCAATGTTTACAAATGTTTCACTTAGGAGCAACTCCTGATGAGCTAGCTGTGTCTTGCCAGGGACCTCTGAGTGCCCCGTTAATTACCATGATACTGCAAATCCAGTGCGTCTTTCAGCAGAAAATGGGCACCAGGAGATTGGTACCTTTGTGAGATCATTTGTAATTCTATGTGGTGTAAGAGACTGACTGTAAGAAAGTAAACCACTACTTTTGTATAGCAATCCTTAAGACATTTGTTTTGTGTAAAAAACTAATCCTCTATGATAAAGTTATTATCAATCCATGCTGTATTTTTCTTTATTCACGTGCATTCAGTGGTAACAGGAAGGAACTTTTTTTTTAAATTTCCAAATTCCGTGACACATGATGGTCAGCCTTTTCAGTACATTATATCTAGCTGCTTAGGAATGAAAATGAATATTATACACAGATCCAAGGACTTTGGTCCAAATTCCTAGGTGGATTTCCCCAATGCCTTTCAAATTTAATAATGGTTCAAACAGGACAAGTTCTCATAAAGCTCTTCATTGTAGTTTATTAACCATCAGTGTCCTATGATTTTCTTACCGAGCTTATAACCTAACTCTAATAATGTTGGGAAATGTCAGCAGACAATGTTTAATCTTCAAGTACTTCTTTATTTAAATCAGATGAAGATTGTAGTTTGCTCTCTGAACTTTAAGAATAACAAGAAGTTCATATTTTTATATACAGCATAAATGTCAGCAAAAATGATTGAGAAGCAAAGATTGTACCAGTCTTCAGAAATCATATTATTCAATGCCTTAAATTCACAGATGGAGAAACTGAGAGTAAAATGTAATACTGCTATTACAACCCACTCTTTCTCTCCTTATATACATTAATGTGTGACATGTGGCTTTATTAAATAAAAAAGTATATGCATGTTAAGTGCATATTTTCCCACACCGAGCTACTTGCTTTTTAGAAGGCTCCTTTCATCTGTCTTCACTATTAAAAAATAAGTGCCTTCATGTGTTATTTGTTTAAGTAATATGGGAGATGATTTCAGAGAAAAAGTTTTCTTGAAGCCATTTTTTGTGCTGTTAAATCACTTGTGAAACCTTTTTCACTACCTTCTCTTTCATATGTAAATATATCTCCTAACATTTAGTATTATTTCAATTTTAGAAAAAGTATGAGGATTGGAGAAAAAGAAAGGAACATGATAAAGCAGTGAAGAAGTTTTGCAATTAGGCTTTGTGTAAAACAAAGATATTTGAATAAAAAATAGACCTTTTTTCTTTTATTATTATTATAGTTCTATTTGGTATACTAGGAAGCGTAAAGACATGAGTTAAGAGGCTAGAATTACATCAGAATATCATTCCAGAATCTGTTGTTTTCTACCTTGGATTTGCCTTGGTTGAGTGTTCATTTTGCAAAAGTCCCTTGCCTTTGTCAGCGGCCTTGTAGGATATTTTTGATGTTCATGAAGAATTTTCATTACTTAGGCAGAATAAAAAAGAATTCATTAAACACTACTTATTAAGGATTTGAGGCTCTGGTTACACAATACTACACATGATTCTTAAGGAGTTATATTCCTTTTAAATAAAGAACACGCCCCAGGGGGGAATCTCAATAATCTCAATAATCGATCCTTGGTTTATAGTGGAATATTGGCTACAGTACTGACAAAAGTGATAAATAATTGCTTCTTATGTCACACATCATGTGACTTTATGATTTAATATTTCAACAGAAAAAGTGAGCTAACAGGTGCCCATTACTACCAGCATCCATTATAAATTATGAGGAGTTTCCAAAATAGAGTGCAATAAATTTAATAGTTAAATTAGTTTTCTTAACTTGAGGAATGATACCCTCAAAGATACTCACTAGGAGTTGTGGAGTAGAGTTTAGATATTCATAGATATTTAGGACAATCTCTTTAAGCCTATATGCAAGAAGGACTTATGCCATGGGGATAAGATGTGTTTGGGGTTTCTAGGTCAGATGCATTTGGGTTTGTGCATTACATTTTCTTGCCATCCTCCACTCCTACACATACTGCAGTTATTACTAATTATCAAGTTTTCTGTTTCTTGCTGAATCTTCCTGCAACCTCAGAATATTTCCCAGCGAAATGGTCTAGGAAGCTGTCCCCATCTGCTCTGGTTTAGTATGAGAAATGAAAACTTTGTCATGCCTCCTTCAGACTAATAAGAATCTTTGAATTAAAATGTAATTTTTACTTAGGACATATCCTTCAATCCCTTATCATATTGACAATTAAACCACAGTAAATTAGGCAATTAATTACTGATTTCTGGTACAAGTACAGCCTAAAGGTATATGAAATCACTACAGTTGTCATTTGAAATTCTCTTTCATGGGCTATGGAAAATGCCTTGGTTTGTAAAATCCATGGTAAAGAGATGTAACCAAAGCAGTAAAGTGATTTTATATAGTTTCCCTGTGAATATTATTCAGATGTAAATTACAGCATAACACATGCATCCAGCAATCTTCTTTCTTCCATGCACTGAGTACACAGAAGTTTGAAGTATGATATTCTTTCTATCTTTTTCACTTTAACATCTTTTCATTTGATTCTTTTGTTGGTGAGGTCTACTCCAGCATATTAGTTCCTCAGAACTTAGTTGCTAAGGGAGTGAAAATGGCCTTTAGAAAATCCAAGAAACCTGACAAGATGAGGAACTCCCAAAGGCTTTTGACCCACACAGAATGTATCTTGGAGAAGCCATGGAAGGGACCGGGAGCCATATATTTAAACACTACTTGACAAACTCCTCTTTTCTCTTCATCAAACCTCTTAATTCTTTCATGTATTTTAAGTACATAGTTTAAGTGTGTCATTATGAGCTTAAACAGTGGAAAATGGTTACATTTCTTAGCATATTTTAAGTATTTATAATAAAACTATTATCCTTTTAAATAGAATCCAGTGCAATCTAAATACTCTTTTTACAGGAGGTCAATATATAGTAAAGAAGGTCCATGATCTATGGCTAAAGGAGTTTTGTTTGGTAAATTACATTAGGAAAACCACCTCATTACATGGAGAAAAATAAAGTTGGTTTCCTATCTATGCCATACATAAAGTGAGACTCAAAATGAACTAGTGACCTAAATTTGAAAGGTAACAGTGTAAAATTACTAGAAGAATATATGAAAGAACATTTTTATTATCTAGACTCACAGGAGTTCTTAAGTAAAATTCTCAAACCACTAAGCACAAGTTAGAAATCTGATACTTTTTAATTAAGTCAAAATTTCAAACCTTTCTTTAAGAGAAAATACCATGGACAATATTAACAGAAAGGTGACAGAATGACAGAAGTTACTTTCAGTATCTAAAGTAAAGAGAGCATAAATTATTCAAGGAACTCTTCCAAGTCCACAAGAAAAAAAAGTAGTAATCCCAATTGAAAAATCAGCAAAAGATACGAAATGCCTTTGTGTAGAAGTGGAAATCCACAAAGCTAACAAGATTGTGAAGGGAGAATCTGATTAATCAGTAATCAGAGAAATGCAAATAAAAGCGAGATATTTTTAATCTGTTAGACTGACAAAATTTATAGAGCTCGATCATGCCAAGTGTTTGTGGGAATGTGGGGAGAAGGGAATCCTCCGTCCCCTTCTGGTGCACGCATTTTAGTAATCAAACTGTTGGCATTTGGTCTAGGGACAAAAGATATTTTCACCCAACAGTTGGACCCAACAGTTGAGCTGAGTATTTGAAAGAGAACTACACAAAAGTCCATATATAGGCATAGAAAAATGTATTTATTACAGCTTTTACTTTATTGTTTGCAATAGGAGAAATTTTGGTACATTCTTGTATATTAGTGAGAAAGGTTTTGCAAAAAAATAAAGGTAGATTTGGTACTCGTATATAATAGATCAAGTCTACCTATAGCAAAATACAAAGTGAAAAAAGTAAGAAGCAATATTCATAACCCAATACTCTTCACAGAAATTAAAAGTACACAGACATACATCAGGGCATGTTAGTGCACCCTTGGAATCTCAGCACTCAGAAGGCTGAGGCATGAGGAAGCCTGAGCAATTACTGAGTGCCTCAATAAAACAAAATGTACACATATATAAAAGTAAATAGAGTTAAACCTTTACAAGAGTTACCTTTGGTGGGAGAATAATGGGAATGCAACTTATGGATACAAGAAAATAAATTTTAAAAAGGAAAAAACACCTAATAGACATTTTCCAAAAGAAGATGGAAGACGTAAAAATGGCTGATAGCTATATTAAAATGTGATCAATCCTACCAATCTTCAAGGAAATGCAAATCAAAAAGACAATGAGAGATCACCTGACAGAAGTTTAAATTGGCTTCTTATCAAAAGAGATAAGAGTTAAAAATACTAATGAAGCTGTAGAGAAAATTTTTATGCACTATTGAGAAAGATGTAATTTGGTAAAGATATTATAGTACACAAAGTGGAAGTTTCTTTAAAAAATTAATAATAGAATGACTTTATTATCCAACAATACTGCTTCTACATGTTTGTATGAAGGAATTGAAATCACAGTCCTGGTACAACACTTGCTCTTCCTATTCTTTGTAACATTAATCACCATATCTATAATATAGAAACAACTTAAATATCCATTGATGAATGAATGGGTAAGTCAAATATGGCAGAGATATACAGAGGAATACTATTCAACCTTAAAAACAGAGAGAAATCTTGTAATTTCCATAGCTGTGTATGAACCTAGAAAACATGATTCTAAGTAAATCAAGGCAAAGAAACACAAGTACTCTTAATCTTACACACATGGAACATACAAATAAAAGTTGAATACATAGAAACAGAGTAGGATGGTGGTTGACAGGGGCGAGAATGGGGGTATGACGAGGAGATACAGTTGAAATGGAGCAAACTTGTTATCATATAGGATGAATGAGCCTCAACTTTGAATATTGAGCAGGAGGGCTATAGTTAATAGCACTGTATTATGCATTGTACAGTTTGCTAATAAAGTAAATTTAAGTACTTCTAGCACACACACACAAAGATAACTTCAGCAGATGATTGATATGTTAATTTCCTTGGCTGTAGTAATCATTTCACTATGTGTATGTAGTTCAAAACATCAAGTTGTGTACCTTAAATATAAAGAGCAAAGTTAATTTTGATGAAAAGTGTATGCCCAAATGAGATGGACTTTATGAAGACCAAAAATCACAGTATATTGTGAATTAAAATATATGAACAGTACTACCCTTTCCATTTGAGATTCTTCAAACAGGCATGTGGTCAAAGGTTGTGAGGAATTTTGGACTTGAGTCTTACCAATGCGTCCTCTTTCAATTGTGTTATAGTTGCTTGTGCTGTTCTGTCACCGAGTAGGAGATTCACAAGTCATTTTCTCACTGCAGACTAGTGAGTTGGACTTTAAAAATAAACATATGTAGGACATCAATTAATTTGGATAAAACTATAATCCGGATGCTGCCAGCCGTTCTCAGAGCTTTAATCACCTTGGTTAAAAAACATGGCAGATTGCAGAGAGACTGGTGTTTAGAAACAGATCCACCTAGATTTGCGCACAGCTGTACTATTTGTACAAGTGTGGCTGTGGGGAAGGCACTTAACCTCTCTGCATTTCATATTCTCTTCTGTGAAGTGAGGCTAATGATGCCTCTCCTTTGAATCGTGAGGAATCATAATGATATATGCTATTTGGCCCGCATTGAACAGAAGCTGATGTTATTGCTGCTGTTCCCACTATGGTTAGGACAGATCACCTTGCAACCACAGAAATTTGTCAGCAGTAGACAAGCCTCCTTTGTCACAAGCATTATTTCTCTTAATCACGAACAAAAACTTCAACAAATAAAATATTTGAAGCCAATGATGAAGAAATGCTACTTAATCTGAAACAACACGCTTACTTACCATGACCTAAGAACAGTAGTGCCAGGTACCGAGGTGTGGACGGGAAGAAAGAGAAGGAAGTAACAGGGAAGAATGACAGAGTATGTCTGCCTTTGTCTCAGTTTAGGGTCACTGACAGTTGCACAGGAAGGGAGCTGTAATGCAAAGACATCTGTGCCTGTAGATATTCATGGATCCACTTTTTTTTGCATCTTTGAAATGAGTGTTAGCAAGGCTGCTGTAGGCAATGAACTCATTCTTCAAACACGTACCTGTGTTAGCCACTGAGGAGGACTCAGTGGAGAACAAAACTAGAGACTAGCAGTCTAGCAGAAACAGATACGAAGTATCTTGTTCAGAAGACTTAGGCACTGTATTTTGAGTTAAATGAAAAAAAAACTTACATGTAATCAAATGTTTTACTGTGACATTGCTGCATTTGGAGAAGAATACTGAAGAATATTTTATATCACAAATCAGAGAATAAATGCTCATATTTACAATTATTTGTAGCAACTAGAATCCTGCCTGCTTACTATTGAAAATGGAAATTTGGTTTTCTTAGTTGATTTGGATTTTCTCTCTCTCTTTCGCACTCTGTCTCTCTGTCTGTCTGTCTCTCTCTCTCTCTCTCTCTCTCATATTTTTCTTTATATTTATAGGACTCTTTCCCTCAGAAAGTTGTTTATAGTTTTAAAAAGTTTCTGAAAATAAATATTGTGGTTCATAAAATTAACCTATGTTTCCTATTGTAATTTACAAATTTCACATCTGTTCATTATTTCATTTGAACCTCAAAAAAGCCTTAGTTAAGCAACCTTATTTTCTAGTGGTATTATATACATCAAAATTTGAATTTATGGTATTAAAATACTCATGTGGCAATTTATACTTTTACATAATGACTCTTAAGAAGGAATGAAAAATATGCTATATTCTTGTTTATGGATATCCATTCAGCTATTATTATAATTTTTAATTCTTTTATGGTACAGTTTAGGTATACAATACATTTACATTTATCATTAGGTTCTTGTACCTGAACATGATGTATCTTAGTTCTTATTTTCTCCCCCATTATCTGTGCGCCCTTCACCCCCTCCACCCTTCCCTTCAATTATTAAAGTAAAAACAGGTTTAGTAGATTAATGCAAACTAAATCAACTATTAAAATTGAAATTTCTTTTTGGTTCTTTCTATTGCAATTACCAGCACCTATTTATATTGTACAACTTTTATATTTTTGTTACCGGGGATCGAACTCAGGACCTTGCACTTGCAAGGCAAGTGCGGTGGCACTGAGCTAAATCCCCAGCCCTTAATTGTACAACTTAATGGGAATCCCTGTGATATTTCTATGTACACATATATCATACATTGAGTGTGCCCACCCACCCTTCTTCTGCCTAGTAATTCTGCTTTTACTTTCAGGTTTTCTTTTTAATTAGTTTCTATGTATGAGATAGAAAACACGTATCTGTCTTTCTGTGTCTGATTTATTTTACTTAACATGATCCAATTCCATCCATTTTTTGCTAATATTTTAATTCTTGCAAAGGATTTCATTCTTTTTATGACGGAGTAATATACTACTGTGTTATATACCACTTTTTTTAATCCATTCGTCTGTTTACGGGCACCTAGGCTGATTCCATTTTTTATCTATTTTGAATATGCCACAGTAAATATGAATATGCATATGTCTCTCATGTTCACTTCATTTCCTTTGGCTATTCTGATAGTCATTCTTGATTGTCAACTGTATTGCTCTTTGAGATGGATTTGCCATTAGTAAAGTATACTTCTGGCGTTCTAGGGTGTGTCATGAGGACATGAACTTCATCACTGTATCCATTCCCTGGCTTCTTTCTCTCTGGTGCTTCCTGGACACCATGAAGTGAGCAGCTTTCCTACTCCACGCCTTTCCACCATAATGTTTCTGCCTTGGATCTACCTGAACATAGACTGAAACTTCTGAAACAATGAGTAAAAAATAAATCCCTCCTCCTTTAAGTTTTTTGTGCCATGCATTTTGTCCCAGGAACTAAAAGGTAAATAATACACTACAGATATATGCCCAGTAGTGGGATAGGTGGATCACGTGGTAGTTCTAATTTTGAGTTTAAAAACTCCACACACATTTGTATAATGATTATAGTAATTGATAATCTGTCCAGCAGTATATAAGTTGCTTTTTCTCTACATTCTTGCTAGAGTTTGTTAATTTTTGGTTTTTGGTGAGTCATTCTACCTGGGGTGAGTTGATATCTCATTGCAATTTTGATTTTTCATTTCCCTGATGGCTAATGACATTGAGTATTTTTTGATGTATTGATTGGCTTTCTGTATTTCTTCTTTGAGAAGTCTGTTGAAATAATATGTCCATTTTTAAATTGGGTTTCTTGGGGTTTTTCATTAATGTTTTTAAATTCTTTATATATTCTGTGTATTAAGCATCTGTCAGATTAATAGCTGACAAAATTTCCTCCCATTCTGTAGGTTATTTCTTTATAGTGTTGACTCTTTCCTTTGCTATACAGAAGCTTTTTAGAATGCTGTAATGCTATTTGCCAAATCTCCCTTTTTTTCTCTGTGACTTTGAAGTCCTATCCAGAAAACTTCGGCCTGTACCAATATCTTTAAGTGCTTTCCCTGTGTTTTCCTCTAGTACTTTCAGAGTTTTAGATTTCATAGAAGGCATTTGTTCCATTTTGAGTTGGCTTTTAGACTGGATGATAAAGCTTCAGTCTCTTTCATGTGGATATCCAGTTTTGCCAGCACCATTTGTTAAAGAGACTGTCCTTTCTCTACTGTATATGTTTGGAACCTTTGTTGCAAACCCACTGGGCGTAGTTGGGTGAGTTTATTTCTGGGTCCTCTCTTCTGTTTCATTTGTCTATGTGTCTTTTTATGCCAATGCCATGCTAGTTTGGTTATTATGGCTCTGTAGTATGATTTGGAAGGCAGCTATGCTCACCACTATACCACCAATGCCTCTGTAGTATGACTTGAAAGCAGGTATTTTGATGCCTCCAGCTTTGCTCATATTATTTTGGCTATTATGTTGAATCTGTAGATCACTTTGGATAGTACAGCCATTTTAACAATATTAATTCCTCTAATCCATCAGCATGGGAAGTGTCTCCACGTTTTAATGTCTTCTTCAATTTCTTTTTGTTTGCATGTGTGCTCTTGTGAGTGGAGTTTCTTCCACGATTTCTTCATCAGAAAATTGATTATGGCAAGTAGAAAAGTTACTAAATTTTGTATGTTGTTTTTGTATTCTGATATTTTATTCAGTTTATTACTTCGAGTAGTCTTTTGGTGAGTCGTTATGTTGTTCTATAAACATATCATTTGCAAGCAGAGTAAATTTCTTCCTTTCTTATTTTAGGCCATTTATTTCTTTCTCTTGCCAAATTATTCTGGATACAATTTATATTGCTATACTCACTAATAGAAGCAAGAGTGGATACCACGGTTTTGTTCCTGATCTTAGAGGAAAGCTTTTTATTTTGTCTTTTCTATCTCTTCTTTAGTACATTTACTGCAATGCTGACTTCTTTGTTTTGTTTTGTTTTTGGTACTGGGGATCAAACTCCAGTCCTTGAGCTTGCACAGCAGGCAGCGAAACCACTGAGCTAAATCCCGGCCCAATGCTGACTTCTTGAAAATGAACATTTGATACCTTCCCTCTGCCTGCTCTGGGCCCTTGAACCATTAAGTATGTCATTTTTCTCTTTTTACCTTTAATTTCTCTCACTAGCTCTTGCTTCTGCATCAACAAACATGGTCACACATTTCTCCTGCCAAGCGGGTAAATTTTCTTCCAGTAGCCTAAGTTTCTTGCAACAAATGAGTCAACTTTCTCAAAATAATCTAGACTCTTTTTTTCCGCTTTTGTCTTTTTGTTTTCTTGTATGGGTGAAATTGTTTCCTTTCTTTGAGAGTCTATTGAAACTATTCTCTTCAAGGTAGAACTGCTAACCTGGTTGGTTAGCTTTTTTAGTAATTGAATAGCACATCACATGAAGTGGTCCTTACCACCGTAATAATTTATCCAAGGAGATAATGTAACAAAAGAGCTGACAAAGTTTAAATATCATATGTTAAAGAATCAATACAAGAATGAGTTTTACAGAATAAATGCTTTTGTTACCTAACGTTAGCCAGCTATTTAAGTAACTTTGAGCAAATAATATTTCTCACTGAATTTTTATTTCCTTTACCTGTCTACTTCATCAGGTTGTTGTGAAGACTAAAGGATGGGATGTGTGAGAAAGCATTTTGTAACCTGTAAAGTATAATGAGTACCCGTGGTTGTACTCCCAGGCTATGTAGCCGAAAGCTGTATGCAAGGCTGGATTAAATAGTCCTCTGAATATGTACAATTAGCTGTGTCAATGGACTGGTAAAAAGTATTTGCATGGTCCCTTGGGAGCCTTCTAGGGTGAAAACACAAGACAATGAAAGATGGAAGCAGGTATAACAGTATTGAGGGACTAGCTCAGCCTTGCTTGGAGGAGAGGAGTAGTTTTAAGACAAATGTAGTAACCCTACTCGAATTTCCTAGATCTAATCTCTTTTGGGTTTATGTCTGAGTTATAAATAGAAAGAAGGCAGTATATATAAATGCAAAAGGCTATTTCACTAGCTATATTTGTGTTTTGTATAATACAATGTGTTTATTTTTTGGTTTTGCTTTGTTTTTGACAAGGTCTCACTCTGAAGTTCAGGCTGCCCTTGAACTCACTACGTAGCCCAGGTTGGCTTCAGACTGGTGGCAATCCTCCTGCCTCTGCCTCCCGAGTGCTGGGATTACAGGCATGTGCTGCCTAATACAATGTAATATAAAGAGAAGTTGAATATATGCTAGTCTCCAAAGGCAGTTTCAGTCACTAAAGAGTTCCAGAGCATCAGTGACAGAACCCTACAGGAATGGGGAACATTTGTGAGATTCTAGTGCAGTGGTGGTGAACCTATGGCACACGTGTCTAAGATAAAAGATGTTAATATATGAGTTGTTTTTTCTAAATTAAAACCTCACCATTCAGGGTTAATTGCAGTGTTGGCACTTTGTGATAAATCAGTGGGTTTTGAGTTGCAGTTTGGGCACTCGTCTCTAAAAGGTTTGCAATCACTGATCTAGTGTGTGACACAAATCTGAAAGCTCCAGGAGAAGAGGATTGTGTGCAGCAGGCCAGAGCAGCCAGGCTGTCAGAGGTAGTGATGCTCAACAAGCACAGAGATATTAGGAGTAAATGGTTGTGATGTACACAGCTTCTAGGACTCACATATGAGGAAAAGGGAGAGAGCCCTGGGAATTCCCAAAGATGCTTGCCGATAGGTGGATGTGAGCCAGATCCAGAGGTTCTTCCAGAGGAAATGGACAGGGATAACACAAAAACAAATTCACATTGATATTATTGAAGAGACTCAACTGGTCCCAAGAGTCTGTTGGAGAAAAAAGTGATTTATATTTGTAAGCCACTATTTCACTTTCAATCAGTACATGTGTATTTCTGTGGCTATATTTTCATTTTCGTGTACAAACACTGGGAACACTATTGACATTACAATCTATATGAATGATGCCACTTGGAATAATGTAACACATTCTCATTACATAATTAGAATTTTTCCCCTTCCTTATTGCCACCTAAATCTCACCCTGTTTTGGTCATGCAGTGCAATCATGAGTGTTTTATATAAAACTCAAGCATCTCCTCCAAAGAAGAATACTTTGGGAGAAGAGTATTTAAAATGATATAATAAACATTCAGCCTAGCATAGTAGCAATTATAGCTTGAATAAAATCCAAACCTCCCAAGCTTTAGGCTGTCAATAAATGACAATTAAGTGACATATCTCCTTATTCTTCATAGCTGTATTGCCAGGGCAAATAGTCCAGTTCACAGTTATATTTCAGGGTCTAAGTGTAGTACTCCTCCTCCACCCAAGGAAATCAAATGAGAAATGTGCAATCAGTTCTGCTTTAAGGTCATGATTTTTTCATATTAAATACAGCTGCAAGTAGAATTGGAAAAATCACTGAATGACATCCCCCAGCTATGACCACTGTACAGCCTTCCTTGTTATTTATACTATAACCAAATAATTAGTGTGACAAAATACTTGGGACTGCAAGTTAATGAAATTCAAATGCATCTAGGGAATATTTCAAACAGCAAGTCATTCTTACTCAGAAATTAAGCACTCTACGTATAATGTTAAAGAAATTGATATTACCAATGCCTACTGTGGCTATACAGTGATGTTGTGAGACAGGCTGCTTTCTGTTAAATAAAGTGGAAAAATAAATAAAAATAGCCATCTATAGCACACTGAGTCTTGTTGAGTTTCACAATTTACATATCAATTATAACTTAACTTGGAAATGAGGTCCGGTTTAAAAGAAATATTTTCTGTTGTGGCCATTTTTAAGAAAGCATATAGAGTATCTCTGTAGACTTATGTATAACCAAACTTGCCAAAAACCTGCTGAATATAAATTCAATTAAAAATGTAGATCTTTGAATAAATACATCAAAACCCATATGGATCTATTTGTAGGGGCATAATTTAAAAATAAAGATATTTGAATTATATGTTGGAATGTTCTAAAAAGTACATAGCCTCTTTTTAATAACTAATTCCCCTAGAATTTCTAAGGAAGTTGGAAGTGTCGTCTTTGCATGTACAGTAAACATTCATTTACTAAGTATGTGAGGCAATTCTTTGTTAGAGCTTTTTGGGAGAATATTTTTTAGAAATGTATGAATACTATAGTTAGCTAACTTTGATTAATAAAACATAAACCAGGTAGAAATTTTTCCACACAGAAAAGAACTTCTTTTTTCCTTCTTTATGTCTTCTTGAAGAATACTATCACTCTTAATTTAATATTTTAGAACACACTTGGGATAAGTCATGGTAGTATTAAAACCAAGGGTCATTTAATACTAATTCCTATTATTAATTGATAACTTGCCTGAATTTTGAAGAATTCAAGTCAGTAAACTTAATTACTTAATATACTACAGTGAAATTCGGATTTCACATTTGAAAAACTCTGTGCTCAGTTTTGTACACATTTTCTGCTTCTGATACATCCATTTGCCTTGAAAATGCTTAACAAAAATAAACAAATAGCTGCTCTCTGATTCAGTATTGCCCAGATTTTTTCTTGTCCAGTCAAAAGAGAGATATTTTTCATAATACACTAATTAAATACCTTTATGGGGACAAAGTTTTCAAATCTGTAAACTGGTGCTGCTAGTAGTCACCTCATTTAAACATTTTCAAGGACTTACAGGTGAAATTGCTTTGCAAAATTATGAGACAAAGTGCAATATACCTTTGGCTTTACAATATGACTGTTATTATTAGCATATTGCCCAGTTAATTTTAATTGAGTTAGGTCACTTTTATACAAAGCATGTGAAACTTTTAAGCCTTACTAAGTCCCACACCTAGCACATGTATCTGTGCTCCTGTTTTGACAATCTCACAGGGTCATCGAGAAAGTTACAAAAGAAAATTCTGAGCTGTGAAACATAATGCTCCATAATATATTTTATCAACTGTATCTTTGCAACTTCCAAGAAGGTGTTTCACCTTTTTTTTTGCTTTTAACCAAATCAGTTCAAAAATCAACCTGTTTTCTCTACCCTTTTTATATAACAGGCGCCAACTGTAAAGTATCTTGGTCCTTTATTCATTAAGCCAATGCAATTCGGTATTTCATGTCTTGTGAAGAAATGGATTTCATAGATA
Source organism: Heterocephalus glaber (assembly GCF_053883595.1). NCBI lineage: Eukaryota > Metazoa > Chordata > Mammalia > Rodentia > Bathyergidae > Heterocephalus > Heterocephalus glaber. The sequence continues at coordinate 2,653,474 of NW_028258461.1, forward strand.
GGTTGTCATTGGGTTCAAAGAAAAAAATTTGATTTTACAGTAAAAATGAATAAGTATAATAACTGTCGAGGAAAAGGGAGAACATGGAAGATTTTGTCTCATTTGACCTTTGCAAGACTTTATGTCTCTAACAAGAATATAATATTTTTGTGATTTGAAAAACTATACAAAATATATTGCACTATATGAGTCATGGTTTCTGATGTTTTCACTCAGTGCAGTTTCAAAGATCTAATCATGTAACTATTAAGAAATCTAATATATGGGCCAGAGATTTAGCTTAGTGGTTCCGCCACCTGTCTGGCAAGCGCAAGGTCCTGAGTTCGATCCCTGGTACAAAAAAAAAGAAATCTAATATAGTCTTTCTACTACTGCAAAGTATTTCATAGTACATAACAACCTCCTTACTCTTTTGGTAATGAACATCTTAGTTGCCTCCAACTTTCAGTACCATAAGGAAGTGTTGGACAAATAAGCTTATACAACACATACCTTCTTGTGGTCCTGGTGTGTTTCTTTGTAGCAATGTTCCAGGAGGCAAATATTTGGGTTTAAGTTAGGGTATGCTTAGTTTCACTAACTGTGGCTAGACTGCTCTGCAAAATGGTTGCACTAAATTACACTTCTGTTTACATGTGGGTACATGTTACCAACTTATGGTATTATCAGACTTTCAAATTTTATTTCTTTACTCAAATTTTATTTTATTAGTCCATGTTTGCTGTACATAATGATTACATTCCTGGTGGGGAGTCGCTACATATGCATTAGACATCCTAATTCTTTTTTTTCACCTTTCCTTCCTCTCTTCAATCAGATTTCAATCAGATTTCAATCTTTGTGAACTCACTATTCATTTTGTTCATTTTTACTATCAATTTATCTGATTACATTTTGCCCTTAAGGCATATCTCATTTGATCCTGATATGAATCCCTTATCAGATTTTGAAATGGAAGATAGTGTGACTGGATCTCTCACTAGCACTTAACGTGGACTGTCTTTTTGCTGAATGGAAATATCTGTTTTTATGGCATTTTATCAAACAAATGCATCATTGCAAGCCACTTAAAACACATGAAACAATGCCTTACAAAATATAATGATGGAAGAAATTCCAAAAATAGAGGTGCCTCCTATTCACTTCTCTATAAAGAACAAAAGCAGCTTGGGAGGGTTGCTCAGCACAATACTCAGCTGACTTGCACACAACTTGGGTTTAATCCTCAATACCAACAAAATCTAAGAGAGTGAGAGTGAGAGGAAGGAGAGGGAGAAAGAGAGGGAGATGAAGAGGAGGAAGAAAAGGAAGAAGAGGAAGGAGTGAAGGAAAGAAGAAGGAAGGAAGGGAGGGAGGGAAGGAGGGACTAAAGTAACAAGTGGAGAGTAGCTGTGTTTTTAGCTGAGTGCCTGGGGGAGAATGTTGGATCTCAGCAAAAGAGAGACTGAATTTAGAAGACAAGAAGACCTGGGATGACTGCACAGAGATACAATGTATACTGACAGCTGCTCCCCGGGATCCCCATCCAGAAGTGGGAATGGACTGCTCTTTGCAGAGGAAGGGATGAACACGAGAGTCCTAGAAAACTCCTTCAGCACATAAGCCAGCAAGCTTTGCTACTGGGAAAGTTCAGGGCCATCGCAGGCTGGCAGAGGATTTAGGTGAACAATGTGAAACCTGCACAGTTAGCTTCAGTCGTGAGAAGGAACTCATGGCATCTCCCTGCCAAACCTCAGAGCCCAGCCTGCTGCCACTGGAGAGGTATTGGCTGACTTAGGACTGCTATAGAGGTCCAAAACCCATGCATATCCCCATCTCCTGGACCCCATAGATATTCCACCACACTGGCATGGTGCATTCTGGCCATACGGACCCAGCAGAGCAACTGTGACCCCAACATTCAAGTGCACCTGGTGTCCTGCACTGCAGGGACACGGGGTTCAGCTGAGAAAGGAGTGGAGAATGCTGCTCTCAGTACCTAGGATACAGGCATGGTTGTTTTCAGGAAGCAAGGGTGTGCTCAGCCGCAGAACTGAAGGTCCACAGAGTCCTTACAGCCAGGCTGCTGAGATGCCCCATCTGTGCCTCACCTCTGACGCATTCCACTCCTGTGGAGCTTGGGCTGTGCTTCTCTTCTCGCTCATTCCTGGGCATACCTGGGCATGCGCTCTCACTGGAACTGGGAGCCAGCACCACCCAGGGAGTGCCAAGGGCTTGGGGCCACCTCTCCTCTTACTAGGTTTGCAGGCTTGCTCAGCTCCTTAGTGTGAAGACAGGTCCCTACTGCCTGGGTGGCCAGTGCCACAGGTCCTTGCTTTATTCATTCAGCATCCTCTTTCTAAGATTCATTCATGCTGATGTGCGAGGGGCAACTCATTCATTTTCCCTGCTCTGCACTGTTTTATTCTGAAATATTCCTGCAGTTTATTTATTTAGTCTGTCAGGCGATATTTGAGTAACTTCTGATTTGTTCTTGTTTTGTTGTTGTTAGGGATGAGGAAGCTAAGTTATTATGTATAATGTTCCTATGAACGTGTCTTTTATTTAATAAAGCAACTCTTTATGTTATACACTGTGAGTAGAATCAGCAGATTGTGAGGTATGAACATATTTAATTTTTAAAATATTGCTGGGTTGCTTTTCAACATGATGATGTCAATTTCTTCTTGCAGTAGCAATGTTGGGACAGTGGGTCTTAGGCAGGAAAAAGTATAAAACATGGTCTCAGTCGGCTTTATTAGAGAAGTTAATAGGAAATCTTACAAATGGCACCATTTGCCCCTGCAGTTAGACTCTAGCAATTAGAAAGACAAAGCTAAAGAAAGAAAAACCAGACCCTGGAAGAGCCAGGTAACACAATTAATATAAAAATTTAGCAATAAGAGTCCATAGGCAAAACAGGGATATAACCTGAAACATGAAAGGCCAGGGTTACCAGCCCTCCCCTCACCCAATAAAATACAAAAGAGACAAGGGGCAGCCACCTAAGGAATCTTATTTAATATATAAAACACACACACACACACACACACACACGTCTGCACATATATACTGGTATTCTTACTCTCACTTTAGCATCACTGGACCACTACACCAGACACACATGTCCCCTTGCTTTCTAACCCTAAGCTGCCCTCCTCTGAGCCCCCACCCCACTTATCCATCCCCAAAGGGCAAGCAATCAAATGGCCAGAAAGAATGTAGACAGAGGTGCCCAGGTTAGGATCAAAGACAGCCAGAGAGCCAATAGAGAGCCAATCAGATGGCGACAACTTCCAGGTGCCCATGGGGGGATGGGAGAAATCACCAGTCCTAAATAAAAAGGAGTGGAGGACAAAATCCCATGGGTACTCACTTTCTGATGCTCCTCACTCTTCCAGAATAGCTATCTTTTTTCCCTCCACCCTTTTACAAATAAACCATCTTCTTTTGTTTTAAACTCTGCCTTATTAATTCATTACTATCTCCCAGTTTATGGTCATGGTAAGATCCCAGAGCTGCATGTTGCAGCAGAGCAGTGGCGTGGCATGGTGTGGTGTACACCCATCTCGCAGACATGACAGAAGTATATGAGAGTTGGCTCAGGGCCGGGAGTGTAGCCCAGTGGGGCCACACCTGCTTGGCAGGCTCAAGGTCCTGAGTTTCATCCCTTGCACCGAAAAAAGAGTTGATTCAAACTCTGCTCCAAGACTCAGACAGCCAGACTTTTTAAGTCGTGTCAGTCGAGGGAATTTGCAATGATATCTGACTGTGGCTTTAGATTTGCATGTCCATAATTCCAAATTATGTGAGGTCTATGAAGTTTTTTTCATATTTTTGCTCATTTTTACCTGGATTCTTTTGACTAATTTTCAAAATTTCAAAAATATGCGCTGGATACTAATTCTTTACTGATTAGACATGTTGTGAATGTATTATCTCAATCTGTGAGTGTTCTTTATAATTGGCTTATGGTATTTTCTGGAAAATATAAATTGTTAATTTAAACGTAATTTTATTTAGCAAGTTTTTCCTTTATAAATACTGGTTTTCTGTGCTATTTTAAAACAATTTCCTTATTCAAGTTATGAAAAGGATTCTATATTTTATTCAAACCTACATAAAGTTTTGCATTGCATATTTAGCTACTTCATGCACTGTAAGTGAATTTTTATGTGTAGTCTGATGTAGAGATCCACTTATGTCTTCTATATGCATAAACAATTGTTTTGGAAAAAGTTCTTACAGTATATTTATTTCTGTTCTTCCTCACTGAACTGCAGTGTTATCTTTGTTGTCTACCAAAGATTTCTATATTAGGAATTTTGTGTCTGGATTATGTGTTTTGTGCTTCAGTGAAATATTTATCCCTGAATCAGTATCATTCAGTTACTCATTCACTTCTTAGTGCTTTGTACCAGGTACTTTTCTGGATACTTAAAATATATCAATGAACAAAAGAAACAAAAGATTTACCATTGTGGAGATTATATTCTAGCAGGAAAAAAAGCCTGAGTAAAGTTACAATTTAAACATGTATAATTTCAGATGTTGACAGGTACTAAGAAAAACATCAAGCAGAGAAGTAGGATAGGAAGTTCCAGGTGGGTAGAAGTTTGCTATTTAAATAAGAGAGAATGACAGTTTCACTTATGTCAGAAACCTGAAGGAGGTGAGAAGTATGCGAGGGTGAGTCATACAGATTTCTGAAGGAAGAACATTCCACATTCATCCAGCAGATGAAACAGCACACAAAAATCCAAAGGGGATTAGAATGGAAGAAGGCCAGTAGAGCTGGGAGTGGAATGAGCAAAGAGGAAGACAAAGTTAGAAATGTTTCAGGAGAGCAAAAATAATTATTATACCACATTATTTCAATCTCTAAAGCTTTAGGAAAATCTAGTATTTTGAAGATCAAATCTACCTATCTTATTCTATAAGAATGTCTCGTGGCAATTCAGTGGTTTTTTTTTTTTGAACACTGTAGTTATATAGCAAATTTAAAATGGACCTCTCAAGCGCTTATACAAGTTTATAGAACATTTGATTAGCATTGCAGTCCATATCAGTGTAGGTTAATGTGTTATTGTTCTATCTTTGCCATAGTACATATCTTGATGGATAGCGTACAAAGCATCCCTCATCCCATGCACTTAGTTTTTTCTTTGTGTATGTTTCTTTTTTTTTTTTTTTTTTGGTACCAGGGATCGAACTCGGGTCCTTGTGCTTGCACAGCAGGCGTCGAAACCACTGAGCTAAATCCCCAGCCTTTGTGTATGTTTCAAAGAATACTTTTACTATTTTTCCATAAAAGTCTTCTGTATGTTATAACATATATATGTTACATATGTTATTATAAAAATCAATATACAGTAGTACCTTGATTCATGAACACTTTTGTTCACGATTTGGTTCACAAACAGAAGCATTCAGCCAAACTTTATTTTTGCTTCTGAATTCTGCGTTGTTTGACCAACACGACCGCAGCCATCTTTCCTGCATGAACACGACCACAGCCGTTATTTCCCAGAGTAGTGGAATGAATTAAGTTGCACTACTGTGCAAGACCTAGGAGACTTGTCTTTTGTCCCCCCACTCTTGACTGGAGCCAGTCTACCCGTCATGTCTCGCTCAATCACAGTAAGTTCACTTATACTTCTCAGTGTTTGCTCATGCCATCTCCTTCCTGGAAGGCTTTATCTCTGATAAAGCCACCGCTGGCTATAAGTAGAGGCAGAGGACTGAAAAATGCAGTCCACAAATGAACTGGTTTCTTTCCTTTCTGGTCATTTTGCAGAAGCAAGCAGGCAATTAGAGAACAGGGATTCTGCAAATGTAAATTCTCACTACTGCAAATTAGGATGTGCTTTATGGATGAGGCGAGTTCATAGATAATCATTCATGCCGGGCTTTGGAGTAGTGACTCACCTAATACGGGCAAGTTGATATTAGTCGACGATGTTATCACATTATGACTCCAAAAGCTATTTCACTTAGGGATGGCCTAGATACTTTTCCTTTACATTTAGTGATTTACTTATATGTAAATACACTTGTGTGCTATCTATTTGTAGTATTAATCACTGGCATGGGAAAGATCCTTTAGTTTAAGTGGTAGCCTAAGAAGACAAGATCTGAAGCGGAGACATCCCCACTAGATTTAGAAAGCATAAATTCTATACATCCCCTGATAAACATGAATGCTGTAGAAACAGAGTCTTCTGAGATAATGTACCCTAAGTGGGACTGTATAGTATTCATTATGAAAACAACTTGGAAAAAATGTTCTGGGCTTGAATTTTACTATTTAGAACAGGAAGCTAGATGGTTCAAGGACACTAGATGTCACTAGATGTCAATAATGATAGAATCAGCTACCTCTGGTTGAATACCTACTAGGTGCAAGGTATAGCATGAGAAGTTAAGGAGCATTATGTCTTGTAGTCCTCAAACAACCCTTGGAAGATGGTACCATATTTACCACCACATTAATAAACAACTTGAAGCTCAGAAAGTGAAGCAACAGATTTCTGCTCACCATCCTATGACAACTAAAAGTGTAGCTGATGTTCCCATCCAGACCACTGGATCTCCAAACCCATCACTTTAGTGTACATTAGGTTGGAGTCTACAATAGTATTTGAGGAAATTGGGGCCATTCAGGACTCTAAAATTAAATGGTAGATGGTAGAATCACAGCTGTACATCCTAGACAACACACTTCATGGCATGGTCTTATATATAATGAGTTCACTAAGGGGCACAAAGAGAGAGTAACTAGAGATATTAAATGATTTTTTCATGTGTATTGATCTTTAAAATTCATGAAGCCCTTTTTTTTTGTACCGGGGCTCGAACTTGGGACCTTGTGCTTGTGAGGCAGGCAGCAGGACCATTGAGCTAAATCCCCAGCCGCATGAAGCCCTTTTTAAAATGTGCTATCTCATCAGATTTTTATAATAATTGCAGTTGTCAGTTATGTTTTCTAGATGAGTGAAATGAGGCTCTGAAAGTTTAAATTATTTGTCTAGTATCACTTAGAAGCCAGGACTTATACCCAAATCTACTGGATCTAAAAGGTTTATATCTTCCTTCTATGTGATATGCACGCATTCATTCTCCTCTACACTGCACAGGATTGCATGTATGAAGGTATGTATATATGTATCTACTTATAAAACACATTTCACCTTATCTGGATTATTTACGTAGTTAGATCATTTAATACACTGAATTTATTTGTGTATAACATTAGTTGCTCTTCCCCTTTTATAATTAACACTATATGCAAGTATTTGTCTTTATATCTATTGTCTAAAAGTTCCTAAATCAAAGGAATTTGGGCAGTTTTCTGCTCCAACCTTACTAAGTTATAGTAATGGTTGTAGGAGGGGCATTATAATAAATGTATAATATGCTGCCAAATTTGACATTTTGAAAGAGTTATAAAGCACATTTTCCTATTTTGACATGTAGTTATGAAAAACTGTTTTAAATCCATAATATGTGGGATATGTTAGGAATAATAAATGTTTGATGGTTAAAATGTTTCATTTTCTTTCTCCATTGTGATTTATATTCTATTATTTATCCTTGTAGTTATTAAAATGTTATTCTTATCTCTAAACAATTGTACTTTGTGTTAAGGAAAAGATGAGGCTGCATGTTGCCACATTCATACATTTTCAGAATAGCTATTTTATATTCATTCAATCTTGCTGTCTAGATCACAGAATGTATAATACAGTGTAATAGTAGAAGACCTAGAAAAAAAATGGTTACTAAGAATATGAAAATATAAAACAAAAGATAAACAGCCAAGAGCATAGTAGTGAGAATTTTCAATGACATATTACTTTTATCATACATTTTCCCACATTTTGTGGTATAAAAATAAGTTACAATTCCTCCACTTCTTGTTTTTTACTGAAATAGGAATAGCAAACATACGTTTAATCACAGTTAATGGTCCTTTTCTAGAGTCGATTATTTTTTCTACCCAATCCATCACCTTATCTTGCCCATTATGGCTCTTTGTTCACTTCAGATTGCAAATGTGAAAAGTACAAATTCTGCGGTATCCTCTGATAAGTAGTGACATTAAAACAAATTCTTCGGAGCAGATTTACCTCAGGTTTTATTGAGTAGTATTCATTATGAAAAAAATATCTTGTTAAAACGAAAGTTAACAAGAAAAAATTTCTTCTTTGTGTTACACTAGGACTATTTATAACCAAAAACATAATCCTGACCACAGCATGACTTCATGCTTTCTTGCTGTTTTTCTGTGCTTATCACCAATACCTCTAATGTAATTTTCTCTAATGGGGAAAAGAGCCATTTTGTTCCTACTCACTATATATGTTTCAAAGCATTGTTTTCACATTTAGAGCAAGAACTGGCATAAGATGTATAAGCAAGGTTAAGCATCGTATATGATATTATGTAGTATATAAAATAAAATAATGTTCACTACAAGATATCATGTATATATCCATAATATATATTTATATACACACATATATCTGTATTTATCTACCTCTATCTATACATTTGTCTGCATCTATAGTTATGTCTCTCCATGCTCAGATACTTAAGCAGAAGGATATACATTCTCAGTGACCTCCTTGCAAGGGTATAGTCAAACATGTGTCCTGCTTCCACTGCTAGTTAGTTGGTGGCTGTGCACCAGTCACTACACAGTTTTGCTATGGGCCACAAAAGGAATTTGGCTTCCCTAGTCATTAAGACTATTTCCATTTGTGCACTTTATTTTGTTGCTTAATTTCAATTTCTATGGTCAATTAGAATAAAAACAAATGTGACAAAGCTTTTACATAGAATGAGTTCCAAAAATATTTGTTGAATGAAATAGAAAGAAATTTTCAACATGAGATAAGCAGCCCAAGTCCTCTGCTCAGAACGGATTTACCAAGAGATTCTTCCAGGTAGAGCAGGTCCACTAGTGTTTAGAGTGGTCATGAAATGCTCATCACTTATCCACTGACTCACCTCGACCTAACATTTCCTTAGGTTTCTCTGCTGCCTGCAAGCTCCTAAACTTCAGCTCACCTCTAGCTTAAACCAGCTCGGAGTTTCAGAATAACCCTGGTACCACTCGTGCCACGAATGAAGAGGAGTCTGATGACAGAGAGAAATCTTCCCTGTTGATGGGCATGATTTTGCCCAACTGCTCGCCCTCAGTCACTCCCTTCTCACACACTAAGTACCAACCAGCCTTCATCATCCGCTCCCTTTCTGCTACATTGTGAGACACTTTCCATCCTCGGGTCAGGATCGCGTCTCCATTGCAGTCATCTTTCAAATACAGTTTCCCCTTTCTTAAGTCCTGATTTGCTGGGACTTGGGTAGCTAAGGTTATCTCCACATTTCTGCCTTGTCCGATTGATGACAAGTAAGCACAAAGATGAAGCTTTGTGGAATTTCTCCTTCTATTTGCAATTCTGTATGGCGGCTTCCCCAGTATGACCTTACAGAAAGTCTTCTTGGAACATGTGTCTTCCTCAGGGCCACATGCACAGACTGACTCTCCACCGTGTGGTCTCTCTAGTATCTCTAAACTTTGGCGACTTCTGAAGTCTTCGGCTCACACAATCTACTCACTTTTTTCAGAACCTGTTTGCTCATTTTTCTCTCATGTGGTTCTTCTAATTTGAATATATGCATCTAGAACTTTAAATTTTCTTTTTTTAGCCATTCTAATTTTTCTGTTGGTTATTTCTATGGATTAAGAATGCCTGTAAGTATACATTTGCCATTCATTTATTTCCATTTTCCCATCTGGATATGTCTAACTAAGTATCGAGAGATACAAAACGTTCATATTCTCGGGATTTAGGTAAGTGAGAAGCCTTAGAAGGATTATTTGGTCCTTTGAGGAAACAATGTTCCAACAATAACAACAATGTTTTGGCCGACATCCTTCACCCCTGTGCTAAATCAATCGGTGGACTAATCCAGTGTCACACACCCACGATCCTCTCACTCTCCAAAACCTCACCGACGAGTGGGGGACCTCTAGATATCACCCATCACAATAAAATCTCCCGTGTGAGTGAAGCTAGGGAGGGAGTGAGAGATAATAAAGAGACGCAATACAAGGAAAGATACAACAAAATATAGCCCAAAACACCACGAGAAAGTAAGAACAAGTAAAAGCAACGAGACTGTGAAAACCAGAAATGTACCAACATGAAAAAGAGAAAAAGAAAATACGTGACAGTTAAATAAGTAAAATTTAACATGAAAAGGAAGACACACCAAAATAAATTTTGAGAATAAAAACATGAAAGAACAAGCGAAATGTAGAGAGTATGCTGAAAATTGGAGATTAAACATGAGAATAATAAGTAATAAAGTATGACAACAATTACAAGGAAAGTGAGAAAAGAGGAAATGAGAAGACTAGAAAGTAAGCTGAAGGGCTTTGGTAAGGAGGAAACAAGAACGTAAGATAACACAAGGAAAGCAGGAATTAAGAAACTAGTATGGCTGGGAAATAGGACCAAAAAACGAGAAACGTGAGGAATTGAGAGAATCAAAAGAGCAATGAACAGAGAGACAGAGAAGAAAGAACATTTTTAGAGGCTGTTCAATCAGCACTGAGGGTCCATGGAGTCGGCTTTGGGAGCCAGTACTGGAGGGAGCAGAGCAGGAGAGCGCGGTAGCAGCTAGATGGCTCAGCTGAGCAGGGTCCTGCTCCTAGGCCTCCCGCAACAACGGGGGGGGGGGGGGAGGGGGGGCTGGGCAAGGCAGGGTCAAGGTGCACAACCGAGTGCGCATGTGCGGAGGAGCTACAAGGCTTGGCTGAATGAATGTTGCTACCAGCCTCAACTCTAGGGATTTGGTCTTTGGAGCGCACCGTGGGTGCCCAACCATTTTGCTTTACTCCGAGGTTGGGATTTGTATTTGTTTAACCGCTAGAGTTTTAAATTTGAGCTCTTTACGCTTACTCAAAGGTTGGGTTTTGCTCGCTGTATTTTACCTAGTCTATACTCAAAAAGGATTTCTACGTTGTCAATACCTGTCTGGCCTCTTCACTTTGTGTGTTGAGCTGATAAGCGCCATTATGATTATGATTATGATTATGAGTGCTAAAGGACTGCGAGAACTCCGAACTTCTTGTCTGCACACTTCTGTTCTACACTACTTTATTGTTTGGTCAAGGTTTTATTTGGCATGCTTTTTTGGTTTTTTTGAGACAGGGTCTCTCTCTGTAGTTCAGGCTGGTCTTGAACTCACTAGACAGCCCCGGCTGGCCTCGAACTCCTGGAAATTCTACTCCCTCGGCCTCCCAGGTGTTGAAATTCCAGACATGAGCCACCATGTCCTGCTTAAAAATATATGTTTCTTTGTTTTATACTTAAAGAAGGTTATTGTTGGAAATTTGAAAAGTTCAGAAAATTTAGAATGTTCTAGAACTCTGTTATCAACTATATTTCTCAGTGATCATTTATTTAGAATCGATTTTAAAGAGGAGCAACACTGTCTTTTAAGCAGAAGGAACATTCATTTCTGTGCTAAATTAAACAGATGATTTTGGATCTTGGGCTAAGGGTAAGTTTTCTAGGAAATATCAGTAGTCTTATGAATTTTGAAATATGAAACAGCTATTCAATTTCATAAGCTACTTTTCAAAGACTATTTCAGATCCTGTTTTCAAATGCTTTCCACGATGATGTCTGAAAGTGAATCAATAGGCTTAAAGAATTATATTTGTGGCCGGGGATGTAGCTCAGTGGCTCCACCGCCTGCCTCGAAAGTGCAAGGTCCTGAGTTCCATTCTGGTACCAAAAAAACCACAACTTCATTTAGGGCAGGGATTTAGCTCAGTGGTTCCGCCGCCTGCTTCGAAAGCGCAAGGATCTGAGTTCGATCCCCGGTACTACCACCACCCCCCCAAAACAAAACAAAAACAAAAAAGAATTATATTTGCACATGAACAAGGGGACAAAAGAAAAAAATTCTAAGCAAATGTATGTTCATGGTAGCCTCTAAACTAGGAATTTACCTAGGGAAAAATGTGTCAGATTGAATCAATAAATCCCTTTACCATGAAGGTATTCCCCCTGGAAAACTTTCAGTTGCTCTAAAAGAATAAAAGTCACCTTGAGCAAAATACAGACAGATGATACGAAACAGGGAGGTAGATGTTTGGCAAAAGGGAAAGGGACCAAAAAGGAGGGACAGAGCAAGGAAGAAGAGTAGGGGAGGGGATGAGAAAAGAATGAAGATGTGTTCTGTCCATGTAGGAACGAACTCCCCACCAGGGAGGCAACCATTAGCTACTGCGGAGTGCTAATAACAATAAAAATTTTTATTACAATTTAAAAGCAATAAAAGTTACCGTGATGGATGGCATGTATTTTTCTTGCAAAGAACAGAGAATTTAGGGAGTAGCGATGGATGAGATCTATCAGAATCCCTTACTTCTAACCAGCGGGCTGTTACTTGGCACTGCTTAGCAACATGTACCTGAGTTTAAAGAGCAAGTTATTATTTTTTTTTTTTTTTACCAGTTGCCTGCTTCTGTGATGTAACCCATTTTTTTTCGTTGTTTTAAACATTTTAAGAAGTCCTTTTCATAGTACATGATATGTTCTGAAAACAAGTCATTTGAGCTAACTCTAAGTCGTAGCTTTAGAAGTATTTTTTAAAAGATTTAAAAATGCTTCACATGAAAATCTTTGCAGATCTTTGACTGCTGTGAAGAATATATAGGTATCTACATGATGATATTATTTTATATTAATATATCAATTATATGTGTGTTTAAATGTTCCTATTAAAGAAATCGGTTATTCTCTAAAATATGAACAATTATGTTAAATTGATAATTCCCAAGTCGATTTTTCTATGTTGGTGTATTTAATAAGCTGTTTTATTATTACATTTTATCTCATTGTGGTTTATCCCCTAGATCTGTTTATTTGTCTGTTAGTTCCTATTTGTTTCATTTTAAAACTTCAAACACTAGACTTATCAGAGACTGTCTGTGAGTCAGTATTTCTCTAAATTAATAGCATGAATTTCACAAATTACAGAATACAAAGAGGGAAAATTATTTTTCAAATTGCACAACCCAAGAATTATTTAAAAGATGTTTCCCTTGTAAATGTAATGAAATAATGTGGCAATTAGAATTGAACCATATAAATGTGTACTCCAATTGTGAACCCTAGAAAGGTGACAGTGTAATGAGATTTGACAGCATGTAGAAAGGTGAAAACTCATTAACAAGCCAGGTTCTGCATTTCAAAAAAATGTATTAGCATTTTTGTATTATGTAAGAAGATTGCTTAGCATTTTCAGGAGGAGAGGAGCAGTTGTGCAGCATTTAAATCTATTCTGAATTAAAAATGATCAGTTAAAAAATTATAGAAAATTCTTATGCAAATGAAATGTAATCAAGCCATGCTTCAGACTCATTATGCATGATTGATATTCACTGTAACTTGGTTACTAATTCAAGGAGCCGAGGAATTCCAATTATCATATTGTTTATGCAGTGCTGTGCCACACTGCTGGAAGTGATACTAAATTGATTAGATAAATGGTTTAAACCAACAAGATGGGTCCTTATCGAACTTGACATTTATTTTATATGAAATGATGAGGATTTCTTACTATCCTGAAAATCTCAGTTTTCAAATAAATGTTGAAATTTTTCTCAGGTTCTTAAAGGTAGCAAAATTAAAATGGCAGACAATGTAGATAATATAGACTATATAGACAATAGTGAATGTTACTTTTCATGCCCTGAGTGTAACATATTTGCTTGTTGACTGGAAAGTTTATTTATGATCCATAGTTTATTATTTCCCAAGTATATCTCTTTAGTGTGTCCAATTATCAGAATATTTGGTGATGAAATTGGACATTGAGCTAACCTTAGAAAACTATAACATCAGCATACCCTAATTTATCTCAGCTTCCAGTATTTTAACAACTATGAAGTATATCATATTATACAACATCTATACTGATTTACTGCAGCCAATCTTATTCTAAGTTTGGGATTTTTGACAGAAATGATGATTCACAGTAAAAATCAAAGTTGATATATTAAAAGTGTTTCCTTGATTTTTTTCCCCTTGATTTTTTTGTTTTATGAAGACAATTTTTTTTTTTTTTTTTTTGATACTGGGGATCAAACTCTGGACCTTGCACTTGCGAGGCAAGTGGTGGCACCACTGAGCTAAATCCCAGGCCCTACGAAGACAAATTTTGAGACCCTCATTTTGATACTACTTGCAAAATGGACTAACTTTGGAAATTTCTGAGGTCAGCATGCTCAAATTTCTCATCACTTCCAGAGTTTGAAAATTAACTTTTATTTAAGATTTATTATAATTACACTTTAAAATACTGGATGATTGTGGATAAAAGTGAAAGTCTTCATATTCAAATTGATTCTTTCTTATTCTGTTTTATGACAAATTTTAAGATAACTTTCCATACTGATAGTATGATTTCTGATTCAAAGCTTTTTGTTGTTGAATAATATTTTATTGGTTTTTTAAATGAAGTTTACAGTTTATGATTTTGAGAGCAATACATTGTCACATGCATTAGTAAGCTTCTCTGTTGCTGGGCCAAAATGGCCAACATACACAATTTAAAATAAGGCATGATTTATTTGGCTTCCTGTTAGAGAGGGTTCACTCCGTGGTCAGCAGGCTCCAAGAGGGAAATGGCATGGTGAAAGGGCATGGTATAGCAAAACTGCTCACTTCAGCTGGGAAGGTGATCACTGGAGAAGAGCACCAGATATTATCTTCAAGGTTGTGCATCCATGACACACTCAGACATATCTAGAAGAGTGCTTTATTAATTCCATAATCATCACTCAAGACTATCAAGTTCACAACCAGGATTTACTCTAAGGTCCATAGTAGGATCTTTGAAAACCAGAATAGTGTGAGGCAATCAAATTCTTGAAAATTGTGTATTATCCTATCACATAGAATTAACCATCATTAATATTTTTTTAATATTTCCTTCCTAGCTTTCCACTGTAAGTGTTCTCTAATTAAAGTCTGGTAGAAAAATTGTGATGGCTGAGTATTAAGGAACATAACTGAGTTTTGTGATTTCAGTGTTGCAAATGAAGACAATGTCCAATGTTTTATAATACTTACACTGAAACTTCTTGGCTCCATATTTTATTGTTAGTTAATGTGTCCATCAAGAGGAAAAGTTGTTCCTTACTTGTCCTAGAGATTGTTAGAAATGGGTGCAGTTAGGAACATTTAGTATGAGGTAGTAACCTCTAGTGTGGGATTTCTCAAATTTAGTGCTGTTGACATTTTGCTGCAGGTTATTCTTTACTGTGGAAGATTGTTCTGATGCATGATAGAATATTTTGCAGCATTTCCAGGGTTGACACAGTTGATGTCACTAATGTTACTCTTCATGGCGTGACAAATGTAAATGCCACTAGGCAGGAATGGGAAGCCAAAACACCTAAGTTGAGAACACTGGGAGGGAGAGAGAATACTCCTGGAAGACGAGAGGGTTGTAGCATATATACAGAGTGCAGGAAGAGAGAGGTTGCAAGAAAGAAGCAGGAAAAGTACGGGATCAAGTGCAGGACAGAGAAAGAACACAGCAAAAAGTAGGGAAGGAGAGAATGTTTCAGAAAAAATATGTAGGCTTGAGAAAAGGCACATAATAGATTATCGGAGGGTAGGCAATTTAAGGGAAAGCACAAGTATATGGGATGAACCATACCAAATAGGGAAAGAGAACAGAAGGGAGATTTGCAAGAAGAAAGGAAGAAAGTTGAGTGTAGAAAGCAACACAGAAGCACCAGACAACTCAGCTGAAGGAGTGAAGATTTTGACCTTGCAGTTACCCTTTCCAATTTTGTTTAGTGGCATTCTAGGTGCTAGGCACTGCACTAGGAAGTGTGGGTGAAAACCAAGCCATATTCCTTTTGTTGTACAGCTTAGAGCTTCACTAGAAGAAAAGGGAGACTGGCAACTTTATGTCAGGCTATGGGAGGTGAAGAAATGAAGAAATTAAAGCCATGAACATTTCAGCACAGGGAGCAGTAGGTGCAAAAGCCTTCTGGGAGGACCAGCTCAAGCAAAGAGTCCAACAATGGCTGAGGGTAGTAATCAAAGAATGATGTTGTTTATTAAAAAGATGATGTCAGGTGGGTCATGAAGAATCTTGGAATTCATCAAAAACCCTCCAAGAGTAAGAGGGGAAGCCAGTTGGAGAGTTGAATAGAAGAGGGACATTGTGATATATCTCATATTTTACTAGCTTTCCAATGTTAGTTGGGTCAAAATCACCTGAGGCATTGCTAAAGAGCAGATTCTTTAATCCCACTCCCGGTCTGTGAATAAATACTCTGGGGCTGGGTCTAGGAATCCGTGTTATCTAATAATCCTTCTCAGTTGACTTCAATGTTGACAGTCAGGGGTATATTTTGAGAAACTGTACTTTTGAGGGATCTATCTGGTTCCTTGTGTCAGAAACAGTAAGGGCAAAGGTGAAAGCAGGGAGACCAGTTCAAAT